>NC_141696.1:262505477-263105477 GCF_964263255.1 Lissotriton vulgaris
AAGAGCGCCATTTTGGAATCGCTCCAATTCTCTGACCCTTCCCTACTTCTAGGAGGAGACCTCAACTTGGTCATGGATACCGCTATGGATAGATCTGGGCATAGATATGGGGACACAGGCGCTCTCTCCACCACAGGCAAGGCTTGGCTACACGAAAGGGGTCTGATGGACCTCTGGAGGACAAAACACCCTGACAGGTCTCAATTCACCTTTTACTCCCACGTGCACCGCACCTACGTTAGGCTGGACCACTTCCTCGGCTCCTCTAATTTAGCTTCGTGCCTTGCGGACGTTGACATCGTACCGGCGGCCTTGTCCGACCATGATGCCGTTGAGCTATCACTTGCGATCCCCAAGCCTCACCTGTCCCCGGGAACATGGAGGCTACGTGAATCTCTCTTGCAACGTCCAGAAGTCGCCAAACAACTTCTCAAGTGCATTACTGATTACTTGGCTATTAACGATACGCCAGAGATGTCTGCCTCACCCCTATGGGGGGGCCCTGAAATCGGTGGCCCGCGGCGAGCTTATCGCGATAGCGGCCGCGGAGGCTAAGGCCCGCAAGGTGAAACGAGAGGACCTCACCGCCTGAGTTTCCGAACTCGAGAAGGTTCACAGTCGCACAGGGAAACAATTAAAAGTAGCCAGGGCCCAATTAGCCAGTCTAGATACTGACAGGGCAGAGTTCGCAGCTCTTCGCCTCCGTCACGCTTACTATGTCGGGGGAAACAAGAAGGGTTGCCTGCTTGCCAGCGTGCTGAAAGCTAGGACCCAGCACTCGAAGATCCTAGACCTCAAGGATGAGAACGGCGCTGTCGTTGAGGAGGACACACAGGTCGCGGAGGCATTTCGTGACTTCTATGCCTCGCTGTACCATGACGACACGGTATCGGGTACGCACATCGATGAATACTTAGAGACTGCGGGGATCACCGCAATTTCCTCAGCGAGTGCGGATGCCCTGGAGGCCCCCATTCGACTGGACGAGGTGGTAGCAGCTATATCTCACCTTCATCCCCTTAAATCTCCAGAACCGGATGGCTTCTCAGCCAGTTTTTACAAAACCTTCAGCTCACTCCTTGCTCCTGTCCTTACTAGGCTCTTCAACTCTTTCAGCGGCCCGGGCTCCATCCCCTCTGATATGTTGGAGGCTGAGATAGTGGTGTTGCCTAAGCCAGGCAAGGATCCAACACATTGCGCAGCGTTCCGCCCAATCTCCCTATTCAACTTAGACCTAAAACTCTTCACAGGAGTGCTAGCTGCGCGCCTTGGGCCGTGCCTACCTGGGATTCTAGAACCTGATCAATCGGGCTTTATCCCGAGCGGACAATGCAGCGATAATACCAAACGGATCATCCACCTGGTCGACAAGGCTCATTTTCAACAATCAGATACAACTCTGCTGGCCTTCGACGCTGAAAAAGCGTTCAACCAGGTTGATTGGACCTTCCTGCAGAGGGTCTTGGCCCCCTTCCAGCTGGGAATCGTTTTCAATCCTGGATCGCGAGGTGCTATCATCACCCCCTAGCGTGGGTTCGCCTGGGCGGCCTCCGCTCAAGCCCGTTTGAGATTCAATGAGGCACGAGGCAGGGGTGTCCCCTCTGACCTCTTTTATTCGCTCTTTACATAGAGCCGCTAGCACAAACAATCCACGATAATCCCGATATCCATGGCATCACCTTCGGAGGGGAACCCCATACGATCGGTCTGTACGCCGACGACATCATAGCTGCTCTCGACCGCCCAGAGCACTCCATCCCTGCGTTTCTGGGGAAATTGGATTCCTTTTGTGCGGTATCTGGTTTAAAAGGGGAAGTCGCTGATAGTGCCCATGGGCAGGAATGCCCGCCCTACCGCAGATATGCCGACATACGGAGGAGGCCTGCGGACGGCAACCCAACTTCCATACCTGAGTATCACCCTCACCCCTTCCACGGACGCCACAGTTGCCCTCAACTACGCGACTCTTACCTCACAGATCTGGGCCGACTTTGCAAGGTGGTCCAAACAACCGCTTTCCCTACTGGGGCGGGTTGCGGCGGTGAAAATGTCAGCCCAGCCCAAGATTTTATACATCTTTCAGACCGTCCCAGTGTCACCCCCAGTTGGAACTATCGCAACCTTGCAGGCTGCTTCACTCCACTTCATCTGGGGGGGGGAGGCGTCCGCGCCTACACAAACAACTGGCCTACCGGGGCATTGATGTGGGAGGCCTGGGGATCTCTAATATCCAGCAATACTTTCAGGCCTCTCAACGCCGCTATCTGGTGGAGTGGTATAGGCCGGAGTCTGAAAAGCGGTGGTTGTTCCAGGATAGGGTGATGGCCAAGTCCTCCCTTTGGAAGATTCCGTTCCTCGCCCGACATAATAGACTGCGGTATCTTTTGAGGTCGCCCATTACCCGCACCGTCATGCGCGTCTGGGACAAAGTTGCCGTTAAAAAAGGCCTTACGCCCTTCCCCTCCCCGGTCACCCCCCTCCTCGACAACCCAGAGTTACCCCCGGGCAATGACCCTCATGTTTTCTCACAATGGCGCGCCACGAGCTGCAGATCAGCAGGCCACCTCTTCGACCCACAGGGTTTTCGACCTTCTCCGATCTTTCGCGGGGATACGATGTTGTCTCCCCCCACCTGTTCCAATACTTCCAGCTCCGCCACTGGCTCACGCATCCAGACTATGCCACCCTAGTTGGCAGACATATGACAGATTTTAAGAAGTGGTTGGTGACAAAAGAATCAGACAAACACCTCATCTCGGACCTCTACAAAATGCTTACACCTCCGGTAGCACCATGCCGGGCAGCGGGACAAAGGTGCTGTGAGGCAGAGTTCGGGAGGACGCTGACGGATCGGGAATGGAGCCACATTTACCATAGGGCCTCCCACACTACACACCGCAGGCAGGGAGACAGCAGTGAAATTGGCTTTTTACTGGCACCTCATCCCTGTCTGGCTTAATAAAGGGAATCCTGCCCGCAGTGCACTTTGATGGAGAGGTTGCGGAGAGAAAGGCACCATGACTCATCTCCTCTGGGAATGCCCGGGAGTCAGGGACTATTGGAAAGCAGTCTTGGACGATATAGACAGTACATTTGCCACTGAGATCCTGCGATTCCCTGCCTATGCCATTCTAGGCCTTCCCAATGCACTCACTTTCGCCCTAAGATCGATAAGAGGACGCCAAATGGGGATTGCCATGCAGGCTGCAACACAACATATCCTGTCACTTTGGGGATCAACCACCAGGCCCACTCACACGGGATGGCTTCATAAATGTAAATGTAAATGTACAGGAATTTATATAGCGCAAATCACCAAGCGGTCTCTAAGCGCTTGCTTAGGGAACCCGTCCTGGTATTCCCCTGTGAGATAACCCCGGCAGGGTATCCGCAAGGTGAAAGCCAGGCATCCCGCCACGAGGGGCCATTGTGGAGATTAAGCAAGCTATTGCCCAGAGTCGCAGAGTGTGAACCCGTGAATCGAGTAGGCACCGGAGCGAGAATTGTCCAGTCCATGGACATTTTAGGACTCAAGACCCCGCCGAGGTGGGAATTGAACCCTGGTCCCAGGGTGACCTCTGCTTCCAGGTCTGCCTCCTCTAACCAGTAAACCACACTTCTCCACCTTCTTCATAGACTCTAGCACACACTGGGTATGGAGCGCATTCAGACCACACTCACACAGTCCGAGGCCACGTTCCGGAAGGTTTGATTGCCATTGCTGTCCCTCCTTTCCACTGAGTTCAATGAAATCACATGCCCTAGATACCTCCGACTCTTATGCCTTACGGAGGCACCACAAGAGAAGCTGTAAACCTGTGGAGGGCTGCGCTGCCCTAACTGTGAACACATTGATGACTGTTTTCCTGGTATGGCACACTGGTTGGGGTGGAGGGGTTGGGGGGGAAGGGGTTTTTGGTTCTTGTTTTTTCACTTTTTTTTTCACTTAACAGGCCTCACACACACACAGCCTTTGAATTGTAATTTTGTACTGGCGCATGTATCTTGCTTACAGTCTGATTTATCGAAAAGAAATGCTCGTCTGTCTCGTCCGCTTTCTATACATGTTGCTCAGCTACAACATTATATTCCCTGTCTTTGTTCTAGATATCAATAAAAACACATTTAACAGTAAATTTGTTTTCTTCTCTCGTCCAAACATTTTCAAAAACATCTTTCTCTCTGTTTTTACTGTGTGAAAGGTAGGTTTGTGTTCCTTTCCTCAGATTTCAAAAACATCTGCCCTATTAGCCAGAAATCATTAAAGCAGCATTATGTGTAACCAGCAATTACAGACCAGGTGCGCCACTGGCTTCTGGTGAAATTAAATGTTAACATGGTACACAGGTTTGTCTCACCGTTCCCAAAAAGGACATGAAACACCCCTTCCAACTTAAAGCCCCCACTTCGCCTCATTGGTCTCACTACTTACCTGACTCTCCAGCTCCTCAGACATTGATCGGCTTAAGCTATTCCCTACACCAATTCAGACTCCAGCAGACTTCTGCGCAAACTTACTCTTCCTGAAAGAAACAAAAGAGTATCTGGACTTAACCAGTGCCTCTGGTATTTCACTCGGCATTCAGCACTAGGACAGCTGGTTCATGACACAAGGTGACATTTGTCTCATCTCATTGTTGTTGGCACATAAGACGACTGAACGACCATTGGGTTTCATGTGTCAAGACTTTTCCTTGTCAGCATAACCTAGAATTTGAACTCCAATTACTCTGTGAGAATTTTTTAATCACATGATGCAAAAATAGACGTTGAGAATGAGCTTTAACACATCTTCATGTTGAGGGATGCTGCACATTTAGGAGATTTTAGAAGTGGATTCTTAAGGATAGGGCTCGCTTGGACAGTGTGAGACGATTATGTAATGAATGGTTGTACATTTGAGGGGATTGCTCACAGCTCAGTGCAAAGACTAGTTGCTGGAAACAATACATGCACTGTTTGTTCACCCTCTTAAATAATGCGTAATAGTAACATTATTCATCTATCATTACAAACAATGTCAAAGCACATAGTGCATGTCAAGTTAAGAATTGTTACAATTACAAGATCTACGCTGTGAAGCACTGATTTGTCATCCAGAATGCAGAGAGTGCAATGTCCCAATATCTGAGACTGAATCAGAGAAAACTTTTGTCCATCCCACCCCCCTTTTCCCTTGGGATCTACAGCTGGGGCAGCTTTTTCCAATACTGCTACCCGCAATTTGTCCTCAAAGGGATTTGGGGACTCTCACCAACCCTCAAAATTACCTGGGGGCATATTACCAAGCAATAGCGATAATTATCGCTATTGCTTGGTTAGAGACAAATATTTACCGCTAAGCTGCGGCGATTTTTATTGCAAATAAACCTTGGTATTACCAAGGTTTATCGCAAATGCGATAAAAATCGGCCGCAATGCATGAATATCGCTGAAAAGTCAGCGATATTCATGCATTACCGAGGTAATGCTCTTAGGCATGTTATCCACCTCCCATTGGATAACATGGCTAAGAACTGCTCAGGGCAGGTGTTAGCTTTTCGAGATATTCGCTCTTAGCGCGAATATCTCCAAAAGTTGGTAATAGGAGATAGCGATGTTAGCGACTGTTTCCAGTCGCTAACATCTTGGCACGCCCACTTTGCATGTCATTAGTGATAAATATCACTGACATGCAAAGTGGGGCCCAAGATGGTCGCTATCTCCTACTAGCTGTCGCTCACTGGTGTTAGCGACAGCTAGGTAATAGGGAGATAATTTTATCTCCGCTATCTCGGCTTTTAAAGCCAAAAAAGCGGAGATAAACCCCCTTGATAATATGCCCCCTGGAGTTTTAGGTGAGTGGTTCTCAGCAGTATGCCATAGCACTATCTATATTCATGGATGATCTCAAGTAATATTAAGCTGTATCCATTTCTTTTACTCGAGGGTGTAAATGTATACTCTTTACCGATAGAACTCGAGAAAGGACAAAACCATAATTTGAATAAAAGTATTGAGAGTGTTCTCACCTATATACTGAGGTAAGCAGAATGCTATATGTTATTGCATTTGATGCAGGTATGTGATGATAAGTCAGGCCTTCTGCAACTGATTAAGTAAAGTGGGTACAGATGTAGAAATCCTTTGCATCTAGTGCCTGTGTATATTGTACTAATCTAGACTAAAAGTTAGTAGAGTAATCTTCTTGTTTGTAACTCACAAATGATGGTTTTAAGTTTGTTTCATCTACTGTGTGTGCAGATGTTGTTGTCTCAGGTGTATATATAGACTTCCCTGGTGTCTAATAAAACCCTATTACTATTGTTTTAATTACTAAAACTGTTACTAAAATGGTAATACCAATAATAATCTTACATCCATTTCTATTTAGGCAACATATGTTTGACTGCAATCACATCTTTAAGTAAGAAAATAGCAGCAATACTTCAGTAGTTCAGTTCAGATTATTTCAATCAGTTTCTTTTTTGCAGTTAGTTTTCTTTTAAACAGTGCCTTCTTTAAGCAATTAATTCTCTTAGCTCTTGGATTGGTGTTACTATATAATGACTCTGTCACTAGTGCTCTAGGTTTAGGTCATAGAACACTGTTTCTCTGTTGGATTTATTACTCTCTGGGTATGCGGCACATGCAGCCAATTTGGAATTACAGCACATATAACAGCAGTGTTTGTGATGATCATTGCGTGGTCAGGGGGGCGTGGCTAGCAGCCGATGAGGACGGACGCAGCCTAGAGAGGCTCCCGACCCTCAGCCCAATGATCTGTATTTAATCCGGAACCAGACGTGGGATCCCCGTGAAACTCGGGTCGATCCCACGATTACTACCTGTGCCTGCTCTGGCCAAGTGGCGTGCCGGCAGGACAGCCGCAGAGGGCAAAACGGGCCGCTGAGTGCCCGGGACGAAGAAGCACAAAATGGCGGCGTGAGAGTGGTTGGCGGCTGCAGACAGACGACGGCTCCGTCCCGGAGCCCAGCTGCACGGAGTTTGCGGGCCTATAGGCGAACGTGCGAAAGACTGAGCCCGTTTTGGCCCTCCAGTGGATCCCGACTTTGGGAGCGCCGGTGCAGGACTCGGCGGCCTGGCAGGGTTCTGGCCCGGAGAGGACAAACTTTACGCCCCGGCTTGAGGGCTTACAACCCCTGGAGGTGAAGCCCCACCGATTGGAGGAGCGGCGAGAACGAAACCACGAGTAAGGGGGAATCAGGCCGGAGAACCCGCGGCATCAGCGGTGGTTAGCTGCAGGACTACAGGGACGTCGTAACAACAACGACCGGCAGCTGCCGGAGGCTCCGGCCCGAGGCCCTGTGACCCGAAGGTGAGGGAGCAGTGTGGAAAGCACGCAGGGATTGCCCGGGGGTCCGCCTGACCCACTCTAAAACAGCCGGTGGGGGACCTGGACGACCTCGGCGGGGCCCTACCCGGCTGGGAGCTGCACTGTGTACCCGGGACCTAGACCCGACTGCCCTGCGGGTGCGCCCCGATCCCGAGGACTACCGGAGCAGAGGCCGGCCCACCACCGGACGGCTAGTGCAGAGCATCGGGCGTGGGGAGCGCCGACAAGCGGGGCCCGCCTCACCAGAGAAAGTTAAACCCGGACCCCGACTTCAGGGCCTCCTACCAACGGGGGTGTGACATCAGACTAGGCGCCCAGCAGAGCAACAGGGGCAAAACTGCGAAGATCCAAACAGAGGCTCCAGGCCAACTAAGACGCTGCCGGCGTGGAGCCCCTACGCTGACCGGTGTGGTGCCCTGGGAATAGGCGACGATGAGAAGGAGCTGCCCCACCCTGGGGGAGAAAAATTGACTCCCCGGCTTTGGGGCCTGCTCCCCCCCTGCGCATGCAGGAACACGGCCGGAGGTCCGGCGCGGCAGCCAGTGAGGCACACGACCGCAGTGAGGAACCGCCTGGAGGTGAGGTGACCCAAGTAAGTGATCGGGAAACCCGAGCCGAGCGTAGAGAAGGATCCGAACACAGCTGGGCTTCATCACTGAGAAAGGCATCCACAGAAACTCCTACTGCTCCCCTGAGAGGTAAACGCACTGCCGTAGCGGCAAGGTCCCTGGGGCCTGGCAGGCACCGCCGACAAAGGGGCGACAACCTTCGCAAAACGTGAAACACCGCCGCCTGGAAGACCCGCGCTTCTGCCGAGGTGTGCACATCGGCCATCTACTGAGAGAACCGGCTGCCAACGACTGCTTTGGCGGAGCCTGCTGGTCCTGCAGAGGCGAGATGGGGAAGCCGCGGGGACCAAAGGGGGATGGCGGCTCGACCACGGAAGCTCCAGAGAACACTCAGCAACCCCCGTCGGAGTTGCAGCTAATGCAAGACAGGATCCTCGAAGCTATTGCAGCCACGAAGGACGCCTTACACCGGGACATTGCTCTGGTATCGACGGGTCTGGGGCTCCTGAGGGCTGACCATGGGAAATTGGCCGATAGGGTCAAAGAGGCAGAAGTCACTCTGAAGGAAATCATGCCGGAACATAAAGCAATGAAAGGGAAGCTTACCGAAGCATTGGACCGCATACAAGCGCTGGAAAGACGGGCGGAAGATGCCGAAAATCGCAGTCGACGGAACAATGTGCGCCTAGTGGGCCTTCCGGAGAAAAAAGAAGGGGCGGACATGATGGGTTACCTGGACAAATGGCTGAGAACAGTGGTGGCCCCAGAGGGCCTATCCCCCTTCTTCACTTTAGAGCGAGCACACCGAGTACCAGCCAGGCCCCCAAGTCCGGGTCTACCCCCTCGACCGGTGGTGATCGAATGACTCCACTACAGGGACAGAGACTGGCTACTACAGCGAGCAAGAGAAGTGGGTCCCTTCCAAGTAGACAATAGTAAAGTCACATTATTCCCGGATTACACCTTTGAAACTCAAAAACTACGTGCCTCCTTCCTGTCCATTAAGAAAGAACTGCGCACGGAGGGACTACAATACTCGCTTTTATTCCCGGCCAGGCTCCGCATAATAGTGGATGGAAAGGCTTTATTCTTCATGACATCGGCGGAGGCATGGGCCTGGTGGGACACTTATAAGGCTGGGACGGATGGGGCCCGCATCAGAGCTGAAGACGAGCTCCAACAGCGCTCAGCAAGAAAGTCCAAGAGGCTCCGGAAGTATAGACAGGAATCGAAAAAACCGACGGAATCTCAGACGGGAGAGGAGCGGAAAGCAGCACTGCAAGCAGTGAAGGAGGTTTCTGGCGCAACGTCAACGCCACTGGAGAGAGAATCGAACTCAGAGGAGTTAAGAACGGGCTCGGAGACTGAACTATCAGAGGTGGACAGCACTAAGGGTCCGAAGGTCACCCCACAAACAGCGGAAGAAATCTTCGGCAGCTGAAAATGGAACATGAGGTACCGGCTGTGACAGAAATAGCTGGTATGGCGTGCACGAACACTAGAGCAGGCGGCTGTGAGACTGAATTACGTGAGTCTGGATGTACATTGAAGGGCGGGGGAACAGGGAAGGCAACTGAACGTAGCAGAAGCTAGTACACGCACCCAGAGGCCCATAAGGCCACTGCAGTACTGCGGAATAGGAAGATTTGAGAGCACGTTGCTCACCAGTTTGGATGGGGATAACTCTTTTGCAGTTAGGTCTTTTCTGGGGGGGGGGAGCCCAGAGAGGTTGGGGAGACTCGGGGCGTAGTTGGGGTAGAGGGGGGAGGGACTGAGCTGGAGGGAAACTGGGCTCAGAGAAGGGGGTTTGAGGGTTTGTTGGGGGGAGGCGGGATTGGTGTCAAACCTGTCGTCTGGTCACAAAGGGACATGGACCTAGTCCGAAAACGACGGGACAATGGATAATGTGGGGTCGTTAAAATGTGTGTCCTGGAATGTGCGGGGTCTGAACTCAATGGCAAGGAGACACAAAATCCACTCCTACCTGGTCCGCAGAGGGGTCCACATAGCCTTTCTACAAGAGACCCATTTAACTAAAAAGGAAGGTATTGCACTGCAAAGGCGATGGAGGGGTCACCTGTTCTACACCTCGTACTCAGCGTTTGCTAGGGGAGTGCTAATTTGGATTCGAGCGGGGGTTCCCTTCCAGGTCACTAGGCACACTGTAGACCCAGATGGGAGATTTGTAGCAGTCGAGGGCTTACTCAGAGGTCGCCATATAGCACTCTGCAGCACCTATGCGCCAAACGTGGAGCAAACATCATATTTCACTAGACTTTACAGAATATTGGCTACCTATTTCACCGGGCCGGTACTGATGGGAGGGGGCTTCAACTCTATCGAGGACACCACATTAGATAGGTCGCACCCACCACTGCATACCTCCCCAGTACACAGATTAGTGAAACATAGTTCAGACTGGCAAGGGAAGTGGGACCTGACAGACGTATGGCGAGTACAACATCCAACGGAGAGGGACTACTCCTTCTACTCCAGCATACACGACCTCCATGTTCGCTTGGATGCCTTTCTGTGCTCTCAGCCAGTACTGCCGATGGTAGCCCGGACCGAATATTTAGCACGCACGATATCAGATCACAACCCCTTGCTCCTAACACTAGATTGGATGAACGAAATTACGCAGATTCCAACGTGGCGGCTTCGGCCTGATACGTTGGATGACCCACCGTTCCGCACAGCGTTAGAGGACAGGATCTCCCAATACTTTGCGGAGAATGAGGGTACTGCTTCCTCCAGAGCTACAGAATGGGACGCGCTAAAGGTAATGGTGAGAGGGCACTGTATAGGGAAGTTCGCGGGTGCGCGAAGGACACTAATGGACGATTTAGACAAGGCTGACCGGAAACTGAGAGTAGCAGAAAAAGAACGACCCAACCGCCCCGAACTCCAGGAAAGGGTATGTGCAGTGCGAGAGGCGGTAGCAGTAGAGGTGGAGCGCCTTCGTAGCTTTGATTACAAAACATACCTGACTAAAACTCTTGCTGAGGGGGATAAAACGGGGACACTCCTAGCCTGGCTGGCCAACCCCAGTAGGGGCAATACCCCAATACTGTCCCTGAAAGGGTCGGGTGGCGAAGTCTACAACACTCAACCAGACATATTGAATTGCTTTAGGGCATATTATGAAAGGCTATATAGAAGGGACTTGGGGAACCGACACGAGGCAATAGATGCCTTGTTAACCGAGATACAGCTACTTCACCTAGAACAGGAACAAACTGATGCCATCGGAGGCCCGATCACCTTAACAGAAATTAGGGGGGCCATAAAGGGAATGGCGTGCAATAAAACACCAGGAATGGACGGACTGCCCATCGAGTTCTATGGGAAATACATAGATCTACTAGCCCCAAGACTCCAAATAATATATAGTGAAGCCAAAGAGAAGGGCAAGTTACCCCACTCGATGCGCGAGGCGATCATGATTCCCCTATTAAAACCACGTAGGGAAAGCACAGACCCGGCTTCGTACTGACCATTGTCAATGTTGACGACAGATTATAAAATCTTAATCACAATCCTAGCCACTAGACTGGTAGCCCATATGCAAGACCTGATCCATAGGGACCAGTCGGGATTCATTCCGACCAGAAACACGTAGCACAACATCCGCAGGCTGCTTCGGTTAATAGCGGATCCTCCACCGAACGCAAGAGCCCCCATGGAATTGGCGATCGATATAGAAAAGGCCTTCGATAGCCTAGAGTGGAGTTACTTATACAAGGTGATGCAAAGTTTTGGCTTGGGCGAGGGTTACATACGATGGACGAAGGTGCTCTATGCGTCGGCGGGTGCTAGAGTGAGAGTGGGAGCTTTGATATCAGATCGATATGAGGTGCACAGGGGAACTACACAAGGATGTGCACTTTCACCCCTATTGTTTGCTCTTGCGGTGGAGCCTTTAGCGGCAATGGCTAGAAGTGGTGAATATTACCGCGGATTGGAGGTTGGAGGGGCCCACCATTATAAATCATTGTACGCAGACGACCTCCTGTTGTTTTTGGAAAATGCCAAGGAGGCAGTGGAGGGTGCGGAGGAACTACTAGCACGATTCAGAGATGTCTCTGGTTTAAAAGTGAACTGGGCGAAAACTTGCCTCTTCCCCATCCGAAAGGCAGAAAAGTGTTCCGTGGCCCGCCCCGGGCTACGCTGGGAGCCTGACTGCCTGCACTACCTCGGGGTATATATCTACCACGAGCCCGCAGATCTATTGGATGGCAATATAGGCCGCTGTATCCGAGCGCTGCAAGGCAACATGTCCTTCTGGGCCACCCTCCCTTTATCCATGACAGGCCGGGTATCATTGCTCAAAATGATAGCCCTGCCACGATTGTTGGACTTCTGTAGGACCCTTCCCATATGGATACCGTGAGCGAACTTTAAACGCCTAAAGTCCCTGACGGTGTCCTTCCTGTGGGGAACAGGCATGCGGAGAATAGCGTTGGCGACTCTGACCCGCCCGAAGAACGAGGGGGGACTGGCAGTCCCTGACTTCGAGCTATATTACCTGGCAGCACAACTACAGTTCTTCACGCAAGAGGTAGCGAGGGTATACCGGGGCCCAGAGCAGGAGAGGGACACTGGCACCCCCCGCCACGTGCTAGCTTATGTAACCTTACAACAAAGGCTAGTACTTAGAGGGCTGTCCCACGAAGAACGGACGCTGAGACTATGTTGGAACCGCATGCAAAAGCGTGCCGGTCCTGAACACCCATATGCGCCCGAAATCCCGATAGGCATGATAACAGCACTGCCACATGGTGGAGACAGGTCGCTGCGAGCGTTTTTTCCCTTCTTTTGACCGTTTTTTGTGCTTGTTTTGTTTTACTCTGTTTAACTCTCTTTTTCCTCTGTTTTTTGCGGAAATTTGTGCCTGTTTGTTTGATTTAGCATTTTCCTCCAGTGTTTGCCCTCCTTCCTTGTTGTCCGCCTACCGCGCCGCCCCCCGCCCTCCCTTCCCGCCACCGCCGCTTGTCCCCGCCCCTTTTGTCTTCTGTAACCCTCCCCGCTCCCGCCTCCCAGCTGCTCCGCCCACCCGCGCACTTGGCCTTAAATGGCGACCGTGCGACGCAGGTGAGTGTGACCCACTTGTGGGACACCCCCGCGCCGCACGGTCACCAGCTGCTGCGTGTGCCCCTTGCCTGCCCTCTGCCTCGCTGCTGCCTCGTTTGCCGGCTGCCGCCGCTGCGAGCGTTTTTTCCCTTCTTTTGACCGTTTTTTGTGCTTGTTTTGTTTTACTCTGTTTAACTCTCTTTTTCCTCTGTTTTTTGCGGAAATTTGTGCCTGTTTGTTTGATTTAGCATTTTCTTCCAGTGTTTGCCCTCCTTCCTTGTTGTCCGCCTACCGCGCCGCCCCCGCCCTCCCTTCCCGCCACCGCCGCTTGTCCCCGCCCCTTTTGTCTTCTGTAACCCTCCCCGCTCCCGCCTCCCAGCTGCTCCGCCCACCCGCGCACTTCGCCTTAAATGGCGACCGTGCGAACACGCAGCGGTCACGCGCAGCGGGCGCGCCGATTGTGCGCCGAAGGCGCGCCAAAGGTAAGCCCGTCTGCGCCCGTCCGCGACCGGATCGCGACCAGCGCCAGGACCCCTGGACCTCGAAGACCCCGACCGACCCGCCTGACGTACTCAGCCGCCACCCTCAGCGCTCTCAACACCGGCCGACACCCAGAATGCCATCAAGCCACTCCTAGACGTACCAACGGACCTTTCAGCTGCCACGCCTGCAAGTTCTCATGCATCCGATCCTGCCCCGCACCCACCAAGCCGAACACCAGCAGTACCCACCTCAAGTGCATCCTGCTCAACACCCGCTCCGTCCACAGACACGCCATCGAACTCTGGAACCTCCTGGACGCCACAACCCCTGACGTTGCCTTCCTCACAGAGACCTGGATGAACGCCTCGTCAGCTCCCGACATCGCCATCGCTATCCCAGAGGGCTACAAGATCGTCCGGAGGGACCGCAACGCCAACCAGATGGGAGGAGGCGTCGCCATCATCCACAAGAACACCATCCGTCTCACGACCAGCACCGACAACACCCTGACCAGCGCCGAACACCTGCATTTCCAGATCCACACCAACCCGAACACCACCCTCAGAGGCACCCTGATCTACCGACCCCCGGGACCACGCACACAATTCAGCGAGGACATCGCCGACTTTGTCAGCCCGCTTGCCCTCCCCTCCGCTGACTACATCCTCCTGGGAGACCTCAACTTCCACCTGGAGAACAACAACGACCACAACACCACCACCCTGCTCGACAACCTCGCCAACCTGGGACTCAAGCAACTGGTGTCCACCCCCACCCACCTTGCCGGACACACACTCGACGCCGTCTTCTCATCCAGCACAGACATCGACTTCAGCCACGCCACAGAGCTTCAATGGACGGACCACAGCTGCGTCCACTTCACCTTCAAGAGAACGACGACCCACCATCACCAGCAACAGGCCGCCCGCAGAGGCTGGAACAAGATCACAGCAGACCAGCTCGCCACCTCCCTGAGCCAGCACCCTCCTGCCAGCTCAGCGAACCCCAGCCAGGCCGCTGACAACCTCATGAAGTGGATCAGCAACTGCGCGGACGAACTCGCCCCACTGAGGACCCCGCCCAGCAGACCCGGCAGCAAGAAGGCCCCATGGTTCAACGACGAACTCAAGAGCTCCAAGAAGAACTGCCGTGCCCTCGAGAAAGTCTGGAAAAGGGAACCGACACCGGACAACAGGACCTCCCTCAAGCTTGCCACCCGGAAGCACCACCAGCTGATCCGCGCCGCCAAGAAAACAGCATTCAAGGACCGGTTGGACAACAACGCACACAACTGCAAGGAACTCTTCAACATCGTGAAAGAGCTGTCCAACCCCAGCGCAGGAAACAACGACATCACCCCATCGCAAGACCTCTGCAACTCCCTCGCCTCATACTTCCACAACAAGATCACAGACATACACAGCAGCTTCGACAACCAACCAACGCACACCATGACCGAACAACCACCCCCCACCACCACCCTCCACGCCTGGACCCCGATCAGCACCGAAGACACCATCCGCACAATGAACTCCATCCACTCCGGATCACCGACCGACCCCTGCCCTCACCACGTCTTCAACAAGGCCGACGCTGTCATCGCACCCCACCTGCGAGACATCATCAACACATCCTTCAACACCGCCATCTTCCCGAAGAGCTGGAAGCACGCCGAACTCAGTGCTCTACTCAAGAAACCAACAGCGGACCCCACCGACCTCAAGAATTACCGCCCCATCTCGCTTCTCCCGTTTCCAGCCAAAGTCATCGAGAAGACCGTCAACAAGCAGATGGCCGCCTTCCTCGAGACGAACGGATCCCTCGACCCCTCACAGTCCGGCTTCCGAGCCAATCACAGCACCGAGACCGCCCTCATCGCCGCCACCGATGACATCCGGGCCCTGATGGACAATGGAGAAACAGCGGCCCTCATCCTCCTAGACCTCTCCGCGGCTTTCGACACGGTCTGCCACCGCACCCTAGTACAGCGCCTCAGCAACGTCGGAATCCAGGACAAGGCGCTGGAATGGATCATCTCCTTCCTCGGCGGAAGAACACAGAGAGTCCGCCTACCACCATACAAGTCAGAGGCCTCCGAAGTCATCTGCGGCGTCCCCCAAGGATCTTCTCTGAGCCCCACCCTCTTCAACGTCTACATGAGCCCCCTCGCGGCCATCGTACGCAAACACAACCTCAGCATAATCTCCTACGCCGACGACACCCAGCTGATCCTCTCCCTGACCAACGACCCCGCCGCCGCCAGAGCCAACCTACACGAAGGGATGAAAGAGGTAGCCGAGTGGATGACGACCAGCCGCCTGAAGCTGAACTCGGACAAGACGGAGGTCCTCATCCTGGGCTCCTCACCCTCCGCCTGGGACGACTCCTGGTGGCCTCCCGCCCTGGGCACCGCACCCAAACCGACAGACCATGCACGCAACCTGGGCTTCATCCTGGACTCCTCCCTCTCCATGACCAGGCAAGTCAACGCCGTCTCCTCGTCGTGCTTCAACATCCTACGCATGCTACGGAAGATCTTCTGGTGGATCCCCACAGAGACCAGGAAGACCGTCACCCAGGCCCTCGTCACCAGCCGACTGGACTACGGCAACGCCCTCTACGCCGGCACCACCGCCAAGCTCCAGAAGAGACTCCAGCGGATCCAAAACGCCTCAGCCAGACTCATCCTCGACATCCCACGAACCAGCCACATCTCCGGACATCTGAGAGACCTCCACTGGCTCCCCGTCAGCAAGAGAGTCACCTTCCGCCTCCTCACCCACGCACACAAAGCCCTACACGACCAAGGCCCGAGCTACCTCAACAGCCGAGTCAACTTCTACGCTCCCAAACGCCACCTCCGATCAGCCAACCACGCCCTCGCCGCCGTCCCCCGCATCCGAAGAGCGACTACAGGAGGAAGGTCCTTCTCCTACCTGGCCGCCAAGACCTGGAACTCCCTCCCGACCGACCTGCGCCTGACCCAAGACCACCTCTCCTTCAGGAAGAAGCTGAAGACCTGGCTGTTCGAGCAGTAGCGGCACCCCCCCCCCAGCGCCTTGAGACCCTACGGGTATGTAGCGCGCTTTACAAATGTCACTGATTGATTGATTGATTGAGACTCCAACTTTGGGAGGAGGCTGGACTACAGATGGTGGGAGACCTCTATGACGACGGAGTACTAACACCCTACCAGACCCTGCAAGAGCGATACGACCTCCCAAGAGGAGACTATTTACTACATGCAGCCGTGGTGAGGGCTATACAAGCGCACTGGGGGGAGGGACTGATGGAACCCAAGACAACATTAGCGTGCCAATACACGATGATGGCAGCGGGGACGTTCAAGGCAGTTACGTGCCTTTACTCCAGAATGCATACCGAGAATCTGCAACTTCTTACGCGCCTCAAAACTCAATGGGAGGCTGACCCACAGAAGGAAATCCCAGATACAACGTGGTCCCAACTGGTTCAGAGAGCCAGGAAAAGCACCAGAAACGCCCGCTTCCAATTGATACATCTTTACATTCTTCATAGGGCCTACCTCACCCGAGCAAAATAGCAACGTATTTTGGCACAGAGGACGCAGCATGCCCCAGATGTGCGCTACTAGGTGCAGACTTACTACATATGCTGAGGGACTGTCCACATTTGCATGAATACTGGAGGGAGGTGGGTGACACCATGAACGAGGTGGCAGACAGGGAATTGCAATATGACTGCGCGGTTGCAATCTTACACTGGTTTCCGCACACACGCAAAAACAAACTATCAAGCAAATTTATAGACATGGGCTTAATTATTGCCAAGAGGGAGCTAACCAGGGGATGGAAATCAAGGGCGGCGCCAACACACCGGAGATGGCTGAAGGAGTTCCTGAAATGGGCTGCGGCGGAGAGCACAATTAGGTACCAGCTGGCACGACGTAGATCAGATGAGAAAGCTCAGGAAGCAGCACTGGCGTGGGAAATCCTGGTTCAGGCTCTCAGAGATAGTGCAGTGGAGAGTGAAGAGGAGGGGGAGGATGTAGATCCAGGGACCCTAGGGGAGGCGGTTCCAAGCCGAGCACCAGCACCGGACACACAAACACAATAACTGACTTAAGACTCCTGAGACTCCCAACACAGTTAGACATTCCGACACCAGACACAGGTACGGACACCAGGGGGGGGGGAGGAGAGAGAGACGCATCTCAGTTACAATAGAGGATACAGTAAACGTCTAATGGATGTTGGGGGGGAGGGGGGTGATAAGAGTTAAAAGCAGAGAGCGGTAGACCGCTTGGGTTGACTGCACTAACCAGTTGGGTCTGAAGGATGCTGTTAAAGCGAGAAACGCCGCCCGGCCTCCGGGATGTGGGTTGTAAGGCTGTGTGCATGATAACCGGATGGAGCCTAAGGGCCTAAGGTCCCGCAACAAAATAATTGCAAATATGTTGTATTACTTATATTGAACTCTGCAATATAAATTAAAAAAATAAAAAAAAATGATCATTGCGAGGTAGGGGATTTCCACCTCAGTTTCCGGCAAGACTTATTTACCCAGACACTGTCACAAGGACTGAGGTTGTGGCACTGTTCTCAATGTAAATTCAAGGTGACAGCTTCAACTTAGTGAAGGACAGAACATGCCACATTAGCCAATCCTTTGCAGTAGTTGAATATCATATCATCTGTGGTATTCAAAAGTGAATTTGTGAGTCCCACATGCAGTCTCATTGCCCACCTCATCAAGATCTCATGAGGGGAAAACCCAGTATTCCTGTCAGGAATTATTTCGAAACTCGTGATGTAGAAGCACCAACCTTTACCAATCGGGACTTAATGGTTCAATTGAGCAGTTCAATGATTCAAGAAGCTTCAGGTTGCTTGTTATAGTGTAATCTCTGCTTAGTCTGTGGTGCTGCAAAAATGATTCTCAGGAATTCATTATTAAAATGTGTCCTACGATCTGACTCTAGAGAACTGTCAATCTGTACCTCGGGATTAACTCTCTCAATAGCAGTTTTGATACAATGAGACAGCCATTTCTCTTTGTTGGGTAGGCTTCTAACCATCAAGAGAAATTGCACACTATAACCAAGATTTTTCTCAACCCATTACAAAGCAATATCACAACAAAGGCACAATTCTTCTGCAAGCAGCCTAAATCTTGAATTAAAATTGATACAATTTTGTCTGAATATTGTCACCATTGCATCTCTTCCTAAATGTGTTGAAGAATGGAAGTATTGTGTCATTGAACGCAAACAATTGCCTGGCAAAAGGGGGTCTTCCATCTACTGACATCAAAATGTCATTTGCATTTTTCTCACATCCTTCTCTGACCCAACACCGCTCTTCTGTTTCTGAAAAATGTTCCTACAGTCTTTTAAGCTGTTCCCACATGTCAGACACTGACAGCATCAAGAAAAGAATGTCCTTTCCGATTCATTTGAGTAAGCCCTATTAAATGTGCAAGTCACAAGTGCACAATACCTTGCAACTTCATCTGCAAATCTGTTTCCAAACTGTTACATATCCATTGTCACTCCTGTGAGCTGCAGCTTTAACACATGCAATTTCTACTGGGTTCTGCAGTGCATCCAACACATTTCTCACATGTTATTCATTTTTTAAAGGGGTTCCAGACAAGGTCATGAAACCTCCTTGTGACCCTAACTTGTCAAAATCATGAAGAACACCAAAGCCACCTTGACCATCTGTAAATATCATTAATCTCATTTGCAGGCAGTAGTGAAGATGGATTTAAAACCTGATATCGCTTCAAAGTTATGTAGTTAGTCAGCCTACCTTTGATCATGTACTGGCTTTTGGTCTGGTGAGCAAATTTCTACAGAGTGATGGACCATTACAGGTAAAGAGTATCCCATCACTATATTCTCACTCCTCTTAATGCTAAATCCAAACAAATCCTACTGGCTTAAGAGTAAGAACGTAAGGCAGGGTCATGGGTAGATGGAAAATAATCCTCAGGTCATCTTGCATCTTCATTCATCTTAATAAGCACTGAGAGATCACAGCTGTCCCTCTCACAGCAAAACAATGTAAATATCTCACTGACATCAGTCATTCCTAGTACAGGGACAGGACAGGGATTTGCTCTCAGCTCTAGGAAAGCTTTTAAGCACTCATTGTCACATGGATGTGGATCAGGCACACCTTTGTGTGTCAGCCTCAGTAAAGGCCTAGACACTAGGGAAAGGTTTGGTATGCACTGTCTTCAGTAGCCAACCATTCCTAAAACATTGTGAATTCTCTCTGTGCTCTGAGGGGGTTCACCTGTTAGATGGTTTGAACTCTTGCGGGGACACTTTCCTTGTCCTAAAATATAGTACCTCTTTCTAGCAGAATTGTAGTTTACCTGGAGACACTTTCTGCTTGTTTTCAGCCAGGTGATTTAAATTGCCATTGTATCCTGTTTATAAGCTACAATGTATTGCACAAGAACAGAACTGTAGGACATCTACAGGGAGTCCGGATTTTTTTTCAAACTCTTGTTGAAAAAGAACACGCTCTCTGTATACCTCTTTGGAACTAGGCCTCATGTTAAACTTTTCTCTCTAAATATGAATGCGAACAATAACTGCCTGTCCTCATGTAAAAAACAGAGAAGAATGCCTGACACAAGTCTACGACAGTGATCGATTCTGTGGTGCATAGAACCTGAAAAAGGATGTTGGCTGAATTTGTAACCATGGGACAACATGGAACAACAATGCTTTTAATCTTTTGAAAGTATCGCACAATCCCATATTTACCATTAGGCTACTGTAAAACGATGTTCGGATAATTGAAAGGGCGTCTAATAATTTCTCTTAATATCCCTTTCCTCAACAAGTCTTCGATTGCAGTATTATTCTTGCAATTGTTTCTAGGCTAAAATTTTGTGGTGGTGTTTGAGGATACATGACATTAGGTTTCAGTGTAACTCGAACACTTCTAGGAGTACTGTCTCTTTTAGAGCTGGAGGCAATTGTTCAATTGTCTTCACTGGATACAATGACCTTTCTTGCTGGGCCACTTTAAATTGTAAGACTTCATAATGTGTCCGAAAGTCAACACCATTCCGTGTACAGTAAATAGTGCAATGTAACTTGCACAATAGGGTAAAACACCTTCACTCCACAATTTTCACTCTGCATACCTTCACTCCTCATGCCATTACAACGAAGTACCTTTACTCCGCAAAATATTACAACGCATGTCATTACATCTTATATGCATTTACCACGCATGCTTTTACAACGAAATTTGTTGTAAAAGCATGAATGGTAAAAGCATATGTTTTTAATATTTAAGTGTAAGGTAAGTATATTGTTTTAGTTTGGGGGTGTTGGGGTATATGTTTTAGGGGTTATGGGGTATTTTAAGGGTGAGTTTGGGTTATGGGGTACAGGGGTATTTAAGTGTTGAGGGCTAGGTTTGGGTTTTGGGGTACAGGGGAATTTTTAGGGTTCAGGGCTAGGTTTTGGTTTTGGGGTACAGGGGTATTTCTAGGGTCAGGATCGGTTAGTGTTTAAGGGTGCTGGGGTATTTTAAGGAGTAAGGATGGGTTAGTATTTTGGGGTGCTGGGGTATTTTAAGGGAGCAGGGTGGAATTAGTTTTTAGGGTGAAAGAGTAATTAAAAAAATATTATATATATATATATATATATATATATATTCACTGAAAAAACCATAGGTTATAGACCATATATAGTTAGGAATTAGCATTTACAAAACCTTGAAAATTCACTGAAAAAACCATTGGTTATAGACCATATATAGTTAGGAATTAGCATTTACAAAGCCTTAATTTACTCGCACAAAACCATAGAAATTTGCATATATAGTTAAATGCAATAACTATATATCGCGCACCCGCAATCCACTGCTGATGATGTCACATATTACATCATTCATGACATGGTCAGTGACATCACTGATGACATCACTGATGACATCATCCAGTGACTGTATGTTTCTGTAAAGTTAAAATATGTCTTACATATTGAAGAATGAGTGGATGTATAAGTGTCTGGATGAAGGATTTAGTAGGTGCATGACTGACTGTATGAGAGAGTGATTAAATGTGTCTCACTGAGTGCATGGGTTAGTGACTAAACTGTCTTAATTTGTGCATCATTATATCTGTTGTTCTATGAACTGCTGCATGTGTTGATCAGTAGCTATATGAGTAACTATATGGGTTATTGATTGGTTGCCCAAGTATTTGTATGGGAGACTGAGTGTGTGTGGGTGGCTGGGAGGTGTATGACTCTGTGCATAGATGTGTGAGCAGTTGATTCACTAGATGTATGGGTTCAAAAGTGCATGTGGAAACAGCTGTATGGGTGGTTGACTGTGTACGAGTGGATTGGTGAGTGAATGGATATCTCAGTGCTACATGTCAAAGTAAGTACATATGTAAAACACAATACATGTGAGAGTTCACATCTATAAATTACTGTGTATAAGAGCCAGTGAATGTGTGAGTGGCTGAATGGATCATTGAAAACTTGTATCAGGGATTGTATAAGAGAGTAAATATGTGTTAGTATATGTTTGAATAAGTAAGGTGTGTATAACTGTATAGTTGAGGAAATGGAGGTGTGATTGATTCAGTGCATGACTGACTAGGTGTGTGAGTAACTCCATGGATGAGTGACAGTCTGTGAGTGTCTGTTTACTCTGAGTGTATCTAAGGTTATATTAGAGTCTGAAGAGGTTGATCGTATTATCACATGATTGATGTCATCAGTGATGTTGTCAGTGATGTCATTTGAGTTTTCATCAGTGATGTCATTTGAGTTGTCATCAGTGATGTCATCAGTGATGTCACTGACCATGTCATGAATGATGTAATATGTGACATCATCAGCAGTGGATTGCGGGTGCGCGATATATAGTTATTGCATTTAACTATATATGTGAATTTCTATGGTTTTGTGCAAGTAAATTAAGGTTTTGTAAATGCTAATTCCTAACTATATATGGTCTATAACCAATGGTTTTTTCAGTGAATTTTCAAGGTTTTGTAAATGCTAATTCCTAACTATATATGGTCTACAACCTATGGTTTTTTCAGTGAATTTCAATGTTTTTTTAATAGCAAATATCAAAAGCTGTCAAATGTCAAGTACGTGATAGGTAAAACATTTTCGTGTTTATGCACGCTGATGTGCTTTGAACGCTGCCCCCCGTCCCCCCCCCTCTTTTCTCTTAGGAGTACTCTCTCTTTGCAGATAGTGAAGGGTAGTTAACGCAGGTCTTTGCCCCCATTGTAATCCGTCGTGCCTGCTTCTCTCTCTATTTGATTGATTGTTATCCAAGCATTTACTGTTTTAGAATTGGTTCTCTTTGGTTCATTCTCTATTTACAAACAAGCACAGAGTCGCGATACTCTGTTTAGTCTTTGCAGATAGTGAAAAATCGTTTAAAAAAACAAAAGGAATCGAGCAAAATCAGTAGGCCACTAATGGGATCTCTTTTTGACCTCGCTAAAATAGAAACATTAAGAACAACCCCTCATGAGAAATACGAAACTAGTGAGATGAACTGAGCTCCACACCATGATGGCTGCAAGACAGCTCGGCTCCGCCACCCACCCCACCCAAAATAACGACAAACCCTATGCAAATATTATAAATATATACAACACACCAGCAAAGTAACAGGGTAAAACATTTTATTAAATAACTATTTACATAACTATTTTATACTTTTTGTTGCCCGATCCGGCTAGCTCAATCGATCGAGCATGAGACTCATGCACTCTGATCTCCTTGGCCTCAGTCAAGCATTAATAGTAAGATTTTCATACATGAGTGTACTTTTTGCCTTTTGGTGACTCTTCCATTCTGAACATTTTTCCACAATCCGTTTGACCTGAAACGATTACACAAATAAAACGTTTGTGAGTTTTAAATTTCCGGAGAAGTATAATTCACCAATAGCTTTCTCTGTAGATCTTTTTCCATTAACAATCCCAGTTCCATCACCCGCCCAGGATATCACTACTATTAGTTGTCATTGTTGTTTCTGTTTTCTGATAGTGAAGGATAGGTAATGCGGACTTTTGTCCCCCGTTGTAATCTGTCATGCCCATCTACTCCCCACTGATTGAGAAACTAGTTCCACCCGGAACATTTATTAGAGGTACATCATCTGTCTCAACCGGAGAGTACCCCTAATAAAGAAGACATATGTAAAATACGAAGTAATCACTGTATCCTGTTAAACAGAAACTTTAGCATGAAACACACTTGAAAAGGAAGGGAAAGAAATCGAACAAAATCAGTAGGCCACTGATGAGTTTTTGACTTCGCTAGAAATAAGAAACATGAAAGTGGTGAGAGAAGCCAAGCTTGACGTTACGGCAGCCACAAGGTAGCTAACCTCCGCCACCCCCCCACTGCTCCAAGCATGTCTGTCCCACCGCCCACCACGCCCAATAACGGTAACATGAAATAGATACAAATCAGCAGATACCTACCCCCATTCCGGAAACTCCCGAAGTGCAACAAGTCCACGGTTACGCCCATCCGGAAGACGAGGCCTCGACACGTGCAGGGCGGGGCCCGACTAGCCGCCATCAGCCGGAGAAGTCGTGGGATGGTCGGCCCGGAATGTACTGGTCCACCAATTCTCTTCTGGCGCCCTGCAGGCCACGGGGGGATGTCTTGCCTCTGCCTCCGACCCCCCCCTCTTATCGCCTGGTCCGGACATCACGGATATCAACGCCAGGTGTCGGCGTGGGGTGCGCTGGGAGGGAGAGGCGGCGCGAACGAGCCTCTCCCACCCCCCCAGGTGGGGGCCCCTCAGCTGCACCCCCAACGCTCCACTCACCCAACAAAAGGGTTGTCGCGTAAGGTGCACCAGGAGAGGAGCCGAGGCCGACGGGATCTTCTTCTTTCTTCAATAATGGCTGCAACAACACTGGGGGGGGATGTCTTGCACATGCCACCAACCCCCCCCTCCCCTCGTATCTCCTGGTCTGGCCCCGGCTTGGTATGAGCTCCCCGTTCGGTCCTGAAGCGGCGACCTTCAGGCCACGGGGGGGATGTCTTGCCTCTGCCTCCGACCCCCCCCTCTTATCGCCTGGTCCGGACATCACGGATATCAACGCCAGGTGTCGGCGTGGGGTGCGCTGGGAGGGAGAGGCGGCGCGAACGAGCCTCTCCCACCCCCCCAGGTGGGGGCCCCTCAGCTGCACCCCCAATGCACCACTCACCCGACAAGGGTTCCTCCACTCTTGCGATGCAGTGGCGCTCCACTGACCCGACAAAAGGTCTCGTCCACTATTGCGAGGCAATGATGCTCCGCTCACCCAGCGGGGGTCTCGTTTACTTTTGCGGTACAACGACGCTTTTGAGTTCAGCTAGAAAATGAGTCCTGCATCCAGAAATGTTCTCCTCAACTTTGAAGATTCTATAAGAGCCACGGGGGCCCCCGACCCTCGATGGGGAATGACTGCCATGATCACCCACAGAACGACCACGACGTAGCCGAGGGACGTCGGCGCGCTCATGCCGGCGCCGGCCTCAGTCTTGAAATGATCAAAATCCTGCAAGACTACCAACTTGATCAATTCCGGTGGAACACCAGTATGACCCGGTAGGAGAGATTGTTGCCTCCCACCCCACTTTGACTGATGGTTCATGTCACCAGTCCCCTCTGCTACCCTTCAACGAAAACTTTTAGACTGCCGAAAGAGGTCCCGGTCCAACCACGAGTTGGTGGAGACATTTTGACTATACTTGGACCTTCCTGACCTCACCCAAAATGGCGCCGGTACAAATGAAACTCTCAACTCCTTGTTGTGCCCCGATTGCTCAGCCTTGATATCATGAGATATGTATGCAGTTTTTAGCACATGAATTGATATGGGATAAGACTGATTATATGTTCAGACAATGAATTGATCCGGGATGGGTATTGATTATACGTTCGAACAATGAATTGACATGGGACGGGCAGGGCCGTTTCTAGGTGTTGTGCCGCCCTAGGCGAGAATTGAAAAATGCCGCCCCCTCGCTTTTTCTACCATCACTCTCTCCCCCGTCATCCAGGCTAGAAGAATAAATGCATTAGATATAAAAGAACTTGTATTAACTTTGCAAACATGTGTACACATTTTTCTACTGTAACCACTGTCAGAAGTGCAGTCAGAGCTTACAACATTTACTTAGAGCGCTCACCCTAATAATAAAGGCTTTCAATTAAGGAACCATGAATACAAGTTTGAACAGTATGAACATATGGACAACATATTACCTTAACTGCAGGCAGTGCCCTTCCCTGATCCATATTGTGGTACTGCAAACTGGCAGCAAAAGGGTTTGTACAGCAGGGGTTTGGGCCTCCTTGTCCCAAGGACAAAACACACATGAAAACTTGTTGCCCTTGACCCCAAACAATATGTCATGGCCATCCAAACAAAGATGAAGCCTGCTGCAAAATGGCTGGGCCTCAAAAGCTTTTTACTGGAACCATAAAAGCAAATAAAGCACTGCACGCGCCCTCCCCTATGTCATGGACGCCGACGTATAATGGCGCACAGACAGGTGGCATTCAGGGGTGGCCAGGACAAAGTCGGCTGGGGCACTGGCACAAGCCACATTTGGTCACCTTCTAGCTCCAGCAACGCCACTGCGAATCACCCACCTTAACATCACTTCCCCTTAACATGCCTGGGGCAGTGCAGACTTATGCTTTCCCTGTCTGCTTGGGGAAGGGAAGGGTCCAGGGGGCGGGGGCCTCTTCTTCTCAAGGTACGAGGGCTGGCTATGGTTAAATGCTGTGGCACTCTTGACACCAGGCTAGGTTCCACTGTCCACTCACTGCAGTACTGCACCATGCAGCTCAAGGTAAGGGGTCCTCTGCTCTTCTTTAAGGCACACTCTCTTCACGCTTCCTTGACCCCCTCACCCGTGTCCTACTACTCCTCCACATGCCTGCCAAGTATCACGCATGTGGTGTGACACTAACGCATTTCAGTGTGGTGAGCCGCATCACCGCACTGAAATGCCTTGTCACGCATTGTTAATCATGCTAGTTGAAACTGGCTGCGCGGTGGTGCCAGCGCGCCACCGGTGCCTATAGCATATAATGTGCCTCGGCTCTGTGCTGCTTCCCACAGACTTGCGTTGCCAGCATCACTCTGGCTCGGAGTGGCTCCGTAAGTTAATAGTTAAAGAGATCTGACTGCTCAGCTCTGGAGTCAGTGCTACATCAATGTTATAATCTGCCTACCCTGCTGGCAATACCCTTGATAGTTCATTCTCGTGCCACAGGCATGATTTTCTTCTGAGATACCACCTGTCTGCCCTGTTACCGCTGAGAACTGACTGTACATCACATAGCAGTCTGTCTTGACTCCTTCTCACTGACTGTAAGCTTTGTTAGTAGCCGCTCGCACTGGGTCAGGTGATTGTTTGTGAGAGCCACTGTGGTGCTTGCCAACGTAACTTCTCAGTGCGCTGAGTATCAGAGTCAGCAGAGCTTGTAGTGTAGCTCTGTGTGACAAACTGCGAGTGGGGTGATGGTGCCACCAGCAGGGTTTAGCAGGTAGTGGGTGGCATGCAGGACCAGGGGGGTGCACTGCTCTCAGTAATACAGCTTGTAGATTATGATGTGACTCGTTTTAGAGGTCCTTGTTGCCCAAATGGGTGTCATTTATTTCTGTAATTTATATATTTTTCTTGTTTTCATTGCTAGACTTTGCTCGAGAGAAAGTGTCACTCATATTCGTTGAAATGTCACTCATAATTACAATGAATTCAGGAAAATGTCACACATAGCAATCTGAAACCTTGGCAGCTATGCCTGAGCCTCCAGCCTCGCTCACATGGATTCCAGCATCACATCACCTCACCCAGTCACAGGCCGGAGGCCTGGACATGGGGCCGCCACACAAGTCTTACGATCTTTAGCCTGCTGCATGACCTGCTGCAACAAACAGAACCCCCCCCCCCGCGCCACCAACCAAACCTCACTCAGACACCCCCGTCACCTCACCCCTCACAGTGCTGGCTGCTAGTGCTACTCAGCTCTCACTCTGTCACTCAGTGTTTTTAGCCAGTCCGTCCGTGACCGTGAGGATGAGCTATTAGCAGGTCTGAGCGTCGACGGTAACAACATTACATTATTACATTTAGATTGCATCAATCGACCGATTCCGAATCCGAATCCGATCCAAAATATATATTTATATTTCTTTTCCTAGCCAGCGGCCTTCGCAGACTGCGCTGACTCACTGCACTGTGCCACTGCTCAAGTCACGTACGTGTCGTCCCCACGAGATAATGATTGATTCACTCACAGGCCGCCGCCTCATTTTCATTTACAACTTTAGCAGGCCTGAGTGACTGACTGAACAACATTATTTATTACATTTAAGATTGCAATCATTGCATCGAATATACAAACGTGTGTCAAAGCCTGTTTCAAGGGAAGAAAGGGGCCATCATCATGGTTGTAGTGGGTCTGAGGATAAGCACAGGGAGATTCTCTACTATTTTTGAGAAGAAGGGAAGTTGAGATATTGAGTCTCCGGTAGGTTTCTTTCCAGTAGAAGTAAAACCACTATTGGTTTGAAACATGGAGAGAGAGAGAGGGATTGAAAGATGTAACAACTATGGGGCTGGCCATGTTCAAATCCCCTTTGCCTTCTGAGTTGCGTCAGCTGAAAGGTTAGAGGTTTTTGTGAAAAAATACGTTTTATAGAGCTCTTTGACTACCTGTGGTCATTTACACGTCTCCTATGATGTCTATGGTTACAACCTAGATTAATAGGTTATGTATTGATTCATACATTTCCTATTATCCCTGTCACTTTAATTGCATCATTTCACATGAAGAAATTATACGACAGATTTAAGATGAATCCATAATGTTTACATTACAAAATGTGTTCTTTATAAACAAATCTACTTTGACGGGGGCTGCTAAACTTCGCAAAAAGCAGCTCTGTTAGCATCTGCTGTCCCAAATAACCAAAACGCATCATTATATATATTTATTTTCACAGCCAGAGCCAGCGGCCTTCTCAGACTGATTGCGCTGACTCTGACTCACTCACCGGATGGTGCTGCAGTGCTCAAGTCGGACTAGTCTCGGACTCTCGGAGACAGTAAAAAAAGAGGACCAGGAGTCGGGACCAGGCAGGCTGGCAGCTGCAGTATTCATTGTCGCCAGGCCAACACACAGACACAGAGTCGTCCCCCGGGCCCGGGCCCCGCGCGCGCCGAGACAGATCGATGGTGGCACTGGTGCGCACTGCACGTCACCGTCACTGGGCTGCCCTCCCTGGCGCGAAGCACTGCTCACGGATTGGCCCAAAATGTTGCCCAGGGCCGTCATTGGTAGCGCTATCCAGCGCTACAAGATTGACGGCCCTGGGGACCCACACTTACACTAGTGTGTCCCGTGCCTCCAAACAGGCCTCTAATCTATGGTGTGAGCTTGGCTGTCAGCTCTAACTGCACAAGTAAAAAGTTACATCACGTCATTCACAACTTAGCTAGCAGCAGGTGTGCCATGCGCCGCTTGCACAGACACAGACAGTGCACTCTCCACTGCATGATGTTTGCCAATTGCCACAACAAAATGCCGCCCTCACAATTTTGCCGCCCTAGGCGGCCGCCTAGTCCTGCCTAATGGCAGAAACGGCCCTGGGGACGGGTACTGATTACACGTACGAACAATGAATTGATATTAAGTTCTAATGCATCATTGATTACTGTATTTATTATTGAAGGTTCGAATTGTCAACACTTTTGGTACTTGCTCACAATGAATTATCGATATGATTTTGTTGCACTTGTCGCACTTTTTACTATGAAATCAATGACCACTGACTCTGTTATGTTTTCCACAAATAAATACCGCCCCCCCCCCCATTTACAGTTCCAGCCTGCTCCGTGGCCGGCCCACGGGGTTGTAGGCCCACGGGGTTGTAGGCCCGTACTTTATTAAAGGTTTTTGAAAAAGTAAACGTAGTTGTAACGCGTAGATTGGTAAGTTTCGAATAAATGGCCACTGTTTCCGATTTTTCTTTTTTTTTTAAAAAGCAGGTGAAATTAAGCAGCTCAATTAGTTAAGGGTTAAAAAGTATAGTACGCAGAAACATTGAAAATATGAATGGTCCAGGTTTGTTGTATGTGTTTTTCATTTTTGTACAGCATAAAGCAATCGATAAAGATCATGGTATTTAGCCTCTACTTTATATGCTACCTGTATCAGGGAAGTTGTTTTAAATGCCCCTAAGCCACCCCGAAGGAATGTCACCTGGCCCCCCTAGTACGAACTAAAACGACCCCGTACCACTGTAGGTTATCTCTCTTCCTCAAAAATGACAAAAATTACTTTCTAGGACGTTTTGGACATTGATGATTTTCATATGATCTATTTATTAAAGTAATACTCATCTCTCCGCATGAAATTAATTTTCCACATGCTACACAAGTCAATCTCATCTGCCCAAAGTTCTTTTGCAGATTTGGGACCGTTTCCCTTGCCTCTGACTCACTTATTGCTAAGTCATTGTTGGATGTTTTTGCCGGTCGGGGGTTATCCACCAAATCTCGAAGTTGTGCTTTAGAATAATTAAGAGGGTGCCACCTCTCCATGTGCCGATGCATGGTATGATTACCATAGCTATATTTTTTTTCGGTCCCTCTCGAGAGTTTTTTTTTTGCAGATGAGGCAGGTAACGAACCTGGCATTAACTTTCTTTTCATGAGAAGGAAAAGAAAAAAATTGCCAGATAAAATTCACTTTCACATGGGACGTTCTTGGCATTTCTTTCAGAAACTTTTACATCACTGTGTCATTTCTTTGTCTATCCTGGTTAAAGCAATGTCATATAAATAGTTGTTTAAAAAGTTTCTTTTTAACGTGTTTACTTTGTTGGAGCATTGTATATATTTATAAGTTATTAAAGTGTTATGATCCTACTACTTTGTTGGAGTTCTATATATTTTTAATGTGACACATAATTGTGAAGACTTTGATGTACAAAAAGGCATCCCTGGAATCTTCCGCTTCAGGCTCGGTCCCACACACCCTTACAGTGAGAATCCCCTCCCCAATCACAATACAGGATCGTTATCAGATAGTAGGAACGCGTGTGGTGTGACGGATCTCATGAGGTGGAGGCCTTGATCTACTGTAACTCCTTTGAACAGGGGTGATTCTTTACAGTTGGGGCCATAAACTACATCCGCAGGGCTAGGTGATAGCCTGGGACCGGCCTGGACAATCAGACACAGAGGAAGAGGAGTGTCAGAGGGTGCGGTAGTGAATAGGGTGAAAGGGAGGTGTCGGGCGGGCACAGGGTGTGATACTCAGGGAAGAGCAGCGCAGATGGGGGGAGGTTTATGGCCCATGCATGAGAGAGAGAGCAGGGGTGACCAGTGCGTGGGGGAGATGCTTGCGAGGGTGGGGAGCCATGCTGAGGATCGGCGGCGTGCAGAGAGTGGGTCTGGTCAAGGCATCTAAAATGGCTGCCGAGCATGACAAAAGTGTGGCATTGGAAAAAAAGCAAGATGGCGCAGACAATGTTCATCAATACGAATTAATTTATAAGAATTATTTTTAACAATATATTTACTCGCAGTGTCAAAATGGCGGTCAACACTTCCTGATTTCCTTCGAATCGAACGTTAACAGAAGTCAAGCGGCAAAAAAAAAAAGACTCACGCGCAGCCGCTGGAAGACAAGTATCAACATATATGAGCCTCCTCAACCACCCTCAGAAAACATAGGGGGTCAGGATACGTCTCCCATACCCCCTTATACCCAATACTCACATTGCTTTTCCTCCATCTTGTAATTTAATTAAATCGAAACACAAAATGGAAAAATTCCCGTTTCGCTACCAGTTTGCGACCCGGTTCGCGAACCAAGAAGTGCTTCTACCGCGAAAAATCAATTTTTTTTTATTTGCCCCACGGGACCCTTTAATAACCCCAACATCATTCCTAGGGGGTCAAGAGGAGTCTACCTTGCCCCTTTTCATTAAATTCCCCCTTCATTTTTCTCCTCCTCTTGTCTCTCGATCCTACCGAGAGACAAGGTGGCGGCCGCACCGGACTGTTTAGAATGTTGACAGACACCGGAGAGCCAATCAGCTTCGCTTCGCAAAGCTCCGTTACGCGAAAAGTACACGATCTGGAGCGCTATCCGGGACGCTGTCACAGATATATCTGTTTTTTTAAACATTAATTTCTCAAAATCCACTGGAGCACATATATTGAGACCCAGCAAAGGCACATCGGGCTAACAGTCCCTACAATTTTGCCAAGTTTCGTGTAAATCCATTCAGCCGTTCGAGCTAAAAGTGAGGCCAAACGCCCTATGGAAAAATGAATGGGAAAAACGCGTTTTGGGACCCCCCTTTTTTCTCGGCCCCCCTTGACGAAACCCCCCCAAATTTTCAGGGGCTGCTCAGAAACAGAATGTGCCATTTTCCTGAAATTTTCAGCCGATTCCGTCCACAAACGCCAAAGTTATTAGACATAGAATTTTCAAAAGTTCCATAGAGAAAAAATCCTAACTATATATACCTACTGGCGACCGCCAGTAGGTAATATATATATATATATATATATACATATATATATATATATATATATATATATATATATATATATATATATAAAAATATTTGTAAAAAAACAAAAATTTTAAATATATATTTATTTATATACATATACGGTCGCCAGTAGGTAGTTATAGTTAGGACATAGCTAACATAGGAAATCCGCAACATTCTATTGGGAATAACTTTGGCGCTGGTTGAGGAATATGCGTGTAATTTTCCAAAATTTAGGCCAGCTCCGCTCCACTCCTTCCCTGGAAGTTTTGGGGGGATTCGTCATTTGGGAGTCGAGAAAAAAGGGGGGTCCCAAAACGTGTTTTCCCCATGTTAATTTCCATGGGACGATTAGACACGGCTACAGCCCGAACGGCATTACACCAATGTTGGCAAAATTGTAGGAACTGGTATGCAGAAGTGCCTTTTCTATATTTGGTAAAAATTGCTCCAGTGGTTTTTACGAAAATGAACTTCAAAAACACATATATATATCTATATGCGCGCTTCGAGCGTTTACAGGTATGCGTACTGGGGAGCGCAACCAGCATGACACTGAAGTGCGCGAGCGGAAAGCTGATTTGCTCTCGGGTGCCTGTCAACACTCCAATCAGTTCGGAGAGTCCGCCATCTTGTGTCTCTGTAGAATTGAGACACAAGAGGTGAAAAAAAAGGGGGAATGATTATAAGGGGGCAGGGTAGACACCCCCTGACCCCCTAGGTTTTCTGAGGGGGGCCTAGAAGGACCCTGTGATGCAAAAAAACTTTTTTTATTTTTTTGAAATTTTCGCGGGGTAAGCGCTGGGTGCGTTCCCATGTACTCTTCCAGGTACCCAGAGCTTACCACAGGGGAAAACAGTGAAAGAAAATAGTGTAAAATAAGAATTTGGATTGCTTAGAGGTAGGGTAGCTTTAAAAAGAGCTGTTGTGTTATGTGGGTGATTTAAGTACCTACAAGTAGGTACCGATGCAGAGTCTAAAATTCAAGAGAAAGACATCTGCAAAATGTACACCGTCTCCTCTGTAGATATCTTGCATGTTGTAATGCAAGTTATTGTGGTATATGGACCTCATACGATAGTCTCTCAGGAAAGCAGAAACAGATCGTTTTGGGACCCCCTGAGAAGGTCTAGGGGGTGAGGGGCACCCTACCCTGCCCCTTTTCACGTTCTGAACTATTATATTTCACTCTCTTCTGTAACTACATAAAATGGCGGCACTAGGGTGCATCAGAGAAAGACAGTGAGAGAAAGGAGGCAGGAAATGAAGAAGAGATGTCAAATACACATTGGAGAAATATAGTGGGAGTTGGCAAGTAAATATGAGTAAACTTACTATGTAATATAAAAATGTTGCACTCTATACTATATGTCTCACATTATACTACAATCACTTCGCTACTACCTCATAAATTAGAAATCAAAATGAATAATATGTCAAACAATTTTTAATTTCTAAATATTAATTTATTGTTCTGAATTTTCATAATTTAAAAGAACTTGTAACATGTCCTCATCAGGAATTTCCTCTTCAATCATATCATCAGAAATCTCCTCATGAATAGCCTGCAATGATGATTGTTGGAACTCTATGGTCTCCAAATATTCGGTAAATTCAAGAGACTGATCAAAAAAATCATTCATTTCATCTCCTCCTTGTGAAAATATTTCATTATTGGTGCTGTCAATATCCGGGACATTTAGAATTTCAATAAATGTAGTGGAAAATTCAAAAGAAATTTGTTCTCTTCATTCTGATCCATTTTATTTTGAAATTTCTTGCTGTAAATTGCAGAAAATAGTAATCACTTTCATTTATTGTTTTTAGTAATACATAATATAAAACTAGCTTTATCAAGTATTTAGTTCTTTAAAATTAATTGGGCAGTGTATAGTATCAGGCAGGAACTAGAAATATAAAGCACTGCATGTGATGAAGCCTATCTTAATCCATAATTATAACATAACGACTGTAAATAACTAACAGAAAGCATTTTTCAAATTATCTTAAAGTGTACAACATAGTTCCCCTTACAAATTAACAACTCACCTTTTTGAAAGTAGGAGAAGAGTTAGTACTGTGTAAATCAAACACCAGAAATTGAACACCAAAAATTCCTCGCAAATGTACCTCAGACAGTAGTATCAAAAAATGGCCGCGTTTCCCTCTCATTTTTCATATATATTCATGGACATAACCAATCAAACTTCATCACTCACAAATTCAAAACCAAAGTAACATTTTAATTGGTTCTAAATTTCAATACTTTCAAATGTGTTTTCCCCTTGCAATTTTCCATAGGACATTTAGACACTGCTACAGCCCCAACCGCTGAAGGGAATTACACCAAACTTGTCAAAATGGTAGGGACTGGTACGTAGTAGGGCCTTTTCCATATTTGTTTAAAATTGCTCCAGTGGTTTTTATGAAAAGCAACTTCAAAAACACATATATATATCAAATTGCGCGCTTCGAGCGCTTACCGGTACGCGTACCGGGGAGCGCACCCAGCGCGCCACGGAGGTGCGCGAGCGGAAAGTTTATTGGCTCTCGGATGTCTGTCAACATTCAAAACAGTCTGGAGAGTCCGCCATCTTGTGTCTCGATAGAATTGAGACACAAGAGGTATAACAAAGTGGGAAATGATTAAAAGGGGGCATGGTAGACATTCCCTGGCCCCCTAGGTTTTCTTAGGGGGGCCTAGAAGGACCCTTAAGGGCAAAAAACAATAAAAAAAATAATAATAATTCGCAGGGTAAGCGCTGGGTGCGTTCCCATGCACACTTCCCGGTACGTGTACCCTAAGCGCACCACAGGGAAAAACAGTGTAAAAAGTTAGAGTAAGAAAATAATTTAAAGTGCTTAGAGGTAGGGTCGCTCTGAAAAGAGCTGTTGTGTTATGTGGGTGTTTTTTGTACCTACAAGTAGGTACCGATGCAGCGTCTAAAATTCAAGAGCATACTCTATTCTCCTCATCTGTAAAATGTGCACCATCTGTCCTATAGATGCCTTGCATGTTGTAATGGAAGTTGTTGTGGTATATGGAACCCATACCATAGTCTCTAAGGAAAGCAGAAACAGATTTATTCACGTTTCCTTGCTTTCTCAATCTGTGGACAAAATTGGTTGGACCAGTTCCATTTTTGCCTTTGGCATATATTAGAAAATACCAAGGCAGTTTTTGGAAAAAGTGACTTCAATTGCCCAAGGTGTCCTTTAAAAGTATTTCCAGACCTACCCCAGTCAAAGTGCCTAGGTCATTGCCACCACAGTGCACAATTATGAGGTCAGGGTGTGGTAGATGCATAAAGGATTTTACCAATGGTATCAACATTGTAAAAATGTGGTGAAGAATTGCATTGTTTGTTTAATGCATAATCCAGGAAATGGAACCCCAACTCCAGCAGGTCATTTTGCCCTCCTACGTATCCTTTCGAGGTATTACAAATCGATTACATTCATATGGATCGTTGTAATAACCTCAAGTATGTTCTGGTGGTGGTGTGTGCCTTTTCCAGATGGATAGAGGCCTACCCCCTAAAGGACAATACTGCTTTGTCTACTGCCAAAGTCCTTTTGAAGGAGTTTTTCCCGAGGTTTGGTTTGCTGCGCATTGTCTGGTCTGACAATCGGAGTGAATTTGTAGGCCAAATCATGCAGAAAGTATGTACAGGTCTTGGTATTAGGCAGAAATTCCATGCGGCAAACCACCCTCAATCAGCAGGTTTGGTAGAGTGCTATAATGGCACTCTCAAGCTCAATTTGGCAAAGATTCAGGCCAGCACGGTTATTGCTTGGCCTGATGCCTTACCATTGGCACTTCTGTCCACGAGAATTACTGTGCATTCTCGTTTAAGTCTTAGTCTGTATGAGGTCGTTTTTGGGCACCCAGCCAATGTCTGGGGAGTCCCTCGACCTAAAAAGTATTCTGATATCCCATACCCAATGCTGATTGACTACTTGCATGACCTCACCACTAAATTACGTGTTCTTCATCAACAGGTTCAAAATGCTTTGCTGGAGGCCTCTGTGGACCGCGGTCATTCCATCCAACCCGTAGACTGGGTCTGCGTGAAGAATTTCCAGCGGAAAAAGAGTTTGGAACCTCGTTGGGGCCCGCAGCGGCAATGTTTATTCACAACACGTACAGCAGTAATGGTCGTTGGGAAAAAGAACTGGGTCTACGGCGTGCACTGTAAGAGGGTACCTTTGCCTCTACCTTTTGATCAATGGGTTCGTAAGGGCATGAGTGATAGTGAAGGCGAAAGAGTCCCTCGATTTGTACCTTTCAGTAGTGCACGCCTGGACCAAACGAACTCTGAGAAAGAAGACGACGACGTGTTGCAAGAAGCTGTACCATCACATCTGCGATTGAACACGGCCAACCCAGAAACTTTGTTTAAGGAGCAAACGATCCCTAATAAGACTCGGTATAATTTGCGACAAATAATAGCAAAGGACAATTGAATTTTTCTTTTTCTGATTACGTTTCATTTTCTTTTTGAGAGACATTGATTCTTTTTCCACTATCCATTAAGTTGCAGGGTCACGGTAGGAGTCTTAAGCAGTGACCTGAGTAGTGACATAGGTCTGCAGGTCTTGCAGTGTCATAGGACGGCTGACAATCACAGCTAAGTGATCTAGGAATATTGCCATGAGCAACGCTTTAGACTATGGATACAAAGGTGGAAATTAATAACCAAAATTTGAAAATGAAAAGTAAAATTAAGAAACACTTGGTTAGTCCGTGTGGTATAATGTTATGTATTTTAATATGTTCATGTATTTTATTAGCGTGTGTAAGTTGAGTAGTTTATACTATGCAGCCATCACCTGTTCAAAATTCTGTCTCTTTATCTCTCTCTTCTACCGCCTCTCCACATCAGTTTCATACACTCCCAGAACATGAACAGATTAGGAGAACAGAATATTTCAATAATTCATTTATTCATTTATTGCATCAGCATCAACTGGTAATGAATACCAATGATTGTTGGGTCGGTGGGCTCATGCCTCATAATACAGAGAGAGGGATGCCATATTTGGTCCTTCCATTTACCTATGAACGCTCCGCTTGGGCCTATTTGGCTATGTTCTCTAAATCTATCAGAATCAACTATGGTATCCTCCTGGTAGTCCATATGGTGGTGGAGCAGATTTCAGTCATAGTTCTTTGATAAAGGGAATAGTGGCTATGGTTAGAATTGTTGAGATTAGTAAGATTCCCGTGGATAAGAAAAGAGCATATGATAGCTGGAATATAACTCATTATGTTACTAGTCTCACGGATAAGGCTAGGCAAAGGAGATCCCCACCATTTTGGACTGTGCCTCATCGAGGTAACTTCTGTCTACAAATTAATGGTCAGAATGTTAAGAATCAACAGGAAAGGAGTGTTTGTTCCCATACTTATGTCTATACACCTCAGATTCCCTCACCATTAGTGCCATCACAAGGCACATATTTTATCTGCCATGATAGAGCTTATACATGGCTTCCTACTTACTTTTCAGGAACTTGCTATTTGGCTTTTCTTCTTCCTCCAACATATACTGCTCCTTCAGGTGATCATAGGAAAAGATATGGCAGAGGAGTTATCGATTTGAAAGACATGGCAGGACAAGAAGGAGGTTACTTTATTAAAGGGTTGCTTCCTTTCTGGGGCCCAATGGCCAATAGCAGAGACATCAGACAACTAGTTTGTGTTGTTGAGGCTACCATAAACATAACTTCTGGAACCTTGAGTAATTTGACAGCCTAACTTCAGGCGGATCGCCTGATGACCTTGCAGAACCGAATGGTTCTAGACATTGTCCTTGCAGATCGTGGAGGAGTCTGTAAATTGATCGGGTCTACTTGCTGTGTTTACATTCCTGATAATGCCCCTATGGTATACCAAGCTATCTCCAAGTTACATATCATCTCTGAGTCTATACATCAGGACACAGGAGATTGGTCTGTGATGGGATCATTTTGGGGACTACTGTCCACATGAGGATGGAATATATTAACTTTCCTTGGAATGGTTTTGGCCATCATTTTCTCTTGTTGTCTCTGTGTACAGAGTGGACCTGCCATCTGTGGTCTTTGTTCCACCATGTGTGTCCCAAAGCCTGTGTCACAGAAAACAGAGAATATTAGAATGATGTTACAGCAACAGCTCGATGACCTCATGGCCATTGACATCGACTTAGACTAACTTGAATCATTGCTGTTTTGCCTGAGTAATGGCAAAATGAGGGTCTGAGGTTCTTTGATTTCTGACTTCGTCCCGTATCTAGCCGGCATTTTGTGTCTCGTCGCCATTTTGTGTTGCCCACACTCAGGCCGCACGCCGAACGGAGTGTTTTTGCTTTTCCCAGCTGCTGCGTGTCCTTTCAGTCATATTTTGTTGAAGGATGCGACAAAAAACACTCCTCAATGTCTCTACTGACTACTACCTTCGATCTACATTGTGAGGGGTCACAATTCTGGTGGAATGGCGATGGCACATGACGCATTCCAGTAAGCAAGAGACATTGTACCAGTGCGACCCGCAGTTTCCTGCCGCTAAAACAGTGATAATTTCAACACGTTTTTTGCTAAAATGCCCCTTGGTTTGGATTTTGAAAGAGAGAACAGGGAAACCTGCTCACTCTTTCAAAATTCAAAGCTGATTGCTTTTCTCCACAGGGAGCTGCATATTAGCAGGTCCCCGTGTGGCAAAGTAATGGCGACTCCACAAGGACGCGGGGAGCTGGCTAGGACCATAGAGACATTGGGGCTCCACTCATGAATCTCAACCATGTATATACGCCTAAAGAGTAAACAGGGAGATATCATTTTCACCACAGTTTGGCCTTTTTTAAAAAAATACGACAAAATAGCCCTTGTTAATATGCCCTCAAGTTTGCTTTGACAGAGCAGGAACCTCGACTTCTGCCCTGTCATACCAAACACAATACAGGAAAAAATGGTCCGAGTATTCACAATTATTTCTAAATATTCAACTTTGTTTACATGAAAAAGCGATCACCACATAAATCTAACATTGTGTGTTATTTAGACAAAATAAACAATAAAGCTGGCAATATTCAAGGACTGATTGTATTTATTTTTACAACCGTGTTCATTGTGAATTACTACTTCACAAAGATAATTTTATTTTTCGGAGATATAAACATAGTTTTCAAAGCTTAACAATGATAGTGCTCTCAGTGAAGGAAGGAAGGGATGTGAAAGGGTTTGTGAGGGACTAGGTAAAGGTGGTGTGACAATGATGGCATCACATTAAAATCAGTAGGCCTTTACACCTAAACTACTACACATGTTCCCTAATCACATCACACATAGGCTTGACAAATCCATTGAATTGAATCCTATGGTGTGCTGGGTTGGTGTGATCTACGTTTCGACCCCTATGGAAGTGGAAGGGTTATTCTTGCCTCATGTTGGGGTCTTCATCAGGAAATAGATGTGAGCACCTAGAATTTAAAGATGAGCATTCATTGCTAGTGGTGGACTATGTGCATGGTAGAGGCTAAGAGTAGGAGAATACCTACATTAATGTAACGGTTGGCGTCTGAACCGTCACTGCCAGCGCGGTTTCCTGGAGATTCTGGGGAGAAAGGGAGGCAAAAGTCTCATTATGATTGACTGGCTCATGGGCCATATACCTGAAGGGCGGGGTGGTAGCCAAAGAGGGAAAGACTTACTAGGGCAATGCTCATATGAATGAGCATAATCTTGCAATCAGACTGAATTCCTTAATTCAGTGCGTATCTTGCACCATACTGAAAGACATGAACAGAGGGCAGGGGGGAGATTAATCATAGTACTCGCGTCGTTAACATGGGTAGGACAGACTAATGTGATATATCAGGAAAACCACATGGTGTCAAAACAATCATGGAGATACTCTAGGCGGGGCCGCATTGGTATGTTGAACCTTACTGCACAATGACGAAGGTTCAGGCAGTGGATGCTGTCTTTCCATGACGGTCGAATTAATCAGTCATGAAATCACTCTTGACTGCTTCAACATCGTGTGGCTACTGATGAAGAAGGTAAGAAGGGTGAAAAAGCTACTACGCGGGCACTGGGCAGGGCTGGGTAGTTTGGATTCAGAACGATAAATTGTACATGATTCGAGGAGGCTTAGGTTATTAGGATAGGGGAAGCTCGTAGTTCGCTGACGTGAGGCTCAATATTGCAAGGAGCATGCAATTGTGTACGACCTCAATACTGTCATACCAAACAGCAGTGTCCTGAGGGTACACATCCCGAGACACAGCAGGAGCCAGCCCTGGGGAGTGGTGTTCCCCAGGGCCCTCGAGTGTTCCAAAATTGGGGCCATGCGGCTCCTTTCCCACAATATAAAAAGGCCCGGAGGGTGGTGATCACTGTGGCTAAGAAGGACCTTTGAGCCCTGTGACCAATTTTTTTCAAAGCCTCGAAGAGTAGCAGTCCCCGGGGCTGGAGAGGGCCTTTAAACCTCCCTACCCAAATATTTTACATGGGGAGTACCTTTGAGCCCCCCACCCATTTATTTTGAAGCACCGAGGGATGGCATTTCCCTGGCTATAGGGTCCCTCTGGACCCCGATCAAATTTAATATTTTGGACCCCCGGGATTTTAACCCCCCAGGTAGCTAATTTTTAAACAAGCACAGGAGCCCGCGCTTTGTTTCAATTTTTTTTACGATGGATCCATGCACCCAGCGCACATTTCTCCATTTTATTTTAAAAAATAAGGTTTTTGGGCCCTAGGGGTCCTTGTGGGACCCCCTAAGCAGGTCTAGAGGGTCAAAATATTTCTAACCTGCCCCCTTAATACATTTTGAACACTTATTCCACTGCTTTCTAGACTCTCTCTTCTACTGAAGCTTAAAATGGCTGCCAACACTTCCTGGTTTCGAATTTTGACAACGACTTGACAGCCAATTAGTATTAAGCATGTGATCGGGACAGTGCGCTTAGGGTGCACTCAGGATGCGTGGATCCACCGTGGCCATAGATACATATGTACTTTTAACTATGATTTTCTCAGGGACTACTGAACATATTTACACCATTTAAGCAAAAGGCATGAGTCTGAAATTTGGTGTAACTTTGTTCAGCAGTTTGGGCTGTAGCCACGATGGACAGTTCCTATGGAAAATTGCATGGGGAAACATGTTTTGGGACCCCCTTTTTTTATCAGCCCCAGCTCATAATTCACCCTGAGGCTAGTTTTGAACATTTTGCCAAGAATCGTCAACCGGCGCCAAGGTTATTCCAAATAGAATGTTGGGGATTTCCTATGAAAAATAGGGCCTAACTATAAGTACCTACTGGCAACTGCCAGTAGGTACTATATAGAGAACACACACCTTTGAGCCAGGTAAACTCGGGAACCACAGCGCCAATCCACACACCCGATACATTGTAGAAATTGTCAGGGTGTGCAGATGGACATAGGTGATAAAAAATATTTTAAAAACGTAAATTCTAAAATATAACTTTTTTTAAAGAGTAGTGCCCTGAAAGTAGCGCCGGCTGCGACACTGTGCTGGCCGTGACGTAGCGCTGGCCGCGACGTGCGTGATGACGAGCGACGAGAAGTGAGGAGCACGGGGAGAAGCGGCGGCTCAGGTGCGTCATGACGAGAAGCAGACATGGAGCTGCGGTGAAGTGAGGAGCGCGGGAAGGAAGCGGCAGCTCAGGTAAGGTAAATGCACATTGGAGTCAGGGTGGGAGGGAGTCAGGGCTGGAGGGAGTCAGGGCGGGAGGGGGCGGGAGGGAGTCGGGGTGGGAGGGGGTCGGAGCGGTGTGCACAGAGGGACGGGCGGGAGGAGTCGGGGCGGGAGGGAGTCGAGGAGGGAGGGGGTCAGGAGTGGGTGTGCACAGAGGGACGGGCAAGCAAGCATCAAATGCTGCCCCAGCCCCTTTCTGCCCCAGGCAACGCTGGGGCGGGTTGCTAGTACAATCACTCTTAACGAATACGTGACTCAGAGACTCCCATGGAAAAAATACATTTCCCAGCATGCAATACAAGTGAATACGAACTGGCAACCAATAGGAGGCATGCTTTCAAATTATAAATAAAACGGAGCCTTTGTACAGCGCATACCGAGTGGCCTATGTTTAAGGGGCAGGTGGCCCCGAAACGCGTCAGGCAGGCACCACAACACACCAGTGAATTATCGGGGAGCAGTATCCTGAGAGGCCGGATGGCAGGCTGAACACGAGTGTGTCCTGGAAGAGCTTAAGGACATTTGTGGAATCCTATTGCAGCGCGGGGTCCTTACCGCATCAGGATGCACCATCTCTTGTCACCGTGAGCGGGGAATGGAATGGAGAGGCTGCGGATCAGAATGCTGCTGATCTGCTACAGCGTGTGAAGCCGGATTTAATGAACTCTCCATAAATCACGGTATCCCACTTAGGGACTTTAACAATCACTCTTAACAAATATGTGACTCAGAGACTCCCATGGAAAAAATACATTTCCCAGCATGCAATACAAGTCAATACGAATTGGCAACCAATAGGAGGCATGCTTTCAAATTATAAATAAAACGGAGCCTGTGTACAGCGCATACCGAGTGGCCTATGATTAAGGGGCAGGTGGCCCCGAAACGCGTCAGGCAGGCACCACAACACACCAGTGAATTATCGGGGAGCAGGATCCTGAGAGGCCGGATGGCAGGCTGAACACGAGTGTGTCCTGGAAGAGCTTAAGGACATTTGTGGAATCCTATTGCAGCGCGGGGTCCTTACCGCGTCAGGATGCATCATCTCTTGTCACCGTGAGCGGGGAATGGACAGGAGAGGCTGCGGATCAGAATGCTGCTGATCTGCTACAGCGTGTGAAGCTGGATTTGATGAACTCTCCATAAATCACGGTATCCCACTTAGGGACTTTACCAATCACTCTTAACGAATATGTGACTCAGAGACTCCCATGGAAAAAATACATTTCCCAGCATGCAATACAAGTCAATACGAACTGGCAACCAATAGGAGGCATGCTTTCAAATTATAAATAAAACAGAGCCTTTGTACAGCGCATACCGAGTGGCCTATGATTAAGGGGCAGGTGGCCCCGAAACGCATCAGGCAGGCACCACAACACACCAGTGAATTATCGGGGAGCAGTATCCTGAGAGGCCGGATGGCAGGCTGAACACGAGTGTGTCCTGGAAGAGCTTAAGGACATTTGTGGAATCCTATTGCAGCGCGGGGTCCTTACCGCGTCAGGATGCACCATCTCTTGTCACCGTGAGCGGGGAATGGACAGGAGAGGCTTCAGAACAGAATGCTGCTGATCTGCTACAGCGTGTGAAGCCGGATTTAATGAACTCTCCATAAATCACGGTATCCCACTTAGGGACTTTAACAATCACTCTTAAAGAATATGTGACTCAGAGACTCCCATGGAAAAAATACATTTCCCAGCATGCATTACAAGTCAATACGAACTGGCAACCAATAGGAGGCATGCTTTCAAAATATAAATAAAACGGAGCCTTTGTACAGCGCATACCGAGTGGCCTATGATTAAGGGGCAGGTGGCCCCGAAACGCGTCAGGCAGGCACCACAACACACCAGTGAATTATCGGGGAGCAGTATCCTGAGAGGCCGGATGGCAGGCTGAACACAAGTGTGTCCTGGAAGAGCTTAAGGACATTTGTGGAATCCTATTGCAGCGCGGGGTCCTTACCGCATCAGGATGCACCATCTCTTGTCACCGTGAGCGGGGAATGGAATGGAGAGGCTGCGGATCAGAATGCTGCTGATCTGCTACAGCGTGTGAAGCCGGATTTAATGAACTCTCCATAAATCACGGTATCCCACTTAGGGACTTTAACAATCACTCTTAACGAATATGTGACTCAGAGACTCCCATGGAAAAAATAAATTTCCCAGCATGCAATACAAGTCAATACGAATTGGCAACCAATAGGAGGCATGCTTTCAAATTATAAATAAAACGGAGCCTGTGTACAGCGCATACTGAGTGGCCTATGATTAAGGGGCAGGTGGCCCCGAAACGCGTCAGGCAGGCACCACAACACACCAGTGAATTATCGGGGAGCAGTATCCTGAGAGGCCGGATGGCAGGCTGAACACGAGTGTGTCCTGGAAGAGCTTAAGGACATTTGTGGAATCCTATTGCAGCGCGGGGTCCTTACCGCGTCAGGATGCATCATCTCTTGTCACCGTGAGCGGGGAATGGACAGGAGAGGCTGCGGATCAGAATGCTGCTGATCTGCTACAGCGTGTGAAGCTGGATTTGATGAACTCTCCATAAATCACGGTATCCCACTTAGGGACTTTACCAATCACTCTTAACGAATATGTGACTCTGAGACTCCCATGGAAAAAATACATTTCCCAGCATGCAATACAAGTCATATATATATATATATATATATATATATATATATATATATATATTACCTACTGGCGGTCACCAGTAGGTAGGTAGTTATAGTTAAAACCTAGTTTACATAGGAAATCCCCAACATTCTATTTGGAATAACTTTGGCGCCGGGGGACAAATCTTCGCAAATTTCTTTAAGAAAATGGCCTGCTCCGCTCTGCTCCTTCCCTGAAAGTTTGGGGGTGATTTGTGCAGCTGGGACACCAAGAAAAAAGGGGGTCCCAAAACGTGTTTTCCCCATGCAATTTTCCTTAGGACATTTAGCCAGGGCTACCGCTTGAACGGCTGAACGGAATTACACCAAATTTTTCAAAAAGGTAGAGCTTTCCAACCCCAGCGCAGGAAACAACGACATCACCCCATCGCAAGACCTCTGCAACTCCCTCGCTTCATACTTCCACAACAAGATCGCGGACATACACAACAGCTTCAACAACCAACCAACGCACACCATGACCGAACAACCACCCCCCACCACCACCCTCCACACCTGGACCCCGATCAGCACCGAAGACACCATCCGCACGATGAACTCCATCCACTCCGGATCACCGACCGACCCCTGCCCTCACCACGTCTTCAACAAGGCCGACGCTGTCATCGCACCCCACCTGCGAGACATCATCAACACATCCTTCGACACCGCCACCTTCCCGGAGAGCTGGAAGCATGCCGAACTCAGCGCTCTACTCAAGAAACCCACAGCGGACCCCACCGAACTCAAGAACTACCGCCCCATCTCGCTCCTCCCGTTTCCAGCCAAAGTCATCGAGAAGACCGTCAACAAGCAGATGGCCGCCTTCCTCGAGACGAACGGATCCCTCGACCCCTCACAGTCCGGCTTCCGAGCCAACCACAGCACCGAGACCGCCCTCATCGCCGCCACCGATGACATCCGAGCCCTGATGGACAATGGAGAAACAGCGGCCCTCATCCTCCTAGACCTCGCCGCGGCATTCGACACGGTCTGCCACCGCACCCTAGTACGGCGCCTCAGCAACATCGGAATCCAGGACAAGGCGCTGGAATGGATCGTCTCCTTCCTCGACGGAAGAACACAGAGAGTCCGCCTACCACCGTACAAGTCAGAGGCCTCCGAAGTCATCTGCGGCGTCCCCCAAGGATCATCTCTGAGCCCCACCCTCTTCAACGTCTACATGAGCCCCCTCGCGGCCATCGTACGCAAACACAACCTCAGCATAATCTCCTACGCCGACGACACCCAGCTGATCCTCTCCCTGACCAACGACCCCGCCGCCGCCAGAGCCAACCTGCACGAAGGGATGAAAGAGGTAGCCGAGTGGATGACGACCAGCCGCCTGAAACTGAACTCGGACAAGACGGAAGTCCTCATCCTGGGCTCCTCACCCTCCGCCTGGGACGTCTCCTGGTGGCCCCCCGCCCTGGGCACCGCACCCAAACCGACAGACCATGCACGAAACCTGGGCTTCATCCTGGACTCCTCCCTCTCCATGACCAGGCAAGTCAACAACGTCTCCTCGGCGTGCTTCAACATCCTACGCATGCTACGGAAGATCTTCTGGTGGATCCCCACCGAGACCAGGAAGACCGTCACCCAGGCCCTCGTCACCAGCCGACTGGACTACGGCAACGCCCTCTACGCCGGTACCACTGCCAAGCTCCAGAAGAGACTCCAGCGGATCCAGAACGCCTCAGCCAGACTCATCCTCGACATCCCACGAACCAGCCACATCTCCGGACATCTGAGAGACCTTCACTGGCTCCCCGTCAACAAAAGAATCACCTTCCGCCTCCTCACCCACGCACACAAAGCCCTACACGACCAAGGCCCGAGCTACCTCAACAGCAGAGTCAACTTCTACGCTCCCAAACGCCACCTCCGATCAGCCAACCACGCCCTCGCCGCCGTCCCCCGCATCCGAAGAGCGACTACAGGAGGAAGGTCCTTCTCCTACCTGGCCGCCAAGACCTGGAACTCCCTCCCGACCGACCTGCGCCTGACCCAAGACCACCTCTCCTTCAGGAAGAAGCTGAAGACCTGGCTGTTCGAGCAGTAGCGGCACCCCCCTACCCCCAGCGCCTTGAGACCCTACGGGTATGTAGCGCGCTCTATAAGTGCCACTGATTGATTGATTGAGTTCGGTTCACAGATTACCCTTCTGTTAAATGGTGTAAATCCGTTCAGTAGTTTCTGGGAAAATCATATGTAAAATCATAAGTATATCTATAGGAGCTTAATGTAAGCTTACTGTAAGCTTACTGTACTCTGTACCTTCCCGAGCACTGTCAACTGTCTGTCAACACTCCAAACCAGAAAGTGTTGGCAGCCATCTTGTGCCTCGGTAGACTGAGGCACAAGAAATCAGAAAAACGAACGTGTAGAACGCAAAAATGGGGCAGGGTAGAAACACCCTGACCCCCTAGGCCTCCTCAGGGGTCCCAAAAGAACCCCCAAGGCCCCGAATTTTTTTTTAAAGACCCGGTCTCCTTTTTTTCAAATTACCCCCCCCCCCCCCGGGAGGACGGAATCCTGGGGGCATTGTGAAAAAGAAGTGTGGGGGGGGCAATCCCCCCCACACTGCCCAGGGAACCACCACCCTCGGGGCAAAGCAGCGCAGTCCCCTGGCACATACTGTAGGTTCCCAGTGGGCTAGTTGGCCCCCATGGACCCCCAGTATGCAAGGGGATTTGGTTGCCCCTCTGCAAACACGCCAGGGGGCTGCATTGCAGAGAGGTGTAAAAAGGAGGTTGACCTCATTACACCTCACTGCAATGCCGACCCCTCGCACATAATGGAGATTCCTGGTGGGCTAGTTTGTCCCAGGGACCCCCAGTATGCAAGGGGAAATAGTTCCCCCTCTGCAAACGTGCCTGGGGGCTGCGTTGCAGAGAGGTGTAAAAAGGGGCCGTGGCCTCATTACACATCTCTGCAATGCAGCCTCCTGGCGCATACTAGAGGTTTCCGGTGGGCTAGTTGCCCCCAGGGACCCCAGTATGCAAGGGGACTTAATCCCCCAACTTAGAACACTCTACAGGGAGCGTTAGCATAGTGGTGAAGGCAGGGGGTGGGGCTTGAGGTGATGTGAACGCAAACATGCCCCAGGTGCGTTTTAAGTTGGGTAATTAATACCTGTTCAATCCAGAGGTCCCCTAGGGGGCAACTAGTCCAACAGGTATCTCCAGTAAGCGCCAAGGAGCTGTGTTGCATAGGGTTGTAAAAAGGGAGCGTGCCCTTCGAACACCTCTCTGCAACACAGCTGCCTGGCGCATACTGGAGGTACCTGGTGGGCTAGTTGGCTCACAGGGGACCTCAGGATTGAAGAGATATTAATTCCCCAATCTAGCTCACTACTATTACTGAAAAATAAATGTAACTGTACTTACCAGTAACTTGAATTTCCTTCCATAGGATATCATTGCCTGCTATATAAAATATATAAATTAAAAAAAATATTAAAAAACCATAGGTTTCAGCCATGTTATAGTTAAAAATTAGCATTTAAAATACCTTAGAAATTCACTGAAAAAAACATGGGTTTCACACACGTTATAGTTAGGAATTAGCATTTAAAAAACCTTAGAAATTCACTGACAAAACCATAGGTTTCACACATTTTATAGTTAGTTGGACATTTCACTCATAAAAAACCATTGAAATTCCCCCGTTATAGTTAATTCAGCTAACTATAACTCGCGCGCCCGCAATGCACTGCTGATGACGTCACATAATACATCATTCATGACATGGTCAGTGACATCACTCATGACCTCACTGATGACATCTCAAATGATATCACTGATAACATCGCTGATGACATCATCCTTGTGAAAGAGTGGCAGACCTCCTCTCAGCGTTCTATAACCCTTGATACACACATTCAAAAATAGAAACTAAAATTTTGAAAAAAATGGAGATACCAATTCCAGTTAGAACAATCTATTCAGTAATTCCAAAATCTGCATACACATCCAGTCATTCACTAACAGTTCTATATAAGCACTCATACATGTAGTCACTCATCATATGTACTCATATACCTAAAAATCTTATTACACACTGACACTCATCTATAGAGTTTACTTGCATATACAGCTATACACCCACCACTACACTGACTTCTACAGAATCATACACATACTTACTCTCTTAAACAATCACTTATAGAAACACATACTTATTTACACAGGAACTCCTACAATCTCTCGTTCTCACATATACTCACTTATATACATCAATACTCACATATACTAGTTTAACACATATGTAGTTCCTCATAAATATACTATTGAGACAGTGATTCACTCACTAACACACCCATACACACACTCATCCACCCATACAGTCCTTCACACATGCTGTCTTCAAAACACATTCAAACAGCGAGTCACCCATTCATGCATCTATGCGGTAAGTAATACCCCCCACCAAACCATACAGATACTCATACTGATACTCTAAAAACCAACTAATAACCCATATCGCCACTCATGTAGCTAGTCATCAACCCATGCAGCCACTTATACATTAAGTGAGACACTGATACAGATATTTACATATTTAAATAATACTCGCTAATACATGTATTTACTAAGATACACCTAATAAGTCAGTTGTACAATCATTTTTACAATTTAGACACTTATTTACACATTTTTTCTTCCATCGACCTTTAGATATACATATATAAAACATATTTATTTTTCAGAAAGACACACATTCACTGGATGATGTCATAAGTGATGTCATCAGTGATGTCATTTGAGATGTCATCAGTGATGTCATGAGTGAAGTCACTGACTATGTCATGCGTGATGTAATATGTGACTTAATCAGCAGTGCATTGCAGGCGCGCGAGTTATAGTTAGCTGAATTAACTATAACAGGGGAATTTCAATGTTTTTGTATGAGTGAAATGTCCAGCTAACTATAACATGTGTGAAACCTATGGTTTTTTCAGTGAATATATATATATAGTTCTTGGGCGCTGAGGAAGGCACTATTTGCCGAAATGCATTCACCTATTTTTTGCCAATAAAGCTGCTCCCTTGCTGTTTTTCCCCCAACGTGGTGTCTGCTCCCTTTTTTGCCAGAAGGGGTTTACAGACATTTTTTCCTGTGACTTCCAGAGACGCATCGCTGAGGCCCCCGCCTCACAAGTGGCCCGGAGTACTATGGCACTGCTACGTCAGCTTTTCTTCTCACCAAGGGATTGGTACGACTCCGATGCACGCCACGCTGCTGCAGAATAAACTACACGGTTGCGAGGTACCCCACCTGGCTTTGGGTGTAATGCACTGACATTTCTACCCCTGCTGACATTTGGACTGCAACTCATAGGCTGAGGAGGTGCGGGGACTTGAGGGAACACTTTGCTAACATTTCAAGAAATCACCTGCTAACTTCCATCACCGCAATTCCTACATCCCGCCCATCCCACCGGGATTCCATTCCTATCGCCACCTACCTGGAATTAGTCTGTGCATTCTGGGTGTTTCAGTCCGGCGCCACACGGTAGGCAGCAACAGGTGGTGCATCATCGACATAGGGGGCGGAGCCAACTTTCTTCCACAAAGATGGCGGCATGTTTGAACATTATGCGAACTTGGAAGCTGCGTGAAGTTCTTGGGCGCTGAGGAAGGCACTACTTGCCGTAATGCATCTGCCTATTTTTTGCCAATAAAGCTGCTCCCTTGCTGTTTTTCCCCCAACGTGGTCTCTGCTCCTTTTTTGCCAGAAGGGGTTTACAGACATTTTTTCCTGCGACTTCCAGAGACGCATCACAGAGGCCCCTGCCTCACAAGTGGCCTGGGGGACTCTGGCACTGCTACGGCAGCTTTTCTTCTCACCAAGGGATTGGTACGACTCAGATGCACGCCACCTGCTGCAGAATGAACTACATGGTTGCGAGTTACCCCACCTGGCTTTGGGTGTTATGCACTGACATTTCTACCCCTGCTGACATTTGGACTGCAGCACGTAGGCTGAGGCGGTGCGGGGACTCGAGGGAACACTTTGCTGACATTTCAAGAAATCACCTGCTAACTTCCATCACCACAATTCCTACATCCCGCCCCTCCCACTGGGATTCCATTCCTATCGCCACCTACCTGGAATTAGTCTGTGCATTCGGGGTGTTGCAGTACGGCGCTACACGGTAGGCTGCAACAGGTGGTGCATCATCGACATAGGGGGCGGAGCCGACCTTCTTCCACAAAGAGGGCGACAGGTTTGAACATTATACGAACTTGGAAGCTGTGTGAAGTTCTTGGGCGCTGAGGAAGGCACTATTTGCCGTAATGTATCCGCCTATTTTTTGCCAATAAAACTGGTGCACTACTGGTGGGGTTATGAGGGTTTGTAAAAAGAGTGTGTGGCCTCAAAGCACTCTCAGTAATCCAGCTGTGTCGGGCTTACTGCAGGTTACAGGAGGGCCAGTTGGCCCCTACGGACTCTCAGGAGGAAAGGGGACTTAATCCCCCAACTTATAACATGCCAGGAGGTGCGTTACCAGAGTGGTGGAGAAAGGGACCATGGCCTGTGTCTACCTCTCTTCAATCCCACTGTGTTGGGCTTACTGGAGGTAAGAGGTAGGCTAGTTGGCCCTAATGACCCCCAGCAGTGAAGGGGACTTCAATCCACATTGAAGAGCTCACCAGGGAGCTTGTTTACAGAGTGGTGGGCAAAGGGGGCGCAGCCGGTTATGAGAATTTAGCAATCCTGGGGCGTGGCTTGAACACCGCTTTTGATGGCGGCTTAGCAGCGGAGCTCCGCCGTCGGATCTCCGAGAAGGGGCTTATAAACGCGGTTTTCCTTGCTATGTTGGTCGGAACATGAGGTGAGCAGAATGTAACACTCTACAACCTCCTACATTACTGCTCCACCTTGAATTAATCTGAAATTCGGCCCGTTTTGCCGCGGCCGACATTTTTTTTGTTTACTCCCGCTGATGCCCTTTTTTATGCGCAAAATGACTCCGAAACAAGTTAATGCCTGCATTATTGATAATATTTTCTCTTTCTACGTGTGAGACTTTTTTACAGATGTTGCTTGCTGTTTTTTCCTCAGTTTTTCTCAACTGCTCCTCTCTTCATGATTTGAGGTGTCACCATTTTGTCTCAGGAGGAAAATAGAGCCCTCACTCCTCACTAATGTTTTATTGAAGATATTTGACGCTCTTTTGCTACTAATATTGTGGCTATAATCCTTTTGTGCGTCTACTTGTCTTTGACCTTTTCTGGAGTACTGTAATAAATTTGAGAGGACTGCAATTTTCACTTTCTTTCCCGTTTTTCTCTATGGGGAAATTGCACAACCTTAATCTTTCCACCTTTACACATACTCGCACTTGCTCGGACTCTGATTCCACTCCCCTTGACATGGAGGAAAGTGCTGTGTGTAGGTATCAACCCAGGCGGTAACAAAGAAAACCTGCCCACATATTAGTGATAGGACGCAACAACCTACTTCCGTGGAAAAGACAGTTTATTTTAATTAAACAGAATACATACAAATCCACAAAAGCAATTGTCTTTAGATTTGAAAAATATGTAAAGAAATACAATGTACATGAAGAAATAAGGAAATACAATAAAAGCAAATAAGACAAAGTAATCACCTTTTCATAAAAACAAAGTATCAGTACTTGAATAATTATCAGAGAGACGAGGAATCGTCAGTATTGGAAGGCGGGAATGTGATTCCCATTTTCAACTTATCTAAATCTGTATTGAATGAATCCAGTATCAGTCTCCTTTCTAAAGGTCTATTATTTGTTCCTCATTGTGGTGCCAATATTTTTGAATTACATAGTGATATAATTTCCTTCTTTCGTAAGATCCGTCTTAAAAAGTATTTTCAAACAGAGGGCTTAGATAATACAGCTCGTGAATCCTACCGTTTGCGCCTACCATCAACTTTCAGTTCCACTCTTGACCAACTTGGACCAGAAGTGGCTACATTCGAGTTGGTGGTCCTAAAGAAATTAGAACAGTCTATTCAGTTCATCCCCAAGCCAACATATAACATCAATAGACAAGAACATGATGCTTTGAAATCTTTAGCATCCAGCAAATCCATAATAGTCAAAAGTAGTGACAATGGGGGTGGAATCGTTGTCATTGATTCTGATGTCTATGAACGAAACATGCTTAGAACACTGGATGATCCCATGTTTTACGTTGGCATCACTTCAAATCCTCTAAATAGAATAAATAAGGAAATTAATCATCTGACCACTCAAGCACTACATCAATGGGATATCTCTAGAAAGGAATTCGAATATTTGAACTTCAATGCAGGGAAAACTGCATGTATATACGGCCTTCCGAAAATGCATAAACATCAAGTAAACCCTCCATACATGCCGATTGTTTCAACCATAGGCACGCCAATTGAACCTTTATCTAAATTTGTTGATTCATATCTATGCCCACATATTCCCAACATATCCTCATATGTAAAAGATACAGGAGCAATGATTGGGAAAGTTGAAAACATTTCTTTTAATCCAACACGAGATCTCCTGGTGACTCTCGATGTTGAATCCTTGTACAGTAATATTCCCTGACTGAAGCCATGCAAACTGTAGACTGGTTCATTGATTTATATAAGATATCGTGCCCTAAAACGTTTTTGTTGAATTGCCTAAAGATTGTTCCACGGAAGTAGGTTGTTGCGTCCTATCACTATTATGTGGGCAAGTTTTATTTGTTACCGCCTGGGTTGATACCTACACATTGCTTTTTCCCTGACCTAGGGGTTTCATTATCTTCATTACAGGGAACCCTTGTTTGATACAAGCATGGAGGAAAGTGCGTCACAGAAACCTGATTTGACTTCTGGGGCTGTTCCAAAATCGCAATCTTCAAGCAAGCTCCCACAATATGCTTCAACTAAAAGGCTCAAAAAAGATCCTCCTTCTCCACGGACTTCGTCAAATTCTGCAGCCATGGATCTTATATTAGAGGAAATTCATGCACTGAAACCATTTATGGCTGAAACTACAAAAACCTTGCAATTTCTACACAATAAATGGTCCTTGTTGGAGTCTCGTGTTCTTCTTGTGGAACAGTCTACAGAATCTCTTCAGACTTCCTGTTCCCGGATTACAACGTTGGAAAAGGACATTTCCTTCCTCAAGCGACAGGCGGAAGATTTGGAAAATCGGAACAGCAGAAATAATCTCCGTCTTTATGGATTGCCAGAACTCACAGAAAGGTTCAAACCCGACTGAATTTTTCCAATCATTTTTGCCCAAAATTCTGGACCTTCCTACTTCCACTACTTTCATTATCCAACGAGCACATAGACTGGGCCCAAGAATTTCTACGAAACCTCGAGGCGTTTTCATGTTGTTCTTACTGACCGTCTTCAGGTTTTATCTGCTGCAAAATCTAAAAAGCAGATTGTTTGGGAAGGTCAACGCCTATATCTTTCCCAGAATGTAGCTTCAGACTTCCTGTTCCCGGATTACAATGTTGGAAAAGGACATTTCCTTCCTCAAGCGACAGGCGGAAGATTTGGAAAATCGGAACGGCCGAAATAATCTCCGTCTTTATGGATTGCCAGAACTCACAGAAAGGTTCAAACCCGACTGAATTGTTCCAATCATTTTTGCCCAAAATTCTGGACCTTCCTACTTCCACTACTTTCATTATCCAACGAGCACATAGACTGGGCACAAGAATTTCTACGAAACCTCGAGGCGTTTTCATGTTGTTCTACTCACCGTCTTCAGTTTTTATCTGCTGCAAAATCTAAAAAGCAGATTGTTTGGGAAGGTCAACGCCTATATCTTTCCAGGGATGTAGCTAACCAGAGTATTCGAAAAGATGCTTTTGACAGATCGAGGAAAACAGTTCTTGCACATGTGTCCTCACTTACGTGCGCTCAACGCCAGGTTAGGGCTACTGCATCCATGCCTCTTCAAGGTTACCTACAAAGAGAAGACCACGACTTTTGAAGACCCTCTCACTCTGCTGGAATTTCTTCACCGACATGGGGCTGATGTCATGGACACCTCAAGAGTTGTTTAATTGTTCAACTTAAAGCCTAATTCACCCACATATTCATTGTTGTGCTCCATCCTCATTATGTTCCCCTTTATTGCACCTATATGCCTACGTGTTTTATGTCTTCATCTTTGTATTGTTTCAGAAAAATAATATGTTTTGTTTCTTTAGTCGGCTCAATGGCTTCTCTCCCTATCTTTACAGATTCATCCCTTTTCCTCTTCATCCCGCTGTTACCCTTTCGTCAAGTAACATGTTGTCCCTTTTCGGATGTCTGATGGTGTTTTTCTCTCGTTGTTGAGGTCGTCATCTACTGGCATCGTCACTCCCACTCTTCAGTTTGTATCTGTAAGTATGTTCTTCATTGTTTCTCTTTGTTATATACTGTCTACTATCTCACTTTCTCTTTTTCTCTTCTTTTCTTTCTCTCTTTTATTCTCATTTCTTCTTCCTTTGCCCATGTATAACTGTGTAACTTTTTCTTTTCTCCCTCTTTATGCTCTTATCTTTTTCGCTCCTAATTATTCCTATTCCTTTTCTCTCTTCTCATACATAATCTTGTTGATTCAATTTCTTAGTTGTTACATGGAACGGTAAAGGGTTGAATAACCCTATTAAAAGGCAACGGGTTTTATCCCATTTAGCCAGACTTAAGGCGGACATAGCTCTCCTACAAGAGTCCCACCTCTCTGAAGCTGAAGCCTTGAAACTTAAGCGCTGCTGGGTGGGTCATGTTTTTCATTCACCAGCTATAGGTAAGAAAAATGGAGTTGTATTATTATGTCACAAAAAGTTAAATGTTTCTCTTGTTTCTCAAGAATGTGATGTTGAGGGTCTATGGGTATTGGTTAAGTTAAATGTAGATAAACATTTCTGTGGTTATTTATAATGTTTATGCTCCTACTGGTATTGATAAATTGTTTTGGCCTCCTATATTGGAAAAATTAGCTACAATTACTGATGATTATATAATTTTTGGTGGTGACTGCAATCAAATCTTAGATCCTTTTTTAGACAGAAATTCTAAAGTCAAGTTTTCTGCTTCCAAAATGCATTCTCAATTCACTGCTTCTATCCACAACAGCACTCTTGTTGATATTTGGCCATTATGTAACCCCAAACTTAGAGAATACCGTTTTTATTCCCCCTCTCATCATTCACAATCCTGCATTGACTACTTATTTCTCAGTAAATCCCTAGCCCAACTTTCCCTTCACTCAGACATTGGATCCATTTTAATTTCAGATCATGCTCCCGTTTTTGTAGATATCGATCTCATTCCCTTCTCTCCCCATCCTGGGCGTTGGAGATTTAATAACTCTCTTCTCCTTGACCCTTCCTTTTGTGCCAAATTTAATACTTTTGCTGAATTTTTTTAAATCACGCAACTCCCTGACTCCCCCTTTGTGATGGTATGGGACTCTTTTAATGCGGCTGCAAGAGGGTTTATTATTAATTTTGTGTCTCAAAAAAATAAACAAGCACAAACTAAATCAACTCAACTTTTGGATAACATTAAAAAACTTGAATATATCTATTATCAGTCTAACACTGAATCCTCCCTTAAAGAGCTCATCGATGCTAAATTTACTTTTAACAAATTTACCACAACAGCTGCTTCGAATTCTTTATTGAAGTGTAATTCTCGTTATTATGGCGGTCAAAATAAAATGGGGAAGTTATTAGTCAATTATCTTAAGATACGGAAAAATAGACAGAAAATTGAATCTATCCAAGGCCCCAGTGGTTTGTCTTTGTCTAAGGATAAAAATATTTAAAATGAATTTGTTTCTTTCTATAAAAATATTTATACTCCTGAAACGTGTCCTGATTCGGCTGATCTTTCTTCTTATTTTCAAAATATTCCTTCACCTCCTTCTGCCCAAGTTAATTTTCAGTCACTAGACTCTGATATCTCTCTCACAGAACTATCTCACGCAGTTTTGTCATTGAGACATGGTAAGACCCCTGGTCCTGATGGTTTTACCATTGAATTCTATACTTCCTTTGCCTCCCTTCTCCCTCCAAAACCGCTCACACTATTTCTGTCCTTTTCTGTTTCAGGATCCTCTCGTGGATCCTTTCAGGAGGATTTGATCTGTCTGATCCCGAAGGATGATAAGGATCACACTTTATGCAAGAACTATCGTCCTATTTCATTAGTGAACACCGATTATAAAAGTTTTGCTAAACTTTTGGCCCTTACAATGGATCCTCTTCTCCCTGACCTAATTTGCCCAGAACAGTCAGGTTTTGTTAAAGTTCGTCTTTCGTCCGATAATTTGTGTGTATTTTTCAATATCTTAAGTAAGGCTCCTTCACTTTCTCATCCTTTGGCTGCCATCTCCTTAGATGCTGAGAAGGCATTTGATAGGATAGGCTGGGATTTTATGTTTCAAGACCTTAAGTGGGCAGGCTTTCTCCCTAAATGTATCTCCCTTATCTCATTACTCTATTCAAGCCCTCAAGCTTCGATATTTGCCAATGGTATGGTTTCGGATTATTTTCCACTGCAAAGAGGAGTGAGACAAGGTTGTCCTTTATCCCCATTTCTTGTTTGTTTTAGGTTTAGAGCCATTTCTCACCAAAATTAGAAATTATGTTAATATTTCTGGCTTCCAATTCGGTTCTCAGCAGGTTAAACTCTCGGTTTACGCCGATGACATTCTTTTGTATTGCTCGGATCCTCAATCTTCTCTTCTGTTTTTTCTACAACAAGTTTCCTCTTTTTCTAAAGTTTCTTGATATCGTCTAAACGTCGTTAAGTGTGAAATTTTTCCTTTGAACTCTCTCTGTCAAACAAAAGCATCTTTTCGAACACTCTGGCTTCTCTTGGCAACCCTCAAAAAATAAATACCTAGGGTTTTGGTTTGCTCTTCATCTTTCTGATACTCTTAAAGTTAATTTTGATTGCATTTTGAGTGCATTTCTAAAAAATTAAATGCTGCTATTACACAATGGAATCCCCTTTTTCTTTCTTGGTGGGGCAGTTTCGACTCTATTAAAATAATGCTAGCTCTAATTATATTATATACTATTTCTATGATCCCCATTCACATTCATTCTCATTATTTTAAAACAATCGATTCCATTCTTCTTAAATTTTTATGGAAAGGTAAATGCTTTCGTATTGCTATCGCTACTTTGAAGAAGGAGAAATCCATTGGAGGAATTACATTTCCTGATTTTAAGTCTTATCACAGGGCCTTCTCTTTTGAAACAGGCTACTCGATGACTCTCTTCTGACCGTCCTTTCTATCCTCCTCTCTGGCTCCATATAGAATCTTTATTTCTTATCCCTTTTGATTTTCATGAAATACTGGCCTTTACTTCAATTGTGACCTCCCTGCGTAATCCCATCATCTCTCATTCCCGTAAACGTCTTACTCCCTATCTATCCTCCTCTTACCCATCTGCTCTTTCTATTCATTTTCAACCCATTTGGCAAAATAAAAACATCAAGATCCGGAATCGTTCCATATTTTGGAAGTCCTGGCATTCTCTTTGTTTGAAATGGGTTTCCCAACTCATTTCTTCAATCAATCAATCAATCAATCAATCAATCAAAGCATTTATATAGCGCACTACTCACCCGGAGGGTCTCAAGGCGCAAGGGGAGCGGGGGTCTGCTACTGCTCGAACAGCCAGGTTTTGAGCTGCTTCCTGAAGGCAAGGTGGTCCTGGGTCAGGCGGAGGTGGGTCGGGAGGGAGTTCCAAGTCTTGGCGGCCAGGTAGGAGAAGGACCTTCCTCCTGTGGTGGCTCTTCGGATGCGGGGGACAGCGGCGAGGGCGTGGCCGGTCGATCGAAGCTGGCGTGTGGGAGCGTAGAAGTTGAGGCGGCTGTTGAGGTATCCTGGCCTTGGTTGTGTAGGGCTTTGTGTGCGTGGGTGAGGAGACGGAAGGTGATTCTCTGGTTGACCGGGAGCCAGTGCAGATCTCTCAGGTGTCCGGAGATGTGGCTGTGACGGGGGATGTCCAGGATGAGTCGTGCTGAGGCGTTCTGAATCCGCTGGAGTCTCTTCTGGAGTTTGGCGGTGGTTCCGGCGTAGAGGGAGTTGCCATAGTCCAGACGGCTGGTGACGAGGGCCTGGGTGACGGTCTTCCTGGTCTCGGTGGGGATCCACCGGAAGATCTTACGTAGCATGCGCAGGATGTTGAAGCACGGCGAGGAGACGGCATTGACTTGTCTGGTCGTGGCGAGGGAGGAGTCCAGGATGAAGCCCAGGTTGCGTGCGTGGTCTGTTGGTTTGGGTGCGCTGCCAGGGCGGGGGGCCACCAGGAGTCATCCCAGGCAGAGGGTGAAGATCCCAGGATGAGGACTTCCGTCTTGTCCGAGTTCAGTTTCAGGCGGCTGTTCATCATCCACTTGGCTACGTCTGTCATCCCTTCATGTAGGTTGGCTCTGGCGGTGGCGGGGTCGTTGGTGAGGGAGAGGATCAGCTGGGTGTCGTCGGCGTAGGAGATGATGTTGAGGTTGTGTTGGCATGCGATGGCTGCGAGGGGGCTCATGTAGACATTGAAGAGGGTTGGGCTGAGCGAGGAGCCTTGAGGAACGCCGCAGATGACTTCGGTGGCTTCTGATCTGAACGGGGGGAGGCGGACTCTCTGTGTTCTTCCGGCGAGGAACGAGATGATCCATTCCAGTGCCTTCTCCTGGATTCCGACATTGCTGAGGCGCTGCACTAGTGTACGGTGGCAGACAGTGTCGAAGGCAGCGGAGAGGTCAAGGAGGATGAGGGCCCGTGTTTCTCCGTTGTCGAGCAGGGCTCGGATGTCATCGGTGGCTGCGATCAGGGCGGTCTCGGTGCTGTGGTTAGCCCGGAAGCCAGACTGCGAGAGGTCGAGGGATCCGTTCAATCGAGGAAGGCGGCCAGCTGCTTGTTGACGGTCTTCTCGATGACTTTTGCTGGAAACGGGAGCAGCGAGATGGGGCGGTAGTTCTTGAGGTTGGTGGGGTCGGCTGATGGCTTCTTTAGTAGAGCGCTGAGTTCGGCGTGCTTCCAGCTCTCCGGGAAGGTAGCGGTGTCGAAGGAGGTGTTGATGATGTCCCACAGGTGGGTTGCGATGACAGCGTCGGCTTTGTTGAAGACGTGGTGAGGGCAGGGGTCGGTAGGAGATCCGGAGTGGATGGAGTTCATCGTGCGGATGGTGTCTTCGGTGCTGATCGGGGTCCAGGCGCGGAGGGTGGTAGTGGGGGGCGGTGGTTCCGTCGTGGCGTGCGTCGGTTGAGTGCTGAAGCTGTTGTGTATGTCCGCGATCTTGTTGTGGAAGTAGGAGGCGAGGGAGTTGCAGAGGTCTTGTGAAGGGGTGATGTCGTTGTTTCCGGCGTTGGGGTTGGAGAGCTCTTTAACGATGTTGAAGAGTTCCTTGCTGTTGTGGGCGTTGTTGTCCAGTCGTTCCTTGAATGCAGTTTTCTTGGTGGCGTGGATCAGTTGGTGGTGTTTTCGGGTGGCGAGCTTGAGGGCAGTCATGTTGTTCGGTGTTGGGTCTCTGCGCCAGGCTTTCTCGAGGGCTCGGCAGTTCTTCTTGGAGCTCTTGAGTTCGTCGGTAAACCATGGGGCTTTCTTGCTGCCGGGTCTGCTAGGCGGGGTCTTCAGAGGGGCGAGGTCGTCTGCGCAGTTGCTGATCCACTTTGCGAGGTTGGTGGCCGCCTGGCTTGTAATTTACCCCTTTCTTTTACTGATTTACAATCCCGTTTTCTCTCTTCCCACCTCTCCTCAATATTCTTCACTATGTCCTGTTCCCACCCAATATCTTCACTCACTTCCCCCTACTGATGACATTCCCAACCCTTTTCGTCCTATTTATTCTGCATTGGATAACCTCCCATCTGCCTCCTTTCTTTATAAATCCTTTCAGTGTGTAGTGGATAGGGTCAAATCCAAAGTTGAGTTGGCTTGGGAACGGGATTTCTTACAGGATTGGTTCATTCCTTTATGGGATAAGATCTTGTCGAAATTACATAAAACCTCTAGAGCTGCTAACACTACCCACACTCTATATTTCATTTATAATCGCACCTTGTTTACCCCACTTGCTCTATCGACTTTTTCTTCAGAAACCCCTTCCACTTGCTGGTCCTGCTCATGCCCTTCTGCAGATTTGAAACATATGCTATTTGAATGCCCACCCATTTCCTGGTTTTGGAGACTGGTATGGACACAACTCCAAAAGATTTTTCAATTTCAATCCCCCTTCTCCATTGTCAATATTTTTCTAGGTTCCCTTTCCCCTATCTATCCCCAATCCACGCAACATTATGCTTTATTAGACCTTTTGATAGCTATTGCTTTTCACCTCATCACCTCCAATTAGAAGCAAGCTATTGACGTCACTTTTCGTGCTTGGTGGAATGCAGTTTGCTTTCATCATAGACTTGACACTAATTATGTCACCCCCATCTCCCTAGCATTCAAACGTGATCTCCTATGGCTTCCTCTGACCACTTATTCGGAGAACCAAAACATTTACCTGCAGGGGGGACCTGGTCACCAGGGTATCCACATTTCCCTATTTAGGCATTTTGTTTGATCAGAAAGGGACCTGGGGACCACAGGTTAGAGCTAAGAGATTGGCCGTCACTCGATCATCTTCAGCAACCCTGAGTTTTGCTGCTAGGCTAGGAGCCAGGCCTATGGAAGCCATCTTAAAAATCTACAACAGTAAATCTGTGGCCATTGCACTATATGGCTCCGCACTGTGGGGCTACGCGAACGTGGAGCCGATACAGAGAGCAGAGAATGGATTCATCAGAGCCCTGCTCTCTGTACCTCAGTCCACCCCAACGTACTCCATACACAAAGAAGTCGGCCTTCAGTTTCTCTCGGATAAGTTGCGCATGGCCCCTCTGATTCTATGGTTAAAAATATGGATGAATGAAGAACTCCCACTAAACCATAAGATTTTGACCGATGTCCTGTCCCTTGAAAGATTTAACAAAATTCCATGGCTGGCCTATCTAGCAAAAGCTTTTTCCGACATAGGTCACCCGGAGCTTTTTACCTCTCCGGAGTCCATTAGGATCCAAGATCTTGATTCGGTTAAAAAGTCTTTTATAGGAAGGATGGAGATGCGTCGTGAAGAGAGTGAACTAGCAAAGCCGGCAGTGAGGGACCATTGCCTGCTGCTTACTTCACCCTCACTTGCACCTTATCTTGGCTATGTTACACTTCCTTTTCACAGGTTTCTTTTAACAAAATTTAGACTTAATTTGTTGCATTATCATTTAGGTTCTTTTAATAATTGGCAGAAACCAGAATCAGCTCCGCCCTGCAGCTGTGACCAGTTCTCAGTGCAGGACACAATGCACTTTGTTATGTTTTGTGGTTTATACATAGAGCCTAGGAAAAAATTCCTGTTGCCAATCCTTAAGGAGGCCGGCTTCATACAGGTGAGGCCGGCTTTACTCTATTTACAACTATTACCTAACCCTCACATTACTTATTGCGTTGCTAAATTTTTGGTAGCTGCCTCAAGGGCAAAAGCCGCCTGCCAACATTAATTATAAATGTTAAACATATTTTCCTTTTTAAATTGTCTACTATAAATTTTAAAATTGTTGTCAGATATCTGTATCATGTGTATTATGTTAAATTTTGTAAGAAATGTATTTTACTGTTCACTTCTTTGTATGGTTTTTAATAAGCCGAATAAAGATATTTTGACTGACTCTGACACTTATTTATCTCTAGTTGCTTCCTCGACACTCCCCTCCCACATTAAAAATACTGAAGTTCGAAAACCACTATGATTTTTTCCCAATGCCTTTTAATATTAATATCTCTTTTGAATGTATGTTTCTTATCAGTTTCAGTTAGTCTACTTAAATTGTCCTCTCCTTATTGTATAATTTTGCCTTGTATTTTTTCTTGCTGATTCATGATGTTTTATTTTGTATTTGCTTACATGAGATGTAGTTACTCGATTGTAACTTTTGACTGTTTCTTCATTTTCTGTCATTAACTCAAACTTAAAAAAAAGAACTTAGCAATCCTGCTGTGTGGTACTTACTGGAGATAATAGGAGGGGGAGTTGGCCCCAAGGATGGCCTTGGGGGCCAAGTAACCCTCTTGTTACCTCCAGTAAGTCCCACACAGTAGGATTGCTAAAACTTCTCCGGAGGTCATGCCCCCTTTCTCCACCACTGTACAAACGTGTCTCCTTGCAGACTAGGGGATGGGGATAAAGTCCACTTTACTCCTGTGGGACTTTGAGGGTCAAGAAGCCCTCTGGTACCGCCTGTAATTCCTACACAGCAGATTTCCTGAGCGCTGGTCGGAAGCCTAGCACCCTTTCTCCACCACTCTGCAAATGTGACTGCAAGTTAAAGAAGTGTTTGCAATGTAATAGGTTTCACATTTGCGAGAGTTAGAGCTATTGGCGTTGTAAATGTAGAAGTTTTTTACTAATGTTTTTTGGAGTGGAATGGATGTAGGTTCTGTGTAGTGGAATTAAGTGGTATGTTGTACAGTGAAATTATGTGGATAGAAAGAATGTGGTATTTAGTGTATAGGAATTATGGAGAGTAATTATGTGGTATGGTAGTCTGTGTTGTGGAGTGGTAACCTTAGGTTCATTCTTCCTTGTTTCCGTAGAAGCTCAACTATGAACTCAGTGAGACAAAAAATTAAGGAATCACTGAGTAGCACTTGTGGACCTACTCCGATGTATGAGCAGGGTCAATGAAATTATGCGACAGTTTGGCTGAACCGACTTTGGCACAATTATACATTTTATGCACTAGTCACATAATTCACCATCTGCTCCCAAATCAGCAGATCTAACACCTCCTGCCTCTTTCTGTACCTCTCTTTCCTCTTTGTGGATCCCTCCTACCTTTTTCTGCACCCCCCTTGCCTCTTTTTGCACCTCTGTTGGTTCTTTCTGCACTGCTCTTGCGTCTTTCTGTACCTCACTTGCTACTTTCTGTACTTCTCTTGCTTCTTTTAACACCTCTGTTGCTTCTTTCAGCAATTCTCTTGCCTCTTTATGCACTTCTCTTCCTTCTTTTTGCACTGCTCCTGCCTCTTTCTGTACCCCTCTTGCCTCTGCGTGTACCTCTCCTACCTCTTTCTACACCCCTTTTGCCTCTTTTTGCACCTCTGTTGGTTCTTTCTGCACTGCTCTTGCTTCTTTCTGCACCTCACTTGCCTCTTTCTACACTTCTCTTGCTTCTTTCTAAACCTCTGTTGCTTCTTTCAACAATTTTCTTTCCTCTTTCAGTACTTCTCTTGCTTGTTTCTGCGCCACACTTACATCTGTTGCCTCTTCCTGCTCTTCACTTGCTTCTTTCTGTACCTCTTTTGCCCCTTTCGGCACCTTTGTTGCTTCTTTCGCATTTCTCTTCCCTATTTGTGCAACTCTCTTGCCTCTTTCAATACCTCTCTTTCCTCTTTCTGCACAACTCTTGCCTCTTTCTGTACCTCTGTTGCTTCTTTCTGCACTACATGCCTCTTTCAGTACCTCTTTTGCTTCTTTCTGCACTTCTCTTCCTCCTTTCTGCACCCTCGTGCCTCATTCTGCTCCTCTATTGATTCTTCCTGCACTTTTCTTGGTTCTTTCTGCGCTGCTCTTGCCTCTTTCTGCACCCCACTTGCCTCTTTCTGCACCTCTGTTGCTTCATTCTGCACTTATATTGCATCTTTCTGCACATCTCTTGCTTCTTTCTGCATCTCACTTGCCTCTTTCAGGACCTCTGTTTCTTTTTTTATGCAGATCTCTTGCCCCTTTATGACTCCTCTTTTCTCTTTCTGCACCCCTCTTCCCTGTTTCTGCAACTTTCCTGCCTGTTTCTGCATATCTCTTGCCTCTTTCTGTATCTCGTTTACCTCTTTCTGTACTGCTCTTACTTTTTCTGCACCTCACTTTCCTTCATCTGCACTTCTCTTGCTTTTTTCTACACATCTGTTGCTTCTTTCAGCATTTCTCTTGCCTCTTTTAGTACTTCTCTTGCTTCTTAAACAACTCTATTGCTTTTCCAGCATTTCTCTTGCCTCATTCATTACTTCTCTTCCTCCTTTCTGTACCTCTCTTGCCTCTTTGTGCACCTCTGTTGGTTCTATCAACACTTCTCTTGCTTCTTTCTACACCTCACTTGCATCCTTCTGCACTTCTCTTGCTTCTTTCTGAACCTCTGTTACCTCTCTCTGCACTTCACTTTCTTCTTTCTGTTCCTCTCTTGCCTCTTTCAGCACCTCTGTTAAATATTTCTGCACCCCTCTTCCCTATTTGTACAACTCTCTTACCTCTTTCTACACCTTTCTACCCTCCTTTCTGTACCACTCTTGCCTCTTTCTGTAGCTCTGTTGCTTATTTCTGCACTTCTCTTGGCTCTTTATGCTCCCTTTGTGCATCTTTCAGCACCTCTGTTGCTTCTTTCTGCACTTTTCATCCTTCTTTCGGCACCCCCTGTGCCACCTTCTGCACCTCTGTTTCCTCTTTCAGCACCTTTGTTGGTTCTTTCTGCACTGTTCATGCATCTTTCTGCACCTAACTTGCCTCTTTCTGCACTTCTCTTGCTTCTTTCTAAACCTCTGTTGCTTCTGACAGCAATTTTCTTGCCTCTCTCTTCACTTCTCTTGGTTCTTTCTGCATCTCTTGTGCATTTTACTGCACCTCTGTTGCCGCTGCACTGCACATCTTTCTGCACGTCTCTTGCCTTTTACTGTACCTCTGTTGCTTCTTTTTTCACCCCTCCTGCCTCTTTCTGCAAACCTCATCCCTATTTGTCCAACTCTCTTGCCTCTTTCTAGAAATCTTGTCCCTCTTTCTGAACCACTCTTTGCCTCTTCTGAATCTCTAGGGCTTCTTTCAGCACTTCTCTTGCCTCCTTCTGCATCCCACTTGCCTCTTTCTGCACCTCTGTTGCTTCTTTCTGCTCTTATATTGCATCTTTCTATACCTCGCTTGCTTCTTTCAGCATCTCACTTGCCACTTTCAGCACCTCTGTTGCTTTTTTCAGCAGATCACGTGCCCCTTTATGACCCTCTTTTCTCTTTCTGCACCTCTCCTGCCTCTTTCTGCACCCCTTTTCTTTGTTTCTGCACCTCACCTTTCCTGTCTGTTTCTGTATCTCTATTGCCTCTTTCTGTATCTCTCTATCTATTTCTGCACTGCTCTTACTTTTTTCTGCACCTCACATGCCTCTATCTGCACTTCTCTTGCTTCTTTCTACATCTCTATAGCTTCTTTCAGCTTTTCTCTTGCCTCTTTCAGTACTTCTCTTCCTTCTTTCTTTACCTTTCCTGCATCTTCCTGTACCTCTGTTGCCTCTATATGTACCCCTACTACCTTTTTCTGCACCCCTCTTGCCTATTTTTGCACCTCTGTTAGTTTTTGCTGCACTTCTTATGCTTCTTTCTGCACCTCACATGTCTCTTTCTGCACTTTTCTTGCTTCTTTCTACACCTCTGTTGCTTCTTTGAGGAATTCTCTTGCCTCTTTATGCACGTCTATTCCTTCTTTCTGCACCCCTCCTGCTCCTTTCTGTACCTCTCTTGCCTCTTTGTACACCTCTCCTACCTCTTTCTGTACCCCTCTTGCCTATTTTTGAAACTCTGTTGGTTCTTTCTACACTGCTTGTGCTTCTTTTTACACCTCACTTGCATCCTTCTGCACTTCTCTTGCTTCTTTCTAAACCTATGATGCTTCTTTAAGCAATTATATTCACTCTTTTTGTAATTATTTTGATTATTTTTGCACTTCTCTTGCCTCTTTCAGCACCTTTGTTAATTATTTCTGCACCCCTCTTTCCTATTTGTTCAACTCTCTTACCACTTTCTATACCTTTTTACCCTCTTTCAGTACCACTCTTGCCTTTTTCTGTAGCTCTGTTTCTTATTTCTGCACTTCTCTTGGCTCTTTATGCTCCCTTTGTGCCTCTTTCAGCACCTCTGTTGCTTCTTTCTGCACTTTTCATTCATCTTTCTGCACCCCTCGTTCCACTTACTGCACCCCTGTTGCCTCTTTCAGCACCTTTGTTGGTTCTTTCTGCACTGTTCTTGCTACTTTAATTACCTCACTTGCATCCTTCTGCACTTCTCTTGCTTCTTTCTAAACCTCTGTTGCCTCTCTCTGCATTTCACTTGCATCTTTCTGCACCTCTCTTGCCTCTTTATGTCCCCTCTTTTCTCTTTCTGCAACTCTCGTGCCAACTTATGCACCCTCTTCGCTGTTTTTGCACCTTTCTTGCCTGTTTCTGCATATCTCTTGCCTTTTTCTGTATCTCTTTGGCCTCTTCATGCACTGCTCTTACTTTTTCTGCACCTCACTTGCCTCTATTTGCAATTCTCTTGCTACTTTCTACACCTCTGTTGCTTTGTTCAGTACTTCACTTCTTTCTGCAACTCTAATGCTTCTTACTGTCCCTCTGTTACTTCTTTTTGCACACCTCCTGCCTCTTTCTGCAACCATGTTTCCTATTTGTCAAACTCTCTTGCCACATTCTTGAAATCTCTTCCCTTTTTCCGTACAACTCTTGCCACCTCTTCTATATCTCTGCTGCTTCTTTCAGCTTATCTCTTGCATCTTTCAGCACTCCACTTGCCTCTTTCTGCACCTCTGTTGCTTCTTTCTATACTTGCATTGCATCTTTCTGCACCTCTCTTGCCTCTTTATGACTCCTCTTTTCTCTTTCGGCAACTCTCCTGCCTACTTCTGCACCCCTCTTCCCTGTTTCTGCACCTCTGTTGCCTCTTCCTGTACCTCTCTTGCCTCTTTATGCATTCCTCCTACCTCCTTTTTCAGCACCCCTCTTGCCTCTTTTTGCACCTCTGTTGGTTCTTTCTGCACTGCTCATGCTTCTTTCCGCACCTCACATGTCTCTTTCTGCACTTCTCTTGCTTCTTTCTACACCTCTGTTGCTTTGTTCTGCACTTCACTTCTTTTTGCAACTCTCATGCCTCTTACTGTTCCTCTGTTGCTTCTTTTTGCACCCCTCCTGCCTCTTTCTGCAACCATGTTCCCTATTTGTCAAACTCTCTTGCCACTTTCTTGAAATCTCTTCTCTTTTTCTGTATAACTCTTGCCTCTTCTATATCTATGTTGCTTCTTTCAGCTTATCTCTTGCATCTTTCAGCACTCCGCTTGCATCTTTCTCCACCTCTCTTACCTCTTTATGACCCCTCTTTTCTCTTTCTGCAACTCTCCTGCCTACTTCTGCACCCCTCTTCCCTGTTTTTGCACCCTTCCTGCCTGTTTCTGCATATCCCTTGCCTCTTTCTGTACCTCTTTGACCTCTTCATGCACTGCTCTTACTTTTTCTGCACCTCACTTGCCTCTATTTGCAATTCTCTTGCTACTTTCTATACCTATGTTGCTTCTGTCAGCATTTCTCTTGCCTCTTTCAGTACTTCTCTTACTTCTTCCGTGCCTCTCCGGGCTCTTCCTGTACCTCTCTTGCCTCTTTATGCATTCCTCCTACCTCCTTTTTCAGCACCTCTCTTGCCTCTTATTGCACCTCTGTTGGTTCTTTCTGCACTGCTCATGCTTCTTTCCGCACCTCACATGTCTCTTTCTGCACTTCTCATGCTTCTTTCTACACCTCTGTTGCTTCTTTCAGGAATTCTCTTGCATCTTTCTGCACTTCTCTTCCTTCTTTTTTGCACCCTGCCTGCTTCTTTCTGTGTGCTCTTGCCTCTTAGTGCATCTCTCCTGCCTCTTTCTGTTCCCCTCTTGCCTCTTTTTGCACCTCTGGTGGTTCTTTCTACACTGCTCTTGTTTCTTTCTACGCCTCACTTGCATCCTTCTGCACTTCTCTGGCTTCTTTCTAAACCTCCGTGGCCTCTCTCTGCACTTCTTCTTTATGTTCCTCTCTTGCCTCTTTCTGCACCTCTGTTAATTATTTCTGCACCCCTCTTCCCTATTTGTTCAACTCTCTTACCTCTTTCCACATCTATCTACCCTCCTTTCTGCACCACTCTTGCCTCTTTCTGTAGCTCTGTTTCTTATTTCTGCACTTCTCTTGGCTCTTTATGCTCCCTTTGTGATTCTTTCAACAACTCTGTTGCTTCTTTCTGCAATTTTCATCCATCTTTCTGCACCCCTTGTTCCATCTACTCCATCTCTTTTGCCTCTTTCAGCAGCTTTGTTGGTCCTTACTGCACTGTTCTTGCTTCTTTCTGCACCTCACTTGCATCCTTCTGCACTTCTCTTGCTTCTTTCTAAACCTCTGTTGCCTCTCTCTGCACTTCACATTTTTTCTTTCTGTTCCTCTCTTGCCTCGTTCAGCACCTCTCTTAATTATTTCTGCACCCCTCTTCCCTATTTGTTCAACTCTCTTACCTCTTTCTACACCATTCTACCTTATTTCTGCACTTCTCTTGCCTCTTTCAGCACCTTTGTTAATTATTTCTGCACTTCTCTTGGCTCTTTCTGCATCCCTCGTGCCACCTTCTGCACCTCTGTTGCCTCTTTTAGCACCTTTGTTGGTTCTTTCTGCACTGTTCTTGCTTCTTTCAGCACCTCACTTGCCTCTTTCTGCACTTCTCTTGTGTCTTTCTAAATGTCTGTTGCTTCTGTCAGCAACTTTATTGCCTCTCTCTTCACTTCTCTTGCTTCTTTCTGCATCTCTTGTGCCTTTTTATACACCTCTATTGCCTATTTCTGCACTACACTTCTTTCTGCACCTCTTTTGCTTCTTACTGTACCTCTTTTGCTTCTTGTTGCACCCCTCCTGCATCTTTCTGCAAACCTGTTCCCTATTTGTCCAATTCTCTTGCCTCTTTCTAGAATTGTTGTCCCTCTTTCCAAAACACTCTGAATCTCTGTTGCTTCTTTCAGCCCTTCTTTTGCCTCCTTCTGCACCCTACTTGCCTCTTTCTGCACCTCTGTTGCTTATTTCTGCACTTCTATTGCATCTCTCTGCACCTCTCTTGCTTCTGTCTGCATCTCACTTGCCACTTTCAGCACCTCTGTTGCTTTTTTCAGCAGATCACTTGCCCCTTTTTGACCCCTCTTTTCTCATCCTGCATCTCTAGTGCCTCTTTCTGCACCCCTCTTCCCCATTTCTGCACCTTTCATGCCTGTTTTTGCATATCTCTTCCCTCTTTCTTTATCTATTTTACCTCTTTCTTTACTGCTCTTACTTTTTCTGCACCTCACTTGCATCTATCTGCACTTCTCTTGCTTCTTTCTACACCTCTGTAGCTTCTATCAGCATTTTTCTTGCCTCTTTTAGTACTTTTTTCCTTCTTTCCTAACCTTCCCCGCCTCTTCCTGTACCTCTCTTGTACCTTTATGCACCCCTCCTACCTTTTTCTGCAGCCCTCTTGTCTCTTTTTGCACCTCTGTTGGTTCTTTCTGCACTGCATGTGCTTCTTTCTGCACCTCACGTCAGTTACTACCCGTAGTCTAGCCTCTGATTATCATGAAGTCTCCCTACCTAGTAGTAGAAGGCAGCACTGTGATCTTCCTGACGGATTCAGCAACTATGTCTCAGCTGTTAAACGAAGGACCCATGGGAAGATTGAGTTTTTATTTTGGAACATCTCAGGGATTAAGGATAGGGTTTCAGATCCCTCCTGGCTGGAGTTTGTAAGTCCCTTTGGCTTCTTGTGTCTTCAAGAAACCTGGTCTGTTGACCCTGTTCACCTAAATGGGTACAGAACCTTTCATGCCGCAGCCTTACACTCTAAACGTGGGAGGAACATGGGTGGTCTTTGTATCTACATTTCGAATTTGATGGGTATTGAGGATATCAAGGTAGTTAAGATGGGAATTTGCTATCAGATCCTATTAATTCGGATGGCCTCCAAGGTGGACATCATTCTGATTAATATTTACAACAATCTGCATAAACGCCTTGTATCAGAACTGGTCTCTTCCATGATTAAAGACATTCGCGGGATTATAACCACGAAAGGGAGGGACTGCATCATTGTCTGTCGGGGGGATATTAATCACAATCTGTGTGGACAAGATCGGGGGGCTGTGGATCCATAGGGGCGGGTGCTGATGTCACGTCCCCACACTTTTCCCATCTGGATGGGGGTGAATCTTTGAATGATATGCTGGCATCTTTTAATCTAGATTTTGTTAACAGGTTGTGCTCCCCTTGTGTAGAGTTTAGCGCAACTTTTGTGGGGAGAGGGCTTGGAACAATTATCGATTTTATTGTTGCTTCTGAAAGTCATGCCACCTGGTTTGCGGACTATACCACTCATTCCGTAGGATTTAGTGATCATCTTCCCCTCTCCTTTGCCATTATTTTACCACAGGCTAAATACAGTTCATTGATAGAAAGACTGTCTTGGTTAAAAATTTGTGATATGCCCAGACAAAATGGTTATGCTATTAATTGGAGTCAGAATGACCCGGAGGTAATGCATGCCAAGATAGTTAGGGGATCCCTTGCCTTAGTTGAAAGGTGTCTTGACGTAGAGACCTCTTATGAGGATACTTTGTCAGCCTTTGAGGGTATTACCCAGATCATTCGAGATAGTCTGTCTCGTCCGGGGAGAGGTCATACTTCAAGGTCGTCTACTAACTCTTGGTTTGATGCTGCCTGTTCTAGGGCGCATTCTCGCCTCAAAGCAGCGTAACACAATAAGGAAAGGGACCCTTTAGAGTTTGCTACGTGCAGGAAAGCTTATCACCTAGCATGGATTAACTGTAAAAATAATATCAAAGCAGCGGCCTGGCATGACCTGGCCAATGCCGCACAATCCAAGGACAGTGCCCTATTTTGGCGCGCAGTCAATGTACCATTTTTCAATGAGGCCAATAATGCAAGGGTAGAGGTTGCCATCAGCGAAAACTCCTGGATTGACTTTTTCTCTGAAGTCTATAACCCGGAGGGGATTTTAAAGCTAGCTGATGTAGAGGATATGGACAAGGAGGCATCCCGGACCTTTCGCAAAGTCAATTTGGGTATTTCAATTGACGAAATGTCCGCTGCTATTGAGCAGAGTAGGGGAGGCAAAGCTCCAGGTTTAGATGGGGTTCCTATTGATATTTTTAAACATTCGGTCGACCTATGGTCCCCCATCCTGAAGAGAGTCCTGGATGCAAGTTGTGAGCGGGGGTTTCCCAAGACCTGGTCTGATTCCATTATTATTCCCATTTTCAAGAAGGGAGATAGGGAGAGTCCCTCTTGTTATCGCCCTATCTCCCTCCTTGATTCTTTCATGAAGATTACAGGGAGGGTTGTCCTGAACCGGCTACTATCTTGGGTAGAAGAAGCAGGAGTGCTGTCCCCGGTTCAGTATGGCTTTCGTGAGGGGAAGGGCACCGTCGAACAGGTCCTGAACTTCACACTTCTTCAAGGGAAATATGTTCAGGCTAAGGCGGGTAAACTTTATGCAGCATTCGTTGACCTGATTGCTGCTTTCGACTGTGTCAAGCATGATCGTTTGTGGGAGGTGTTGGAAGAGCTTAAAGTGGAGGAGGCCATTATTTCTTTCTTAAGGCAACTTTATGCTGGGGCAAGGGCCTGGGTGAGATTTGAAACCGGGGGAGTGTGCACCAAGCCCTTCCACATGAATCATGGAGTGAGTCAAGGCTGCGTTCTCGCGCCCCTTCTTTTCAACCTATATACTAATGATTTAGAGGATGTTTTGGTGTCCAAAGTTATTGACTCACCCAGAATTAATCACACACAAAGCCCTGCATACAGGCAAACCAGAATACCTGGCCTCCAAACTCAAAAGGGCGGGTCAATCCAGGAACCTCAGAAGCTCCAACACACTGCTACTCATCCCTCTGAAATCACAGAAACGCAATACCTCAAATAAATCCTTTGCTGGGAATGCTCCCAGGATCTGGAATGCCATCCCCCCCACATCAGAATGACCGCCTCCTTCCCGCAATTCAAATCGCTACTCAAAGCCCTCTTCCTGGAACGCTCCACTGCTTAACGAGAACTCCTCGCCTATTGGTGAAATCCGATATCTCTCCTGATCTAGAGCCGATCGTTTTGCTCTTGAACTCCGTCCCATTTTTGCGGACAAGTTGTTGTTTTACAGACTCTATTTCCTACCTGTTGTTCCCGATTCCGGCTTTTCTATGTTTATTTTTCCTGTTGCATTTCTCTATTTGATGTGAAGCGCTCTGATACCCTCGGGTCCAGCCAGCGCTATACAAAACTTCAATAAATAAATAAATAAAAATAAATAATCTCAAACAAGTGGTGTCTCTATTATATGCGGATGACGCTGTCTTCATGGCCTGGACAGAGAGAGGTCTACAGGCAGCCCTAGATGCCTATATTAATTTCATGGACTCTAGGGGTTTGAAATTGAACGTGAAAAAAACCTTCGTGATGATGTGTGCCAGGGGAAAATCTAAAACTTGTAAGTTGTTTGCACGCAGGGAGAAAGTGCAGGCTACTAAATCCTTTTCATACCTAGGAGTTGTTCTCGAGGGTGGGGGGCATTGAGGTCCGGCCATTAGGAGTAGGACCTTGTCCTTCAAAAAAGCGACTGCAGCACTTATGACCTTTTCACGTAAGATGGGCAAAAGACCCCCCTAAATTTTACTTAAAATTTATATGGCCAAATGCGTTAGTACGGCCATATACGGTGCTGGTGTATGGGGCATCCAAGACACCAGGGAAATTCAAACAGTAGAAAATGCTTTTCTTAGGTTTATTTTAGCTGTACCTTTTAGTTTATCTGTGTATAATTGTCACGCTGAGCTGGGTGTTCGTCATATCAGTAATTTGATAGCGATGCAACCACTGTTACTTTGGCACAGGGTCTGAACTGCAGCTGACCTGGAGTTGAACAGAGAGATTATCAGCGATGTCATGGCACTGTACAAATCAAACAAAATAGCTTGGCTAACCTATATTCGAAAGTTTTGCCAAGATATGGGGAACCCTGAGTTTTTTACTGCACCAGAGGGGCTATGTAAGATTACGAGGAAAGACCTAAAGAACAATTGCTGGTTCCATCTGGAATCCCTGTGGCTCGGGGTTGAGCTCAACAAGGTCTCGGTCGTGCGGCATCAAATGTCGCTAGTATCTGTTAATATGCAACCCTACCTGAATTGGTGTACCAGGGGATTTGACAGGTTTTTACTTACAAGGTTTAGATTCGATATCTTCTTTCGCCTTGTTTCATTTCCCAAAACTAATGACTGGTCCAAAATGCTCTGTAAGTGCCCATGTGACGGGGTGGCCGAACAATCAACTCTTCATGTGATTTGCTTTTGTAGTTTTTACTGCAAAGAGAGAGTCAGATGGATTAAACCTTTTCTGAAAAATATCAGAACATTGTATCAGTGCCGCCCAGCCCTACTGGATCTCCAGTTGTTACATGATGAACTGAGTGTGGCCACTATGGTCGGTTTTTTAAAGAGAGTTTTCAGAAAAAGTAAAAGTTTAATGTGTTCTTAAAATTACTGCACCCACAGTTAATTCTCAAATGTAACAATATATATGTGGCAAGTTCTGCTTTTACATGCACAATATGTACTGATTTCTTGGTGTAGTTGCTTTTATGATTTTAAATTTTGCTAAAATCGAATAAAGCTTTTCTACTACTACTACTACTACACTCACTGGTCCAGTGAGAGGTGTTTTTACAGGTACTACACCAGGGCTTTCTTTGACCTTCTTTCTTCTTCTTCTTGGAAGTTTGGGACCCACCCTCTGTATTAGTTTGGGGCCCTGTTGAAGACTTCTGGGGCCTTATTTATGAAGGCCTTGCGCTGCCGGTGCGTCACTTTTTCCCATGTTAAAAGTGACGCACCGGCGGTGCAAGGCCTTCATAAATAAGGCCCCTGGTCTTTAGCTTTCTGCTCCCCACCTTTCAGGTGTGATTCCTTTTGGTCACCACCCTGGTTCTGGTTCTTTTGCTTAACCCTGGTTCTAACCCATTTGTCTGCCCTCTTTCCCAATTCTTGGGGAGAGGTCAGATCGGAGTCAACCAAGTGTTGATGCAGCTGCTGGTTCTGACAATTATTTAAAATGTGTTCTCTCATAAGCAAATTGTACAATCCTTCATAGTCTGTAACCTTACTTCCCAGCAACCAGCCCTCCAGAGCCTTAGTGGCACATTCAACAAATTCAGACCAGTCCTGAGTCTGTGTCTTCTGGGTCTCTCTGAACATTAACCTGTACTGTTCAGTGGTTAAGCCTAACCCATCTATCAGAGCACTCTTCAGGACCAGGTAGTTTCTAGAATCCCCATCACTAACTGTGAGGAGTCTGTCTCGGCCTCTACCTTCAAAGGTGAGCCACAAGATTGCTGCCCACTGCTCCTGAGGGATCTGCTGTACTCTGCAGGCTCTCTCAAGTGCAGTCATCCACTTGTGGATGTCATCCCCAGCTTTGTAGTGGGGCACAATCTTACTCAGGTTTCTATTGTCATAGGACCTGTTTTTATCCTTAGGTATAGTGTTGCCACCAGTGGATCCTAATCCACCCTCTCTAGGCTGTCTTGCTCTAGCAAGTTTATCTTGGGCCAGGGCAACTTCTAGTTCTCGCTTCTAGATCCTAAGCTCAGCCTCTCTCATGTTGGCCTCATGTTCCCTTCTCTGAGGGCTTGTCATCCTCCTTCTGGAGTGACCATGAGAGCCTCTAGAAGCTTGGGAGGTATTGGATTCACCTGAGTGATTCCTCCTCCTCCTTTGTTCCTGGTTAAGTCCACTTGGGGGTCTGAGTGGGTTCACCACTGACTCAGTCCCAAATAGGCTTAAGTTAGCCTGGCTAAGCCCTCTGGCTAGCACCTGACTATGTCTTCCATCATCAGAATCACTGCTCTTCCCTTCTGCCTCTTCCTCCTCCTCATCCTCAGGCTGAGTATCCCCAGTGGTCTGGTCTTCCTCATCTATCTGGAAAACAGGGACAGGGGTGTCAGTATTATCATCTTCAGTGGGAGAGCCTCCTTCTACATTCCCTGTGGGGTCTGCTTTAGAGGTCTTTAGAGCTTCAGACTGGTCTAAAAGCTCTCTGAGGTGGTCTGTGGTAGGGGTTGGACCCGTCTTGAGACCTCTTAAGGTACACAAGTTTAACATAGCAAATTTGGATGGTGCCTTTGGAGGGTCACTCTCAACAGGGGCAGGTCCAGTGGACCCCTCTGCTCCAGACATTGGTCTAGTGTGGGTGGATGTGTTGCAATCTACCTACACTGGTGTTTACCTACTAAACCTATCTAGTAGTTGTAGTCAGGGTGTGCTACTCCCTATCCTCTACAACAACTAAGTTCAGTAGAACTTAAGTATACTAGTCTTGTTTTATATGTACCTAGCAGGTACCTGAATGATCTTTCAAATGATATTTTCAAAGATTGTAATGGTAAAATAACAGCAAGCTCAAATCCCAACCGCTGCTCACCAATCTGAGAAGTTGGCCTGGTATATGATGCTCACTAGTTCTAGTGATCACCTTGTACCATGCCAAGCAACCCTTATGATGATTGGTTGTAAGTCAACTTTATAGACCAGCTATCCTAAAGGTAGCGTGGACACAGCAGTCTTAGGCTAAACTCTGTAAAGGCATGTGAAGCAAGCTGTTTTACCATATACAATCCCCTTGAATACCAAATGAAAGAACACCACACAGATATATATTGAAAATATATATATATTTATTTACTACAAATATCCCCTATACTCTTTATGAGCACAGAAGCAAATGCGTTAAAACAAAACACAGTTTAAATATACAAAAGTTGCACAATATGGATGAGCCCTAGGGGCCACCTAAACCATATACTAAAATAGTGGTATAAGTACCACAAATCGAAAAGGAAGTAGGCCTAGGGCCTGGGGAATCGCTGGAGCTGTTCGGGACTAGCAGTTACTAAGTCGGGAAAGGCCCGCAGGACTCGGGTGCAGCGCTTAAAGCACACGCATGCACCAATGCAAAGTCAATGGTGCGTAAAAGTTACAAAGTTACTGAAAAGGGAACCTTCCGGATGACCTAGAACCTAGTAACTTGGAACATAGACACTAGAGGTGTATTGCTACACAGGAGCACTGGAGTGCCAGGGTTACCTCACCCACTGGAAGCGGGTGCATATGTCTCAAAGTGTGTCGGGTTTCGTCGTGCTGGTCTATGGAGCTTATAGATGAACATGCTGCAGGCGGGTCGTCGTGGAGCGTTCCGGTGGATCTGAACAGGTAAAGACCTGAAAGCAGAGGGGACAATGTTCAAAGTCACTAGCCAGTGACTACCGTGGAACCAGCATGGAACCAGGCGATGTCGGGAGCAAACAGGTGAAGAAGTGAAGATTGTTTCTGCATCCACGTAGACACGAAGAGGTCAAGGATGTCCAGGCGTCGGTCATGAGCTGTCCCACAAAGGCTCTAGCTGATGGCAGTGTCGGCTTCTTGATCGGAGCAAACAGGCCTTGGCTAATGCAAGCCACGCAGGAAACAATGCAAGCTTCTCACTCGGACCAGCAAGGTCAGAGGGGCCGCTCCTTTTTACAGGAGCGAGGGCCAGTCTAGAGCAACCAGACCAGTGATGTTGATTTCTGATTTCATCACCACTAGCCAATGGGCCAGTAACCGGGATGGTGCGTCGAGTGGCAAAATGCAAAAGGACTCCACGCAGATCGTGGAGACGCTGGGGGGCTGATCTTCGGTGCAGATGCTGCTCAGTGGTGGGGCTTCTCAAACCCCAAAGCACAGCATCAAGGGTACCTTGGATGCTGCGCAGTCAGCTCCTCGTGGGTCTTTCAAGATGGCCGGTCCCACGTCTCTCAGTGCCTCCACGGGTCTCTTCTTTTCAGGGACTGTAGATCGGCCTCTGAGATGTCTGGGAATCAGGGTCTTGTTGGGCTCTGGGCTCGGGCTCGGGCTCCAGCGGGAGGTGGCGGCAAAGCAGATGTTGAGTTGCTGGATGGTGCCTGTATTCACAGGGTGGTCACTCCTTGGCCACAAGGGAGATGCTCTTCAGTCTGGGTGGGACCAGGAAGGGGGGCGGTTACACCCCCTTTCCTTTGTCCAGCTCCGCGCCAGGACTGGGGCTGGAAAGCCCCAGCACCGGTTTGGACTGGCTTATGCACGGGGACACCTTGTGTGCCCCAGTCATGTCTCATTCTATTCAGCCCTGTCCTACCCAATACACAAAATCCTGTCTGGGGTGGTGCTTGCACCTCCAAAGGCAGGAAACCCTTTGTCGAAGCCTCCCTCACTGGAAGGACTCCCAGCAGCAGGAGGTCAGACTTGTGTCTGTGGTGGCAGCATCCATTTTGTGATGCTGAGGCTCGAGTTACCTTTAACCGGGGTTCAGGTTATGTACATGTCGTGTCCCTCTAGAAGGGTGGAATGCTACCCCGTCTCCAGAATTGGCGAGGGGGTAGTATCCCAATTCGTATAACACCTTACTCGACATGTTTTGATAAAGCCATACCAAAGTTCAATCAATCAATCAATCAAATACACTTATAAAGCGCGCTACATACCCGTAGGGTCTCAAGGCGCTGGGGGGGGGGGGGGGGGGGGGGCCGCTACTGCTCGAACAGCCAGGTCTTCAGCTTCTTCCTGAAGGAGAGGTGGTCTTGGGTCAGGCGCAGGTCGGACGGGAGGGAGTTCCAGGTCTTGGCGGCCAGGTAGGAGAAGGACCTTCCTCCTGTAGTCGCTCTTCGGATGCGGGGGACGGCGGCGAGGGCGTGGTTGGCTGATCGGAGGTGGCGTTTGGGAGCGTAGAAGTTGACTCGGCTGTTGAGTTAGCTCGGGCCTTGGTCGTGTAGGGCTTTGTGTGCGTGGGTGAGGAGGCGGAAGGTGATTCTTTTGTTGACGGGGAGCCAGTGAAGGTCTCTCAGATGTCCGGAGATGTGGCTGGAACGTGGGATGTCGAGGATGAGTCTGGCTGAGGCGTTTTGGATCCGCTGGAGTCTCTTCTGGAGCTTGACGGTGGTCCCGGCGTAGAGGGCGTTGCCGTAGTCCAGTCGGCTGGTGACGAGGGCCTGGGTGACGGTCTTCCTGGTCTCTGTGGGGATCCACCAGAAGATCTTCCGTAGCATGCGTAGGATGTTGAAGCACGCCGAGGAGACGCTGTTGACTTGCCTGGTCATGGAGAGGGAGGAGTCCAGGGTGAAGCCCAGGTTTCGTGCATGGTCTGTCGGTTTGGGTGCGGTGCCCAGGGCGGGAGGCCACCAGGAGTCGTCCCAGGCGGAGGGTGAGGAGCCCAGGATGAGGACCTCCGTCTTGTCCGAGTTCAGTTTCAGGCGGCTGGTCGTCATCCACTCGGCTACCTCTTTCATCCCTTCGTGCAGGTTGGCTCTGGCGGCGGCGGGGTCGTTGGTCAGGGAGAGGATCAGCTGGGTGTCGTCGGCGTAGGAGATTATGCTGAGGTGGTGTTTGCGTACGATGGCCGCGAGGGGGCTCATGTAGACGTTGAAGAGGGTGGGGCTCAGGGATGATCCTTGGGGGACGCCGCAGATGACTTTGGAGGCTTCTGACTTGTACGGTGGTAGGCGGACTCTCTGTGTTCTTCCGTCCAGGAAGGAGATGATCCATTCCAGCGCCTTGTCCTGGATTCCGATGTTGCTGAGGCGCCGTACTAGGGTGCGGTGGCAGACCGTGTCGAATGCCGCGGAGAGGTCTAGGAGGATGAGGGCCGCTGTTTCTCCATTGTCCATCAGGGCTCGGATGTCATCGGTGGCGGCGATGAGGGCGGTCTCGGTGCTGTGTTTGGCTCGGAAGCCGGACTGTGAGGGGTCGAGGGATCCTTTCGTCTCGAGGAAGGCGGCCATCTGCTTGTTGACGGTCTTCTCGATGACTTTGGCTGGAAACGGGAGAAGCGAGATGGGGCGGTAATTCTTGAGGTCGGTGGGGTCCGCTGTTGGTTTCTTGAGTAGAGCCCTGAGTTCGGCGTGTTTCCAGCTTTCAGGGAAGATGGCGGTGTCGAAGGAGGTGTTGATGGTGTCTCGCAGGTGGGGTGCGATGACAGCGTCGGCCTTGTTGAAGACGTGGTGAGGGCAGGGGTCGGTCGGTGATCCGGAGTGGATGGAGTTCATCGTGCGGATGGTGTCTTCGGTGCTGATCGGGGTCCAGGCGTGGAGGGTGGTGGTGGGGGGGGGTGGCTGGTCGGTCGTGGTGTGCGTTGGTTGGTTGTTGAAACTGCTGTGTATGTCCGTGATCTTGTTGTGGAAGTATGAGGCGAGGGAGTTGCAAAGTTAGCAAATACCCGCGAGGATTATAATGCACTTAAGAGTATATGTAATGGCAATATCCCGGAACAGCTAAGAGAGTTGTTCCCGACAGCTGCAGACGGGCTCAGCTCATGCCAGAGAACCATCTCACATGAAACCAAGCACTCTGCCTCCAGGATTGTCAAGGCCTTCCATAGGAGTGGCTTATAGGTTAACATGTGTCCAGATAGGTTAGATATAGGTATACTATATCTAGGTAAGAGGTGATTACACCAACTTTCCCCAGCTGATTTAACAGGCAGTTGTGTCAAATATGGAGGCCAGGCCAGGGGTGGCATAATACATGCTGCAGCCCCTGGTAGGCCTTGGATACACCTATGCCCTGGGTACCTGGGGTACACTGTTACAGGGGCCTATAAGGTGAACCAGTTCCAATTCGTAATGCACCTAGAGGGCATTGGCATTCATTTAGAGAGAGACCAGCAGTCTGTGGGTCTGATTAGCAGGCCCACAGCCACATTAAGTCATAAACCAGTGAAGCAAAAAGCAAAAATTTCGGGTGACCATAGGATAGCAGACCCTACTCCCCTACAGTCACCGAGTGATGTGGTAGTGCCCCTGAGTGATGTGGGGGTATCCCTGAGTGATGTGGAGGTGTTCCTGGGTGATGTGGTGGTGTCCCTGAGTGATGTGGTGGTATTCCTGAGTGAGGTGGTGGTATACCTGAGTGATGTGGTGGTGTTCCTGAGTGATGTGCTGGTGTCCCTGAGTGTTGTGGTGGTTACCCTGAGCGATGTAGTGGTGTCCCTGAGTGATGTGGTGGTGTCCCTGAGTGATGTTTTGCTGTTCCCTGAGTGATGTGGTGGTGCTCATGAGTGATATGGTGGTGACCCTGAGTGATGTGGTGTTGTCCCTGAGTGATGTGGTGGTGTCCCTGAGTAATGTGGTGGTTTTTCTGGATGATGTGGTGCTGTCGCTGAGTAATGTGGTGGTGTCCCTGAGTGATGCGGTGGTGTTCCTGAGTGATGTGGTGGTGTCCCTGAGTGATGTGGTGGTGTTTCCTGAGTGATGTGATGGTATCCCCGAATCATGTGGTGGTGTCCCTGAGTGATGTGGTGGTGTCCCACGAGTGATGTGGTGGTGTTCCTGAATGATGTGGTGGTGTTCCTGAGTGATGTGGTGGTGTTACTGACTGATGTGATGGTGTCCTTGAGTGATGTGGTGATGTTCCTGAGTGATGTGATGGTGTCCCTGAGTGATGTGGTGGTGTCCCTGAGTGATGTGGTGGTGTCTGTGAGTGATGTGGTGGTGTCCCTGAGTGATGTTGTGGTGCCCCTGAATGATGTGGTGGTGTCTGTAAGTGATCTGGTGGTGTCCCTTAGTGAGCTTGTGGTGCCCGAGTGATGTGGTAGTGTTACTGAGTGATGTGGTGGTGTCCCTAAGTGATGTGGTCGTGTCCCTGAGTCATGTGGCGGTGCCCGTGAGTGGTGCCCCTGAGTGATGTGGTGGGGCCCCTGAGTGATGTGGCGGTGTCCCTGAGTGATGTGGTGGTGACCCTGAGTGATGTGGTGGTGTCCCTGAGTGATGTGGTGCAGAAGCACAGAGACTAAAGCTAAGAACACGCAGGATTGAGTGCTACAAAGCGTGTTCAGCTTCAAAGTACAGAATGTTGGAGCCGGGAAAAAGCAAGGGGGAATAGGAAAACACAGGGAGAGTGTATAATGATAGAGGCAGTGAGGGCTGGGGCTTGGACAGCAATCAAGTACGGGGTCGAGAAGGCACTGAATGGGAGAACACGGAAAACACCCAGGGCCAAGGAAGGAAGATGCAAGCACACAAGCAAAACAAGCTCTCTGCATTGCTGTGGCGGGGGCGGGGGAACGGGAGCGCATTCCTTTGAAGTCTGATGCGTGGGGCAGGGGAGTGGCAGCCTTTGAAGTCTGATTGGGGGAGCAGCTGCCTTTGAAGTCTGATGCGAGGCACAGACAAATGGTGGTGTGTGACGTGGCTGATTTTGTGCATGCGCATGGATCACATGAACTGTGTCTAATCCGCCATTTCGGTAGACTGTTCTTTTCCCCTTACTATAATCTCGCCGGAGAAATGTGCAAGCACATTGGCTCAGGCAATACCTAAAAATGATTATTCTCCTCAAGTTGACTCATCTCTTTAATGCTGTCCCCCTGATGTTTCCCCAACAGGATATTTCCAAAGTTCAAAGTAAGATCGGGAGCTTTGTACTGGGGGACAAGGGAGTGAGGCTGTCGTAGAAGAAACTGAGGCGCAGGCTAGTCAAATGCGGGTTATCCCTCCCAGACATTAGCTGGTATCTGGTTGCATTTCAATTTTAATCCACCCGGATGCTTTTGACAAAACCTGCGGCAACAGCCTGGGGGTCATTCCTTAGCGAATTGGCAAGAAATGAAGGTGGGGGTAGTGCAGAGGAGTTTCTTTACAAATTTGGGTCACCGAAATTTTTTAAAAGAGTGCGGTTGAAGGTCTTAAAAAATGCATTAGGAATCTGTTTCAAAGTAAGGACTAGGTGTGGGATAGGTTACTTTTCTAATCATGCCCCTATATGGGACTCCCCGGGGACCCCTCTCTGCCCTAAAGATGGATTGGCCGGCCTTATTAGGAAAGCTGGAGTCTCAATTTGTTCGGATTTGGGTGATGCTAGTGGTATCCACTCGTGGGAAATATTGAGAGCCAGGATAGGCCCCGGCACATCAAAATTTTAGTTTTTACAACTGAAATCCTGGTTCGAGGCTGATATTGGGGGTATCAGGGGAGATTGGGATGCAGAGGTTTTGTTTACGTCTGCCCAGCAGTTGAAGAAAGAAGTTTCTATCTGATATAGGAAGTTTGTTGAAGCAGACGATCAGAACACTCCAGCACAGGCATCTGCTTGGAATCATTCCCCGTTTGAATCCGCAATAGGGGATCTTTTGAACCATCCATAAATTTAATACACCAAATCAGCTAGTTTAAAGAAAAAACACTTTTTTGTGACCAACCGCATTTATTATACCCCAGCTGAAATAGCAAAATTTGCCCCAAACCCGAGCCTAAATGTCCTAGAAACATTGCGCTTAAAGCTAACGATATACATATTTTCTATGAGTGCTATGAGCTGGGATCGTTCTGGAAGGGGATCAGGAATTATTTGTGTCCGATTTTTGATATCAACATTGTGGTTAATGGATCTTTAGTTTTCTTTGCGAATAATGGACTTTCTACATTGGACCTGGCAGCGACTCATAGAGGTTTATTGTTTTGTCTGATTCTGCTGGCGCGTAGAGAGATATGTATGCAATGGAAAGATCCTAGTCCCACAAGAATGGAGGATTGGCTTAAATCTGCATTTGCGATGGCTCGGCTCGACCTCGTTGGCTCTAGCAACAGCTCAATTATTCTCTGTCAACCCCTTATCTGTATGGGCCGAGATTTGAGACTGCTTTGATAACTATGAGGAAAGGTACTCGGTCATATGATTACACCTTAACTCCAACAAAGGGGTTGGTCGGGAGACATAAGCAAGTACAGGTAGCCGGAGGGTGCCCAGGCTGACAACAACAGCTGTAAAAGTTCTGCAATATGCTTACAGGTGAGATTAGGAAAAAAACATTTTTAGAAAAGAAAAAGAGGCAAAAGGGGTGCATAGAGAGGCAAGATGGTTTTAGAGAGAGGCAGAAAGGTGCAGAGAGGAAGAGAACTGCAGAAAGAAGCAACATAGGGGCTTAAAGAGGCACAAAGGGTGCAGAGAGAGACAAGCAAGGTGAAGAAAGAAGGAATATAGGTACAGAAAGAGACACAAGTTGTGCAGCAAGAGGAAACAGAGATGTAGAAAAAGGCAAGAGAGTTGCACCTGAGCCGTTCCTCGCTTTAAAATACCAGACCTTAGTCATTTCAATCGCACTAGTCTCATTACGTTCTCATACATTTTTACAGATGGTAGTTACGACTTTCATACGGCATTGAAAGTATCCTACGCACCAGAAACAGGTCAGACTTAACATTGACCAGGTTCGTCTCACTCGCACTAATGTGCGAGTCACACGCCACTGTTAATGACACATATAGACGCACCTTGTCTGGATACCTATGGCTTTTTCTATAAGAGACCACCCCCCCTTTTCATTAACCACTTCATTTCACTTCCTTCTTTCTGTTTTACCTTAAGGAGCTTCATTTACCGAAATTCAGCCCGATATTCGTTCGTTGCATTACAATATTTACAAACCTCGCATGATGTTAGGTAACAATTATTAGCATCTGTATTGGTTGCTTTCAGAATCAAGACCCCTGACGAAGGGCGAATGCCCGAAATGCATTGGGCGAAAAGAAAGATTACATTATGAATGGATAATTCGGAACATGTAAAATTGAAAAAGAATAAAAAGAACACGTACAACACAATTTCAAGCAATCTTTATTAAAGTAAACAAAAGAACGGGTTCTCTCCGAATGCATTGAAGTCACGCTGCTCCAGCGGGAAACAGCGCTGACTACATATTTAACAATGCCCCATGGAGGTGGTGGTCCCAGGGGCTATGAGGGCCTGCATGCCCCACACATAAATAATAAAGTCCCAGGGAGGTGGCGGTCCCGGGCTGTGTGGGGTCATGTACACCCGCACATGAATAATAAAACCCTGAGAAGGTGGCTATATAAATTGGCATTGCTTCTAGGACCTGGCCTACCTGGGGACTTTGAAAAACAAAGCGCGAGTACCGAAGTAGCTACAAGTTAGCTATTCGAGACACATTCGTTTTTAATGCTTTTATGCGTCCTGCGGGTCAGGGTATTTTTAACCTGACCCCTTTTCTTCTATTTTAATCTTTCACTTACCTTTTTTAATCTTTCACTTACCTTTTTCCTTCTCCTTGTACCGAGTCACAAGATGGCTACACTTTCTGGTTTGAAGTGTTGGCAGCCAATCAGAGGCAAGCTCGTGCTCGAGAGGTCTCAGCCAATCAGACCTCACAATTTACAAGTATCGATATCTGTAAATCTAAATATCTCACAAACTACTGAACGGATTACACCAAATTTGGTGCAATTCCGTTCAGCAGTTCGGGCTTTAGCCCTGTCTAAGGTTTCCTACGGAAATTATCGTGGAGAAAACATGTTTTATAACCCCCTTTTTTCTCGGCCCCCCCTTGAGGAATCACCCTGACACTTTCAGGACAGGAGCTGACCTGAGTGAACAATTGGTTTTGAAAATGTTGTGAAGATTCGTCAAACGGCACCAAAGTTATTGGCAAATCAAAAAATGCTGTTTCTATGGGAACTAGGTGCTAACTATAACTACCTACTGGCGACCACCAGTAGGTAGTTAGACCTAGAACATAGTTTCTATTTTCAATCGACTCAGGGTGCACCCAGGCCAGTTTTCTGAAGGTCAGCATGTCTTGGGTCTGTCATAGGTGGATGGGGAGGGTGTTCCAGGTATTGGCGGTGAGGTGGGAGAACGATCTGCCGCCGGAGGTCTCTCTTTGGAAGCGGGGATCTGTGGCGAGGGCGAGCAGATTTGGTGGGTGGGGGTATAGAAGCTGAGTCGTCTGTTGAGGTACGTTAGTCCGGTGTTGTGGAGTACCTTGTGTGTGTGGGTAAGGAGGTTGAAGGTTATCCTCTTGTTGACCGGGTGCCAGTGTAGGTCTCTCTGGTTGGGTGTGATGTGGCTGCAGTGAGGGATGTCAAGGATCAGGCATGCAGAAGCGATCTCGATACGTTGGAGCCATCTCAGGAGTTTGGCCGAGGCTCCTGCGTAGAGGGCGTTTCCATAGTCCAACCTGCTGCTGATGAGGGCCTAGGTGACCATTCTTCTCGTTTCAGTGGGGATCCACTTGTAGATCCCACGGAGCATGCAGAGAGTGATAAAGCAGGAGGAGGATACGGCGTTGACCTGTTTAGTCATGGAGAGTGTGGAGTCTAGGATGACCCCTAGGTTGTGTGCATGATCGGTGGGTGTTGGGACGGTGGCCAGTGCGGTCGGACACCAGGAGTCGTCCCAGGCCAAAGGGGTGTATCCGAGAATGAGGACCTCCAATCTTGTCTGAGTTCAGCTTTAGTCGGCTGTTCCTCATCCATTCAGCTTCATGAAGGTTGGTTTTGGCAGTGTGGGGGTCCTTGGTGAAGGAGAGGATCAGCTGGGTATCATCGGCGTAGGAGATGATGTTGCGGTCATGCCGACGGGCGACGTGGGTGAGTGGTGCCATGTAGATATTAAACAGAGTTAGGCTGAGGTATGAGCCCTAGGGTACGCCACAGATGATCTCGGTGGCTTCAGAGCGGAAGGGGTGAAGGCGGACACTCTGTGTTCTGCTGGAGAGGAAGGAGGTGGTCCAGTCCAGGGCCTTGTCTTGGAACTGGGTGTTGTGGAGGCGTGTTCGTAGTGTGTGCTGGCAGACTGTGTCGAAGGCAGCTGACAGGACCAGAGGATGAGGGCCGCCGTTTCTAAGTTGTCCAGCAGGGACTTGATTTCATTGGTGGTGGCGATGAGGGCAGTCTCTGTGCTGTGGTTGCTGCGGAACCCGGACTGGGAAGGGTCCAGGATGTTGTTTTCCTCGAGGTAGCGGGTCAGTGGTTCATTGACGGTCTTCTCGACGACCTTTGCTGGAAAAGGGAGCAGGGAGATAGGCCGGAAGTTCTTGAGCTCCTTGGGGTCCGCCTTGGGTTTCTTGAGTAAGGCGTTGAGCTCGGTGTGCTTCCAGCTCTCCGGGAAGGTTGCTGTCTCGAATGAGGTGTTGATGACTTTCCGGAGATGGGGTGCGATGGCTGTGCTGGCTTTGTTGAAGATGTGGTGTGGGGATGGGTCTGATGGAGATCCGGAGTGGACGGTGTTCATGATCTTGATGGTGTCATCGTCGTTGATGTTGGTCCAGGAGAGCAGGTGGTTGGTGCGAATGGTGATCGTGGGGGCGGAGGTCTCAGTGGTTATCTTGGTGGTCGTAGCGTTGAAGCTGTCGTGGATGTCTGTGATCTTGCAGTGGAAGAAGGTGGCCAGCAAGTCGCACAGGTCTTTCTTTCTTTTTTTTGTCCTCATTAGCCACATAGTCGATCCAAGGGTGCTACAGCCGCAAGACCAAGTTGCCTCTGTGTCATCCAAAGACTAAAAAATTATCTCATGATATTCAGGAAGGCAGACAAGATGTTGCAGCAATGCAGAGCCCCGCACAAACTATCTCCATACGAGCTTTTTTTTGGGCTGATAGTCCAATATCAATATGGCGTGGGATGCCTTCCATTGGACATGGAGACTAAGGCTTAATCATCGGACCCGGGGAAAAGAGAAAAAAAAAAAAACCCCGGGTACGTTAACTATACCGTCTCCACTCAATCAAGAAATTCCAGAATCTCACCTTACGAGGACTACATATTCTAGCTAAGTCTACTTTCGATGTAGCATATAATGAAGACAGCCACTCTGCATGTTTTGGGGAATTAATATTAACCCAGTTTTTGCAGATTTGTCTTCTTGCTAATAGAATAGCATAGTATAGGAATTCTCTTTCTAATCCCATGATGTTCTCATTTAGCCTAAAGATAATTAAAGACCATGAAAGTGGGATGGAGATTCTGAGAATTGATTCAAGTGATACCTTGATTTCTTGCCAGTAAGTGGCGATGTTCGGACATTCCCAGAACATATGTAGGTCTGAAGCTGCTGGGAATAAGCATTTACTGCAGCATTTCCCAGATTGGAATTTCGAGAGTTTTTTGGGAGAGTAATACGCGCGATGTAATGTGAAAAGTTGATTGCGCCTTAGCCACGCTGGTTTTATAATTCTGTAGAGAAGGGTGAAGGATTCTGTCCATTTGTCTTCTGCCTGGGGTTCTCCCTCTCTTCCCCACAGTTTTATCGGGAGGTTAAATTCTCCCTCCCCATCCTCTATGATATTCCAATAAAACAGCGCAACTTCCGTGCCTCTGACAGGTTTCTCAACTAGGTTGTTTTCTAGTGAGCTATATTCTCCCATTTTTATTTTTTTCTTATTTTGAGTTCGCAACCAACTGGACAGTTGTATATATACAAGCCAGGAGAGTGGTGATGTTACTCTGACTTTGAATGTTTCCCAATTCATAATGGATCCTCCTGCCACTAGCTCCCCCATCATGATATTCCTGTTTCCAGTAGGACCCTTATGATTGTTTCAGTATATTATGGGGAGAGCCCAGGTAAATCCCAAATCGGTGCGTAGTTAGAGAAATATGCTATCCCAGTCTTAGATTTGATTTGTGTCCATTCTTTTATGGAACCATACAGTGTCTTCAGTCTAACTTTTTTGAAAAATCTCTGGTGGCCGAACTTAAATAGAAAGCCATTCAATGGAAGGTCCGAGCCCAATAGCATTGCATTAAACATACTGCTGTTTGCAGTGTCTAACGGAATCTTTAGTAGCATCCTGGAGTAGGTCAGATGGAACGCCCAAGCGTAGTATTTCAGATCTGGCAAGGCAAGTCCTCCCTTTTCTCTTCTCCTTCTCAATTTCTTCCATGCCAATCTGCTTGATTTATAGCCCCAGATAAATGAGTTAATATTTTGTTGACATTTTGAGAGTTGCTTGGTTTTGACAATTAATGGGATGGTGTTAAAAATAAATGTATATTTGGGGAGGATAGACATTGTAACCAGACTGGTTCTCCCATAGATGGTGAGAGGTAGAAAGGACGAAGCTTTCATCAAGGTTTTGGATTCCCGAAAGATCCGATCTAGGTTATTTTGGGTCAGGTGATTTAGGTCTTTGGTAATTGTTATCCCCAAGTATCTCATTGAGGGTTTCACCGGCAACTGAAGATTTGTAATATTCCAGGTTATTATTTCTGTTTTTCCGGCGTTTATTTCGTAACCTGAGTGCTTTCCAAAATCCTCCGCCTTCTTGATGACAGTTGGAAATGCCAGGGCCGGGTCCGTTGTGTAAATGAGAATGTCGTCGGCGTATAGTCTGACTTTCTTCTCCCATCCAGAAAAAGAGAAATGCGGGATATGGGTATCTTCTCTTATAGACTGAGCGAATGGCTCCACATATAAATTAAAAATGAGGGGAGAAAGGGGACACCCCTGCCTTGTCCCTCTACTGATTTCAAAGGGATTTGTGCGTGTGCCATTAATTAACAAGCAGGCTCTGGGGTTGTTATATAGTATGCCTTCCGCTCCGCAAAATTTAGGGCCAAGTTGAAATTTTTCCATGATTACATTTAGATAAGACCAATTAACCCTATCAAAAGCTTTTGTTGCGTCCAGTGTCATGATTGCGAGGGGTAAGGAAAAAGTTGAGGCGATGTCGATGGCTCCGACTAAATCGTATGTTAAGTCAGCCAATTGTCAACCTCTTATAAATCCCTTTTGGTCTTGATGGATAATTGATCCAATCTCGCTACCCAGACGTGCCGCCAAAATTGACGAAAAGATCTTATAGTCGTTGTTGAGAAGCGAGTTTGGACGATATGATCCACAATCTACTGGGTCTTTACCTGCTTTTAATATAAGAGCTATATTAGCTTCTCCCCAGGAGGTAGGCGGTATCTCACCTCCTATTAATATATATTGTTAAATAGGTTCGATAAGACCGGGGTAAGGGTGGATTTAAGTACCCGGTATAATTCTCCCAGAAGATCGTCCGGTCCTGTAGCCTTCCCCTGTTTTAGTTGTTTAATTGCATTTTCAACTTCTATCTCAGTTATTTCTTTGTCCAGATTCTCACTTTGGAGCCTGTTTAACTTTGGAAGGATGATTTTATCTAACCATTCAGATCTTTCCTCTATATTAATATTGACTTCATCTGTGTATATCTTTTGAAACAAAGCACTGAAGGCTTCACCGATTTCCAAATCAGTCTTTCTATTATCCGTTTCACTTCTTTTATGTAGTTTTTAGCCTGGTCAGCTTTTATTTTGCAGGCCAGTAACTTCCTTGCCGCTTCGCCATATTCAAAGTGAGAGAGTTTACTGGCCTGCCATCATTTGTTCAGTCTCTCCTGCGATAGTCTTTCTAATTTGCCTTTTAGGTCTCTTTTTTCCAAAAGATTGACTGAGGGGGCTTGATCTACCGACTCCAATCGAGTCAACTCTTGCTCTATTTTTAGTATCTCCTTTCTGTATTTTTTTTCCCTATAAGAGGCCCTGTTAGTGATACAACCCCTTATGTAAGCTTTCCATGTCTCCCATACACTTACTAGGGAGGCAGAGCCTATATTCCACCCTAAAAAGGAGGCGGTTTCAGATATGGGGTGTTCTCTTTCCTCTTCCTCTAGTAAGATGGTACGGTCAAAAGACCATGATGCATGGGTGGGTACTTGATCTATCATTAACGAGAAGAGGATAGCTGAGTGGTCTGACAAATGCTGAGGTAGGTATATTAGATTTTTAATAGAGTCTTTTAAAGAGAGGCTGAACAGGGCGTACTCAATACGTGATTTATGTTGATATTTGGATAATTGTGGAAGGAGACACCCATGGTTTTCCCGGGTCTTTGTCTCCAAAGATCATCTAGTTGCAGATTAGACATGCAGCTCCGGAGTGTATCCCTCATTTTATTATGTACTACGGCCCTGGAACTAGGGGATTTATCTAATTTTGTGTCTAACACCAGGTTAAAATCTCCCATCCATATTATTGGGTTCGTGATGGTGACCAGTTGGTTCTGTAGTATATTTAAATAAGAAGGATCATCCTGATTGGGACCGTAGTAGCTCACTAGGGTAAATCGCCTTGAGTCCAGCTGGACATTAGCTATCATCCATCTGCCGCTCGCATCTGTTTTCCAGTCCGTGATCTGAGCCCTTGCTCCCTTTTTGAATATGATGGTCGTACCACGAATATTGGCGTTGTGGTCTGTGCTTATAAATTTATCGACCCATTTCAATTTTTTTAATACATCCGTAATCTCCTGTTTTTTAGGTGTGTCTCCTGGATCGCCATGATCTGCGCGGGCGAGTCTCTAAGGTACTGCATAATTTTGTGTCTTCTCCCGCGTACGGGCAGACGATTAACGTTCCAGGACAAAAATGTAATATCTAGTTTAGCCATCCAGATGCCCTGCTGCCGTCCTACTAATTGTCTGTCTATTGATTTCTATTTCCACCAAGCATGTATTGTAGCGTGCTGTTGGATCAATGTCTTTTAAGAGTTTAAAGTTTAGCATATGAGGACTTTTTTGTGCTATCTCCCCCCTCCCACCGCTGGAAAACCCCCCCAACTTACTCTGGTCGGATGTCTTGCCAGGCTGTCGTCTCCGACATGCTCCCGTCTGGGGCCCCATTTGTTTTGTTGGTCGGTCGATATACTCAATGTTATATAGGTGGTATAGGTGATATGTTTATTTAATTATTATTTTATTTTTTTCTTTGTTTGTTTTTTTAATTGCTAATGTGGCATGTGGTAAAAAAAAATATCCTAGAGAAAGAGAATCGTGATCAACTCTTAAAACTAAGAATACCAAGAATAACTCAAAGGGGAAGGGGGAAAAGATCAGATAATGGTGATTTTATTTTGTATTACTTTTATAGGTATCTTTAATCTCTTGTATTGTACTTTTGTTTCTGTTGCCTTATTGCTTTGTAATCCCTCTATTGGTATCTCTTCGAAATTATTTTACATTTTGTATTATATATTTAATATAGTTTATTTTTGTTTGCTGATTTTATTTTTCCCTTTTTTTTAAAGCCTGTTTTAAGCCTGTTTTTACCCTATTTTTCCCCATGTGCTCTACAATTAGTTAACCACTCTCTTTTGTGTATTACATTTAGTTATATTGTTTTTTTTTTTTTAAGTACTAGCTACCGCCGAGCGTCAAGGGGTTTTAACAAATTCGCTGATAGAGACTAGTAGCTCGTCCGCCTCGAGAGGAGTCTTGATGTTGTACATTTTGTTGTTAAACATAACCTTCAAGAAAGCAGGGAATCTCATCTGTACAGTAGCTCCCAGAGCTCTAAATTTCTCCATTCGCTGTCCTAGGTCCCATTGTCTATCCAATGTGATTTTGGATAGGTCTGATCTGGCTTCAAAGGAGAAGTCTGAAGTTTTCAATGGTTTGGCTTTGAGTGCTAAGTTCAGTATCTTTTCCTTCAATGCATATGTTAGGAAATTTACTAGGATCTTTCTGGGTTTAGTTCTACCAGGGTTGAGACGGAAGGGGTCACGATGTACCCTCTGTATGTCAGACTCTAGTTCTGATATAGACTCATCCAAATTGAGGGCATCTTTAAGTGTGGTTGCAACAAATTTCTTTATATTGCTTCCCTCTTTTCCCTCCGGAATTTTTAAGATCCTCAGGTTGTTCCTTCTTGAGTAATTTTCTAGAGATTCAACCCTTTCTTTAACTGCCTCTCCCTCTCTTCGTAGAGTCAGGATCCTTGTTTCTGCGTGCTCTAGCTTTGCTTTAAGTTCACCAACTGTGTTTTCTAAGCTCCCAGTTCTTAGAAAGAGCCCATCCACTTTAGTCTCTAAGCTTTCACACATAGTCGGGATCTCAGATTGGTTTTGTCTTGATTCAGCGAAGCATTTTTTTGACTCCTCAAACCCACTTTTAATCTCATTTCTCATGTTGAGGAGTATGTGTTGTTAGGTATCTTCGCTGTCTTCTTTATTGCCCCCTGAGCATAGATCCGAGTCTTTTGTTAAGCTTGCGCTTTCTGTCTCCACTAGGTTAGCGGCTAGATGGTCAGCTGGGAGCTTCGTAGTTGTACTCTGTTTTACTGCATCTCCCATCTTTCCACTATTTTCCTGTTCCCCTGTCTCCGCTACCTCCGCTGCTGAAGTCTTGAGGCAACTAGGTGTAGGTGGTGAGGCAGAAACTTCGATTGGGGTAGGTATGTTTTGAATAATTTTCAGACCCTGAGATTCTTTATTAATGTTAAGGACCTGAGGCAGGGTCTTAAAGTAGGATTTCAGATAGGGTGTAATCTGGAAAGGTTTGGTCTTTTTAAAGTTGGCTTTTGAGGTGGCTCTTTCGGGCTAGTATGTGATGCCTGTTGTCTTTTTTCTCTTTTCCCTCCTCAGCACTTTAAGGCACAAAGATTGTGGTAAATCTGACTCAGTTTCAGTCTCTGATTCTGTGGCAATTTCCCTCTCAGGGCTTCTTTCAAGTTCTTGCTCCAGGTCTATGTCGCCAATTTCCCCTGCGCTGCCTAGATCTTTATCTTTCTTACACCCTTTCCCTTTTCCCTTTCCCTTTCGCTTCCCCTTTCGCCGGTAAGTCTCTTCTTTGCTCCTGTCTTCTTTTTATGGGGCTGTACTTTGCTGTTTTCCTGGGTTAAGACTACGAAGGAGAGGGCTTGCAATTTTCTCTTGATATCAGTCAAATTTGGGATAGGGGTAGGGGTAGGGGTCGAGTAAAGATTTTTTCCCACAATCTGTACAGAGCTTATGTCCTGAATTTTTGATGCAAAGGGGCTTCTGTCAGTATCTATATCTGTAGTTATGTGGCTAAAGGGGTCAACATTTAGTCTTACAGCATTAGAGCTGTTTTCGAAGTCTGGTGTTGAAAGCTCATTCTCCTTCAGCTGCACATTTAGTAAATTACTTTCTCCCTGGTCGCCCCCCTTACCGCACCGTGTAGTTGCCGAAGTTGTTCTCCTCGTAAAGAAGCTGTCCGCGGCCGCCCTCCAACTTCTTCGCAGCTCCACGGCTGCCTCTCTCCAGCGGAAGGGCGCAGGGGAGGAGACCCAACCCCAACACATTGACGGTGCTGACCGCGGCGTCCAGCCGTCTCGTAGAGCCGCCGAGCTGCTAAGCCGCAAAACCTTCGCACCGCCGCTCAATCAAGCATCAAAAAACATGCCGCTCCGAATCCCGCGGTCAGCCAAATCCACTTCAGGTACGTCTCATGCGACCGGGTACGTTTTAGTTTTTGAGGCGGGGGCCTCAGAGCTGGGGACTCTGTCGGGACATGCGCGCCGCTCTAGCTAGCGGCCGCCATGTTTTCAAGTCTCACATGTCTTGTGAGGGTGGGACGTTGTTGGTGTTGGAGCTGGTGTTGGAGAGTTCCTTCACAATGTTAAAGAGCTCTTTGCTGTTGTGTGTGTTGTTGTCTAGGCGGTCTTTGAAGGAGGCCCTTTTGGCAGATCTGAGGAGGTGATGGTGTCTGCGGGTGGCGTTCTTGTGGGCTACGTGGCTGTATGGTGTTCTTTCACGGAGCCAGATCTTCTCCAAATTTTGGTAGGTTTGCTTGGATGTCCACAGGTCTTCAGCGAACCAGCTGAATTTCTTGTTGGTGTGACTGTTGGAGGGTTTCCTAATTGGGGTGACAGTGTTGGCGCAGTCGTTGATCCACTGTCTGCGGTTGCAGGCGTAAGTGTTAAGGTCGGTGGGGTTGGTGGGTGGGCTCTGGGCAAGGGTGGTGGTTAGCTGGTCTGCAGTGACTTTGCTCCAGCAGCGGCGAGGCATCTGTTGGGTGCGGTGGTGCGTGGTGGGTTTCTTGAAGGTAAAGTGGATGCAGCAATGGTTGGTCCAGTAGAGTTTGGTGGTGTGGTTGAAGAAGACGCGGGGGCTTGCGGAGAAGATGGGGTCAAGCGTGTGACAGGCGGAGTGGTTGGGTGTTGTGATGAGTTGTCTGAGTCGAAGGTTGGCTAGGTTGTCGATCAGAGTGGTGGAGTTGGTGGCTTTGTTGTTCTCGAGGTGAAAGTAAAGGTCCCTGAGGAGTATGTAGTCCATGGAAGCGAGGGCGTGTGTGCTGACAAAATCGGTGATGGAGTCACTGAACTGTGGTTGGTGTCCAGGGGGTCTGTAGATAAGGGTTCCTCTGAGGGTGGTTTTGGGGTCGGTATGGATCTGGAAGTGCAGGTGTTTTGCGGTGCTGAGGGTTTTGTCAGTGTTGGTAGACGATTCCTCCTCCTGCTCCGTTGCTGCGGTCCCTGTGGGTGATCTTGTAGCCTTCCGGGATGACTATCGCTATGTCAGGTGCCGAGGCGGGGTTCAGCCAGGTTTCCATCTGGAAGCGACCTCTGGAGAGGTTGAGTCGAATAGGTCCCAGAGTTAAACAGCGTGTTTGTGGCCAGAGCAGGTGTTGAAAAGGATGCATCTGAGGTGGTTGGGTTCTTTCCTGGTCGGCAGCATGATGGGGCGGATGCTTGTGAAGCTGCAGTTCCAGCAGGTGAAAGCTCCGTGGGTGCGCTTCGGGGGGCCAGGGAGCAGGTGTGTGATCGTCCGGTGTTGAGTGCATGGAGGGTTCTGGAATCGTAGCGATGTCGGGCGTCATGGCGTTCGCACGGTCCAGGGGTCCTGCCACTGGGCGCGGTCCTGGCACTGACGAGCGCAAACATGATTGTCTTAGGTGTGCCTTCGGCGCACCAGCGGCGCGCCCACTGCGCACGCTTGCTGCTTGGTCTCCATATGAGGGGATATGGGAGGAGGGAGCGGCAAATGGGATTGCAGGGGGGCGGGGCCACAGGGATGCAGCAGCGGGAAACATGGGCAGGCCACGGGGGGACTGGGCACAGAAAGGTAAAACAAGTATAGGCAAAGAAAAGAAGTACAGTCACAGAGAAAAAAAAAACAAGTCTGGGCAGGAAAGCAAGTACTGGCACAGAGGAATAAAACAATTTCGGTGCATGAAAGCAAGTACAAGCACAGAGGAATAAAAACAAGTTTGGGCAAGAAAGCAAGTACAGGAACAGAGGCACAAAAACACGTCTGGGCAAGAAAACAAGTACAGGCAAAGAATAATAAAAACAAGTCTGGGCAAGAAAACAAGTACAGGCACAGAGGAATAAAACCAAATCTGAGCAAGCAAGCAAGTTAGGCACAGGGGAAAACATTCAAGATTAGGCAAAAACAATGCAGGCAGAGCCGTGCAGCAGCATGGGGAGCGACCTGCCTGTGAGCAGGTCAGTATTATGTTATAGGGTGGCTCTAAAAAGAGCCCTTGTTTTCATTGTGACTTTGTTGTAGCAACATGTAAGTGCTGATGCAGAGCTTTAGGTTATTGAGACAGAATCTGTCACCCTGATCTGTGAATTGTACTCCATCACTCCTGTAGATGCCATCCTTATCAAAACGTAGATTGTCGCTATATATGGAGCTCATGCTATAGTCTCTGAGGTAAGCAAAAACAGCTTTACTGACATTGTTTTCTACCTTTCTCAATCTGTGGACAGAATTGATTTGACCACTTCTATTTCTGTATTTGGCATACGTTAGAGTATACAAAGACAGTTTGAGGTAAAAGCAAGATCAATTGTATATAAGGTGTCCTTCATTAGCATTTCCAGACCTACCTCAGTCAATGTGCCTAGGTCATTGCCACCACAGTGCACAATCATAAGGTCAGGGGGTTTGAGATGCAAAAAGATTTAACCAGAGGCATCAATTGGCGCCACTTTAATCCTCTCTGTGCAATCCATTTAATATCCTCATTTTGTAAAGCTAGGTCTTTGTCAATACCTCTGCTTTCAGCATACCTTTTGTACCAATCCACAATGTAAGCATCTTGAAGGGATGTCTGGAAGTAATGAAAAGATGTGTGTTGCTGAGGTAGTTAGTTGGTAAAATGAGAGGTATGTAAAATGGTGGACAAGATGTTGTTTTTAAAAAAAAGTAGAGAATTGATTGGCTGTTTAAGAACATTGTATATTCAACAATAGGGTGCATTTTACTTTTAAAAAAGCATGTTTCCTATTAATTAGTAAAACATGTTAGAAAGGTACAGTAGAAAGGATAAGATCATATTTTGAAAAGACAACCACACCTGCTGTTTGCATTTGCAAAATTGTGTCGGGAACTTGAAAATATGGTGAACTTGTGACCTGTTGGCTAAGTTGAGTGTTCCATGAACTGTAACTATGGAAACTGGCATTAAGCAGAATGGGGGAAGGGTTGAAATTTAACTGTGGATTTAAAATGTGAAATTGTAATTTATATATAAGTATTGTGTTATTACATTGACATTTTCCAAGTCAGTACTATCTTTAGAAGTGGTGTGTTATTAAAAAATAGTGTTACATTTATTTGTTATATCTTTTTGAACTCCTGTATGAATTCGTAACTCCATCGCGGTGATGCATGATAGAGTCGCGACTTCCAAAAAAATGTAGATAAATTTAGGGCACTTTTAGAAATCAGCTGCTAAGGGTTATTATGTGTAACCAATAGAAATGTGTTTTACAATTTTAAAACATCTAGAAAGCAATGTGATTTGTTACTTACATGTATTTGTGTGGCGAAAGAGAGGGAAACTTTGCGATTACTGGTTTACCTTGCTGAGTCTAGTGCATTATATTATATGTGTGCAAAAGAAAATCCTGTAAGAGTTTGAGCTATTTTCAATTCAACAAATCTACTTGGAAGGTGAGTTATACATTTGTAAGGTTTATTTTTTAACTTTTTAAATTATTCAAAAACTGTGTTATTTGAAATATATTATTAAATGTAGAGATGTGTATTGTAATTTGTTTTTTTACATAAATGTTGTTTAAAAAAGAATCTGTACAGTAATATGTGTATTTTGCAAGATGGATTACTGATGTCATTATAAGGTGTTATTATTAGGCTTCTTTTTTCTATTTGGTACAAATTTATAGCTGAATGATGCCACGTAATTTTAGATAGTTTGGTGAAGATGCCGCAAAAATGTGTAGTTTGAAAAATGTTCATATAAGGTGTTATTAATTAGGTATCTTTTTTCTAGTCTGTACTATGGTATAGTTGAATGATGTCGCATAATTTTAGATAGATTGGTGAAGATGAAGCACAAATATGTAGTTTCAAATATGTTTATACATGGTTTTAATAATTAGGGTTCTTTTTTCTAGTCTATATAAAGGTTTAGTTAAATAGTTAAATGATGCCGCATAATTTTAGAGAGAATGATGAATAGGCATCACAAAAGTGTGCTTTGATGGATGCTCATATAAGGTATTGTTAACTAGGCTTCTTTTTTCTAGTCTTTTTAAAGGTATAGTTGAATCGTGCTGCATAATGTTTGATAATAGGTGAAGATGCAGCATAAAGGTGTGGTTTGAAATATGTCCATACAAGGTGTTGTTAATTAGACTTCTTATTTTTAGTCTGTACAAAGGTATAGTTGAATGATGCTGCATAAATTTAGATAAAAATGTGAAGATGCAGAATAAAAGTGTGTTTTGAAAGATGCCCATATACAGTGTTGTTAATTAGCCTTCTTTTTTTAGTCTGCAGAAAGGTATAGTTGAATGATGCTGCATGTTTTTAGATAGAATGGTGAAGATGTAGCTCAAAATTAATACACCAGATAGTACACTTTAAGGCATATTGCACTTATCTATTCACCTAGGTAGTATGTAATGACTCATCTATGCCTTCAGATGGTATTTATACACTTATCTGTGCACTCAATGTCCATTTCTACTCATGCAAGTAGCCAATCACGTTTCGTCTTCTATTGCAATCATCCAGTAACTACCTTTGCACTCATACAACCACCCAAGCATTACCCATGGAGTTATGCAATTACGCAAGCAGATCTATTATATGCCTCAGTTACTAGGTTTCACTATATTCCAGAAATATTGTATACATGTTTGTTTTAGATATCATGATGATTTGAAAACGTACAGATATATGTATGTGTGCATTTAACAATATGGAGAGACTTATATATGAGTCATGTAATAGTCTGCTGCTTTATAGTTGGCTAGGTCCAATGCCCAAGTACTCGTTATGCACTCTTACAATGATGCCGGCACTACATATGCAGTACTGTAATCACTCAGCCATTACTGGTGCACTGATGCAATCATTTAGACATTCTCTATGCAGTTATGCAATCACTGAGGTATAATTGACGTAGTTATATAATCACCCAGGCACTACTATTGCACTCCTTGAATCACGGAGGAACTACCTTTCTACTCTTGCAATCACTCAGCCAGTAGTAGTGCTGGTATGAGATCACTTAGACACTACTTTTACAATGTGTAATTTACTCATGCAATACCTCAGTAGTCCTGCATTGACCCAAGAAGTACACTTGCTCTTATAAAATCACCCAGTCACTTGCTATGTAGTCATATAAATCTCCAGACATTATCCTTGCAGTCATGCAATCGTCAAGGTGTTACCCATGTAGTCCTTTAGTTCCCTTGTACTCTTTCAATCACATACACACTTTTGTTGTACTCCTGTAAACACTCAGCCAGTACTGATGTACTTTTAAAATCATCCAGTGACTATCTTTGCCCTCCTGTAATCAGTCAGGCAGTATGTTACTAGTCCAGTAATCATGCAGGCGGTACTCATAAAGTTATACCATAACCCACTCGCTTGCTATGTACTTCTGTAATCCACCAGATATTACTCTTGCAGGTATGTAATCATCCAGGGTCTAGTTATGTACTTTCCCTACAGTCATGCAATCATGCAGGCTGTACCTATGCACTCATGTAATAACCTACACACTACACTTGCAGTCATAGAATCACCCATGTCCTCTTGTATTCATCTATTCACCTAGGCAGTACTCAATGATTTATCGATTCCTTCAGGTGCTATTTATACATGTATCTATGCAGTCAATATGCCTGTTTACACTCATGCAATTAGCTATTCACTATTCATTTTCTCCTGCAAGTATCCATTGACTACCCTTGCACTCATACAACCACCCAAGCACTTCTCAGTGAGTTTTGAAATCACTCAGACAGATCTAGTACATGTCTCAGTTTCTTGGTTTTACTATACTTTAGAAATATTTTATATATATATCTATATATCTATATATCTCTCTCTCTCTCTCTCTCTCTCTATATATATATATATATATATATATATATAAATATATTCAGCTCACGGTTTCCACCAGACTTCCACAGAGGAAAGAAACCACGCACTCCGGGGGTCGTTTTCGGTTAGTTTATTTTACGTTTGCAACAGACGCGTTTCGGCGCTCCGCCTTCCTCAATGTTACAAACATTGATGGCGGACGCCATGTTTTTAACAGCGTTCACTCATGATCGGTTGGCGAAACAAACAAGGGACTACAGATCCTTACACCATATTGGAAGTTGTTGACAGTGTACGACACATAGTGAGTTGGTATACAATGTAAGGGCTATCCTGCTTCATTAAGCCCCAGTAAATGCTGGCATAGATTTCAAGCATATTATTGACATTCGTGATTTAAATAAACAGTAGTTGCGCACAATTCGTTTTTATGTTTCACAGTATCTCGCCGTGTATCGGCATAGTGATTACATTTTACTGGCAACCCATCAGCCATATTGAAGTGGCATCTCATCACACTATTAAATCACTTTGTCGATAAATTACGAACCATTGTACCCATACACAACAAGTGACGATTAAAAGACATTCCGCCGTGGATCGGCAAATCACCCTTGATTCATTTTTTGTTCCGTCCCATTACCAGACCATAATTATCAATATCATTTCATACTTTCAAAATTCACACTTTGGAAGTTCCACAAAAGAGCAAAGTTTAAACGAAAACATAATACTAATGCATGAAATTAAAGTTGACTTCTAATTTTCCTTTAAAGACTGTACAAGTTCTTATTCTCCACACAACATTATTATTGCTTCCTAGCACCTAAGTTGGAATAATGTGTTTCATGTTAGTTTTTATCGCTTTTGGTGTTCTACTACATTCATACACAAAAATGAATTAATTGACAGTTCTTAATTCTTCATAGATTTTGCATTTCACAGTAACAACTACTTTTTACTGGCCTATATGGGAAGCTAATTCCTCTCCAGCACTTAAACCATTTGGGTGTTTGGTCATTAAGTCAATAATGTATCGAGACTCCAGTCTCCTCAAACTATGCAGTCTGTCACCACCCCTGGGATTTTCCGGTATAAGATCTAGCCCGAAATATTGTAATTGGTGTCTGTTACTTGAGTGTTTTTGCTGGAAGTGTCGGGCAACAGGATATGACTGGTCATTCTTGTCGATTGCTCTCAAGTGTTCTAAAATTCTCAATTTCAGGGGTTTAATGGTGCTCCCGATGTACATAAGTCCACACGGGCATTTGAGACAGTATACTGCGTATGATGTATTGCATGTGAGGTATTTATTGATTGTTTTCAGTATCCCAGTGTTCGGAATCTCATAGGTTTTTACCCTCTTACTGTGTGCACAGGCTTTACAATGATGACATGGGTGGAAGCCCTTTAGATCTGTCAAAGTATTGGGTTTCCTTTCAATTTTCTTTAGATGACTTTGAACTAACATGTCTTTCAGAGATCTTGATTTCCTGAAAGTTACCAAGGGGTACTCTGGAATATCATCCTTAATACAACTGTCAGTCTTTAAGATATGCCAATTTTTTCTGAGCATGCGTTTCAAATAATTTGCTTCCGCCGAATAGGGGGTTACCAGCCGGAATTTTCCCTGTTCGTTCTTTTTATCCACGGAAGAACAGTCTTTTTCAGTTAGTAGATTCGATCTGTTTAGTGCATTCACCTTTTGTAACGCACTTTGTAGCGTTGGCATTGCATATCCTCTTTTTAAGAATCTACTGATGCATGCTGATGCTGCAATCTTAAAGTCTGAATCTCTGGAGCTATTGCGCCTAAGTCTGAGCAGCTCTCCGTAAGGTATACTTTGTATTAACGCCGACGGGTGGTTGCTGGTGGCGTATAGTATTGAGTTACCCGCTGTACTTTTGCGGAAGAGTGCTGTTTCTATGCTGTTGTCAACAATGAATACTTTTAGATCCAAGTATTCTACACAGGTGTTACTTATGGAGCCGCTGAACTTAAGATTCATATCATTCGTATTGAGGACATCAATGTAGGCCTTTGCGGTGTGTTCCGATCCTTGCCAGATTATAAACAAGTCGTCAATGTAACGACACCACTTGATTACACAACCTTTTTCGCCATTCACCTCCAGCGACCTGGGTACTTGCTCCTCCCACCAGCCCACGAATAAATTCGCGTAGCTGGGGGCAAAGCAAGTACCCATCGCAGTTCCAGACACTTGTCTGTAATAGACGTCCTCAAATAGAAAAATGTTATTTTGCAAACAGAATTCTACAAAGATTGCTAGCATCTGATTGTGCTCCAAAAACCTCAGTTGTCGTTTTTTTAGGTAGTGTTCCACTGATTTGATACCTTTCTCGTGACTGATGCATGTATACAGGCTTGCTATATCTAATACTAGCATCCTGTAGCTGGGGTCCCATTTGATTTTGCCAAGTTTGGCTAGGAAATCCTTTGTATCTTTCACATAGGAATCCAATTGCTGTACCAGTGGGTGAAGAAAGTGATCGATGAAAGTAGAAAGATGTTCGGTTAGACTGTTTTGAGATGAAATGATAGGTCTGCCCGGGGGGTTACTGCAATTTTTATGAATTTTTGGGATGTGATAAAAGGTTGGGATAGTTGGATTGTTGCTTCTCAGGAATAGATACTCCTCCTTGCCCAGCATGTCTTTGCGGTACCACTCATAGATCATTGAGTCATACTCCTGTATGCTCGCCACATATATTTCTTTGGAGGACCTTTCATAATTCACTGCATTGCTAAGTTGTTGCATTGCTTCTTTGCAGTAATTTTCCCTGGTTTGAAGAACCACGTTCCCACCTTTGTCTGAAGGCTTGATTATCACATTCTTGTCCTGCATTAGATCCAGGATAGCCTTTCTTTCATTCGAATTCAAGTTACCACTCCCCTTGTTCTTACCATCTTTGCTACTTTTCATTCTAAATTTGAGTAGATCATTAGTCATTGCCTCAGAGAATATGTCGATAGCATCCAATGTTAGCTGCGGATTGAAGTGTGATCTGAGTTTATATCCGCTCTCCTCCCTTTCTTGTGGGATTCCCATGGTTAACGTTCTGCTTGCTTCCTCCTCGGAAGATAATGGGAACTGGCTGCCATATTCTTCTAGGGCAGACTTTGTGCTATTTCCACCGCTGGTAAATCTGTACCTCTTAGTGCATCAGTCACGGATGCCCTTGTTTGTGGTCCTGATACATTTTGTAAGGATGGTCGTGTTTTAAAATACTTGTGCAGTTTTAATTTTCGGACGAAATTGAAAAGATCAATACGCGTCTGCGTGTACTCCAGGTGGCTTGTGGGGCAAAAACTAAGGCCTAAGCTTAGAACTTTATTTTCGGTGTCATTAAGGACTCTAGGTGTTAAATTGATAACAGTGATGCCCTCTACTGTGCTTTCTTCCGGTTCGCCCAGTTGGATCTCTTGGGTCTCCCGCGTCCTCGTCCACCTGCTGCCCCCTCCTCCTCTTCTTGTTTTTCTTCGTCTTGTTCCGGGGGTTTGTTTTTTCCTCCCCGTAGCCATGTATACTGGATTACTTGATATTCGCCCTGAAAAGGTGTCATCTCTGATGTACTTGCTTGGCCTCTCCCTCTCATTGTCGTTTCATCCGCGGACTCATTTTCAGTTGCGCTGGATTCAGAAGTTTCTATTCTCCGTGTCTGTGCCTGTCCCCTCTTCTTACTTAGCTCCTTTCTTGGGGCATCGAATTTTCGGGCAAACGTAAGAATTCGACCTAGGGAGTAGTCTCTTTGATCTCGGTCAAATTTTTCCTGTTTCCGCGTTCTTATTTTCTGCTCATATTTGCCAAGTCTTATTTTCATTTGTGTTCTCATGGTATCAATCGTTTCTTTGCTCTCCTCCATTTTAGCCATGCGTTCCTCTATGCTCCGTATCTCTGCTAACGCCTTTTCCCGATCACTCCAGGCGTACTTGATAAGAAGACTCAGGGTTCCTTTACAGTAGTGTGATGTTAGCTCTTCCCAATCCGTCAGCAATTGGGGGTCGGGATTCTCATAAGAGGGTACCGCATATACTCTCAGTCCCCTTGGTACCATCTTCTCATCGCAGTAATGCTGGAGGCTAGTTGCCTCCCACCATTTTCTGATCTCTCTTTCATAGAGTCTCTCTAGAGATGTCAAACGATCAGTTATCTTGTTAGGTGGGCTTACTTTGGAGGGCTGTGGTCCTTCCTTGTGTTTCTTGAACATTCCTTTAACGGCTTCATGCCGTGACGCTTCGCAAAACATAGCGCCATCCATGGTTTGATTTGCGTTTATAGATCTTGTGTCGAAAACATAGACCCCTTTGTCTTGCCTGGTATGCTTCAAAATAATAGGAAAACCGATGTCTCCTCACCACTCTGTTGGCCGTCGACAGTCCTCCCTCCGAAGTGCTGCTCCGATCCAACCGGTCGTGAAGAAGTCGGTATTTTAAATCCTTTGTTCGGCGTGGCGGTGCTCCTGAGTTTAGATTCAGCTCGAGTCCCTGCAGGTTTCCAGGAGCACTCACAGACGGGTGCGTGATGCGGTCACAGGACCCGCATTACATTCAGCTCACGGTTTCCACCAGACTTCCACAGAGGAAAGAAACCACGCACTCCGGGGGTCGTTTTCGGTTAGTTTATTTTACGTTTGCAACAGACGCGTTTTGGCGCTCCGCCTTCCTCAATGTTACAAACATTGATGGCGGACGCCATGTTTTTAACAGCGTTCACTCATGATCGGTTGGCGAAACAAACAAGGGACTACAGATCCTTACACCATATTGGAAGTTGTTGACAGTGTACGACACATAGTGAGTTGGTATACAATGTAAGGGCTATCCTGCTTCATTAAGCCCCAGTAAATGCTGGCATAGATTTCAAGCATATTATTGACATTCGTGATTTAAATAAACAGTAGTTGCGCAAAATTCGTTTTTATGTTTCACAGTATCTCGCCGTGTATCGGCATAGTGATTACATTTTACTGGCAACCCATCAGCCATATTGAAGTGGCATCTCATCACACTATTAAATCACTTTGTCGATAAATTACGAACCATTGTACCCATACACAACAAGTGACGATTAAAAGACATTCCGCCGTGGATCGGCGGAATGTCTTTTAATCGTACAGGGTTGTACAGGGTTAATACCTGTGGATGTTGTGAGCCGAAATACGTTTTGACGGGTACACCCCCGTTACGTATGCACCCGCTCGTGAGTGCGGAAGGCTGGTGTTGTGGGAGCTGCGAGATTTATTTCTAGCCGCACCGTGGAGAGAACGATAACGGAGCCACTGAACGCATAATAACCCGGAAGTTGTGTTTGGAGGTGTTGGGAACGCCACTACTAACAACGAGCTACGGACCGGGTAAGGTGCATGTGGCACATTGAAGTTTGTCGATATATGACTATTCTAACTGTTGCTATCGTCACAGAGCGAGGGGGATACACAGCGCAGAGTAACTGAAGCTGCAGAGGCAGCACTGGACATTTTACACGATGTTTTGTGAAACAGAGCGACGCGAGGCTGACTGGGCATGTTCAAAAATAAAAAGAAGCAGAATGAAACGCAGAAAGCGGGCAGTAGCCAAGCGAGCGGGAGTCAAACGAGCCTTAATGTGAAACTCACAACATTGGAACGTTTATATGAACGCGAGATAAGGAAATGGTGGGAGGCGACATCGTTACAAAACTACATTGATGTCGACCGGGTCCCTAGGGGCTTAAGGATTTACACCATACCTGCGTACAAAAACCCGGATCCTTTATTATTGGATGCATGGGCGGAACACACGGCTGAATCCTGCGAAGGAATTTTGCAAATTTTGGTACGCTTCGCTTGGAGTGACCGTGACAAAGCACTGGCATTGATAAAAAATCTGGAAGAGGAACTATCTAAAGAGGAGGATAAAAGTAATCTTGATGAAAAACGTGAACAAATGAAAAAACGTCTGAAGAAATACGAGGATAAAATTAAATCACGGAAAGAGGAAATGTTTGAGAGAGATGAGAAGGATTATAATCAAGGAAGGGTATTAACCTTTGCCAAAAAATACGATAATCCCAGGAAAGAACTACGAAAGAAGACAGGAGGTCCGGCACCCACGGCACCTGTGGATGTTGTGAGCCGAAATACGTTTTGACGGGTACACCCCCGTTACGTATGCACCCGCTCGTGAGTGCAGAAGGCTGGTGTTGTGGGAGCTGCGAGATTTATTTCCCGCCGCACCGTGGAGAGAAGGATAACGGAGCCACTGAACGCATAATAACCCGGAAGTTGTGTTTTGAGGTGTTGGGAACGCCACTACTAACAACGAGCTACGGACCGGGTAAGGTGCATGTGGCACATTGAAGTTTGTCGATATATGACTATTCGAACTGTTGCTATCATCACAGAGCGAGGGGGATACACAGCGCAGAGTAACTGAAGCTGCAGAGGCAGCACTGGACATTTTACACGATGTTTTGTGAAACACAGCGACGCGAGGCTGAACTGGGCATGTTCAAAAATAAAAAGAAGCAGAATGAAACGCAGAGAGCGGGCACAAGCCAAGCGAGCAGGAGTCAAACGAGCCTTAATGTGAAACTCACAACATTGGAGCGTTTATATGAACGCGAGATAAGGAAATGGTGGGAGGCGACATCATTACAAAACTACATTGATGTCGACCGGGTCCCTAGGGGCTTAAGGATTTACACCATACCGGCGTACGAAAACCCGGATCCTTTATTATTGGATGCATGGGCAGAACACACGGCTGAGTCCTGCGAAAGAAGTTTGCATATTTTGGTACGCTTCACTTGGAGTGACCGTGACAAATTACTGGCATTGATAAAAAATCTGGAAGAGGAACTATCTAAAGAGGAGGATAAAACTAATCTTGATGAAAAACGTGAACAAATGAAAAAACGTCTGAAGAAATATGAGGATAAAATTAAATCACGGAAAGAGGAAAAGTTTGAGAGAGATGAGAAGGATTATAACCAAAGAAGGGTATTAACCTTTGCCAAAAAATACGATGATCCCAGGAAAGAACTACGAAAGAAGACAGGAGGTCCGGCACCCACGGCACCAGAAACATCGGAATCGGAAGTGACCTTGGAAGAACAATCGAGTGAGGACAATATAGAAGACCCCTCTCCTTTTCATGTAGAGTTCAAAGTGAAGCGGAAACAACAAACAGAGGGAGGCAGGGGGAAACCCCCGGAGAGACAAAGAGGAAGAGGAAGACGAGGCATGGGCGGGGCGGGGGGGCAAAAATGCAGTAGGCTCACCACCAGTCACCCGCAGTCGGAATTTCCAAAAGAAAAGGAACTAATGGGGTCCGAAGAAGAGAAGAATCTCACCATCATCAATCTGACCTCTAAAACACTAACTACGGAGGAAGAATCCATTTTGAAATTGGGCCTTTCCTTCTGTCCACGTAGAAATTTTGAATTCACACAGACCAGAATAGACATTTTCAAGTTCGCAAGAAAACTTAAACTCCATAAATTCTTCAAACTTAAACCTGCCCCAGGCAAGCCTCCGGAAACAATGGAAGTTGTTGAGGATACGTTGCTGTGTAAGGATTTGGGGGGCATGAGAACTATGGAAGGTTTAAATCAAGAAATGAATGAAGGGACGGATGGCAATCTTGGAAATACTCAAGCTTTGAGAGCAATGGAAGTGCAGCAAAAGGGAGGAGCTAGTACCTTCAAACCGGCTTCAGTATTTATGCCGAAAACTGGTAATGATGCCATCGATAATTTCTCAGATGCTGTCATGAGAGACTTAGCCCATTTGAGGAACAAGAACAAACATATGAAGAAAAGGGCTAATTTCACGAATAAACAACAACTAGCGTTGAAAAAGCTGTGTGAGAACTCCTCCCTGGTATGCAAGCCCTCCGATAAAGGAGGGAATATTGTGCTGCTTACACAAGATCAATATGAAACTGAAGCACTTAGACAATTGGGGGACACTGATACCTATTTGAAAATAAAGGAGGAAACATACAATAAAAGCATCGATGAATACCACTATATGATCTCTAAGTGGTATAACAATAACATGTTAAACACCGATGAATACTTATTTTTAAGGTGTCTGTGCCCTGTCATCCCTACCTTCTACTATCTCCGAAGGTCCATAAGGACAAAAACAATCCACGAGGCAGACCCATTGTGGCCTCGAACGGGAGTTTGACAGAACACCTATCTATGTATATTGACTCTTTTCTCTTTCCGTTTGTGACATCTTTAAAGTCATATTTGAAAGATACTAAACACTTTCTGAATTGCATTGAAAAGGTTGTATGGAAAGACAGCTACTGTATGCTGGTATTAGACATTACAAGTCTATATACGTGCATTGCACACGAAGATGGTCTAAGAGCGGTATTAAGTTTTCTGGAGCAACGCTCTGTGAAGTTCTATGAACACAATAAGATGCTGATGGAGTTTATCATGTTTGGTCTTAATAACAACATGTTTCTATTCGGTAAACAACTGTACAAGCAACTATCGGGCGGTGGCGATGGGAACCTGCTCCGCCCCCAGTTTCGCGAAATTGTTCATGGGCTGGTGGGAGGAGCAGGTTGCTTGGGCCGATGCCAATCAGGAATGGAACAACAGAATCATAGATTGGCATCGTTACATCGATGATCTTTTTATTATTCTAGATTGCCCTGTTGATATAGCAGCCACCAATATCGAAATATTGAATAACAACAACATTAACTTAAGGTTTTCTGGAGAAATTAGCAAATCATCAGTTAATTATCTAGATTTGACAGTGTACATCGATGAAAGAGGGAAAATTCAGACTAAACTCTACAGGAAGGGGACTGCTGGGAATTCGACACTTCACGCCACCAGTGGTCACCCTAAAAAACTTATAGACAGCATACCTTATGGCGAACTTCTGCGCATTAGAAGAAATAACTCTAATGACACGGAATTTCACAAGGCGGCTAGATCTAGCATTGAACGTTTCAGAATTAGGGGCTACAGTGAGGGCATTCTTACTCAAGCTCTGGACAAAGTCAGTAAACTCTGTAGGAAGGATTTGCTTGTATCCCGTATGGGCGAGAAAAAGAATGGAGCCTTACAAGTGATCACTACATTCTCAGAGAATGCTGGAGAGGTTAAAAGAATACTGAGAAAGAATTGGAATATATTACAGACTGACCCCATAATTAGAGAGGATTTACCTACTAATCCCCTAGTCACCTTCAGGAAAGCTAAAAGCTTGAAGGACCATTTGGTTAAAAGCCATCATGTAGCACAGACAGCACAACCCAAACTTCCACCATTAAATGGTTTTTACCCGTGTGGACGGTGCAAAGCTTGTAAGTTCAGTAAACAAACTTTGACATACAAAGTTCCAGGACGCAATAGGGATCTATTGACATATTTTTGTATAGATAATGTACCAGCCAACATAAGGGGAGGAGATAGATTGCAAAAGTTGAGGCGACAGGAATCGCGATACATTATAGACCTACAGAGCAAAACACCGCTGGGATTGAATATGCATGAAGAATTGGCTGTGCATTTGGGGTGATGTGTTTTCAATGCAATGCTTTCGAATATGTAAATACAGTAAGGTCGGCTGACCTTTTACAGTAATTTTATAAAAATCCATGATGAATTAGGATGAAGATGTTTTGCCAGTAATGAATGACCGGCTGGTCATAAGTTCGTAACATTATATAAAATGAGTGCTTCTAATATATGAAATTCATGCTTGCATTAATCGTTGTGGGCTACATGGCCCATTATGGGCTAGATTTGAAAAAGACAACTGGAACTTATATATGTTGTTGCCCATCTAGGGCTAGATTAATTGAAGCTGTATTGATTCCTGGACTCCCTCCACCACGGTCGCTCCCCCAGCTCTTGCTCCACGGAAGCCTTGTGCTCGCTGCCTGCCTTGCCTGCTGCCTGCATTGTCCTGCTGACTGCCGCCCTGCGAGAGCGCATAGACCACCTGACTGCGCTGGGTATCGTTTCTACTCGCGCTGCCTGCCTAAGCATTTGCATAACGCTGAGCGCTTGTTATTGTCTGCGCTCGCACTGCATTGATCTGTATGTAGTGGCATATGTTTTTTATCAGCGTAGCGTGCATTCATTTGTTTCATTAACTCTGTGCCTGTGTCTTGACTGAAGCTCCGGCTGTGCCCCACTTTTGATTCCTTTCTGGGCGGACATTTGGTTTTGCTTGTTGTTTCACCCGTGTCTCCTCCTCCCAGACCCCGCCTCCCACCTGACCCTCCCACGCTCCGCCCCCTCCACTCTCCATTTATGTCAGATGTACCAACGCGCAGCGTCCACGCGCTTCGGACACGCCGAAGGTGCGCCAAAGGTAAGCCCGTCTACGCCCGTCCGCGCCTGGACCGCGCCCAGCGCCAGACCCCCTGCCCCTCGCGCTCCCCAGCCCCCCCGCGTTACCTACGATGCCGCCACCCTCCTAGCCCTTAACCCCGGTCGCGCCCCCAACTGCGTCCAAGCCGCTCCTGGACGCACCCATGGACCGTACTCCTGCTTCTCCTGCAAATTTAGCGGCACCGACAACATCTCCGCTACGACCACACCACAGATTCCCGACCCCAACCACCTAGAATGCATCCTTCTCAACACCCGCTCGGTCCACAGGCACGCCATTGACCTTTGGAACCTACTAGACACCATCTCTCCTGACGTCGCTTTCCTAACGGAAACATGGATGAACGCTTCCTCCGCCCCTGACATCGCCATCGCTATCCCTGATGACTATAAGATCACACGCAAGGACCGCACCGACCATACAGGAGGTGGAATCGCTATCGTCCATAAGAAAACAATCCGCATCTCAACCAGCTCTGATGCCAACCTCGCCAACTCCGAACACCTTCACTTCCAGATCCACATCGACCCCAAGACCACACTCAGAGGCACCCTCCTCTACAGACCACCAGGACCACGCGCAAAATTCAGTGAAGACATCACGGACTTCATCACCCCACACGCGCTCCCCTCCAAAGACTACATCCTTCTGGGAGACCTCAACTTCCACCTTGAAAAGATCAACGACCGCAACACCGCCACCCTCTTAGACAACCTCGCCAACCTCGGACTTAAACAACTGGTCACTTCCCCCACCCACATCGCAGGTCACACTCTCGACCCCATCTTCACCTCCAGCAACCATGTCTCCTTCAGCCACACTACAGATCTCCTCTGGACTGACCACAGCTGCGTTCACTTCACCTACAACAAGCCGAAACCCATCATCCACCTCCAACCAACTCTACAAAGAAACTGGAACAAAATCACCACAGAGCAGATCTCCACATCACTCCTTCAAACCTCCCCAGCCCTCTCTTCTAACGCCAACGAAGCCGCCTCCAACCTCACCCTTTGGTTATCCAACACCGCCGACACCTTAGCACCACTGAAAAAACGTCAACACAAACTTGGCATCAAGAAGGCCTCTTGGTTCAACGACGACCTCAAGAAATCCAAGAAACTGTGCCGCTCCCTTGAAAAGGCCTGGAAAAAAGACCCATCCACCAGCAACAAGGACGCCTTCAAAAGCGCCATCCGTACTCACCACCAACTGATCCGAAAAGCCAAGAAAACAGCATTCAAAGATCGACTTGACAACAACGCCCACAACAGCAAGGAACTTTTCAACATCGTCAAGGAATTTTCCAACCCCTCGGCCAACTCCAACGACATCACCCCCTCTCAAACCCTCTGCGATTCCCTAGCCTCTTTTTTCCACAACAAGATTGCTGACATCCACAACAGTTTTGACAACCAACCCGGAAGCCAACCCACCCTACCATCAGCTGACCACCTTCCCCCCGTTAACACCCTTAACGCCTGGAACCCTATCTCCACTGAGGACACCATCCGCCTGATGAATTCCATCCACTCTGGATCCCCCACAGACCCATGCCCCCACCACATCTTCAACAAAGCAGACTCCGTCATAGCTCCGCACCTCCGAGACGTCATCAACTGCTCCTTCAACTCCGCTACCTTCCCAGAAGATTGGAAACACGCTGAACTCACCGCCCTTCTGAAAAAACCAACAGCAGACCCCACCGAACTCAAAAACTACCGCCCCATCTCGCTTCTTCCATTCCCGACCAAAGTAATCGAGAAAGCTGTCAACAACCAGCTCGCCGCCTTCCTCGAAGCCAACAAATCCCTCGACTCCTCACAATCTGGCTTCCGAGCCAAACACAGCACTGAGACCGCCCTCATCGCAGCAACAGATGACATTCGAACTCTACTGGACAATGGAGACACAGTCGCCCTCATCCTCCTCGACCTCTCTGCAGCCTTCGACACAGTCTGCCACAGCACCCTTTTACAACGCCTCAGAAACATCGGAATCCAAGGAAAGGCACTGGAATGGATCACCTCGTTCCTCACCGGAAGAACCCAGAGAGTCCGCCTCCCACCATTCAAGTCCGAGGCCTCTGAAATCATCTGCGGCGTACCACAAGGATCATCTCTCAGTCCCACCCTCTTTAACATATACATGAGCCCCCTCGCGGCCATCGCCCGCCAACACAACCTCAACATCATCTCTTACGCGGATGACACTCAACTGATCCTATCTCTCACCAAGGACCCCAGCACCGCTAAAACTAACCTACACGAAGGAATGAAAGAAGTCGCCGAATGGATGAAACAAAGCCGTCTGAAACTGAACTCAGACAAAACAGAAGTCCTCATCTTAGGTAAATCCCCCTCTGCATGGGACGACTCCTGGTGGCCGGAAGCCCTCGGAAATGCACCCAACCCGACAGACCACGCACGGAACCTTGGCGTCATCCTGGATTCTTCACTCTCAATGAACAGACAAGTCAGCGCCGTATCCTCTTCCTGCTTTAACATTCTTCGCATGCTCAGAAAAACATTTCGCTGGATCCCTTCCGAAACAAGGAAAACAGTCACCCACGCTCTAGTCACGAGCCGACTGGACTACAGAAACACCCTCTACGCAGGTACCACCGCTAAACTCCAGAAGAAACTACAACGAATCCAAAACGCCTCAGCCAGGCTCATATTAGACATCCCACGCAACGAACACATCTCTGGTCACCTTAAAGACCTCCACTGGCTACCCGTCAATAAGAGGATCACTTTCCGACTGCTTACCCACGCACACAAATCACTCTACGACATCGGACCAGATTGCCTCAACTCTCGACTATCCTTCTACACCCCCTCCTGCCAACTTCGCTCTTCCAGCCAAGCCTTCGCCACTGTACCTCGCATCAACAAGACCACCATGGGAGGCAGATCCTTCTCATACCTGGCTGCCAAAACTTGGAACTCACTCCCCGCTTACCTTCGCCTCACCCAGAATCACCTAGCGTTCAGAAAGCAGCTCAAAACGTGGATATTTGACAAATAATCCACCTCCCCTTCCTAAGCGCCTTGAAACCCTCTGGGTATGTAGTGCGCTATATAAATGTTATGACTTGACTTGAATGTCTCTTATAATCATGTATTAATGGGAGACGGTTTCTTATGAATGTTAGTAACATTTGCACGTTCAAAGATGGTGGCACCAGTAATAGGTGTACCAGAGTCCTTTGTCTATTACGATGAAATGTTTGCATGTGATTGACTTTAAATGAAAGATGGATGCCTCGCGCATTTGTATAACAAATTGACGAAGGCCGATGCCGAAACGCGTCTTTGCTATGCTGTGAGGTTTACCAAATAAAATCCTTTCATAAACCACCCCCGTGAGTGCTGCGATCCTTGTACAGGGTTAATACCTGTGGATGTTGGGAGCCGAAATATATATATATATATATATATATATATATATATATATTACCTACTGGCGGTCGCCAGTAGGTAGTTATAGTTAGGATTTTTTTCAATGTTAAATCTCAAAATTCTATTTGGAATAACTTTGGCACCGGTTGACGAATCTGCCTGAAAATTTCCTGAAAATGGCCTCGCGGCGCCCCGGTCCTTCCCTGAAAGTTTGGGGGGGATTCATCAAGCGGGGGCCAAGATAAAAGGGGGGTCCCAAAACGCATTTTCCCCATGTTAATTTCCATAGGGCGGTCGATTTCACTTTTAGCCCGAACGGCTGAATGGATTTCCACCAAACTTGGCAAAATTGTAGGGACTGGTAGCCCGATGTGCCTTTGCTATGTCTCAAGATATGTGCTCCACTGGATTTTGAGTAATTTAGGTCCAAAAAATATATATATCTATAGCAGCGCACCGGTACGCGCACCGGTGCGCGTACCGTGCGCGTCACGCGACTTGCGTGAGGAAAGCTGATTGGCTCTCGGGTGTCTGTAAACATTCTAAACAGTCCAGAGCGGCCGCCATCTTGTGTCTCGGTAAAATCGAGACACAAGAGGTGGCCAAAACAAAGAGGGAAATGACCATAAGGGGGCAGAGTAGACCCCCCTTGACCCCCTAGGTTTGATGTGGGGGCCATAAAAGGGCCCCGCAGGGCAAAAAAAAAAATAAAAAATTTGGGATTTTCGCGGGGGGAGCGCCCGGTACGCGCACCGGTGCGCGCACCGGTGCGCGTACCGGGGAGTGTACCATGGGGAAAAAGAATGACAGTTTTATAAGTAGCTGTTTAAAAAAAAATGTTTTGTTGTTTTTTTATACATACACATACATATATAAATGCATATGCATATATATATGCATATATGTGTATATGTGTGCGTGTAGAGAGAGGTAGAGAGGTAGAGGTGTAGAGGTAGAGAGGTAGAGAGGTAGCGGTAGAGAGGTAGAGATTAGTAGAGAGAGAAGAAGAGAGAGGTAGAGAGGTAGAGAGTAGAGAGTGAGTAATAGAGAGTAGAGAGTGAGTAGTAGAGAGTAGTAGAGAGCAGTAGAGAGAGTAGCAGAGAGTGAGTAGTAGAGAGTAGTAGAGTGAATAGTAGAGTGAGTAGTAGAGAGTAGTAGAGAGTGAGTAGTAGAGAGTGAGTAGTAGAGAGTAGTAGAGAGTAAGTAGTAGAGTGAGTAGTAGAGAGCAGTAGAAAGTGAGTAGTAGAGAGTAGTAAAGAGTGAGTAGTAGAGAGTGAGTAGTAGAGAGTGAGTAGTAGAGAGTAGTAGAGAATGAGTAGCAGAGAGAATAGTAGTGAGTAGTAGAGAGTGAGTAGTAGAGTGAGTAGTAGAGACTATTAGAGAGAGAGTAGTAGAGAGTGAGTAGTAGAGAGTAGTAGAGAGTGAGAAGTAGAGAGTGAGTAGTAGAGAGTAGTAGTGAGTAGTAAAGAGTGAGTAGTAGGGAGAGAGTAGTAGAGAGTGAGTAGTAGAGAGTAGTAGATAGTGAGTAGTAGGGAGTAGCGAGTAGCGAGTAGTAGGGAGTGAGTAGTAGAGAGAGAGTAGTAGAGTGGTAGAGAATGAGTAGTAGACAGTGAGTATTTGAGAGTAGTGGAGTCGGAGAGAGTAAGTAGTAGAGAGTAGTGGAGAATATTCCAAAGTTTGGCACAGCACCACTTTCACAATGAGTCCAATCAAATCATATCACTTAGAGTCCTTATTGAAGCGCTGAATCTTGGTGTATATTCAAATGCTTTTATTTTCCTTAAGTTTATGTACCACAGCCAGCCGAAAGGTTTCGTTCTGTACAACAGAATTTCTTCAGGGCGTTCTTATTTCCTTCAAGTTATGTCGGTATCCAGTTGTCATATAACTAGATATTTCTTCCAAATGTTAGACGAGACATAAGTATATTCTTATTCAAAGTGACTAGGTATCAATTTTACCCACACAATTCGGGCAGACTTGAGTAATTTATAGCATCCTGAAAGTCAGTCTTTCAAAAATTCCAAAGTATAGGACATGATAATCCAAATCCAAATGTTTCTCAAGAAAAGTCATTTACAATCGTTCGGAATATCGGTGTTTGGGCAGATATGATCCAGGGACCCCCAGTATGCAAGGGGAATTAGTCCCCCCTCTGCAAACGCGCCAGTGGCCTGCATTGCAGAGAGGTGTAACAAGGGTGTGGCCTCATTACACTTCTCTGCAATGCAGCTCCCTCGCGCATACTGGAGGCTCCTGGTGGACTAGTTGACCCCAGGGACCCCCAGTATGCAAGGGGAATTAGTTCCCCCTCTGCAAACGCGGCAGTGGGCTGCGTTGCAGAGAGGTGTAACAAGGGGCATAGCCTCATTACACCTCTGCAATGCAGCCCCTGGCGCATACTGGAGGTTCCAGGTGGGCTAATTGGCCCCCAGGGGCCCCCAGTATGCAAGGGGAATTAGTTCCCCCTCTTTAAACATGCACGGGGGTTGCGTTGCAGAGAGGTGTAAAAAGGGTTGTGGCTTCATTACACCTCTCTGCAATGCAGTCCCCTGGCGCATACTGGAGATTCCTGGTGGGCTTTCAGGTCTTATATAGTTAGGAATTAGCATTAAAAAAACCTTTGAAATTCACTGAAAAAACCATAGGTTTCACACCAGTTATAGTTAGGAATTAGCATTTAAAAAACCTTTGAAATTCACTGAAAAAACCATAGGTTTCACACCGGTTATAGTTAGGAATTAGCATTTAAAAAACCTATTAAATTCACTGAAAAAACCATAGGTTTCACACCAGTTATAGTTAGCTGGAAATTTTACTGATATAAAACCATTGAAATTCCCACGTTATAGTTAGTCGGACTCACTATAACTTGCGCGTGCAATGCACTGCTGATGACATCACATATTACATCACTCATGACATGGTCAGTGACATCACTCATGACATCACTGATGACACCATCCTTGTGACACAGTGACAGACCTCCTCTCAGTGTAAAGTAACCCTTGAGACACATATTCAAAAATAGAAACTGAAATTTTTAAAAAATGGACATACCTATATCAGTTACAACAAGCAATTCTGTACTTCCACTATCTATATACACATCCACTCATTCACCAACAGTTCTATATAGTCACTGATACATATACTCACTCATCATATGAAGAGATACACCTATACATCCTGTTACACACCGACATTCATCCAAAAGTTACTCACACACATATTCACACGTGCAAATAAACTATTGAACAACCATTTATTTGAATATAGAGTTATACACACACTTCCACCTTACTTCTATTGAAAATTACACATATTTATTCTCTTAAACAATCACTTATAGAAACACATACTTATTTAAACAGGAAATCTTACAATCTCTTACTCTCACATATACTCACTTATATACATCAATATTCATATATACTAGATTAAAACATATGTAGTTACTGATAAAGACACTAGTGAGACAGTCATTCACTCACTAACAAACACATATAGACACTCATCCACCCATACAGTCCTGTACATATGCTGTCTTCAAAACACATACAAACAAAGAGTCAGTCACTCATGCATCTATGTGCTAAGTAATACCCCCACCAAACCATATAGACACTCATACTGATACTAATAAAAATATCAAATAACCCATATACATACGCATGTAGCTACTTATCAACACATGTAGCCACTTATACACAAAGTGAAACACTAATATATGTATTTAAATATTTAAACATAACTCACTAATATTTATTTTTCAGAAAGACACATATTCACTGGATGGTGTCATCAGTGATGTCATGAGTGATGTCACTGACCATGTCATGAGTGATGTAATATGTGATGTCATCAGCAGTGCATTGCACGCGCAAGTTATAGTGAGTCCGACTAACTATAACGTGGGAATTTCAATGGTTTTATATCAGTAAAATTTCCAGCTAACTATAACTGGTGTGAAACCTATGGTTTTTTCAGTGAATTTAATAGGTTTTTTAAATGCTAATTCCTAACTATAACCGGTGTGAAACCTATGGTTTTTTCAGTGAATTTCAAAGGTTTTTTAAATGCTAATTCCTAACTATAACTGGTGTGAAACCTATGGTTTTTTCAGTGAATATATATATATATGTTTTAATTATCATGATGATTCGAAAATGTAGAGATATATGTATGCATGCGCGTTAACAATATGGGGAGAATCACTGAGGAGCACATGTGAACCTAGTCTGTGGTATGCGCAGTCCCATTGGAATTGTACGAGTGTTTGGCTGCACCAACTTTTGTATAATTATATATTATCTACATTAGGCACAAAATTGATCATCTGTATTCTACTCTGCATATTTGAACAAAAAAGCCTTGTTTCTAGCTAAAATGGTCAAACGTTAACAAATATGCAGTGACAAGTGCTACAGCGTGGTGGAAGGCCCTTTGCAAACCTATAATGGTCATCTGTTATGTGTTGCTAAATGTGGGTGCTTCCCTCTGCATCTCTGTTTTTTCTTTCTGCATTTCTGTTACTTCTTTGTCCATGTTAGTTTCTTTGTCTGCACTTCTCTTCTCTCATTCTGCAAACTTCTTCTACTTTCTATACCTCACTTGCCTGTTTCTGCACCTATATTGCTTCTTTCTGCAGTTCATTTGTCTCCTTCTGCACTTCACTTGCCTATTTCTGTAACTCAGTTGCCTCTTTCTGCACCATTTTTGCCTCTTTCTGTACCTCATTTTCTTCTTTCAGCACCCCTGTTCCCTCTTTGTGGAACTCTCTTACCTCTTTCTACATCTCTGTTCCCTGTTCTGCACCATTTTGCCTCTTTCTGTACCTCTGTTCCTTGTTTGTTCACCTGTCTTGTCTGTTTCTGCACCCGTTGTGCGTCTTACACAACCTCTGTTGCTTCTTTATGCAGTTTGGTTCCTCTTTCTTCACCCCTACCGCCTCTTTCTGTAAACCTCTTGTCTCATTCTGCACACCCCTACCCCTTTCTGCACTCCTTTTGTCTCTTTTTACAGCTCTGTTGGTTCTTTCTGTACCTCTTTTGCTTCTTTTTGCAATTCACTTGCCTATTTATGTACCCCTCTTATCTCTTTGAACACCTATGTTGGTTCTTTCTGCGCAGCCCAGTCTTCTTCCTGCACCTTTGTTTTAAATTTCTCCACCCATCTTCCCTTTTTCTGCACCCTTCTTCCCTCTTTCTGTGCCTCTCTTGCTTCACTCTGCCTGCCTGTTCCCTCTTGTTGTACATCTTTTGCCTGTTTCTGCAACTCTCTTGCCTCTTTCCGCAGTTCTCTTGCCTCTTTCTGTACCTCGTTTGCCTCTTTTTGCACCTCTGTTGCTTCTTTTGCACTACTGTTGCTTTTTTCTGCACCTCTCTTTTAAATTTCTGCACCCCTCTCATGCAATTAAAAAAAAAACAAGGTAGTTGCTATACAATCTTACAATGATGCAGGCACTAGATATTTAGTGCTGTAATCATTCAGACAAAACTGCTGCATTTGTTATTTCTGCACAACTCCTATTTAGCAGTTCATGTGTAATTGTGACCATATTCCGAAAACCATAGATACATTTGTTTGTAGCTTTTAAATAGAAGGTGTTTCCTTAGTAATAAATAAGAATATTTCTATATACATATTTTATTAATATTACATTATTTATAAAATTCTTTATTTTCAGATATTCTTCATAATTATTAAGAAAGATTTACCATGACAAAAAAACAGAAAAGATAAAACAAGAAAATAAACTACTATTTAAAGAAAAAACAAAAGCAGGAATTAGATGAACTACAACATGTGGCAAAAAAGAAAAAGTCTTGTGGCAAGAGAGCGAAAGAATTTATTAAAAAAGACTTTCAAGGATTAAAAAGGTTTTTGAAAATGCTAAAATAGAAAAAATACTTTTGGAATGAAGAAGAATGAAATGGAAAAAGGACAAACTAATGGAAATTCCAGAAATGAGAAAACAATTTTTGTTGGAAGAAGGATGAAATAATTTCACAATATCAGAAAATGTATGTATAAAAGTAGAGTAGTATAACATTTATCGAGAGATTGTAAGAAATATAAAAAAATCAGCATTTTATAAACAAGAGATTGAAAGTATAGTCGAAAAGGCTTTTGAATTGAAAAGAAGATTGTTTATATTAGTTCTTAAAATAATGCAAACTTTGGATAAACCAATGCATTCTATGAAGGACCAGAGTAAAAGGAAAAGATTAATAAGCAGAACTAACTTTTGTAAAAGCATTTTGGGTGAATGGAAGCACAGTTCTTGTTCAGAACCTTTTTTTATTGAAGAGAGCAATTTTCAAAACAATAAATTAGTTCACGCAGTTGATACCAGAGCTCGTGCTTATGAAGTTAAGAATGGTTGTGCAATTGAAAAAGAAAAGATGGTTCCCAGAAATGTGAAAGAAGTGATAGCTGAAGAAGTTCAATTATGGATTTAAATACATATGAGTCTATTCTAATTCAATCTGTACACCCCTTTCAGGCTATAGTTCAGATGGAGCCTAAAACAGGTAAGCTGCCTCCATCAGATTTACAAAGAGGAATAAAAGGAAAAGTTGTGTATTTACCTTTAGATTTAAAGAAAACATTGAAACTATTGGTGGAGAGAGAGAGGAAACTGAACCTGTAGTTATTCTAGTTAATGGTGTTCCAACAAAGAGTAATTAAATATGCCAAGAGTTAGTCGACGTCAGCAAAGTTAAAAAGGCTACGTTATATCTCATAAAAAATAATCTTTATTACAAAAATGTATATCTGGAAGAAGAAGAAAAAGTTTTAGGAGATGATAGCGAAGTGGTCAAATTGAAAAAGTGGACATCTCCAAGGGTGAAGAAATTTATGAACATTAAAGAGTACATTCAGTGATTGGAAATAGTATTGAATTATTCCAAATGAAGAAAGCGAAGGAAACTCCTATGCGTGTTTGGGAAAGAAGTTTAGGAGCCCGTTTTCCACAGCTCTTCCCCACTGCAAAAGGAAGACGATATGATGAAAGACCTGTGCTCATTACAGGTTCAGAATATCGTAAAACAAAATTGTACTCAGAAGATCCAAGATTTCGACAATGTATTCCATATATATTTTATCTTTTATTTGAAAGTGACTTGTCCGGAATTTTATATACAGTGAACCACATATTAAAAACAGGAGTTCATCTTCAGCAAGTTTCTACAAAGGAATTCATGGACAAAGTACAACAAAGAGAAGATCATTTATAATCTCAATTGATTATTTTGATGACGTGTCAATGTGGTACTAATGAGTATTGGTATCGTCGTCACAGAGAACTTAAATGTATGTTAAGGAACTACATGGTTTGTTACGTTAAACTGTGCTGAGTACGCATGTGACCATTTGTTTGAATTTCTACGAGAAGCAAATTCAAATATTAAAAACATTGAATTCAAGACAGCTGGAGAACTGTGTTCATTGGATCCTGTAAACATGTGCAGATATTTTAATCATAGGTTTCTAGCAATGATGTATTTTATCTGCAATGTAAAGAAACCACCTATTGGATACATTATTGATTTTTTTGGGAGAAAGGAGTACCAAGCCAGAGGTGCTCCTCATATACATATGCTATTATGGATCAAGAATTCACCTCCATTTGGAACTGACTCTGATGAGGCTGTTTTATCTTTCAATGAAGACTATGTTACATGTGGTATTCCAAAAGCAGGAGTAGAAACTACCTTAAGACAACAAGTTTTAGGGTTTCAAACTCATGGATGTGGGAAATATTATCGATGGAAATAAAATTCAAAGGAAAGATTGTATGCAAAATGTCGTTTTGGATTCCCACGTCTAGTAATTTCTGAAGAAAGAGTCAACAGTTTCATGTCAGCAGCGAGGCAAACTATAACTCGAAAATCTCCCAAAAATTCTTGCAATATGAAAAGAAGTAAAGATTCAAAGTATATTAATGATTACACAATCCAATGATTTTGACGATGTGGAATGCAAATATGGATATCCAGTATGTTGCAGATATGTCAATTGCTGTTGCTCGCTATGTTATGTCATACATAACAAAATCACAAAAGACGGAGTTGAAAGAAAGGTGGGAAGAAATTTCACAAGAGAAGACTCTTAGTAACAAATTGTACCAGTTTAGTTTGAAGATGCTCTCCCATTGAGAGATTGGAATCCACAAATGTTCGGATCGGTTGACATCTGCAAGTTCATATTCAAAGTCAAGAGGAAACATTTGGGAGAGTCTAGGTCTTGCTGCAACACAAAATTGAGTATTAAAATATGTACAAGGTATTGGATACTTAGCATTAAATTAACCGGAAAGTAAAGATATTGTAATAACAAATATGTTGGATACATACTATTCTAAAAGAAGTCCACATCTGGAAAACATATGCCTCTATGAATTACTGCAATATTACAGCTTTAAGAGAAATGTTTACAGAAAATATAAATGAAGAAACATATGCAGTGATTGGATGTGGTGGATGTTCGGTAAAACATACCAAAGGAAATCTGATTAATCACACGAAACTCAGTTGTGATACTGCAGATAAGAGGGAATGTTGCTAAGAAGATTCCTTTAACACATGTAAAGATAGCATTCAATGCCAAGTTTTTCCAAATTATGTACACATGTTAAATGAAGAGATTGAACAAGAAACTACTTTTGCAGCTTAAATTGCAAGAGACAGTTCCCAAGATAGACACAGTTCTGCTCCACTGAGTCAAGATCCACTAGGAGAACCAATTCTTGAAAATGTAGCTGCAATAGTCATGAGTGAAGTCAGTTCAGTTCAGTTCAGTAAATCTTTATTTCGAAGAATAAAAATTCCTCATACAAAACACATTACATAATAAAATTTCATTATATATCATTTCTGAACTTTTAGTGAATTAAAACTGTAGAAAAGAGAGAGTACATTTCATAAAGAGAGTCTGATTATTTACAAAGATAAATTAATTTCTTGTGTTCCTCAATCTTACGGCTACTTTTAAAAAGCTTAAAATGGCACATAAAGTATGGGTATCACTAGCTTTCTGTAGGAAAAACAGTGCAGCTCTTACATGGCGAAATTTATGTTTCCTAAGAATGTCAACCAAGAACAGACGCCTAGGATTTCTATAAAATGAACATAAAAGTACAAAATGAAGGGTGTTCTGTGGAGACCTATTGTCGCAGCCACAGGCACCCTTCTGCTCAATTGTTACAGTAAAACCAGCGGGATAAGCTAAGATGTTGGGTAACAAATTGAGCCTACAACGGCACATTAAAAATCGGTCATTTTGGCTGTACATCAGAACCAGATATGGTTCCATTCCCGCCCCATTTCTTACAAGGCTATGAGCTGCTATTGATTTCTTTACAGGGCCGAGACCACTTCTGACAGATTCAAATTTTTCTAGGAGCAGTTTATTCACCCTTAGTTTACAACTGTTTGAAATCGAAGATGGGTCATTAAAAAGTTGGCACTGGTCTATATTCACTAAAGAATCTTTCACATATTTTAGCCAAGGAATTTGTAGCCCCTTATCCCTTTGCAAGCAGTCTAACACAATTTCCCTGTTCAAGGATGCCTCCGGGTTGGTCCAGATTCTAGTCCATGCTATGATTGGCCTCAGCTTAACATAGTCTGAAATGTATGGCATCCCCAGTTCGGCATGGGTAATTTCGGCAGAGGTGGTATGTGGGATTTCAGGATTCTGCGGAAAAATTTATCTTCCTGTTAATGCAGTTGCTTGCAGTCCCTGAAACCCCATACCTCCGCACCATACAAGGCCCTTGCTGTACTGATTGAGCCATATAATGCCATTATTTGTTCTGGACACCAACGCCCCAGCCTTCGGGCAAAGCCTAATATGGCACCATTCGAAGAAACTAACTTGGTACAATGTTCCTCGAGCAGCTGGCTAAATTGGATGTCACCATCAAATAGGAGACCCAGGTAGGGAAAAGGCTTTACTTTACCCAAGGTATGTGACCCTATCTTAAAAACACACTTATTGGCGGGTTTTTTGCCAGCCACCATGACAAAAGATTTATTTAAATTGACAGATAGGTCCAGGTCAGCCATAAATTTAACAAATCCATCCACCAAAAGTTGTAAAGCCCTCGGGGTCCGGGCCAGCAGGACCGCGTCATCCGCGTACAATAGTACTGGGATTTGACGTGGTCCTACTTTGGGGCAATCCACATGTAGTGCGGTGAGGGCACTCTCTAAGGCATTGATGTAGAGTGAAAAGAGAAAAGGGGCGAGTATGCACCATTGCCTTACTCCTCCTGAGCATAGAAATTGGTCAGTCCGCCCCCCCTCTGGGCTAAAACGGACCCTCGCAGTAGTGTTCCAATGCAACTCATTCAAGATATTTATCAACCCCTCTTCAATACCTAACTTATGCATCATGGCCCACAGTTTTGTCCTATTGACATTGTCAAAGGCAGCGGCCAGGTCCATAAATCCCATATAGACCGTGCCCTTACTGGCTTTTGTATATTTAGCTGTTAGGAGGTACAAATTCAGGCACTGGTCACTAGTCGATTTGCCGGCTTTGAATCTGTACTGTATATCAACTATAGTTTGATGTTCCTCTGTCCACTCCATGAGCCGATTTAAGAACACTCGACCCAAAATTTTGGCCGAGACATCTATGAGCGAAACTGGCCTGTAGCATTTTGGATCGTCCCTGGTCCCTTTCTTAAAGATGGGTACGATCAATGCAGTGGACCAGGAGTGTGGTAGCCCTGATTTAATGGCCGCATTTAAAACCCTGGTTAAGATTGGGGCCCATAGGTCTATATTGCTTCTATATAGGTCCGGTGGGGTACCATCTGGACCGGGGGCCTTATTGGGGGTCAACCCACGGATCGCATTTGTTATCTCCTCTGGGGAAAACATTATTTTACCACTCCCGGTGTCCTGCCACTCACCCTCCTGGATTTCTAGTTTTGACTTATTGTATAAACCTTGGAAGTGATTGACCCATTGATCTGGGAGGATGTTGCTACTAATCACCGGGGCGGAGTTATCATTGAAGCAGGGCCTATTTACAATTCTCCAGAATTCTGCAAAGTCCTTGTTTTCTCCCGCCTCTCTCAGGTCTGCCCATACTTCTGCTTATAGCACCTTCTTCCTCTCCTTTACTTTGGTTCTATAGACTAATCTACAATTAGCCACTTCTGTCTTATTCCTTGGTTTAATTTTAAGGCAAGCTTTTAGGTCCCTTAAAGCTTTGGAGCAGCTCTTGTTGAACCACCTTGGTTGCTTGGAATCCTTCCTCGGACCTTTTGCTTCCAGCAATTTATCCACTAGATTTGTCAAGGATGCAAAAGACACCACTAATTCTAATCCTTCTTTTAGGAGGTCCAGACAGTCTTCGACCTGTTTTCTTCCTTTTTGGACTAGTGTTTTATAGAACTCATGGGGATTTATCCTTGCCCACTTTAGTCGGCTCCCCTGGTCTGTTGGCTGAAGGCTAGTGTTCCCGCCTTTCAAGGTGCTCCATTTAGTTCTGACCTTGGCAATTCTCTTTTAGGCAAAGGAGGATATTAATATATAGTCTATGATAGTGGAGCTCCCTCTTCCTTTGAACGTTGGAACATATGTGCCCTCTACCTCCGGGACTATTAAGTCAATAGTGTGTGCTAGTGAGTGGGTTTCTATTATTGTATTTAATTTTATGACCTCCTGGTTATGTTCCAAATGTGGCCCAACATTAAGAGGGCAGGTATCCCAGTCTAGTAGGTTTGGGGCAAATTTGGGCAGAGGTGGCAATTAAGGTCGCCCATTACTATTGTCATTGGTACCCCCCCTTCTTCTGCTCCGCCTCTTGCATGAGTCTTTCGTCTAGCTCACATAGTGCGGAATTTTTCCCATTTATGGGTCCCGGGTTGTAAACATTAAAGAGCTGTAACGTCAACCCTCTACTCTGAAATATTACAGATTGCAGGGTATGTGACGTTCAGGTTGGTACAGTCCATCTGCCTTCTAGGGTTAGATCAACGTAGAGCACCAGCCCTCCTCTCGCTCTTCCTACTCTACCTTCTTGTGCTGGCACAAAAAAGCACTCGTAGCCCTCTATTTGGTATGGTGTAGAATTGACTGCCCATGTCTCCTGAAACGCCAAAATATGGAACCCCTGGAGTTCATTCCTCCAGTCAGTCACATTTTCCAGATAAGCCCGCTATGTTCCATGACATGATATTCAGCTTTCCTGCCTGCTCTTCCCCCACTCTCATATCCCGCACGGGTGGACATAAACCAGTTAGCCTCTCTGTCCTAGCCTTCTACTTTTCTTTAACTTTATTGTTTGGGTATTCTACAGCATTTTGCCTATCTTCACTTTCTTCAGCTACATCCTCTCTATCATGCATTATACTCTTTACTCCCTTATCCTCACCTCCTGTCCCTAGTCATTCATTCTCGTCCAGGGACTGTAAGGGACTATATCTATTTGTCCACTGGGGGCCGCCCTGGTATTCTAAGGTTTGGATGCCATATTCCATGGACCTTGGGCCATGCCCGTCTGTAAATCTACCCCTTCCTATCTGTTGGAAATGTAACAGGTGTGTAACCAATTTCCTGTGGTAGAAGTATGCTAGTGGCATGGTCCTTATTGTGCTAGTGGTATTTCTGTTGTAATTAGCTAATATATAATCTACTAGGTTCGGGTCCCTGAAGTTGGCAATAATACAATTCCCTTATATTTCTTTCCTTCTGGCTCCCACCCAGTGTGCCCTCCTTAGATGTAGAATTCCCCCCCCTCTCCCTCCCTGCTAGGGTCTGTGGATGTTTAGCCAGGTAGTGATCTTTTGTTTGAGTTCAATATAGGTTTCTCTCTGCCCCCGTCTAAACCCAGGTACCCCAGTGAAAATGACAACAAAGGGGCTTGCTTCTGGAGGAAGGTTTACACATGAAAGGGGACCTTGAGCTCTAGCATTTTGCTCGCTATTTGGTTGATGATTATATGTATGATGCGGGATAGCGGTATTATATGGGTGCCTTTGCACTCCCGGTTCCTGTCTTAGAGTTTTATTTCTGGCCATGTTTCCATGTGTGTTTGCTTCCCCCCCCCTTCAATTACCCCTTCGGGCGCAGCATGCACTTGGGTGATAGTGCATTGGGCATAGCTTACACAGTTATTGGGTGCTGAGGGTTGTTGGACTGGGAGATTGTTTGCTGGCACCGCCTTATCTAATTGATTGACTGTTGGAATTTCCCTGGCCTTGCCCTGTCTCCGCAATTTGTTAGCTATTTTATCTATTTTGCTCACTAGTGGTCAAATTTGGCTAGTTATAAATGCCTCCAAGTGCTTTTGCAGATCTAAAATTATGGAATCAAGCCACCTCGGGGGATTGGGGGGGCTTTAGGTTCTATTATTATTATTTTTCCTGGTCCTTGTTTGTAAGTTCTTATTTCGATGCTTTTTAATTAATAGTTTAGGTGTTCTCTAGTGCTAGTTGGGCACAAGGGACAGCGTCTAATGAATTCTCCTGACTACCTATATCTAGCGTGTCGGTGGGTTTTAAATCCTCAGTTTGTATAGGAGTCAATGGCAGGGAGGTTAGGGTCATAGATATACGTCTCTCTGCATGCTCTATATCCCCAGCAACCTTTCATAACATTAAGTCGATAACCGTCGGAGTGGCTTTATGGGCTGCTATATCACTTGGCTCTGGGCCTGAGTTTTTGGGTTTAATGGGGTTCCTAATTTGCTCTTTGTTGAGCGAGTTTTAGGTTTAGTAGCCATAGTTTACAGTTCGCAATAGAGGCTATTCCCTCCCTCTTCCTGTTGTGCTTGGGACAGTTAAGACCAATATGATAAAAACAGTTTCCACTAATATGTTCACATTAACACCTAGCGATTTTCAGTGTCCTTGTTACAGTCTTTTTATTCAACACCCAGATCGTCCAATATATGGGTCTTCAAGCATGCAGCTAACAGTCATGGAAAATACCTTTAGGCAGGCCCAAGGGGGGTGGCCCGGCCCGTCCCTAGTCGTCCCCGGACGGCCACAGACGGCCCTCCCTCTGCCGGGGCTCCGTTCGGCGTCGCCCGCGTGCGTCCCGCGGCGCGGGAGTAGCGTCTGGTCTTTATGTGCCTCCGGGCGCGGGAAAGTGACGGTGCAGGCGGCGTCCCGGCGTCCAAGCAGGGGACGCTGGGAAGTGTAGGCAGGTTACTGTGTGGCTGTGTGGATGATCCCCCCTCTCGGTGGCCGCGGTTGCAATTGGGGCGGCGGGTAAGAGCGGTGGAGAGAGGGCGCGATGTCCTGCAGCGCCGGCAAGTAGGTACTGCTTTTAATGCCCCCAGGTACTCGAGTTCCCCGCTCCCCAGCAGGAGCGTCTGGTCTTTATGCGCCTCCAGGCGCGGGAAAGTGACAGTGCAGGCGGCGTCTGGGCGTCCAAGCAGGGGACGCTGGGAAGTGTTGGCAGGTTGCTGTGTGGCTGTGTGGACGCTCCCCCCTCTCAGCGGCCGCGGTTGCAAATGCGGCGGCGGGGGAGAGCGGTGAAGAGAGGGCGCGATGTCCTGCAGTGCCAGCAAGTAGGTACAGCTTTTAATGCCCCCAGGTACTCGAGTGCCCCGCTCCCCAGCAGGAGAATCTGGTCTTTATGCGCCTCCGGGCGCGGGAAAGTGACGGTGCAGGTGGCGTCCCGGCGTCCAAGCAAGGGATGCTGGGAAGTGTAGGCAGGTTGCTGTGTGGCTGTGTGGCGCTCCCCCCTCTCGGCGGCCACGGTTGCAAATTCGGCGGCGGGGGAGAGCGGTGAAGAGAGGGCGCGATGTCCTGCAGCGCCCGCAAGTAGGTACAGCTTTTAATGCCCCCAGGTACTTGAGTGAAGTCGAAATGGCAATGCAATAAGCACAACAGGAAATTATGGAGTTGGGGAACTTGGAAGAACAACTACATTTTAAATAGAAAGAAATATATCAGCAAGTTACACAACAGATAGACCATGGTTTACTTCATAAAAAAAAGAATGCAATTGCAAATCATTTAAACCTATTCGAATGTATATCAGTGGTCAAGCTGGTACAGGAAAAAGTTTCTTAATGAAAGTTTTGACCGGTTATCTACAGAAAACCACTGAATCATATATATCTTGTGTTGTAACCACTCCAACTGGGTTAGCAGCACACAACAATCATGGAATTACATTACATTGTTTACTGATTCTATCAGTTAAACATGAAAATAAGTTAGAATATCACAAGCTATCTGGAGAAGCTTGTTATGAGGTTTCAAGAGTACTAAAGAAAAGTAAACGTCCGATCATTGATGAGGTGAGCATGGTCTCAAACTTAATGCTTGCCGTTGTACATTTAAGAATGCAGCAGATTTTAAAAACAGATAATGATGTTTTATTTGGAGGCAAACAAGTAATTGTATTTGGTGACGTACTATAACTTACTTCTTTAAAAGGACAACCAGTTTTTAAAACACTTCTGTATGAAGACACCAGGAAATCTTTGGGATGTATTGGAAATGTCAACATTTGGTCTCATTTTGAATATAAAGAACTTATCAAGAATATGCGAGAAGCAAGTGATGAACGTTATGGACGCATTCTTCAAGATATAAGAATTGGTGTTTTGACAAAACATGGTAAAGAAGCATTGCAAAGTTGGCAACTTATAAACTTGTTTCCAAATGAAAATGTTGCTCCTGAAATAATATACAATAAAATTGGAGAAAACAAATCTATAAATTGCCCACTGCCAAAAATGAGAGAGTGCTCTGCATTGAATCAAGAACTTTTGAAGCTGGAAAAAAAACTAATAATCAAAATAGTTGCCATTAATAAAATAGAACACAAAGGAATTACAATTAATGTTTTTGTCAGAAAAATTTAAATCAAAATTGGATTCATTGGAAAAGTCAATATCTAAGACTGCTGGTTTAGAAAAGAATTTATATGCATGTGAAAACTGTCGGGTATTTTTACTGCATAATTAGGATGTAGAAAAAGGTTTTGTAAACGGAGCAATGGGGAAAGTTGTTGATTTTGTTAATTATCCAAAAAGAGATGAATTTGAATTTTTGAAGAATTAAATTGATCAGATTGAAGAGGTAAAACAGATTGGACATTGTGCTGTTCATTCTTTGCTCGTTAAAGACTTGTATGTTGTAAGAAAACAGTTTCCTCTTTCTTTAGCATATGCGGTGACCATTCATAAATCTCAAGGTTTAGGTGGATTTACAGGGAGCAAAGAGGGAAGTATGTATGTTCCATTGTCTCGAGTAAGGACATTTTCGGGATAGTATTTTATTGATTATGATGAGAGAAAGGTTAGTGCAGATGCAAATTGTGAAAGAGAGTATAATTGGCTAAGAAGATTGTATGCTACCATCTTAGGTGAGTATCCTGTTTATGAAAAGCGTGTAGTATGTCCAAAATGAACATATGATGAACACTGTAGTGAGGTTGGAAAAAAATCAAGAGAATTTTGAGGCTCCAAAGAAAATGAAAATGGACACTGTTGATAATATTGTAGGATACCAGTTAGAAAATAGTACAGGTATAAACTGCTATGCTAATGTAATTGTGAACAACGTGTTTTTTCTCGAACATCTTCATCATCAAGTTAGGGAGAATCGAGAAAAATGATTTTGTTATTTGCTGCATTATATTTTTTTTAGATCGACAACAAATAAAACTAAAATCCAAACTGCTTCTGGCATTCGGCATCTTTGGATATATGTTCTGGTTCTTCACAATTTACACGTAATGTATAGCAAAATGCTCAAGAATTTCTTATGTTTATGCTTGCAGTATTGGAAAGTGAAGGAATACAAATTGAAAATCTGTTTGGAGTACGTGAGAGATGGGATCATAAATGAGAAGACTGTTCAATTTTTTCGACCACAGAAATAGACACTGAATGATTCATATATTTAACAATACAAGATTGCAAAACAGTGTCAGCTAATCAAAATATGGGATGTACTCACTGCAAATCTGAAATGTTATCAACATTATTTATAGAAAGATATTTCATTTTCATGGAAGAAAATTGGAAACCAAAATTAAAAATGTTGTGGCAAGTCAACTGTCAATTTCAGGACGAACTTTTAAAGCTGTGGCTATTATTTTCCACAATGGACCTTCTACAACATAGGGAAACTATATTGTGTATTTAAAGGGCAATAAAAGATTGATACATTGTATTGATGCCCATTTCCAATTTAAATGTTGGTTGCCTAATGAATTACTAAATTCATATATGATAATTTCTGGGACGAAAGTTTTGAAAACATCATTTGGCCTTTTGGGGAGATGTAAACTTAAATTAATGAGTTCATTTTGGATATTGTCAATGCACATGATTTCAGAAACATCATTCAGCCTATTGGGAAGATATTAACAATTTCAAAACTACAACCTACACAGTTCAAGAATATGGTTTCAAAAGAATTCTTAAGGTTGTGTTAAAATAATCCACAGATGCGTAACGTTTTAGCCAACAGTACCTTTAGATGAGACAAAAGTTCCAAGTGAAAGCTGCAGTGTTGAAAAACAAGCGATGCATTTATTTATTTATTTATTTATAGGCTTATTACGCGCCGGCATCACACCCGAAGGTGTATCTCCGCGCGGAGCTGTGAGGTGAACAGATCAAGAGAGCTCCTCCTAGAATAGTGCTGTCTTTAGGCATTTCCTGAAAGCTGAGTGATTCGGGCATTCTCTAAGAGAAAGGGGGAGGTTGTTCCATAGACGTGGACCCATGATGGAGAGGGCGCGGCCTCCCTGTCTGGTCTTGTAATGTCTGGGAACCTGAAGTAACAGTTGGTTGGTGGACCTAAGGATGCGGGATGGACGGTGATAAACAAATTTATCCGCCAAGTAATAGGGTCCCAGATTGTGTAAACTCTTGTGTATCACACAGCAAATCTTGAATTCTACCCGTTTCCGGATAGGAAGCCAGTGAAGGGCCCTAAGGAGGGGGAGGGACGGTGTTCTGGGGGGGTGTTGGTCACCAGCCGAGCCGCGGTGTTCTCCACCACCTGTAGTTTATTAAGCACTCCCTCATTGGCAGCTAAAAGTAGGCCATTGCAATAGTCCAGGCGGCTCAAAACGAGGGCCTGGACCAAGGTCTTCCGAGTGTCGTCAGGTAGAAGGGGAAACACCTTCCGAAGGAGGCCAATAATATGGAAGCAGGACCCTGCAGTGGTGCTGGCATGATGAGAAAGGGTAAGGTCATGGTCTAGACGAACCCCCAGGTTTTTTACTACCTGTATAGGGAGCGGGGCCTGACCCAGGCTGGAAGGCCACCAATCTGGGGTCCAGAGGATTCTCGCCTCCCCAAATAACATGACCTCAGACTTTCCCACATTGCACTGTAGAAAGTTCTTGGCCATCCAGCTGGCGATTGCAGTCATGCCGTTGGAGAAAGCTTGTCTTATCTCCGGGGTAAAGGTCTTAAAAGTAAACAGCAGCTGCGTGTCGTCAGCGTAGGAGATAGGCATAAACCCAAAGGACCTCGTCATGTTGGCCAGAGAGGAGACATATACGTTGAACAACGTAGGGCTAAGACAAGAGCCCTGCGGGACTCCTCTGATGATATTAGCCGAGGTGGAAGTAAAGGAGCCCATATTCACCTTCTGGGTGCGCTCTGAGAGAAAGCTGGTGAACCACGCCAAGGCAGATCTATCAATGCCTATCTCCTTTAATCTGGTAAGGAGAATGGCGTGGGATATGGTGTCGAATGCTGCGGACAAGTCCAACAGCACCAACACCACAGACAGCCCTCTGTCCAGAGATAGGCGTATGGCATCCGTGACGGAGAGGAGGGCAGTCTCTGTACTATGCCTAGGCCTGAACCCGGACTGAGAATGGTCTAGGCTGCCGGTCTGCTCAATGAAGGTGGAAAGATGGTGATTGACGTGCTTCTCCGTCAATTTGCCGATGAACGGCAGAAGGGAAATTGGCCTCAGATTGGTCATATCTGACCAGGGGATGGCGGTGTTTTTCCTTATAGGCTTGACCATGGCCTCCTTCCACACCCGGGGGACCAGTCCCTCAGACAGGGAGCGATTGATCACCGTCCGAATGCAGGGGCTAAGGACACTCCCAATGAGGTGCATGACACGGGCAGCTACAGGATCTACTGGGCTACCAGACCTAATGGTCGCAATCAGGGAGTTGACCTGGTCTAAGGTTATCTCAGGGATGAATGATAGTGTGGCTGGAGCAGCGCCGGCTGTTCCAGGCTGGAGACTGGAGGAGGGGACAGCACTTCTGCACTGTCACAAGCGACAGGCTTGGTGAATGTGCAGAGCACCTGGTACAACATTTTGGGGTCATTGCCGGCCCCAGAGAGTTGGGAGATAATGTGGGACTTGCGGGCAGCTCTGATGTTTTTATGATAGAGTCTCATTGCTGAGCTATACCTGTCTCTATCGACAGTGCTGCGCGAGAATCTCCAGGATTTCTCCAACTTTCTGCAGGTCCTTTTCTCCGCACGCAGTAAGTCCGAGTACCATAGTTCTTGCTTGCGGTCCGACCGCTGATTGCAGCGTCTTAGGGGGGCGATAAGGTTGACCGCCGTACTCAAGGCATTATTGAATTTGGACAAGGCCAAATTGGGGGAGTCTGAGGGGAGAAAGTCAGGAGGTATAAAGGCCGTTCTAAAAGTATCAGCGGACACCTTATGCCAGTGCCTGCGCCATAGCGGCAGGGGGACAGGGTGGGGGCATTCCTTCGAGAGAGTGGGGAGGGAGAAGCTGATTATAAAGTGGTCGGTCCATTCCACCTGTGTTGGGGGATAACAGGTCAGGGAGTGAGAGTTAGATAAAATTATATCGAGGGTATGACCGGCCTGATGAGTCGGACCCCGGTTGCACTGTTTGAAGCCTAGGGCAGATAGATCAGTCAGCAGTTTGCAAGCCTCAGCGTTGTCAGATAGTTCGCTGTGGACATTGAAGTCCCCCAGGAGTACAAAATTAGTCCCTGATCTGATATGGGGAGCTAGAGTCTCCAGGAGGATGGTCGAGGCCTCAGTGTAGAGACCCGGAGGGCGGTACACCAAGCTCCCTTCCAGTAAGCTAGGGGCGAGGAACCAATTTTAAAACCAGAATCTCAATGTCGTTAGTACAGCATTGGTCAAGAAGAGTGACCGTAAAAGTGTCTTTGTAGATTACCGCGACCCCGCCACCGGTTTTAACAGGGCGGTCTAGCCTGAGAATCTTATACCCCGAAGGGACCCCCAGGGTGATAACAGGGACCAGGTGGGGTTTAAGCCAGGTCTCGGTGCAGAAGCAGTAGTCGGGGCGGGTTGAGTGAATTAAGTCCCAAACCTCCGAATGATGCTTCGGGAGAGATCTTACATTACATAGTATGCTGTTACCCCTGGGGGGCAAGGGGCTGAAGTCTTCAGGGATTGGAGTATCTACAAGGGGGAGACCAGGATATGACTGAAAGTGACAATGTTTGCAGGAAAACGGGCCCCCGGGACATGGGCCGGCGTCCTGCGCGCAGCCTTTAGGAGGTGGGAACCACAGGTTGCGTAAGTCACTGGAAGAATACCTTAGTCTGTCCGCTACTCTGCAGGTGGAGGCAACAGAAGTAGGGTTCATGGCCCCTGGCCCCGTTCCGTCACGGACGGGCACAGACGGGCTCCTCTCTGGCTCGTCTCAGGCGCGACTAAGGCGCCCCCTGCGCGCAATCGCTGCGCGCTTGGGCGACGAGAGGGCTTAAATGCCCTGCCTGAAGTGATCTGCTAGAGCGCTAACAGCGCGAGAGTGTGGGTGGGGTCACTGGCTCTTCCTGTCCCGCCCTCCGCTCAAGCGGCACTGGTTGCCGTGTCGGACCGGGGCGGGGCAGGGGAAGAATCGAGCACAGGCCCAGGAAGTGCTCAGCATCACTTCTGAGACCCTGGGGAGGCGATGCGACAACCCCGCTGGACGCAGCGGGGGTGTTGCGATTACTCCGGTCTGTATGGGGAGGGATGCAATACCTTGTATGGATTCTGGAGCTCAGGTTCCGTAGGGAGCATCTCGCAAAAGATACGATGTGATGATCTTCGGGACGGTGACGATCTCAGGTGCACGATGAAGCTCGGCGCAGCGTCAATCTTCTCCTCTCGGTGCCCCTCAATGTGATGGCTCTGTGACGACTCTCGCAGCAACGTGATGCTGTCCACAAGGAGGCGAGGCAACGATCTCACCCAGTGATGACAGGCTCTGCGACGATACTCGCAGCGATGGTACTTTTCCCGCACCGGAGCGATGCAATCCGCATGCGAAGGATGCGTCGGTTCTTGCAGCAGCAACTGGCGCTGCGACGATCTCGATCGTCGCGGTGGCGGGAATTTCTTTGCAAGCTTGCGATGCATGAAACTTTGCAGAAAGACTTAGTTTCTTCTGGTCCAGCTTCCCAGCCAACAGGTACAACTACCAGAGGCACTACAACAGTCCCAAGCACTCTAGGAAGGACAGCACTCTCTCAGTAGAGTCCAGGAGGGAGGGAGGGAAGCTGGGGGTGAAGTCCTTTTGTTCCTGGGACTTCTTAACAGGGAGCCAGCTCACTTCAGGCCCTTGGAGATCTCTTCAAGCAATGGGACACAGCACAAAGCAAAGTCCTTCCCCTCTCCTTGGCAGCAAAGCAACTGCAGGTCAGCCCACAACCATGCAGCATGAGAGTCCTTCCTCTTCAGTCTTCCATCTTTCTCCTTGGCAGAGGTTTCTTCTAGATTCTAGGATGATCTAATTTTCTGTAGTCTGGGGTCCTATACTTATACCCCTAAAAGTATTTGTTTCCTATGTGCAGGAGGGCTGTGAGCCCAGTCTGAACCAGTTCTGGGTGTTCCTTGAGCACTTTGTTTTCCTTGCCTCTCCTTTCCTTTCAGAGGGAGGGGCAGGGTCGTCAGCCGCCCAGCAGAAGATGGAGAGAACATGGAGGCAAACTGACCAAACACTTGGCGACAGTCCCTCTGCTGCTCTGGAGTCAGGGTGGGCGAGAGGACCACACCAACCACTGACCCGTCTTGCTCCTTTGCTACCAGGAGGTCAGGAAGAGGGTTAGTTTCCTCTTCCATTCCAACATCTGTAGCCAGGAGTATTGTAACTTCAGACCTCTCAAAGTGGGGTTTGAGGCGGTTCACATGCAAGACCGTCAGAGGCTGCCTTTGAGTCTTCAAGTTAACCAGGTAGGTTACTTCGCTCTTGTGCTCCACCACCTCATATGGCCCAGTCCACTTGTCTTGGAGCGCACAAGGCTCCACTGGCGCCGTCACCCACACTTTCTACCCAGGTTGAAATTTGACCAGAGTGGTATTCCGGTCGTACAAACTTTTCAGTACTTCCTGGCTAGCTTCTAGGTTCTCCTGAGCGAGTTTCCTGAAGCGTTGTATCTGGTTGTAAAAGGCCAGCACATAGCTGAACACATCATGGGGGGTTTTCCCCCTGGATTTCTCCCATCCCTCTTTCACCAGTATAAGAGATCTTCGAACAGGGTGGCCATACAGAAGTTCAAAGGGACTGAACCCTAAGAACTTCTGAGGCACCTCCCTGTAGGCAAACAACAGGCATGGTAGAAAGACGTCCCACTTCTATCTCATGGGCTCCGCTAGGCCCATAATCATAACTTTCAGGGTGTGGTTGAACCATTCAACCAACCCATATCCTTGAGGGTGGTAAGTAGTGGTGACTTTATAAGTTACCCCACACTCCTCCCACAGAGACTTCATGTACCTAGATATGAAGTTAGTACCACCTCTCTGGGGAACCCCACATCGGAAAAGATCCCCGTCAATGCGCGGTCCACCACGGGGCTGTGATTGTCCTGAAAGGGACAGCTTTTGGGTACCGGGTTGCATGGTCCACCAAGACCAGGAAGAACCTGTTGCTTAAGGCTGTCTTGGGGTCCAGTGACCCCACAATGTTGATGCCCACCCGCTCAAAAGGGGTGCTCACCACAGGAAAGGGTTGGAGGGGTGCCTTGCACTTCCCTTCGCTCTTGCCACTCGCTTGACATGTCTGGCAAGACCTACAGAATGTCCAGACGTGCTTCTTCATCTCGGACCAGAATAAGTGGGTGACAAGCCTTTGGAAGGTCTTGTCTTGCCCCAGATGTCCTGTGAGAGGCACATCATGAACCAGACCCATTAGGAAGTCCCTGAAGTACTCAGGTACCACTAGCACACGGGCTGCACCAGGCTCAACGAACTTAGGCTCACTATATAACAACTCATCCTCCCAGTAAATGAGATGATTCTTGGACTCTCCACCTGCTTCCTGGTCTGCAGCCTGTTGCCACACACCAACGAGGGAAGGGCACTCCTTCTGCACCTTGTAGAATTCCTCCCTGGAGGGCCCACCTTCTTGCTGCCAAATGCTCAGCTCAGGTAGGTCCCCCAGTTCGGCCACCTGTTCCCTGGTAGGCTCCAGGGCATCCCCATCAGGTTCTGCTCCTTTGTGGGCCGTGGGAACAGCTGGGGCGGGTTTCCCATGCCCTCTGCATCTTCTACTTCTGGCAGGTTCCTGGGCAACTGTTTCAGGCTCCAGTTCTGTTGAATCACCCCTACTGACTGCCATAGCCCGCGTGGTCACACAGATCCACGCAGGCAAACCCAACATCTCCAGATGATACCAGTGTTCCTCCTCCTTCCATGGAGAACTCTCCAGGTCATTACCTAGCAGACAGTCTACAGGCAGGGCTTGACTTACAGCAACCTCCAAGAGACCTTAGACCTCCTCCACTCAAAGGGAACCTGTGCCACTTTGCAGAGGAGCACTGAGTTATCAGCTGCAACTACTGGACGGGGTATTTTGGGAATTACCTGCTCTTCACAATCCCACTGACACCTCATGGATGTCACACTGGCTCCTGTGTCTCTCAGAGCTTCTACCTCCCTCCTGTTGATGGTCACCTTCTGCCCGTATTTATTAGTGTTAGGAGGCAGATAGGTATCCTGGACCATCTCTTGGTCTCCAAGAGAGACAAGGGTCATGACTGCTAGTCCCTCTTCCCCACTGGAAATTAACTCCCCTCCCAAAGCTACACTTGCTAACCCTAGGGCGGGAGCACCTGTGGGTGCTGGCTGTTTCTTAGGGTACCTATTGATAACATGTCTCACTTCATTGCAGTGATAGCAGGTAGAGGGACCTCTGTTATCCCATCTGCCCCTAGGGGCCATGGTTGCTTGAGTTTAGGGGTTTGGGATTCCTTTCCCTGGGAACTGTTTTGGGGCACTTGAGAGAACTCCTTTTGGTTACCCTTGTCGCCCCCACTCTTCTGCTGGGGACCCTGCCAACCTTTGGCTGGGGTAGCCACAATTTCTCTGTGGACCATGGTTCTGGTCCAGTTTGCTGTATAAAAGATGCTGGCTCAGCTCTGGAACACAAAGACTACTCAACTCCTCCCAACTAATTAAATGCAACAACCTCTTATAATCAGTTACTTTGCTGCCCTTCATCCAACCTTCCAGTGCACACGGGTACAAATTCACACATTCCATCCAAGATTTAGACTCTTTCTTCTTAGAGTTCCTAAACTGCAGTCTGTACTGCTCTGGATTATGTCCATACCTGAGACATAGGGCCTCCTTCATATTGGGGTAGCTCATGGTACCTGCTAACTCCAAGGGCTCCAGAGCACTTCCCCCAAAAGCCTCAAAATGTTTCCACAGGCCCTCCCCCAATGCTGTTCAGGTACACCATTCATTCTCAATGCAATTTCATAAGACGTAAACCAGGCACAGATATCCTCACTCCTATTATAATTCTGTACTAAAACCTTGGGAACATATACTTTACCCCCTGGCACTGGCTGTGTGCTGCCACCATTTGAACTGAAATCCACCTGCATGGCCTTGATATCCAGTTCTCTCATGCTCAACTCATGAGCCAAAATTAATCTTTTTTCTTCCAGGGCATGGGCACTCTTGCTCTCCTCTGCCTCTTTCTTCACTTGCAATTGCTTCATTTTCATTTTCATAACATCCAACTCATGATTTCTCACTCTTTGGTTTTCCTCTATCTCTTCTGAGGTCAGACCCTGGCTGGAGTGGATGCTGCCAGCCCTTGAACCAGGATTGCCCACTGGCAAATCCTGGGGTTGAAACCCCTCCCTTCCACTTGCATCATTTCCCTCTTGGGCCTCCCACAAGGCATTCAAGATTCTCCACAGCTCATCCTTTCTAGAGTTGCTTTTCACAGGGCAACTGTGGTCCTTGTAGAATTGTTTGAGCTGCTCCACTTTGTAGGAATACAAATCCTCAATGCAAAACTCCAATTCTGCCTTCACACTTGCTACCTTTCCATTCTGAGACATGAAGCTTTGAAGAGTTACTCAAAAATAGAAACAACAAAAACTCAAACGTAGTATGCGGTGGTGTAGTGGCCTACACTCACTAGTGATGTACACCAATCACTGTGGGTCAAGTACAAATACAAGTTCAAAATCCCAACGCTGACCAACAATTTTATATCTGGAGGTCTCTAGTTGGCAGAGGTAGGTATCAATGTCCAAATAGGGACCCTTGCTTCTAGTCAGGGTAAGAAGGATACACCCTTTAGATAACCCCTGCTTACCCCCTTGGTAGCTTGGCATGAGCAGTCAGGCTTATCAAAGGCAATGTGTAAAGTATTTGTACCAACACTCACAGTAACACAGTGAAAACACAACAAATGGACTCCACAACAGTTTAGAAAAATAGAAGTATTTAATCTAAACTAAACAAGACCAAAACGACAAAAATCCAACATACACAGTTACAGAATATAGTTTCAAAAGAATTCTTAAGGTTGTGGTAAAATAATCCACAGTTGCATCACGTTTAAGCCAACAGTATCTTTAGATGCAACAATAGTTCAAAGTAAAAGCTGTAACGTTGAAAAACAAGCGAAGCGTCACTCCTGAGACCCTGGGGAGGCGATGTTACAACCCCACTGGATGTAGCGGGTGTGTTGCGATTACTCCGGTCTGAATGGGGAGGGATGTGATGCCTTGTATGGATTACAGTGCACAGGTTTTGTAGGGAGCATCTCGCAAAAGGTACGATGCGACAATCTTCGGGACAGCGACGATCTCATGTGCAGCGACGATGGGCGACGCAGCGTCAATCTTCTCCCTTGCGGCCTCTTGATGCGGTAGCTCTGCGACAACTCTTTCAGCTATGTGATGACAGGCTCTGCAATGATACTCTCAGCCACGGTACTTTTCCCGCCCCATAGCACTGCGTTCAGCAAGCGAAGGATGCGTCGGTTCTTGCAGCGGCAATCTCGATCTTCTCGGTGGTGGGAATTTCTTCGCACTGACGGGGATGCGCTCCGCAAGCGAGCGATACGTGAAACTTTGCTGAATGACTTAGTTTCTTCTGGTCTATCTTCCCAGTCAACAGGTACAACTTCCGGAGGCACCACAACTGGCCCAAGCAATCTAGAAAGGACAGAACTCTCTCAGTAGAGTTCAGCGGGAAGCTGGGGGTGAAGTCCTTTTGTTCCTGGGACTTCTAAACAGGGAGCCAGCTCAACTCAGGCCCTTGGAGATCTCATCAAGCAAGGGGACACAGCACAAAGCAATGTCCTTCCCCTCTCCTTTGTAGCAAAGCAACTGCAGGTCAGCCTAAAAACACCAGCAGGACAGTCCATCCTCTTCAGTCTTCCAGCTTTCTCCTTGGAAAAGGTTCATTCTTGATTCCAGATGATCTAATTTTCTGTAGTCTGAGGCCCTATACTTATACCCCAAAAAGTATTTGTTCCCTTTGTTCAGGAGGGCTCCGCCCCTGGTCTGAACCAGTTCTGGGTGTTCCTTGAGCACTTTGTTTTCCTGGCTTCTCCTTTCCTTTCAGAGAGAGGGGAAGGGTCGTCACCTGCCCAGCAGGAGGTGGAGCCAGCATTGTGGAAGGCAGACACAGCCCTATTAAGGCCCAGGTGCTACCCCCTCCCGCCCCCCTAGATGCAGTTGGAGCTATTCAGCTCAGGGATGGGCCACTCAGCCTCTGGGAGCCACATAGCCCCGGCTACTCACAAACCAGACAGTCAATTCCCAAACAGTCCAAGGCACACAGAAAGGTCAGACAAGAGAACCGCAGATTTCTAAAAGTGTTGTTCCCCAAACACCGGATTTAAAAAACACCTTTCCTAAAAGATGTGTTATTAAATTCTGAGTTCAGGGATACCACACTTTTATGTCCTATCTTGCTCCTATGGGAAGATATGCAAGTAACCACTGTACACAGCATTCCCCATGATAGCCTATGGGTAAGATAGCCTTACAATAGTGAAAAACGAAAATGGCTGTAATTCATTACCAGAGCATGTCACCTGCGCTAGTACATGCTCTACCTTTCACATACACTGCACCCTGCCCATGGGGGTAGCTTGGGCCTTGCATAGGGGTGACCAATGTGTACAGAAAGGGAAGGGTTAGGCCTGGTCAGTGGGGACGCTGGCCAGGTTGACATGGCAGTTCACAGACTGCCCACAGGCACTGCATTGGCAGACCTGAGACACCATATTAGGGCTACTCATGTGGTTACACAATCAGTGCTGCAGGCCCACTAGTAGCATTTGTATCACCAGCCCTGGCACACTCAGAGCACTCTACTAGGGACTTCTTGGTGATACAAATATGCCAATCATGGATGACCAATTACAACAACAATTTACTCAGGGAGCACCTGCACTTGAACACTGATCAGCAGTGGCAAAGTGCCCAAAGCATCTAAACAGCAAAAACGAAATCCAGCACAACATAAAAAATACAGGAGGTAGACAGAAAAAGACAGGAGAAACTACGCCAAAGATGCCAGGTCTAACAGGCTATGTTATGTAATAGTAAAATTATGTTGTGTTCCTCAAACTATAATATCATATGCAATAACAGTATTTTTTCTTCTCTTTTACAGAAAATAATTCTAAAGTTTCAAGATATTTAGATTATAATAAAACAACTGCAAAATTGTTTTAATGAGTTTCATATCTACTGCAATAAAGAAGGTAAGATATCGTATTGTAATAAGCATAAGGTTATGAATTAATTTTCACAGTCACTTTTATTGCAGTCATTCATTTTTAAAAACTGAATTGTCTCACTCACCAAATTACTTTACCAGAACCCATGCTTTTCTTCAATCTCTGAAATATAACCTCTGTACTTACAAAATCACCTATGCATTACCAATATACACCTTTATCCAATGTGGTAGTACCCATACAGCTCTGTCATCACCTACACATTACTTGCAGAATGTTGCAATAACCAAACTATTACCTATGCAGTCCTTCACTCGTGCAGATGTTTCTCCTCCACGTATACAATCCCCTGAGCAGTAACAATGTATTCATGCATTCATCTAAGAAATACTCAGGCACTTAAAAATCATCCATCATCCCCTTTGGTATCGCTTTTGTTCACCCTACATTATCAGGGTGAGCCCAGATGTGGGTCCCTTGCTCACTTTGCCACTGGATTCAAGCAAGCCTGGCTGATGACAGCTGATTAGCCAGAAACCGGTCCCAGGATGCTTGTTTCTGGTCTAGGGAAGACATGGCTTGGCAGTTCGGGCAGGACTGTTACCACAAGGCAAAAGGTCAGACTGATTTGCATATGGCCTTGTCTGAGCTGGGGTGGTGAAGAGAGCTAAAGAATGATGATGGATTAAACCCAGATCAGTTAACTGGGGGTGAGTGTTTGATTTGCTCCAATGCTCTGTCCATCATCCCCTTTGTTATTGCTTAAAAATCACCCTAGCACTACCCATGTACTCCTCCAATCACCCAGGTACTACTCATCCACGGATGCAATAACGCAGGCACTACCCATGTACTGTTCCAATCACCTGTGCACTACCCCACACACTCTCCTTGCCAGTACCATGTACCTACCTAATCACTCCGCCGGTAAAAAAGCACTTATAAAATAGCCATGCACTATCTTTGTGGTCTTCTAATCATCCAGGCAGTACTTATGTACTCATACAATGACCCAGGCACTAATCATATATTCAAGCAATGATCCAGACATTATCTATAAACTCATGTAATTACCCAGGCATTAAATATGCACTAGTAAAATCAACCAAGCAATGCCCATGCACTTAGAAAATAATGCAGGCACTACAAATGTACTCCTGCTATCATCCGCGATCTACTCAAGCACTAATGCACTAATCCAGGTACTACCCAAGCACTGCTCTAATCACCCATGCACTAACCCATGCTCTTACACAATCACCTAGCCAGGGCCATGTACTTACCCAATCAATCTGCCAATACCCAAGCACTTATAAAATCACCATGCAATATTCTTGCAGTCTTCTAATCATCCAGGCAGTGCCCATGTACTCATTCAATGACCCAGGAACTAGCCATGTATTCATGCAATCATCCAGACATTACCTATAAAATCATATAATTACCCAGGCATTAAGCATGCACTTACAGAATCAACAAAGCTATACCCAAGCACTTAGAAAATCATGCAGGCACTACACATGTACTTCTTGTATTACCCATGCACTTATGCAATAATCCATGCACTACCAAAGCACTGCTCCGATCACCCATGCACTACCTGTGCACTCTTCTAATCATCCAAACACTACTCATTCACTCCTTCAATTACTCATCCACAAGCTGTGCACTTTTCCAATCACCCAGGTACTGCACATGCACTCATGCAATTACCTAATCATTACCCATACACTCATGCAAACACTCAAGCAATACCCATGAATTCTTCCAATCACCCATACATTACCTCTGCACACGTACAATCACTCAGGCAGTAGCCATGCAGTGCTGCAATCACCCAGGCACTGCACATGCACTAATGTAATCACCCAGCTATTACCCATACACTCATGCATTCACCCAGGCACTACCCATGCACTCATGCAATTACCCAACCACTACCCATGCACTCTTCCAATCACTGGAGCACTACCCATGTACTCATGCAATCACCCAGGCATTACGCATACACTCATGCACTCACCCATGCACTATCTATGTAATCATCCAAACACCCAGTCAGTACCCAAGCACGCATCCAATCACTGTGGGCCCGATTCACAGAATGAACTTAAGATGCAATCCTAAACTTACTACTATTTTGGTATTCACAGAATGCACTTATTACTTTTGGCATTCACAGAATGCACTTACTACTTTTGGTATTCACAGAATGAACTTACTACTTTTGGTATTCACAGAAGTTAGGATTTTGTCTTAAGTTTGTCTTAAGACAAACTTAAGACAGACTAAAGACAGACTTAAGACAAACTTAAGACAGATTTAAGACAGACTTAAGTTAGGATTTTGTCTTAAGTCTGTCTTAAGACAAACTTAAGATAAAATCCTAACTTCTGTGAATACCAAAAGTAGTAAGTTCATTCTGTGAATGTCAAAAGTAGTAAATGCATTCTGTGAATACCAAAATAGTAGTAAATTTAGGATTGAGTCTTAAGTTCATTCTGTGAATCGGGCCCTGTGTCACTATCCAAGCACTTAATCACCACCAGTATCTTACTACACATGCGCTCCTCCAATCACACAGGCACTACCCATGAAATCACATATGCACTACCAATGCACTTATGCAACCACTCCACCACTACCCAAGCACTAATAAAGTCACCCAGGCACTACCCATACACTCATGAAATCACAGAAGAACCACCCATGTACTTTTCCAATCACTCAGTGACTATCCTTGCAGTTCTCCAGTCATCCACACAGTACCCATGCACCCTTGTAATCATGCAGATGTTATATACACACTCCTTCATATAACACATACAACTTTCTCTTTTTCGTATAAGAACCACTTTTTTTTCTTCTTTTTTAGTTTAATATTTATTTTGTATTTCTAACTCTTTTTCAATTTTTTGGGGTGTTGTTTAAAAAATAAAAAATATAACACAGGAAAAATTGACACAACTGGTGTCACAACTTTTGCAAATACAACAACATTGCAAAAGAAAAAAATCAATAATGATGGCTGCAAGCTGCAAAAACTATGGCATCAATAGACTTCTCCCCGTAGCACAAAATCTTCTTGCATTTGGTGCACTGTTCTTCAAGTCTAGCAAATTCAGTCCTGATGTCAGGTATTCTGTTGGAAGAGCCAGAACCAGAAGATGTGCTCGGTCCTGGTTGCTGATCATCCTGGAGGGCTTGCTGCTCAAGCTCCCTCTTTCTCTGCTCTCGGGCCAGCTGGAGAGGGTGGATAGTTTGAAGATGTTTTAGCATTGAAGAAGTACTGCAAGAGTACTTCTTCTCAGAGTCCCTTGATAAAATGTAGTGACCGGTGTTACAGGTCACCTTGTGAGCGTTTACCTTTTTCTCACCCTCTGCAAAAGTAAAAAATGCCCACAGGTTTCTCCAAATCTTCATATTGTTTGTGAAGGTCCACTGCTGCAGTTGAAGATGCCATATTTCCAAACTTGCTGTAAAAAACACCAAAAAGATCTGAACAAGAGCAAAAAACAAAACAGGTGTGTCTCCTGCCAAGGTTCTTCAAGGAATAACAAAATTGGGTGGGGTCCTGTAACTTCTAGAATTAAAAGGGTCTCAATCAATGAAATTCGTTTTTTTTAAAGTGACATGGATTTGTGCACTGCGCATGCACCCAGCATGCACCCATTGCTAATCCGTAACAATATATTTAATAATAATGTATCTTTCTTCTACTTACAAATATATAATTTTTATAAATAAATTAAATACTTTCTTGCTTTTATATACAGCTTTTAAAACTGAAAATTTTGCGTCGAAATCATGCTCCCAGCAGAACATGCCCAACTACGTACGTAACATTACGCAAGGTCGCAGTTCGTGCACCCGTCCCTTACAAAGCATGCATCCTACACAACTTTATGAATATGGTGGCTTGGAAAAGTTTAGCCTTCGTATCTACTTTCATTTGCCCTAGTTTTAGACTTATATCAGCTATTGTCGATAAGTTTTGCCTTAAAGCTGTAGTGTTGGACTTGGCCCTTCTGGCAGGTTCACCCCTAATCTTTTTGCTTTTAATCTGTAATCTGTGTTGATGATTTTTGGTCTGTGCGCACTTTTTCCCTGTGTCCCAGAGTAAAGTGCGTGCATGTAGTTAGGCTGGCCTGCTCTCCCATAGGGATACATGGGGAATGTCTGTGTCCCTGGTAGTTCCTGATGCGTGGGGAGTGCAGACTCGAATTTGGTATGTGCGAGCTCGTGAGAATGAATGCTTCGCAATGATGTATGTGGCATGAGTGTATCTTGTCTTGTGTAGAAATGCCACTTCTAGGACTTGGCATATTAATGTAAAATATGCCTGGCGTGTGATTGGCTGGAGCTGGCTGGTGAGCCTGGCTCCAGGAAGGCTGGATGGGTCTGCCCGGTGGTGAGTGTGAGATTAGCTTGTTGATGGCTGGGGAGGAGTACACCTGGTCCCTGATGGGGCTGGACTTTCCCCACACAATGCTGGCTCCACCCCCTGTGGTGCGACTGATGACCCTAGCCCTGCCAGTGAATGAAATAGGTGGTTGAGCTATCATGTGTACTTCAAAACCAGCTGCGACTGGTTTCCCCCCACCCTGCACCTACAGACAAAGGAATTTACAGTATAATAAGGGGCTGTGTCCCCATACAGGGTGTTCTGCTTTTGGATCCTGCTAGAGGGGGCTGCTGCTGTTGCTGGGGCCAGGAGGACCGCCACTTGGAGTGTCTCCCTGCCTGGAGACCCAGTGAGCTGGCTCTGGGCCCAACCTTGCCCCCCTGCCTCCCTCAAGAATTTTGCTGGACTTTGTGCTCTCTTTAGGGCTGGGGCACTTTACTTTTACTTAGCGCTGGAGAGCGCTTTATTTCATGCCCATAGCGCTTGGGAGCGCTTCTTTGCCTGCTAGCGCTCCGAGCGCTTTATTTTTTGCTTATAGCGCTGAGAGCGCTTCTCTTTGTCCTCTAGCGCTTGGGAGCGCTTTGCCCGGCCGAGCGAGTGCCACCTCGCTTTATATTTTAATTGGAAGCCGGTGCCCACCCGGCATTGCCCCATTTTATTTGATTATTTAAAAGCCGGTACCCACCCCGCATTGCCCCGTGATCACCGCCACAGTACCGGGCTGAGTGGAAGCAGCTGCCGACGTCACTGCCAGGCTGCGCTGGGATTGGCCCAGCCGGCCGAGCCTCCCGCTGCGTCATCGGGGGAGCGGAGAAGCAGGAAGCAGCCTGCCTTGGCCGTCCCGAGGCTCCCGAGCGAAGGGAGAGCCCCGGCAGAGGAGGAGCCGTCCCGCCAGCAAGACAGCCGGTGAGTGGGGCTCAGAGTGCAGAATCGACGAGGAGGGCGTCGGGGCACATTGCCGGTGCCCACCCCTCCCCGTCAGAGTGAAGAGCCGGTTGAGGTTCTTGGGAGCAGTTGTATTGATCCTGAGTCCCCCGTGAGGGACTCCAACAATGCCCGCATTTGAGATTGGAGCCCCGAGGCTCCTGGGGGCAACCTGTTCGTCGAGCCCGAGAGGCTTAGGGCATTCCCGTTTTCAAGCCCAGAGGCTCCCCACGCCCACAGTTGTTCGTCGAGCCCGAGGGGCTCCCGGCCATATTTGTTGAGAGCCCCAGAAAGGCTCACAGCGCCATTTGTTCTTTGAGCCCCAAGAGGCTCCAACGCACAGTTGCTTTAAGAGCCCAGAGAGGCTCTGGGGCCATTTTTATTGTGTTAGAGCGCAGAAGCTCTAAAGTGCCAGCATATTTGTTTTGCGAGCCCTGAGAGGCTCTTAGGGGACACGAGTGTGGTCAAAGCCCCGAGGCTCCCACGCAGTACTTGCCCTCAACCTTGTTCTTGAGCCCACGAGGCTCCAACGTTGGCATCATCTGTATTTACAACTGTCCAGCACTTAGTGGACAGTTGCTGCGTTTAGGCTTGTGTTCTTGGCTGTCTGCGCAGCCTTCCCTGACAATTTGGACTCAGGGCATTTCAGCCCTTGCGAGGCCAGTTGGCCTTGGAGACAATTCTAGTGTTGTGCTACATGCACCCTGCGCATTGTAATTTACTTGTTTATGTGATTCCTGCGCAAATGTTCTACCTGAACCTCTGTATGTGTTTTAATGCCTCATGTGCAATTTGTTTATGTTTTATCCCCTTTGCTAAAAGTGACCTGCTTAGAGGATTGTTGATGTCCCATTACCTATGCTAAAAGTGACCTGCTTAGGTATTTATGTTTTATCCCCTTTGCTAAAAGTGACCGGCTTAGGTATTTTATGTTTTATCCCCTTTGCTAAAAGTAACCTGCTTAGAGGATTGTTTATGTATTACCTTTGCTAAATGTGACCTGCTTAGGTGATTGTTTAGGTTTCCTTCCCTTTGCTAAAAGTGACCAGCTTAGGTGATGGTTTTCATTCTATAGAACCTGATGATAAGGTCCTAGTTCCCTGCGTGATTTTCCTACAGTGTTTAGGGTTGCGCAGGAGGTATTTACCCTTACCAGTGATTACTGGTTGTGTGCTGCATTTACTATTTTAGTGCTACAGTCATTATATGTTTATGTGCTATGTGTTATACCTACAAGTATTATTTCTAACAAGTGCCTACCTCTGACAGTGGTCCATGTGGCCCTGTTCTGTACATAATCCCTTGTAAATTCTTCCGGTGCCTGTTGGAACATTGTAAAGTTTGTGTGTTATCCAATGTGTTTTTACTATAATACAAAGGCTATTTTTTATATAACCTTGTGTGGAGTTTCCTTTGTGGTGGGCCTTGGGTGTTGTTGCTGGGTGAGCGCGCAAATGCTTTACACATCGCCTCCAAGATTAGCCTTGCTGCTCGCGTCATGTTACCTAGAGGGTGAGCAGGGGTTATCTTGGTGTGTAACTCCCTTGCCCTGACCTTAGACATGGTGGTCTCTGACTGACTTTGGCATGAGCCTTGGCCAGCCCGGGGTCCCGGGTCTAACATGTAGCAAGCAGTGTTTCTTGTGCAGCATTCATTCAGTTTGCGACGCTCTGCGTTTTGTCTAAAGACATATCCTTGCGTAAAGCCCTGAATACTTGCTTTGCAGGCATCCCAAGCCATGTTACATGTGGTAGAGTTCTGATTAAGTTCAATAAGATCTAGGAGATGGGTTTTGAGTTTAGCTATGAAGTTGGGATCTGATATTAAATATCTAGGAAAGGAAAATAGCTGGAGGCAAGGTCGAGTAAATGGGCTGGAAAATGACAGCATTATAGGATTATGGTCCGAAGAAATACGGGGGCATACCTCCATAAAACTGGAGTTCAGTAACTTATCAGTTAAAAAAGCCATATCCAAACGAGAACAGGATTTATGGGGTGCAGAGTAATATGTATACCCAGGGGTGTTGGAATGGATATAACGCCAAGCATCCTTAATATTATGAATGCGACACATATCTAGGATGGAAGCCCTGGTTTTATGCATCCTCTGAAAGTTCCCGGGTCTGGTAGTGTCTTGATGATAATCCATAGTACAATTAAAATCGTCCATTATGATGAGCTCCCCCTCCCAATTCAAAAGTTCTACATTCAAATGATCAAAAATCTTGGGTTCATCCCTATTTGAACCATAAACCACACAAAAAACATATTTATGTTTTTCAATGCTTAACTGGGCAATACCCCATCTGCCATCCTTATCGTAAGTAGTTTTCAGAGTTTCAGCCCTAAACCGTTTATCTTTAAGGATGGCGACACCTCTAATAGATGCCCCAAAAGCTGAACAAATTATAATAATCATATCCCAATTGTGTTAATCATTTTTTATCCTTATAAGCAATATGTGTTTCAGACAATAGAGCGATATGTGGGTTGTGCAGTCTCAGTTCTTTTAACACTAAGCGTCTCTTGTTTTTACTGTTTAGCCCCGCAACATTCCAAGCCAAGCATCTTATTTTATACATTCAAAAAAACGAGATAAAAAAAATGACATGGTTAACCAAGTGGAGTATATCAGTTCCTGATGAGCGTAATAAAATATGGATTCATTCATATTTTTGGTCCCCTTTATCACATGTCTCCCCATCAACTTGAAAATGCATTTTGTGGTTTTATCCCCCAAACACCCTGCGGAGAAATGAGAACGCCCCACCCCCACACCCCTGTCTACCACCCACCAGTGGGAGAACCCCCTACAGCTTCTGCTGCTCTTGTAATGGGAAAAAACACAGTTGATGGACAGAATGCAGAACAATGTATTACATTCACCATAGTACAAAGATCTGGGCCTAAATCCATCGTTTTTTTGCACTCCACACCACCCAAGGTCAGACACTGGCTATATGCAAATCAGCCTCGACCCTGTGCCTCATGGGAACAGTCCAGCCCGAACTACCAAGCCATGTCTTTCCTAGACCAGAATCAAGCATTGGAACATTGGTAATCAATCTGAAATGGATCAACTTTCGGAAGATATTACTGGACTAGAGCTTAGCTAAGCCATTGCTTCTCTACCTGCTGGGAAGGCCTCAGGGGAAGACACTATTCCTGTTGAGATCTATAAAACGTGTTTAGAGGAATTGTCACCTTTATTATTACAAGTTATGCAATCAATTGGGGCAACTGGAAAAGCTCCCAAATCATGGAATAGGGCTAAAATAATCTTTTTCCTTAAAAAGGGCAAACCAAGAGAGGAAAGGGGGTCATATCTACCCATCCCTTTGATCAACACTGACGCAAAAATATTTGCGAAAATCTTAGCAACCAGATTGGCCCCCCTTATGCCTAAAATAGTTAACCCGCAACAGCACGGGTTCGTGGGAGGGACACTACCACTCACGTTAATATGGCCATAAAGGAGTTTGACGTGGCTGAGACGGAATCCACCCCACTCGGTATGATTTTGCTTGATGCTGAGAAGGCTTTTGACCGAGTGTGGTGGGACTATCTCTGGTTTGTCATGACAAAGATGGGGCTTTGGGATCAATTTGTAAAGGGGATACGCGTGCTTTACGATAACCCTTCAGCTTGTATTCGCTATGGGGGGTTGACCTCCTCAGACTTTAACATCTCACGTGGAACCTGTCAAGGTTGCCCCCTATCGCCTTTATTATTTTCCCTTTCTTTGGAACGATTTTTACAGACTCTTCAGGCACAACTCCGAATTGCACCTTTCATATCTGGCTCATATGCACTAAAAATTACGGCGTATGCCGATGATATTTCCTTTTTACTCCCCCGATGTTACAGAAACACTACAAGGGATTACTCAGGAGGCTTGTAAATTCGGAAAAGTTTCTGGCTACAAGCTTAATATAGATAAAACGCAAATTGTAGCTAATTATGTACCTAGGGCGGCGGTCCCAGAGATTTGTAAAACTGTCACTTATCTTGGGGTAAAAATTACCTCTAAAATACGAGTATTAATCATATCAACTATAACGAGTTAATCAAATCTACTTCCTTGATACTAAAAAAATGGCATAGACTCCGCTTGAATTTAATCGGTAGAATTAATTTAATTAAAATGAAGGTTATGGCCAAATTTCTCTATCTTTTTCGCTCAATTCCTTTAGCACTGAATAATTCTTTTTTGAAGCAATTAGATGGAATCTTCAGCAGTTTTATATGGGGATTCCGAAAAGCTCGTAGATCTCTGGCACTACTAAAAAATAACTTAGACAAGGGCGGCCTTAACTTCCCAGACGCTAAATTATATTTTTGGGCCTCGTTTATTAAGCGACTTCGATCTCTACTTAATAGCGATGACCCATTTTTATTTCATTTATTTATGTTAAAATCTGAATCAAATATGTTTTTATTACGAGCTAGTGACCCCAATTATTTCAAGCGGGTGAAATTTAAGACTGCCAGAGACATAATCAAAATAGGCTCCAATATATTAGCATTTTGTGAGACCACTTTTTTCCACCCGAAATTACAACTTTGGGGAAATCCGGGTCTACCCGGGATCTTTAATGACGGTATGGCTTCTAGATGGTCTGCTCAGGGCATCAATGTCCTATATCTTTACGGCGCATTAGGGTTCTTGGATTTCCACACATTAAAAGTACTGTATGACTTGCCAGATACAATAAGATTCAAACATCTACAATTACACGATTTTTTGATACGGAAAAATAAAATCCTTGAAATTTTTGACTGTGATATTTGGAACTGTTAATATGCATCTAACAACAAGTCTATTATAAGCGAAGCTTATAGATGTCTTTGCACTTTCAAAACGGACGACTGTTCAAAACTAGCGGAGAAATGGAGTAACAAATTGGGTTTAAATAAAACATCTAGTCAGATAGTTAATTCTTTCACTAAAATTAACAATGCTGTGCGATCTTCAAGTTTAAGGTTGCAACAGTTTAGAACTACCTGTATGTTGTATTATACTCTGGAAAGAATCTCCAAATGGTCCCTCAACAACATTTCTGGTGAACGTACTAAATGCCCTAAGTGCCAAGCTGTTGCAGCAGATTTGGCTCACATGTTGTTTTCTTGCCCAGTTTTAACTAAATTTTGGGTGGAATTACAGAAACTTTTTGAAATTAAGGCGATTTCCTTACCACCTATTACTGCTTTAACAGTACTATTGGATATACAACTTGTTCCCGTGTCCCGGGCAGCACTGGTTACGATTCTCTTTTCCTGTGCAAAATTAACTTTAGCTAGAGCCTGGATTTCTCCCAAGCCCCCTAACATCGGAGACTGGTGGTCGTTAGTAAATGAAATCCATTCCATGGAATTAGCTTTGGCTAAACTCAGAGGGGTTCGGTCAATAAGAAAATTTAGTAACATTTGGGGTAACTTTATTCAATGAATTTCCTCTCTGTAATGGGTCATCAATTAATAACAAGACCCGCAACATTTCCGTTGGTCTGTTGTGCTTCAAATTTTCTTTAAATCTGAATAACCTTTTTCTTTACTTGTGTACTAAGTGGAATATGGAAAAAAAAGTATGTTATGGAAATCATTGACTTTTATTTTGCAAAATTTTGGCTTTTTGTATTGTATGGTATGTTCTCCTCATCAATTTGTTAATAAAAATTTTTACGGAAAAAAAAAAAAAAAGAATGTGGTGGCTTGGATTCAAGCACCGACCAAGACAGGTACAGTAGAAGGCTAGGAGCCAAAATGCGTAGACCGTCCTCTACAGTTTTGTAATTGCACTATGGTTTAAATAAAAATACCTTCTGAGCGTGGTGCTGTGATCCTTCACCGAATCCAACTGGCGGTAGGACTCAATGAGAAATGCTACAGCTAGCAAACGGACCACTGAAGATGGCCAAGCAAGGAAGGTATGTAAGCCAATGGAATCTCCCTCAGCATCAGAACTGAGTTCCGCTATGGAGAGTGGATCAGAGTCAGATAATCCTGGCGTGAGATCTGAAACCAGAAATGTAAAATTAATTGGGGGAAGAATTGGAGATTTTAAAGCGCAGCCGAAGAGAAACCTTGAGACCACGCGGCAATGCCCCGCCACCTGCCCAAGCCCAAACCCAAACAGGAATACACACAGGAGAAGGGAGCACAGGAAGGCAAGAAGACGATGCCGGGAAGCGCAGGAAGGGCAGGGCAGGAGCAAGCGCAGGTAACATCATATCATCTCAGTATAGATGTCACCGGGACAAATATTAAAGAAACAAACATCATCATAAACCTTTCTGGCATTGACTTATCTGTTGCCTTGAGTGTGAGGTTGGGCATCGGCAGAGGGACTGTCAGCGCCACTCCTGTGACCAGTAGCCCATTGTTAGAGATCACCGCCAGTCTTCCCCCCGCTACCACAGCTCGATTCCAGCTGAGCGCTGCGGCTGTTTGGGGGGAGGTGTGAGCTAGGGGACTACAATCACCATCAGTCCAAGCGGCCGGAAGCCGCCGACGGAATGCACACGCATGGAGGTGCATAAATCAGCACTCATCTCCCGGTGGAGCGGGGGCCTTGAGTGCGAGGTTAGGCATCAGCAGAGGGACTGTCAGCGCCGCTCCTGTGACCAGTAGCCCATTGTTAGAGATGACCGCCGGTCATTCCCCCGCTACCGCAGCTCGATTCCAGCTGAGCGTGGCCGCTGATGGGGGGGAGGCGTGAGCTCGGGAACTACAATCACCATCAGCCCAAGCGGCCGGAAGTCACCGACGGAATGAACACACCTGGAGGCGCATAAATCAGCACTCATGTCCCCAAGTCGCGGGACGTGCGCGGGATCAGCCGGGCTAAGCCCGGGCAAAGGGTGGGCCATCTGTAGCCGTTCGGGGCTGGCCAGGCTGGGCTGGGCACCTTTTCTTGGTTCCTGGGACTGGGAAGTTTGTTTGCCAACTTGAAAGCACCCATCAGGTGACCCGAGCCACGGAGACAAGGAAAACAAGGGACCAAGACCCGAACACTAGACTCCTGAGGAATAACCGTAAGCCACTTTTGGAGAGACTGTAAAATGACATTTGTCCTATAGTTGGGGCCGGGACCACCATTACACGGGAGTCAGTGCGGGGGTTAACTGATTGTGAATAATTTTCTTGGTGATATCTACTATGGCAAATAAAGTAAAAACTTGTGCTGCTAAGGCCAAATCAAATCTCCTTTTTTCACCGAAGATTGTAGTTCATGAACCTAAATCCCAGCCCCCTCTAAACATACAACCAACTGCAATTGACTGTATGCTGAGGAAAGCACTAGGGGTAGTGTCGGATGAGATAGAGCGCACAGAGAGAAGGCTGTCTTTAACTCCGGCGACAGCCCCTCCCTCCCTGTCTCACGAAAACGGTACAGAGAACTGGGTGATTTCCTCATGTTCGAGCCCGGAGTGTTCCACACAAGACATACCATGCGCACAGCCGCCATGCGTTAAAACCCAAATCATAGCCCTGTCAAACAAGAAAGCCCCAACTAGGAAGAGAAGAAGCATACCCAAGAAGGCCCTAGGTAATAGGAAAAATCAACTAAGACCAGGTACTAATCGAGTAACTGCAGCTCCTGATCCCCAAGTGACATGCCAGCTAGTACCCCCAAGTTGGATTGCCCTGGTGGTTCAAGAGCTGCAATCGTCTTTAGAAACTTTTGTAGCACGTCAGATTAAACCGCTAGTTAGTAGGCTGGACAAAATTATAAATGAACTACACAAGAAGGGAAAGGCACTTGGTACCCCTGTAACTATTGATCCTGTAGGTAATAGTCCAAACGTAGATACTATTGAGATGACTCAGGCAGGCACACCCCCAATTTGTAAAATTAGAACCCCGTCGAAAGTAAGGCATGACAAATTATCTTCAGACACAGTAGTGCAACCTAATGTGGGTCCGGATTCAGGGGGAGTTATAGCCACTGCAGCCAGATACCCCCTCCTCTACCAAACATTAATCTCCCACCCGAGGCATGTCCCTATTTAGTGGTACTGGGAGGTGTGCCAGAGCTTAAGCCAGACCAGAAAGTATTGTATTCTGAGCTTAAAAATAAGACAATAGCATGGCTGAATAAGTACAGACCATTGGCCGGAAATAACTGTGGAGAAATTTTGTTTGTTAGAAGGGTGAACTGGATTGGAAGATCAAAGAAAAATGTAGAGGGGAATTGTCTAATTGTTAACTTTAGGGACATTAGCTCAGTTGAGAACATATTAGCATATGGGTGGCCACATTTGGAAAGCACTATAAGACCGCTGCCGTTAGGTTTCTTTTATCTTATGCAAGGTGCTGCGCATGATCTTAGGCAACCACAGGGGAGATCTGGGATGGGACCAACTACATACAGGGATCGGAGCTGGTGCACGAATACATCTGTGGCTAACTTTCAAGAAGAATCCTCTTGGGCAAATACATTTTGACCCCTCATGTCCCTAGAGGATAATGATTGACCACGATTGTTAATGCAGCAAGTAGTGGTGACAACCAGGGGTGAGGCCACCAAAACAAGTTGCCTTAACGAGGGAGAGGAAGTGAGGGGGGTAATAAAATCTATAAATGTCTTACAACCACAAGCACGTCCCGCACCACCTACACTAGTAAGTTACACCGGGAATCTATCTCTGGAGGCTGAAACTCAATCTAGTCCTCCAGTACCTGAGAAAAAGGGAGCATTGATGAGGCATTCTGAACAGGCAATACCAATACAGTGCCCAGGGCTACAGGGTGGTCCCTTAACAACTGCGGTTGGGAGGAGGGCGCAAAGTCAGGATGGTGGCAACCTAACTGAGAATAATGATGCAAAGGGTGAGCTAAAGTTCATTTCATGGAACATTGCAGGGCTGAATGGGAAAATTGACATAATGATTGGAGACAGTATATCGGAGGGTTCCAAATCATTTGTCCACAAGAAACCTGGGCGGTGGACAGTAAGTTCCTCCAGACAGCAGGATACAAATGTTTCTGGGTACCAGCCCAAAAAACCAGCTCAGAAAGAGCAAGGGGATGGTTGGCAATATATGTTGAATTAAATATGGAAGGAGCATGGAGTAGCGTACCATGGTCCTCACACAACATCCAAGCGATACGCTTCAGCGGCCCTGGACGTAGGTGGACTCTGTACAATCTGTATTATGCGGGGGCTTCTGAAGGTATTAATCCTACAATCAAGGAGTTAGAATTTAGACTTTCCCAGGAAATAGCCCATGGGAAAAGGACAACTGAAACTGCTATAATATTAATGGTCGATTTTAATTGTCATCTGTGTCGAACTCTGTTTCCCCTCAATGCAGATTGGTCTCGGTGTCCTATTGAGAATGGCCCCCAATTTGATCATTCAGTAGAGGGTATATCCCTGAGTAACCTCTTGAGGAGTCATGATCTGGTACACACAATTGATCTGGCCCATCTGTAGCCTGATGGGTCACTTACTCCGACTTTTAAGGGCAGAGGATGCCACTCATACATAGACTACATGATAGTCTCCAGGCAGGTCAAATACTGGATTGGCAAAGTGGGGATTCGTTGGAACGCTTTTAGTGATCATAACCCCCTAATTCTAGATCTAGTAAAGCATTATCGATCCGTGAGGTGTCCCCAGGTGGACTGCGTGATGAGGGCAACTGACCAGGAAAGGCGGATCAGATGGTCCAAAATAGATGGTGTAGCTTTTTATAAAGAACTGATGGAAAAAGGGAAAGTGCAGATAGACGACTGTTTAGACCCTAAGATCGAGGTAACCATCCTGGTTGCGGAATTCAGTTCAAAGTCCGAAATAATTGATGGTCTCCTAAAAACCAAAGCCCACCCGAGAAACTACACACAACCTAGATGGTTTGACATCAAGTGTTCACGTGCCCTGAGAGACTTAAAATCTAGTCTAATAACCAACCCTAGAGACAAGTTGAGAGTAGACCACTGTAGATGGACCTATAAACAGGTCCTGAAACAAAGGAAGATTGCTCTTCAAAATGAAGCATGGGCAGACCTTAGAGAGGCTGGTGAAAGAAAGGACATGAGCCAATTCTGGAGGATAGTTAATAACCCATGTTTCCAGGAGAATCACACACCAGAGATGGGATCAAATATCCTACCGGAACAGTAGGCATTTCACTTCCAGGCTCTGTATAATCACAACCAGGAGTCTGCTCAGGATAGTGGGTGGGAAGAATCTGAATGGTCTATTATTCAGCTTTCCCTAGAGGAAATCACACAAGGGATAGAGGGCTTATCACGAAATAAAGCCCCAGGCCCTGATGGCACACCACCAGAATTATATCTGAGCAATGTTGACCTCTGGGCCCCTATTCTTACTAGAGTAATAAATGCTGCCATTCAATCAGGTCTACCACTCTCTTGGTCAACAGCAGTCGTTATACCAATCTTTAAAAAGGGCAACAGGGACAACCCGCAATGCTTCAGACATATATCTCTGATAGACGTATCGGCCAAAATTCTGGGAAGGGTAATTCTGCAACGGTTGATGGATTGGACTGAAGACAATCAAGTCATCACCGACATCCAATATGGGTTTAGAACAGGAAAATCTACTAGTGACCAATGTCTGAAACTTATATGCTGGTCGCAAAGTACACTAAAGCCAGCAATGAAGCCATGTATTTACGGTTCATGGATTTAGCAGCCACCTTTGACAATGTCAATAGGAACAAATTATGTTGTCTGATGAGGGATATGGGCATTGAGTTGGGCCTAATTAAAATTCTCAGGGAGTTACATCGGGATACTACAGCAAAAGTCCGCAATAATCTGGAGGGAGGGAACACAAAATACTTCCCTTGCACTAGTGGGGTGAGGCAGGGGTGCATTCTTGCCCCTTTCCTGTTCTCACTATATATCAACAATCTAGAACAGGCTCTGTTAAAGCTTAAGACTGACTGTCCGAAGATAGGAGTGCGCCAAATCCGGATGCTATTATACACAGATGAAAATTGCAAAAAACACAGTTGATACACAGAATGAAGAACAATGTCTTACATTCACCCAAGTACAAAGATCTGGGCCTAAATCCATCGTTTTATTGCACTCCACACCACCCTAGGTCAGACACTGGCTATAAGCAAATCAGCCTTGACCCTGTGCCTCTTGGGAACAGTCCAGCCCGAACTACCAAGCCATGTCTGTCCTAGACCGGAATCAAGCATCCAAGGACCGGTTTCTGGCTATCAGCCTTCTTCAGCCTGGATAGCTTGACTCCAGTGATGTGGAGAGCATGGGACTCACGTCTGAGCATACCCAGCCCACTCGGGGTGAAAATTTAAAAAACTCAGTTGATTGACAGAATGCAGAACAATGTCTTACATTTACCCCAGTACAAAGATCTGGGCCTAAATCCATCGTTTTTTTGCACTCCACACCACCCTAGGTCAGACACTGGCTATATGCAAATCAGCCTTGACCCTGTGCCTCATGGGAACAGTCCAGCCCGAACTACCAAGCCATGTCTGTCCTAGACCGGAATCAAGCATCCAAGGACCGGTTTCTGGCTATCAGCCTTCTTCAGCCTGGATAGCTTGACTCCAGTGATGTGGAGAGCCTGGGACTCACGTCTGAGCATACCCAGCCCACTCGGGGTGAACATTGCAAAAAACACAGTTGATGGACAGAATGAAGAACAATGTCTTACATTCACCCCAGTACAAAGATCTGGGCCTCAATCCATCGTTTTTTTGCACTCCACACCACCCTAGGTCAGACACTGGCGATATGCAAATCAGCCTTGACCCTGTGCCTCATGGGAACAGTCCAGCCCGAACTACGAAGCCATGTCTGTCCTAGACAGGAATCAAGCATCAAGGACCGGTTTCTGGCTATCAGCCTTCTTCAGCCTGGATAGCTTGACTCCAGTGATGTGGAGAGCCTGGGACTCACGTCTGAGCATACCCAGCCCACTCGGGGTGAAAATTGCAAAAAACACAGTGGATGGACAGAATGAAGAACAATGTCTTACATTCACCCCAGTACAAAGATCTGGGCCTAAATCCATCATTTTTTTGTACTCCACACCACCCTAGGTCAGACACTGGCTATATGCAAATCAGCCTTGACCCTGTGCCTCATGGGAACAGTCCAGCCCGAACTACCAAGCCATGTCTGTCCTAGACCAGAATCAAGCATCCAAGGACCGGTTTCTGGCTATCAGCCTTCTTCAGCCTGGATAGCTTGACTCCAGTGATGTGGAGAGCCCGGGACTCACGACTGAGCATAATCAATCAATCAATCAGGAGTTTGTTAAAGCACGACTACTCACCCGTAAGGGTCTCAAGGCGCTAGGGGTGGGGGGATGGGGGGGTGCAGGTTCCATTCCATCAAGGAGGGGGTCTGTCGAAGAGCCAGGTTTTGAGGTTTCTTGCGAAGATGGGGAGCGATGTTGTCTGTCTGAGGTGGAGCGGAAGGGCATTCCATGCTTTGGCCGCGACCCAGCCACTCGGGGTGAAAATTGCAAAAAACACAGTTGATGGACAGAATGCAGAACAATGTCTTACATTCATCCCAGTACAAAGATCTGGGCCTAAATCCATTGTTCTTTTGCACTCCACACCACCCTAGGTCAGACACTGGCTATATGCAAATCAGCCTTGACCCTGTGCCTCATGGGAACAGTCCAGCCCGAACTACCAAGCCATGTATGTCCTAGACCAGAATCAAGCATCCAAGGACCGGTTTCTAGCTATTATCCTTCTTCAGCCTGGATAGCTTCGTTCTTTTACACTCCACACCACCCTAGGTCAGACACTGGCTATATGCAAATCAGCCTTGACCCTGTGCCTCATGGGAACAGTCCAGCCTGAACTACCAAGCCATGTCTGTTCTAGACCGGAATCAAGCATCCAAGGACCGGTTTCTGGCTATCAGCCTTCTTCAGCCTGGATAGCTTGACTCCAGTGATGTGGAGAGCCTGGGACTCACGACTGAGCATACCCAGCCCACTCGGGGTGAAAATTGCAAAAAACACAGCTGATGGACAGAATGCAGAACAATGTCTTACATTCACCCCAGTACAAAGATCTGGGCCTAAATCCATTGTTTTTTTGCACTCCATACAACCCTAGGTCAGACACTGGCTGTATGCAAATCAGCCTTGACCCTGTGCCTCATGTCAACAGTCCAGCCCAAACTACCAAGCCATGTCTGTCCTAGACCGGAATCAAGCATCCAAGGACTGGTTTCTGGCTATCAGCCTTTTTCAGCCTGGATAGCTTGACTCCAGTGATGTGGAGAGCCTGGGACTCATGTCTGAGCATACGCAGCCCACTCGGGGTGAAAATTGCAAAAAAAACAGTTGATGGACAGAATGCAGAACAATGTCTTACATTCACCTCAGTACAAAGATCTGGGCCTAAATCCATCGTTTTATTGCACTTCATACCACCCTAGGTCAGACACTGGCTATATGCAAATCAGCCTTGACCCTTTGCCTCATGGGAACAGTCCAGCCTGAACTACCAAGCCATATCTGTCCTAGACCGGAATCAAGCACCCAAGGACCGGTTTCTGGATATCAGCCTTCTTCAGCCTGGATAGCTTGACTCCAGTGATGTGGAGAGCCTGGGATCACGTCTGAGCATACCCAGCCCACTCGGGGTGAAAATTGCCAAAAACACAGTTGATGGACAGAATGCAGAACAATGTCTTACATTCACCCCAGTACAAAGATCTGGGCCTAAATCCATCGTTTTATTGCACTCCACACCACCCTAGGTCAGACACTGGCTATAAGCAAATCAGCCTTGACCCTGTGCCTCTTGGGAACAGTCCAGCCCGAACTACCAAGCCATGTCTGTCCTAGACCGGAATCAAGCATCCAAGAACCGGTTTCTAGCTATCAGCCTTCTTCAGCCTGGATAGCTTGACTCCAGTGATGTGGAGAGCCTGGGACTCACGTCTGAACATACCCAGCCCACTCGGGGTGAAAATTGCAAAAAACACAGTTGATGGACAGAATGCAGACCAATGTCTTACATTCACCCCAGTACAAAGATCTGGGCCTAAATCCATCATTTTTTTGCACTCCACACCACCCTAGGTCAGACACTGGCTGTTGCGAATTCGCAATCCGCAAAATCCGCGAATTCTCGCGAATTTGCGGATTTTTTTTTTGTGTTCGCAAGTGTTTCTGCCAGTTCGTGAGGATTTGGTACTAGTTCGCAATTGCGAACTTACTTGTCGGCTCGCAACGGTCGCGACTATGTTGTTTCTACGTCTGGTTCATCATCACAGCCTCCCAGCACCCTCTGTTTCACCACTGGCACCCTCTCTTTGACCCATGCCACCCTCTGTTACATCAATGCCACCCTCTGGTTCATCATCACTGTAGAAGATGGGGGGGAAAAGCAAGCCCACCTGCCCTGCTTGAACTGACATGAATTAATTTGGGGTTAGTTTATTAACAACACCTGCCCTGCCCCAACTGACAATAATGAATTAGGGGATAATTAATGTGTCACTGAAAGAATTTGAAGTTCCAGCCTGGCACCTGCTTGTCTGCTCCTTTAGCTGTAAATCAGGACCTTTGTGGCATACAGTTAAGGTCAGAGCAGGGTCACACAATAGTTGCAAGCAGGCAACCGAATTCTGGAGGGCCCCCTCAGGAAGCACTACAGGGAATCGTTACAAATCATGAGGTTGACCTTTTGCACCTGCTCATTGCTTTTGCTTTTGCAAAAATCGTTTTTCGTTTTTTTCGCGCTATTCGCGGGGCGCGGCGTCGTGCGAAACCGACCGCGGAAGCCGCCAATTTGTGCGATTGAGCTTTTTATTTTTTTGCGGCTTGTTGTTTCGCGAGTTTTTTTGCAGTATTCGCGAGCCGCTTGCAGCGCAACACGCGAATTTACCCCAAGGTCGAGTACGGGCGCGCCCATTTTGTTTGCGTGACGTATTTCGGTTTCCGCCCGCTATGTATAATCTCGCGCAGTAAGCGCATTGCGAGTAGGGGTTCGCACGAGATCGCGAGGGAAATCTCGTGCGAACTTACTTTCGCGCTCGTGAACGGGCGCCGGCCATCTTGTTTTTCATTCATTTCCTGTGTCTGGGCATGGTGTTTAATCCTCTTGGTATCTTTGCCATCCTTTGCTTGTTTTCAGTTTTTTTTTTACGATTTTGCTTCTTATCTATCCCTCTCTTTTCCTAGCTGTATATTTTTGTCTTTTCTGCTATTTTTCTTTACTTTTAAACTACTTTTTTAAACTCTTTTCTTTTCTTCTTCCCTATCCTATTCTTTCTTAATTTTCTACTTCTTCCTACCTTACCTGCCCAGACCATGGTCAAGCCAGGCGCCGTGAAGCTGCCCAGGCACTTGAGGGCCGCAGCGGAGGCGGGGAGTAGTGCTGGACCCAGTGCCAGGACGGCATGCAGGAGATTGAGGGGGGAGCAGGTGACGCAACGGGAGATATTCAGCCCGGAGGAAGTGGGCGCGCTGGTCTACTTCGTCCAGCGCCGCCTGCCCAGGACCATCGCGGGAGGCGGCAGGATCGCGGCCGGCGGCTACAACATGCGGGAGTGCCGGAAGCGGTGGGAGAAGGTGTGCTGGGCCATATCCCACCTCTACGGGGTCCAGCGCACCTATAGCTAGGTCACCCATCGCTGGACGGACCTCCTGGACCGCGAGCGCGACCTGCTGGACCAGCTCGGCTTGGAGATCCCCGGGCTTGGTGAGTAGTAGTAGCCATTTAATCACTCACGACTATGATGTTTTCTCCTGCTCTGTGTTGTTGTATTGCAAATATTTGTTTTTTACATTGAGCAAGCCAATAATGCCGCTGATGACGATTACATTGTAGTTAAATTATATTTCAAAATCTTCTGTGCATTTCAGGTGCACTGCTCTCCTTCTCAGTGGCGTTGCTACTATGCTTATTTGTTTTCTATTTCGTGGTCTCATTGGCCTGATTAACTATTATGTATGAGTGTACTTTACAGAACTGCGTAATGCTAGACACTAGGGGGCAGATTACATTTACAAGCCCCTTGCGCCACGTTTACGTTGCCTTGCGTGACGCAACAGCGGCGTAAACGTGCCGCATCCCTGCGAGTCATTTACAGCATGACGCATCTAGGGACGTTATAAAGCCATGGGCCTGCACCACAATGGGTGCGTTCCTAGTACGCAGGGTGGGCGGTCCGGCGGCTGTGCGCCTCGCAAAATTGCCTGCGTGAAATCTACAAGATTTAACGCAGGCACTTCTGCGACGCTGCTACGTCAATTCAATTCCTTATGCCTGCTTGAAGCAGGCGAAAGGACTGACACAGCATGTTAAGTATTGGGTGGCCCTGAGTATTACTGTAGTTGCATTGCGTTGGCGACGTGACTCCAGCGATGCGCCGCTCTTACGTGACGAGATGCATCACGCAAGTGCCTACCCTTGCGCCAGGGCGCGCCGCATTGTAAATGAGGCGCATCTGCCGTGTCGCAAGGGTAGTTTTGCGTGACGCATTTGATCTGGCGCATCTCTGGAGATGTGCCAGAACGCGTAAGTAAGTATGCCCCTAAGGGGCAGAATTGCAATTACCGTTGCATCCCTGCAAAGTAGCAGGGATGCGCCATTAATTGTGCGGCCCGCTACCACCACCAAACATGGTGCGCCGTATTTGCAATGCGGCGCACCATGGGCCCAAAATGTCACCGAAGCTTTACTGCTGGAGTTGCGTCGCAACGATGGCGCAGCTCCAGCAATGCTCTGGGGTACCCTATCTCCCCAATGCTGGGTCAAGCCGTACGTCTGCTTCAAGCAGGTGCAGGGTTTGTGTGACGCATCATTGTCCTAAAGGTGACTGATTGAAATTTTGTAGATTTCCCTCAGCCACTTTTAGGATGTGTTCCAGCGCAGGAATGCCCTCCCTTGCGCCGGAACGCCCCCTGATGGCGCAGGGCTTTATAACGGGATGCATCTCCCAAATGCGTCACGTTGTTATAATATTATACGCCGCACCATGGCGCCCTTTTTTGTTTAGCTGCTGCGTCACAAAAGTCACGCAAGAACGGAGCAAAAGAGCCGCAAGGGGCTTAAATCTGCCCCTTCCTTTGTACCCCTGACAATAAGAAAAATAGTGGCGGTGGATTGATAGTTTGACTATTTAAATGACTGGTAATGTAGCAGGCAACTGTTAGTGTTGTCACTGATCTGACTGAAATCACAATGGAGTTTGTCTGTCACTTTGCGTCTTGCCTGCGGACTGCTGCCTGCCAGTCCTAGGTGAACCTTTCAGTACTTTATTTAGTGAGTTACGTGACTTTCGAAGTCACAGGTCCGCAAATAAATGAAAACTAACCCTAATCAATATAATTTCGCGGAAATATTTTGTTATTGTTCTTTTGAAATGTTTGATTTGGTTGACATTGACAAGCAACAATCATCCATGTTTTCTGTTCTTTCTTTCATGTTGTACGTCAGCTCCCCCCAGGGGCGAGAGGAGGACACAGGAGCAGCAGGCGGCGGATGCTGTTCAACAGGGCCAGGATCGGGCAGGCGAGGGCTCCTTTGCTGGCCCCAGTAAGTTTTCATTTTAGACTAGTACCTATTTTTCCTAGCGTTCCTCATTTGACTTTTTTCAAAATTGTCTTTGATCTTCTTGTAGACTGTATCTAAATTCTTATCCTGCCTCTACTATGACTCCCTGTGGTATTACTAGATTATTCTTATTAGTCTGTCTGTGTAGCTAACTAAGATTGCACTGTTGGCGAAACTCCCATGATTCTAGTCAGCAATAGCTCTATCAACTTAGTGCAGTCCTCTGGGATTGTCCATAATGTCTTTTGAAGTGTTCTATCTGGACTCATGCTTGCAAAAATTGCAAAACCTTTCCCTCAGTCACTCTAGTCTGGACCAAAAAACACAGATTGTATTTAAGTTTAAAAGCTTTATTAAAAGTAAACACATTTATTAAAATGAAGTCATAATAAAACTAAACGTTTAACTGATAATGGAAAAGTGGTTAGTGCTGACGATTAATTGAAGACATTTCTTGTAGTCGAGCCGAGCTCTCACCTGGTTTCACCTTGATCTTGTTGTTAGAAGTCCATCTTCTGTCTGTGTGGAGAAAAATGGTGCGTGTTAAAAAACCAGCCTTCATCAGTTGTGCCAAAAAGTGCAGCAAGACAACCTTCCCTGGAAAAAGGGACATTTTTTTTAACTTTAAAGTAGACAGTCACAAATTACATTGTTTTCACATGTCTTCATTCCTAGACCAAAGACTAGTGAGTGCTTTATTCTAACATTCTTAAATGTACTTTGTAGGTGGAACATCTGGTGGCGGGGCCAGCGTGGAGGTGGTGGTGCTCGACACAGAGGCGGAGGGCAATTCTTCAGGGGAGGAGGCGGCGGCTGTGAGAGTTGAGACGGTGCTGGTGGCGGCCAGAGGTAAGCTCTTATATATTCATTACTTATTAAGATTGAAGACTAGCTGGGAAGGCAAGAATATGAGATGCATGGCTGGGTGAATGATGAAGCAATGATGGGTGGAAGGACAACAGCCTGGGTGGGTGACACAGAAACTGTATGTGTCCATATACCTGGATCATGCTACTATCTGACTCTTAGATAGCATATGTGTATCTAGAGCAGGGGTACTCATAGTACGGCCCGCGGGCCGGTGGTGGCCCGGCAAGCCTTCCTTGGCGGTGCGCAGACCTTGCAGACAATCACTGCTCCCCCGGCCCCCACAGAGCAGAGGCTTTTTTGTATTTCACCTGTTAGCGCCCCTGCATCTCCACTCTGACAATCACTGCTCCCCCGGCCCCCACAGAGCAGAGTGGAGATGCAAGGCCACAAAGAGGTGAAATAGAACAAAACCTCTGCTCTGTGGGGCCGGGCAAGCAGTGATTGTCAGGGTGGAGATGCAGGGGCGCTACAACAAACAAAGCCTCAATAATATGTTAATGGTCTTTTAAAGACCTGTTAAGTACTTTGGTGTTGTTGTCTGTGTGTGCGCGTTGAGGAAGCGGTCTCAACCCGGGCTGAAGGCTGACACAGATAGACACACACACAGTGAGATGACAGAGGGGGAGGGAGAGGGAGGGCAGGAGGGAGAGAGAGATGGAGAGGGAGGGCAGGAGGGAGAGCAGGAGGGAGAGAGATGTATGTAAATGCTGGGTCTGGTGGCTCAGTGGATGAAGGCATCTGCTGCAGGGACCTGTGTGCAACCTCATGGTCACAAGTTTTCGTTTTGCTTTAGCCCCGCCCCCTCTGACTCCGCCCCCACCAGTGCGGCCCTCGGCCACAAACTACACTGTAAATTTAGCCCCTGAGAGAAAGTCTGTGAGTACCCATGATCTAGAGAGAGTAGACGGTGAGTGGATGAACTAAGTGTAACTTTGAAGAGCATGTAACACTGCACCCGCACGTCCGTTCCAGTGTAGAAAAGGCAAGGAAAAGAAGTTTTAATTTTGTCCAAATACTACCATCAATAGTAGCAGTAGTTTGTATTGCAAGCACAGCATAGATCCGGTTATTACGGTGGCCACTCCCTACCTCTCTTAATAGGTTTAGTAGTACTCAGTCATTCATGTGTGGATGTATCACTGGTCACTCAATAAAAAGCAAAGCACCTAAAGTCATCCCATATATAAGCAAAAACATCCCATGTGAAGTGATAGATAATCAGATTATTTATCTTCTTCAATTTTCCATTTCTAGTACTCATTTCCACTGTAGGGTGAAAGTTAAATTAATTAAGCAGTAGCCCTTGAGTTGTAACAGAGTATTCTCAGTGCCACCCGTAATAGAAAAGTAAGAGCTTCACCACCTGCATGTACTGGACGGGTACAGTAACGCAACGCAAGTCTAGGTCACTCCTCATGGCGTGCGTCTCTTTTTCTCGGGTGCAAGTTTACTGCGCAGGCATTATGCCGGCTTGCAGAAGATAACGTACCAATTTTCCTAAACAAGAGACAAGAAGAAGAATAAGACTGGTGTACTTTCATAGTCGACTCCAATGGAAGTCCATAGTGCTCGTAGAATTTGTTCCTTAAACTCCCACTAATGTTAGAGCAAGGATGAAGAAGTGTGAGGTTAGATAGATACTGGCCTCAATAGTTATGTAATGCGCTTGCAAGTTGCTAGTTGTAGTGCAACACAAATTTCTGCTGAATGATTGAGTTAATCTTAAAGAGCATTGGTTACAGACTATGTCTTTCTTTCTTCATATAGGTTCTCCTTCCAAACGAACAAGGAGGAAGGAGCTGGCTAGAGCGGCCCGGCAACGGAGGATCGATGCCACTGTGGCCGAATATCGGCGGCTGGTGGCCCTGGAGGACGAAGAAAGTGTGCAGTCGACCACAACAACTACGTCGTCTGCATCGGCCTCCGTGCCCCCACTGGCTGCCAGTGCCACCCAGCACAGTGGTCCACCCAGACTGAGCCGGGCTGCCAAAGCCAAACGCCACCGCCGAGTAGCAAGGACAACAGCTTCCTCTCACAGCCGTTGCACCTGCAAGGCATTGAAGGCACGCCTGCGCCGCAGTACCCTGATGGTGTCCCGCCTCCAGCAGGAGCTCCACCACTTTTCAAAGGAGTTGGAGGGGCTCCGCGTAGAGCACGCCTTGCTCCGCCAGGAGCATGATGCCCTGGCCCAAAAAGTTGACAGCATCCACCCATAGTGTCCCTTGCCCCATTTTTAGAGACTTTTGAGGGGTGGGAATTGGGAGTTGGGTTTTTGGGGGCTTTTGAAGGACAATCGTTGGGGTTAGGGAGGGTCTTGCGGGAGATTATTTTGTTAGGGATATAAATATACTTTTTCAAACTTTATCTGAGCATACCCATTTCTTACTGCTTGCCTGGTGGGTGGGGGTTTAACAGTGACTTTGTTTTCCTGAAAGTTTAGTTCCATTTTCTTCCTTTAAGTGTAAATGCCCAAATGTTTTCAACACTAAGTGCCTCTCACAGAGTAAGTGAAGTGAATCCAAGAGTCCTAGGACTTTAGTAGTACTACCGTCAGTCTCTCGTCTCTCCTACTAATACTCCATTATACCCCCAAACCACCAAACGCTTATCTTACCTGTAATTTGTGTTTGAAAGTAGGGCTAGACCCAGGGCTGGCTCCACGGGAAACAGCGAATAAGGTTGGCAATCTTGGTCGGATAAAATTTCCTCATAGCGGTGGTACTAGTGGTGTGACACAGTGGCAGTTGCATGCCTATGAAAAAAAAGAAAATTAAATCTGGTTTGTCCTCCTGAGCAATTCAACGGTACAACTGAGAATATAGCAGGTGACAGAAGTACACTAGAACAGTGCCACATTGTAGCCTAACAAATGGTAAAGTATAACTACTAATTCGGTTGAAGTTCTTTGACATTAGCCATGGTTCTTTGTCAAGCAGAGTAAGAATATATCCTTGGATTTCTTCACCAGCCTGTTGCTATCACCTTATCCTCCCCAGCAAGTGTGTGGATTTATTGCTGTAATTTAGTCACACATCAATCAAAACCACACAGCCCGGGGGAAGAGGGTTAGGGTTTGAAAAATGGATGGGTACGGGGGTTTTTGGGAAAGGTTTTGGGAGACAAGAAAAAAATAGCACAGCATGGACAAACAATTGTGAACATAAACAAATCTTTGGGTACAAACCTATCCATCAATCTTTGAAAGTGCATGCACTACTGCATGCATGTCAGTGAAAAGTAAGTAGTACTTTCGACAACTGTGGAAGAAAGAATGCGACAGTACAGGGCCTGTGTGGAATTATTGATAACGATATTCAACATAAGGTCTCTGTAGCCAGATACCCGAGAGCCTTGCTGGTCACTATAAATCCATTCACAACAACACTCAATGGGGTTGGTCTGGAAGGTATAGTAGATAGAAAAGGAGAAATTGCTTTTTTTCTAGGTGTCCCCTCACTCACCAGGGTTGCCCCCTGGTGACATGCTTCATCATTGGGGCCATCCCAGTCCTCTACGGCCTGGGGCGTGCTGCGACTTGCGAATTACGTAGGAGCACTTACAAATGACTATGTGTGGTGCAGATGTGATAGTGGAGTGGACTAAGTGATGTGTTAAGGGATCAATTTAGAAGCAGAGAGAGATCCAAGAAATGCAGTCACAGTCAGAGAAAAAGGCAAGGGATACTGTATCTATGTGGTTGTAGTGGTCCTGTTGGAAGTGGTAAGTAAGTTGCCTGCAGAAAAAAAATCCTCTTATTAGCGGCACTCCTCCATTGCAGCCGACGCTTCGTCCATCGATGTTGGTCACCAGAAGACACCCTGTAAAAAAAGCACAGCATAGACAAACAATTGAACATAAACAATTCTTTGGGTACAAACCTATCCATCAATCTTTGAAAGTGCATGCACTACTGCATGCATGTCAGTGAAAAGTAAGTAGTACTTTCGACAACTGTGGAAGAAAGAATGTGACAGTACAGGGCCTGTGTGGAATTATTGATAACGATATTCAACATAAGGTCTCTAAAGCCAGATACCCGAGAGCCTTGCTGGTCACTATAAATCCATTCACAACAACACTCAGTGGGGTTGGTCTGGAAGGTATAGTAGATAGAAAAGGAGAAATTGCTTTTTTTCTAGGTGTCCCCTCACTCACCAGGGTTGCCCCTTGGTGACATGCTTCATCATTGGGGCCATCCCAGTCCTCTACGGCCTGGGGCGTGCTGCGACTTGCGAATTACGTAGGAGCACTTACAAATGACTATGTGTGGTGCAGATGTGATAGTGGAGTGGACTAAGTGATGTGTTAAGGGATCAATTTAGAAGCAGAGAGAGATCCAAGAAATGCAGTCACAGTCAGAGAAAAAGGCAAGGGATACTGTATCTATGTGGTTGTAGTGGTCCTGTTGGAAGTGGTAAGTAAGTTGCCTGCAGAAAAAAATCCTCTTATTAGCGGCACTCCTCCATTGCAGCCGACGCTTCGTCCATCGATGTTGGCCACCAGAAGACACCCTGTAAAAAAAGCACAGCACAGACAAACAATTGAACATAAACAATTCTTTGGGTACAAACCTATCCATCAATCTTTGAAAGTGCATGCACTACTGCATGCATGTCAGTGAAAAGTAAGTAGTACTTTCGACAACTGTGGAAGAAAGAATGCGACAGTACAGGGCCTGTGTGGAATTATTGATAACGATATTCAACATAAGGTCTCTGTAGCCAGATACCCGAGAGCCTTGCTGGTCACTATAAATCCATTCACAACAACACTCAGTGGGGTTGGTCTGGAAGGTATAGTAGATAGAAAAGGAGAAATTGCTTTTTTTCTAGGTGTCCCCTCACTCACCAGGGTTGCCCCTTGGTGACATGCTTCATCATTGGGGCCATCCCAGTCCTCTACGGCCTGGGGCGTGCTGCGACTTGCAAAATACGTAGGAGCACTTACAAATGACTATGTGTGGTGCAGATGTGATAGTGGAGTGGACTAAGTGATGTGTTAAGGGATCATTTTAGAAGCAGAGAGACATCCAAGAAATGCAGTCACAGTCAGAGAAAAAGGCAAGGGATACTGTATCTATGTGGTTGTAGTGGTCCTGTTGGAAGTGGTAAGTAAGTTGCCTGCAGAAAAAAAATCCTCTTATTAGCGGCACTCCTCCATTGCAGCCGACGCTTCGTCCATCGATGTTGGTCACCAGAAGACACCCTGTAAAAAAAGCACAGCATAGACAAACAATTGAACATAAACAATTCTTTGGGTACAAACCTATCCATCAATCTTTGAAAGTGCATTCACTACTGCATGCATGTCAGTGAAAAGTAAGTAGTACTTTCGACAACTGTGGAAGAAAGAATGCGACAGTACAGGGCCTGTGTGGAATTATTGATAACGATATTCAACATAAGGTCTCTGTAGCCAGATACCCGAGAGCCTTGCTGATCACTATAAATCCATTCACAACAACACTCAATGGGGTTGGTCTGGAAGGTATAGTAGATAGAAAAGGAGAAATTGCTTTTTTTCTAGGTGTCCCCTCACTCACCAGGGTTGCCCCCTGGTGACATGCTTCATCATTGGGGCCATCCCAGTCCTCTACGGCCTGGGGCGTGCTGCGACTTGCAAATTACGTAGGAGCACTTACAAATGACTATGTGTGGTGCAGATGTGATAGTGGAGTGGACTAAGTGATGTGTTAAGGGATCAATTTAGAAGCAGAGAGAGATCCAAGAAATGCAGTCACAGTCAGAGAAAAAGGCAAGGGATACTGTATCTATGTGGTTGTAGTGGTCCTGTTGGAAGTGGTAAGTAAGTTGCCTGCAGAAAAAAAATCCTCTTATTAGCGGCACTCCTCCATTGCAGCCGACGCTTCGTCCATCGATGTTGGTCACCAGAAGACACCCTGTAAAAAAAGCACAGCATAGACAAACAATTGAACATAAACAATTCTTTGGGTACAAACCTATCCATCAATCTTTGAAAGTGCATGCACTACTGCATGCATGTCAGTGAAAAGTAAGTAGTACTTTCGACAACTGTGGAAGAAAGAATGTGACAGTACAGGGCCTGTGTGGAATTATTGATAACGATATTCAACATAAGGTCTCTAAAGCCAGATACCCGAGAGCCTTGCTGGTCACTATAAATCCATTCACAACAACACTCAGTGGGGTTGGTCTGGAAGGTATAGTAGATAGAAAAGGAGAAATTGCTTTTTTTCTAGGTGTCCCCTCACGCACCAGGGTTGCCCCTTGGTGACATGCTTCATCATTGGGGCCATCCCAGTCCTCTATGGCCTGGGGCGTGCTGCGACTTGCGAATTACGTAGGAGCACTTACAAATGACTATGTGTGGTGCAGATGTGATAGTGGAGTGGACTAAGTGATGTGTTAAGGGATCAATTTAGAAGCAGAGAGAGATCCAAGAAATGCAGTCACAGTCAGAGAAAAAGGCAAGAGATACTGTATCTATGTGGTTGTAGTGGTCCTGTTGGAAGTGGTAAGTAAGTTGCCTGCAGAAAAAAAATCCTCTTATTAGCGGCACTCCTCCATTGCAGCCGACGCTTCGTCCATCGATGTTGGTCACCAGAAGACACCCTGTAAAAAAAGCACAGCATAGACAAACAATTGAACATAAACAATTCTTTGGGTACAAACCTATCCATCAATCTTTGAAAGTGCATGCACTACTGCATGCATGTCAGTGAAAAGTAAGTAGTACTTTCGACAACTGTGGAAGAAAGAATGCGACAGTACAGGGCCTGTGTGGAATTATTGATAACGATATTCAACATAAGGTCTCTGTAGCCAGATACCCGAGAGCCTTGCTGGTCACTATAAATCCATTCACAACAACACTCAGTGGGGTTGGTCTGGAAGGTATAGTAGATAGAAAAGGAGAAATTGCTTTTTTTCTAGGTGTCCCCTCACTCACCAGGGTTGCCCCTTGGTGACATGCTTCATCATTGGGGCCATCCCAGTCCTCTACGGCCTGGGGCGTGCTGCGACTTGCGAAATACGTAGGAGCACTTACAAATGACTATGTGTGGTGCAGATGTGATAGTGGAGTGGACTAAGTGATGTGTTAAGGGATCATTTTAGAAGCAGAGAGAGATCCAAGAAATGCAGTCACAGTCAGAGAAAAAGGCAAGGGATACTGTATCTATGTGGTTGTAGTGGTCCTGTTGGAAGTGGTAAGTAAGTTGCCTGCAGAAAAAAAATCCTCTTATTAGCGGCACTCCTCCATTGCAGCCGACGCTTCGTCCATCGATGTTGGTCACCAGAAGACACCCTGTAAAAAAAGCACAGCATAGACAAACAATTGAACATAAACAATTCTTTGGGTACAAACCTATCCATCAATCTTTGAAAGTGCATGCACTACTGCATGCATGTCAGTGAAAAGTAAGTAGTACTTTCGACAACTGTGGAAGAAAGAATGCGACAGTACAGGGCCTGTGTGGAATTATTGATAACGATATTCAACATAAGGTCTCTGTAGCCAGATACCCGAGAGCCTTGCTGGTCACTATAAATCCATTCACAACAACACTCAGTGGGGTTGGTCTGGAAGGTATAGTAGATAGAAAAGGAGAAATTGCTTTTTTTCTAGGTGTCCCCTCACTCACCAGGGTTGCCCTTTGGTGACATGCTTCATCATTGGGGCCATCCCAGTCCTCTTTGGCCTGGGGCGTGCTGCGACTTGCGAATTACGTAGGAGCACTTACAAATGACTATGTGTGGTGCAGATGTGATAGTGGAGTGGACTAAGTGATGTGTTAAGGGATCAATTTAGAAGCAGAGAGAGATCCAAGAAATGCAGTCACAGTCAGAGAAAAAGGCAAGGGATACTGTATCTATGTGGTTGTAGTTGTCCTGTTGGAAGTGGTAAGTAAATTGCCTGCAGAAAAAAAATCCTCTTATTAGCGGCACTCCTCCATTGCAGCCGACGCTTCGTCCATCGATGTTGGTCACCAGAAGATACCCTGTCCACTGCCTGCCTGATGCTGAATTGTGGCTCGCTACTGTGAAGCCTGACTCCATCCTTTTTTCCCCATTGCAGAGACTGAAACCCGGCCTGTAATTATTCAACGAAAAACAGGAAGTGATATAATTTTACAACACCACTGATAAATAAATATAAGGTATGTAGGCTGTGGAGTGCAAAAAGTCACAATTTGATTTTCCTAGTAGACAGTACAATATTTTTGAAAGTGCGTACTCTGAGTCACCTTTTGAAGGATAAATAAGTATGGGCAAATTAATGTAGCAGATCTTTCCCCTCAAGCTAGGTGTACTGTAAACTGTGTTTTAGAACAAAATTAGATCTTCCTAGCAGTGCTCCCACCCAGACCCTTACTAAAGCCAGTCGCAAAAATGTAGAAGACCCCCAATCAAATCTCAAAAAACGAGGCCTAGCAGAAAACTGGTGACAAAACTTACTTTGAAAGTAAAAGTAGGCCGAAGTACCCCCTTCGTAATTACCCCTTACCCACCGTGGATTGCATTCAAACCACTTGCAAGCAACCAAGCAAACGTAGCCATAGCCAGCATCGCTCCAAGACTCGAAATCCCCCCCACTGAAACACATGCAATAGAAATACTGCTAACCCTAACGAACCCTAAGTTAAGAATAGTGGCAAAGGCTTTCTTTAACTATGCCAAATCCCCCCTTTCCCACCATGGATTTTCTTCAAATGACTTGCAACCAAAATTACAAATTCTCACGAGTGCTCTAAGACCCCAGAACTCAGTTGCAAAAATCTAGAACACCCCGAAACACATGCAATCCTGCTGCTAGGGCTAACCCTAACGAACCCTAAGTTACAAAAAGTGCCAAAAGGCTTTTCCGCGAGGATTTTGTCCCAACCACTTCTACCCGGTATTAGACCTTCCCAGGAATGCCCCAAGACCCGCAAACCCACCCACCAAGAAGCATAACACCCCCAAACAGGCCAAAAGCAAAATCTCATACTTGCAATATTTCTCGGCCTTCGGTCCAAACGCGCTGCGTAGCTAGGCCATAATTCGGGGTTGCCACGACGGATTTCCTGAAAAGCAAATGCAATCAAGATTAGAGTGTCCCAGCAGTGCTCCCAGACCACGAAACTCACCCACAAACACCAGGAAGCCCCCCAAACAGGCCCCCGAAAATGCTACATTGAGCAAAATGTCAGAAAGAGCCAAAAAAAAATCGGCCTGGATTTTGTCCCAACCACTTCTACCCGGTATTAGACCTTCCCAGGAATGCCCCAAGACCCGCCAACCCACCCGCCAAGAAGCATAACACCCCCAAACAGGCCAAAAGCAAAATCTCATACTTGCAATATTTCTCGGCCTTCGGTCCAAACGCGCTGCGTAGCTAGGCCATAAGTCGGGGTTGCCACGACGGATTTCCTGAAAAGCAAATGCAATCAAGATTAGAGTGTCCCAGCAATGCTCCCAGACCACGAAACTCACCCACAAACAGACGGAACCTTCCCTAAGAGCACCTAAAAGGCAAGCAAGTCATCAAAAACACAAAAAAATTTCTTCCTGGGATTTGGTCCAAACCACTTTTATCCGGTATTAGAGCTTCCCAACAATGGTCCCAGAGCCGTTAACTCACCTGCAAAGAGGTACAACAACACCCCCACAAGTGCTGAGTCTTTCTTCATTGGGCGTAAACCAGCCCTCTGGTTTGATGGAAATAGGAGTCTGGAGGAGGAGGATAGAGGAGCATGTTCTTCTGAACTTGTGAACCTGAGGAATGCAGACTGCGGAAACTTCAAATCAATTAGCAAACCAGTGAAGACAGTTCTGCTGATGGGCTTGATTTTGTGATTATCTGATTAAAGTTTGAAATATATTAACTGTGCACAACAAAGAAAGACAGACACACAGGAATAAAAGTGAATAGGGACGAAAAAGAAAGTTATTGATTCGTTGTCTCATTTTCAGGGCTCGGTATCACGGTCCAGGAATAAGAATAAGGCTTCGTCATCATACTCTGCGAATTCAGGCAGGGTGAGCTCAGTGTCACCTGACAGAGTAGAAATTCCCTCATCTATGTTGCTGGCCACCTCCTCTTCATCCGGCACGCTTTCTCGTACTCTGAAATCTGGTGGTATGAGGTGCTGATTCATCTTGATCATTGTTATTCTCTCCACATTTTTGGGCGAGAGGCGGCTCCGTTTGGGAGTTACAATGCCACCAGCAGCACTGAAAACCCGTTCAGAAGACACGCTTGCGAGTGGGCAAGACAAGTAGTTTAAAGCCAGGTTGGTGAGCTGTGGCAACAATTCTTTTTTCCCATGCCAATACGCCAATGGGTCAGAATTAACATAGACCTCTGTTGAGTCATTCAGATAGTCCTTCACCATCGACTCAAGGTCCTCTTCCAAGGTTCCTCCACTTTGCTTAGCTCTTGCTGTGCCTCTGACCTTTTGAGAACCAAACTCACGCAGAGCTAGCCAATCCTCTTCAGCCTCCAATGTTTCTGTTGTGTCTCGTGCAGATGATCCGGTTGCCGGTGTCTTTAACGGCTGAGAGGTCACTTGTGCCACAGCCACAGGTGCAGAAGTGGATTGTTTTGACTGGGGATGGCCTGCTGATGTACTGCCATTTCCTTCAATTTCCAGCCGTTCTCTTTCAAACCTCTTGGCTGACAAGGCTAGCCAACGTTTGTACTTTGGAACATGTTGATCATCAAAAGGAAAGAATGCTTGGCCTGCTAGCGCCTTTTTGTAGCGTGGATCCAGAATAGTAGCACAAATGTAATGCTCTTCTGAGTGGATCTTTTTAAGACGTTCATCACCTTGTAGGAGCTCTAAAAATTTCTCAGCCAGAAGCAAAGAGTCTTGGTTTTTGTCATCTTTTTTAAACACAGAACACACCTCCTTCAGCTGGTCCTCCAGCATGCACAACAATGGGATAGCTTTTCCCAAATTAGAGTCCTCCTTGCTGACTGCACGCGTGAAGAACTCAAAAGGACGAAGCATGCGTGTCAGGCTTTGAACTATGTTCCATTGCGCCCCACCCATCCTCAGCTCCTCTGTACCCTCTGTAAGGAAATATTGATCGAGTTCCGTATACTGCTCATACAGACGCTCAAGCATGTAGAAGGTTGAGTTCCAACGTGTTACCACCTCCTGGATGAGTGCTTTCACTGGCATTTTACGTTGATATAGCATGCTCCTCAGCTGCTTCCGGGCCTTAAAAGAATGGCTGAAATGCTTGCACATTTTTCGGCAGGTGTCCAATACACTGTACGCTGCGCTTTGTTACCCAAGAATTTTTGGACAACCAGGTTTATACAGTGCGCCAAACACGGCACTCTGAAATAGTAACCGTCCCTCATGGCCTTAACTATATTGGCGCCATTGTCCGTGGAAACATAACCAAGCCGGCGTTTTAGTGGGGACAGCCAGTTAAGGACCTTTGTGTTAAAGACATCCAAAATGTTTTCTGCTGTGTGACGTTTCTCCAAACCAAACATGGCTAGTGTTGCATGTTTCCGAGCAGCTTTAAAAACAATGTCCGTGTCAACACCTGCGTTTAGCTTTGCTTTAGTCCCTGAAAAAGAGACCCAGTGTGCAGTGATGCACATGTAATCAGCGCCTGCGCCACTGGTCCACATGTCTGTTGTCAGATGTATAGTGTGAACAGCACTCTTCTGCAAAGCTGCCCCAATCACCTTCAGAACATCTTCATGTAGTGCTGGAACCGCAACTCGGGCAAAATAGAACCGGCTAGGAACCTTCCATTTAGGGCAGAGCGCTGCCACTAATTCTAGAAAACCAACCCCTTCTACAAAAGAAAAAGGGAGAAGGTCCAGAGCTAGCATTTTAGCCAGCTTAGTGTTATACAGACGCGTCATTGGGTGGTTGCGTTCATATTGCGCTTCTGTAAACAACATCTTTTTAATGTTGCCCTGGACCAAGGATTTACGGGATGATGATGATGATATCTTCGACCAAGTTACGCTCGCTGATGAACTTTTCCGCATTGATGTCTCACTCTCTCCCACACTCTTAGTGTGCCTCACATGGGGTGTGCTGCTGACAGGGGTACTGGGTGTAAGTGAAGTGTTTGAATCGTCTTCTTCCTCCTCGTCATCATCAGATGAAAAATCAACGTTTTCATTACGTGCAATTCCGGCTTTCTTAAACGCCTCTAGGTGCGGAAACCATTGGACAGGGTGCGCTCTCTTAAGATGACCTCTCTGGCCTCCGGTACCATAGTTAGAACCAAGCTCACCACGACCAACTCGAACCTTACAAATGCTACAAATGGCTACGTTTTCCATTTTTGGGCAAACACTAAAGAAGTCCCAAACTGGAGACTTGAAATGTCTTTGGGGGCCGGAGGAGGCGGCGATACTGGTGGTGGTGGTCCTGCTGCTAATGCCAGATGAAGTGGAGGATGTGGATTGCCGAACTTCAGTACGTTTTGCACTTTCACCACCATGAATTGAGGTCGAGGTGGGTACCTTCTTGCGAGGAAGAAATATGAAAGCGGTAGGTTTTGGTGTACTACTTAACTCCAAATCTAATGATTCCATTTCCATTGCCTCCTCGTCGACATCATCATCACGCTCAGCAGCTTCTCGGGATAGGGTCAAAATGTCTCTTTGCTGCATGCCCGGTGGGGCTGCAGTGACCTTTATGATGACTGGCTCGTCGTCATCGTGAGAGGCTTCATCACCAGCAGTATCTGTCACTTCTTGTTGAGCCTCATCACACTCCATAGCTATGAGTTTTTCGACGACCTTCCTTTTACGCTTAGGTACCTTTGTCAGATCATGGTGTGCCTCACTCTCAGGCTGCGGTGATGGTACCCAATCGTCATCCAGATCATCAGTAGGAGGTGGGCTTGAAGAAGATGTAGACACCCCCCTTGATCTTTTCCTTGCTGGGGATATGGAAGACAGTGAATGATCATCAGGAGGAGTGGCTTCCAATGATACCTCGGCTTCATTGTCGATTTCCTGATGTGCCCCTACTTCGGGAGGAACAACTATTGTGGGCACTTGTGAACCTCCATGCACCTTTGCTTGCGCATCTCCTTTTGCTGCCTCTCCTTCCACATGTACTTGGGCGTGTACTTGCACATGGTGTTGTTGTTGCGGCTGTGGTTGTTCAACACTTGTCAGATGAGTTACAACAACCTGTGTTGATTCAGGGACATTGCTGCTACTTTCTTGCGATGAGCCAACATCACTGGTCGATGGTGATTGGAGAAGTACACTGACTGCCTCTGAAGCACTCAAGGGCTTTGACTTAAGTTGGCGTGGTGGTGGAGGCACTGAACCCAATGGAGCAGGGGTGCTGCTCCCAGCTTGGTCCCCAGCAGATCCTGCTGCTGCAGGCGTACTTTTTTTTTGCTCCCAAAAAACGTGGCGGGTGGCACACCAGCCTCCTTGGTAACTTGCTTCTTCTGCTCCTTACTAGCAACTTTCTTGCTAGAGGAGCTACGGAGACCTTTTTTTGGGGCCATCTTCTTCAGAGCAGGTCAGACAGCAGGCCGCAGTTGCACGAATTGTAGAGTTGTCTGAGTCCAGACGTGACGTCGCGTGACGTTATGCTGCACACACACACCGCTGCAGGACTTCTTCCTGGCACTGGTGGTTCTCTTGAGTCTTGTGCACCTAAAAACATTGGAAGACAGAGGAACATCAGTTCAGTTATACAGCACAAAAAAAATCGAAAAACACTGCAAAATCAGCACAATCCCATTCCATCCATGCCCTCCATGATGTTTAAGTTCAAGACAGCCCACAGAAAGACTAGGCCCATGCTAGACTCAAATACCCCTGGTGAAAAGGCCACAAGTACAGGCCCAAAAAACGAAAATCACTGAAAAATCAGCACAATCCCAATCCATCCATGCCCTCCATGATGTTTAAATTCAAGGCAACCTACAGAAAGACTAGGCCCATGCTAGACTCAAATACCCCTGGTGAAAAGGCCACAAGTACACGCCCAAAAAACGAAAATCACTGAAAAATCAGCACAATCCCAATCCATCCATGCCCTCCATGATGTTTAAATTCAAGACAACCCACAGAAAGACTAGGCCCATGCTAGACTCAAATACCCCTGGTGAAAAGGCCACAAGTACAGGCCCAAAAAACGAAAATCACTGAAAAATCAGCACAATCCCAATCCATCCATGCCCTCCATGATGTTTAAATTCAAGACAACCCACAGAAAGACTAGGCCCATACAAGACTCACTACCCCTGGGCATAAATAAAGGTTGAAAAGTAGGCAAAATGGTTGCAGGCCTAACAACAAAGCCTGCATTCAAAATGGCCACTTGCCTGCCAGCACATGGCCAGTGCCTGTAGCTGCACTCAAAATGGCCACCAGCCACATGGCCTGTCCCTCCCCATGAACACCCCCAAAAATCGAAAAACACTGCAAAATCAGCACAATCCCATTCCATCCATGCCCTCCATGATGTTTAAGTTCAAGACAGCCCACAGAAAGACTAGGCCCATGCTAGACTCAAATACCCCTGGTGAAAAGGCCACAAGTACAGCCCCAAAAAACGAAAATAACTGAAAAATCAGCACAATCCCAATCCATCCATGCCCTCCATGATGTTTAAATTCAAGACAACCTACAGAAAGACTAGGCCCATGCTAGACTCAAATACCCCTGGTGAAAAGGCCACAAGTACAGGCCCAAAAAACGAAAATCACTGAAAAATCAGCACAATCCCAATCCATCTATGCCCTCCATGATGTTTAAATTCAAGACAACCCACAGAAAGACTAGGCCCATGCTAGACTCAAATACCCCTGGTGAAAAGGCCACAAGTACAGTCCCAAAAAACGAAAATCACTGAAAAATCAGCACAATCCCAATCCATCCATGCCCTCCATGATGTTTAAATTCAAGACAACCCACAGAAAGACTAGGCCCATGCAAGACTCACTACACCTGGGCATAAATAAAGGTTGAAAAGTAGGCAAAATGGTTGCAGGCCTAACAACAAAGCCTGCATTCAATATGGCCACTTGCCTGCCAGCACATGGCCAGTGCCTGTAGCTGCACTCAAAATGGCCACCAGCCACATGGCCTGTCCCTCCCCATGAACACCCCCAAAAATCGAAAAACACTGCAAAATCAGCACAATCCCAATCCATCCATGCCCTCCATGATGTTTAAATTCAAGACAACCCAGAGAAAGACTAGGCCCATGCAAGACTCACTACCCCTGGGCATAAATAAAGGTTGAAAAGTAGGCAAAATGGTTGCAGGCCTAACAACAAAGCCTGCATTCAAAATGGCCACTTGCCTGCCAGCACATGGCCAGTGCCTGTAGCTGCACTCAAAATGGCCACCAGCCACATGGCCTGTCCCTCCCCATGAACACCCCCAAAATTCGAAAAACACTGCAAAATCAGCACAATCCCATTCCATCCATGCCCTCCATGATGTTTAAGTTCAAGACAGCCCACAGAAAGACTAGGCCCATGCTAGACTCAAATACCCCTGGTGAAAAGGCCACAAGTACAGCCCCAAAAATCGAAAATCACTGAAAAATCAACACAATCCCAATCCATCCATGCCCTCCATGATGTTTAAATTCAAGACAACCTACAGAAAGACTAGGCCCATGCTAGACTCAAATACCCCTGGTGAAAAGGCCACAAGTACAGGCCCAAAAAACGAAAATCACTGAAAAATCAGCACAATCCCAATCCATCCATGCCCTCCATGATGTTTAAATTCAAGACAACCCACAGAAAGACTAGGCCCATGCTAGACTCAAATACCCCTGGTGAAAAGGCCACAAGTACAGGCCCAAAAAACGAAAATCACTGAAAAATCAGCACAATCCCAATCCATCCATGCCCTCCATGATGTTTAAATTCAAGACAAACCACAGAAAGACTAGGCCCATGCAAGACTCACTACCCCTGGGCATAAATAAAGGTTGAAAAGTAGGCAAAATGGTTGCAGGCCTAACAACAAAGCCTGCATTCAAAATGGCCACTTGCCTGCCAGCACATGGCCAGTGCCTGTAGCTGCACTCAAAATGGCCACCAGCCACATGGCCTGTCCCTCCCCATGAACACCCCCAAAAATAGAAAAACACTGCAAAATCAGCACAATCCCAATCCATCCATGCGCTCCATGATGTTTAAATTCAAGACAACCCACAGAAAGACTAGGCCCATGCAAGACTCACTACCCCTGGGCATAAATAAAGGTTGAAAAGTAGGCAAAATGGTTGCAGGCCTAACAACAAAGCCTGCATTCAAAATGGCCACTTGCCTGCCAGCACATGGCCAGTGCCTGTAGCTGCACTCAAAATGGCCACCAGCCACATGGCCTGTCCCTCCCCATGAACACCCCCAAAAATCGAAAAACACTGCAAAATCAGAACAATCCCATTCCAGCCATGCCCTCCATGATGTTTAAGTTCAAGACAGCCCACAGAAAGACTAGGCCCATGCTAGACTCAAATACCCCTGGTGAAAAGGCCACAAGTACAGCCCCAAAAAACGAAAATCACTGAAAAATCAGCAAAATCCCATTCCATCCATGGCCTCCATGATGTTTAAGTTCAAGACAGCCCACAGAAAGACTAGGCCCATGCTAGACTCAAATACCCCTGGTGAAAAGGCCACAAGTACAGCCCCAAAAAACGAAAATCACTGAAAAATCAGCACAATCCCAATCCATCCATGCCCTCCATGATGTTTAAGTTCAAGACAACCCACAGAAAGACTCAGTCCACCCACCACTGAGTACCCCTGGGCAAAAGGCCCCAAAACAGCCCAAAAATCGAAAATTCCAAAATTTTTGTTGCAGCAACTGTAATGCCCCAAACAAACTTACTTGTAAAATTTCTAATCCAACAGTGATCCAAAGAAAGTTAAAAAGGCCTCAAATCCAAAGATCCAGCAGCATCCACAAAAAGTAATCCTTCCAGCTCCAGATCCAAAAGAAAAGTGACCCTTTAGATGGACAAAGCACTGGGAGGAGCCTGCTGAACAGGAACAGGAAGTTGAAGACTGTGGGGCACTTCCTTCCTCCCACCCCCCTCCCCCCCTCCCCAAAATGGACTCCTCGCTAAAAAAGTGCAGGCAAATGTCAACCTAAGGAGTTATTCAGATAAAAATCATCATTTCAAGAAGGTTTATGCTGCTTGCTGGTGGATTTGTTGTGCAGAATTGCAAATTTTATATTTTCGCTTGTGCGAGATTCTTGCTGCTCGCCGCATCTCAAATCTCGCAATTGCGAAGTACCGCGAGATGTGATCTCACCGTACTCGCGTTGACAAACTATCGCTGGCAAGCCGCAATGACGTAATCGCGCTCGCCAATTCCCGCGGGATCACACAGCAAGATCCAAAATGCCGCAGCACTCGCAAACTATCGAGAAAAACAACTCGGCAAACGATGATAAACGCCGCGCGCCGCAAAAATTGTATCACCAACGCCGCGCGCCGCAACAAAAATCCGCTGCGTGCGAATTTGCGGATTTTGCGGGAAATTCGCAAATCTCGCGGATTGCGAATTTCCCCAAAATCCGCAAAATCCGCGAGCGAAACGGATTTTCCGCCCATGCTTACTACCAAGCCATGTCTGTCCTAGACCGGAATCAAGCATCCAAGGACCGGTTTCTGGCTATCAGCCTTCTTCAGCCTGGATAGCTTGACTCCAGTGATGTGGAGAGCCTGGGACTCACGTCTGAGCATACCCAGCCCACTCGGGGTGAAAATTGCAAAAAACACAGTTGATGGACAGAATGCAGAACAATGTCTTACATTCACCCCAGTACAAAGATCTGGGCCTAAATCCATCGTTTTTTTGCACTCCACACCACCCTAGGTCAGACACTGGCTATATGCAAATCAGCCTTGACCCTGTGCCTCATGGGAACAGTCCAGCCCGAACTACCAAGCCATGTCTGTCCAAGACCGGAATCAAGCATCCAAGGACCGGTTTCTAGCTATCAGCCTTCTTCAGCCTGGATAGCTTGACTCAAGTGATGTGGAGAGCCTGGGACTCACGTCTGAGCATACCCAGCCCACTCGGGGTGAAAATTGCCACAAACACAGTTGATGGACAGAATGCAGAACAATGTCTTACATTCACCCCAGTACAAAGATCTGGGCCTAAATCCATCGTTTTTTTGCACTCCACACCACCCTAGGTCAGACACTGGAGATATGTAAATCAGCCTTGACCCTGTGCCTCATGGGAACAGTCCAGCCCGAACTACCAAGCCATGTCTGTCCTAGACAGGAATCAAGCATCAAGGACCGGTTTCTGGCTATCAGCCTTCTTCAGCCTGGATAGCTTGACTCCAGTGATGTGGAGAGCCTGGGACTCACGTCTCAGCATACCCAGCCCACTCGGGGTGAAAATTGCAAAAAACACAGTTGATGGACAGAATGAAGAACAATGTCTTACATTCACCCCAGTACATAGATCTGGGCCTAAATCCATCATTTTTTTGTACTCCACACCACCCTAGGTCAGACACTGGCTATATGCAAATCAGCCTTGACCCTGTGCCTCATGGGAACAGGCCAGCCCGAACTACCAAGCCATGTCTGTCCTAGACCGGAATCAAGCATCCAAGGACCGGTTTCTGGCTATCAGCCTTCTTCAGCCTAGATAGCTTGACTCCAGTGATGTGGAGAGCCTGGGACTCACGACTGAGCATACCCAGCCCACTCGGGTGAAAATTGCAAAAAACACATTTGATGAACAGAATGCAGAACAATGTCTTACATTCACCCCAGTACAAAGATCTGGGCCTAAATCCATTGTGTTTTTTGCACTCCGCACCACCCTAGGTCAGACACTGGCTGTATGCAAATCAGCCTTGACCCTGTGCCTCATGTCAACAGTCCAGCCCAAACTACCAAGCCATGTCTGTCCTAGACCGGAATCAAGCATCCAAGGACCGGTTTCTGGCTATCAGCCTTCTTCAGCCTGGATAGCTTGTCTCCAGTGATGTGGAGAGCCTGGGACTCACGTCTGAGCATACCCAGCCCACTCGGGGTGAAAATTGCAAAAAACACATTTGATGAACAGAATGCAGAACAATGTCTTACATTCACCCCAGTACAAAGATCTGGGCCTAAATCCATTGTTTTATTGCACTCCACACCACCCTAGGTCAGAAACTGGCTATATGCAAATCAGCCTTGACCCTGTGCCTCATGGGAACAGTCCAGCCCGAACTACCAAGCCATGTCTGTCCTAGACCGGAATCAAGCATCCAAGGACCGGTTTCTGGCTATCAGCCTTCTTCAGCCTAGATAGCTTGACTCCAGTGATGTGGAGAGCCTGGGACTCACGACTGAGCATACCCAGCCCACTCGGGGTGAAAATTGCAAAAAACACAGCTGATGGACAGAATGCAGAACAATGTCTTACATTCACCCCAGTACAAAGATCTGGGCCTAAATCCATTGTGTTTTTTGCACTCCGCACCACCCTAGGTCAGACACTGGCTGTATGCAAATCAGCCTTGACCCTGTGCCTCATGTCAACAGTCCAGCCCAAACTACCAAGCCATGTCTGTCCTAGACCGGAATCAAGCATCCAAGGACCGGTTTCTGGCTATCAGCCTTCTTCAGCCTGGATAGCTTGTCTCCAGTGATGTGGAGAGCCTGGGACTCACGTCTGAGCATACTCAGCCCACTCGGGGTGAAAATTGCAAAAAACACATTTGATGAACAGAATGCAGAACAATGTCTTACATTCACCCCAGTACAAAGATCTGGGCCTAAATCCATTGTTTTATTGCACTCCACACCACCCTAGGTCAGAAACTGGCTATATGCAAATCAGCCTTGACCCTGTGCCTCATGGGAACAGTCCAGCCCGAACTACCAAGCCATGTCTGTCCTAGACCGGAATCAAGCATCCAAGGACCGGTTTCTGACTATCAGCCTTCTTCAGTCTGGATAGCTTGACTCCAGTGATGTGGAGAGCCTGGGACTCACGTCTGAGAATACCCAGCCCACTCGGGGTGAAAATTGCAAAAAACACAGCTGATGGACAAAATGTAGAACAATGTCTTACAATCACCCCAGTACAAAGATCTGGGCCTAAATCCATCATTTTTTTGCACTCCACACCACCCTAGGTCAGACACTGGCCATATGCAAATCTGCCTTGACCCTTTGCCTCATGGGAACAGTCCAGCTCGAACTACCAAGCCATGTCTGTCCTAGACAGGAATCAAGCATCCAAGGACCGGTTTCTGCCTATCAGCCTTGTTCAGCCTGGATAGCTTGACTCCAGTGATGTGGAGAGCCTGGGACTCACGTCTGAGCATACCCAGCCCACTCGGGGTGAAAATTGCAAAAAACACAGTTGATGGACAGAATGCAGAACAATGTCTTACATTCACCCCAGTACAAAGATCTAGACCTAAATCCGTCATTTTTTTGCACTCCACACCACCCTAGGTCAGACAATGGCTATATGCAAATCAGCCCTGACCCTGTGCCTCATGGGAACAGTCCAGCCCAAACTACCAAGCCATGTCTGTCCTAGACCCGAATCAAGCATCCAAGGACCGGTTTCTGGCTATCAACCTTCTTCAGTCTGGATAGCTTGACTCCAGTGATGTGGAGAGCCTGGGACTCACGTCTGAGCATAACCAGCTCACTCAGGGTGAAAATTGCAAAAAACACAGTTGATGGACAGAATGCAGAACAATGTCTTACATTCACCCCAGTACAAAGATCTGGACCTAAATCCGTCGTTTTTTTGCACTCCACACCACCCTAGGTCAGACACTGGCTATATGCAAATCAGCCTTGACCCTGTGCCTCATGGGAACAGTCCAGGTCCAGGGAAGACATGGCTTGGCAGTTCGGGCTGGACTGTTCCCATGAGGCACAGGGTCAGACTGATTTGCATATAGCCATGTCTGAACTGGGGTGGCAGAGTGGTCTAAAGAACGGTGATGGATTAAACCCAGATCTTTTGACTGGGGGTGAGTGTTTGATTGATTTAGATGCTCATCCATCACCACCCCCTTTTGTACAGCTTTTGGCCACCATAAGTGTGGCAGGGTATGCTCAGACGTGAGTCCCTTGCTCACTTTGCCACTGCATTCAAGCAAGCCGGGCTGTAGACGGCTGGAATGCCAGAAACCAGTCCTCAGAATCTTGTTTCCGGTCCAGGGAAGACATGGCTGTGCAGTTCGGGCTGGACTGTTCCCATGAGGCACAGGGTCAGACTGATTTGCATATAGCCATGTTGGGGTGGCAGAGTCGGCTAAAGAACAGTGATGGATTAAACCCAGATCTTTTGACTGGGTGTGAGTGTTTGATTGATTCAGATGCTCCGTCCATCACCACACCCTTTTGTACTACATTATACGCAGATGATGCAGATCTTCTTGCCCGAACTCCAAGGGGCCTGCAAAGCCTGATTGACGGGTTTGTAAAATTTATGGATTCCCTGGATCTGTCAGTAAATCTGAACAAGTCCTTTGTAATGCTGGCAGGAGCTAAACCTTGTAAGAGATTTACCTATAAAACAGGGAACAACCGATTGGAGACAAGTCCCTATTTTTCCTATTTGGGGCTACTTTTCGATGGGGCACTTGCCTTTAAACCCCTAGTGGAGGATCGATGTACAGAATTGATCTCCACAAATGGGGCCATATTAAACTATGGGCGTAAATTGGGACGGTGGTCCCCAGAACAGGTTATGAACCTTTATGGTTTGATTGGCTGGACCAAAGCAACGTATGGCTCAGAAGTCTGGGGTTATGTCAATGTAGAGCAATTGCAACTTGTGGAAAACAAATTCATGCGTAGGATCCTTAGGGTCCCCCAGAGTTGCCCAGCTGTAATTGCTAACAAGGAATTAGGGAGCTCTTTTCTAGAAGATGAACTCAAGATAAGACCTGTCATGGCCTGGTTAAAAAATTTGTGCTAACCCTGAGGCAGATTTCTCGAGATAAATATTGAGGTAATGCCTGACCAGGGATAAAGGATTACAAATTTCTTGGCTAAACTATGTTAAGTCCACCCTGGAGGGCCATGATCAGAGGGATCTTTTTACCAATCCTAGTTCCATTGTATCATCTGAAAAACGGAAAATTAAAACTTTGTGGCTGCTCATTTTGTCGAAGAAAGAACTAAACGAGAGTTGTTAAAGCACACTGGGCCCGATTCACAGAACTAACTTAAGACAAAATCCTAAACTTACTACTTTTAGTATTCACAGAAGTTAGGATTTTGTCTTAAGTTTGTCTTAAGACAGACTTAAGACAGACTAAGACAGACTTAGGTTAGGATTTTTTCTTAAGACAAACTTAAGACAAAATCCTAACTTTTGTGAATACCAAAAGTAGTAAGTTTAGAATTTTGTCTAAAGTTAGTTCTGTGAATCGGGCCCAATGTACTTACCGACAGCTTCATTAAGAACACAGAGGGTATGGAACCTTACCTGTATGTGATGTATAATGCCCAGGATAGGTTCTTAATGACTCATTTTAGGCTCAATCTTTTACCTCATATACTGGCAGAGCCGCCAGGTTTTACGCACACGATTGAGCAGAAGGATTGAGTGGAGATGTGTGGCTCACTGGTTAGAGGAGGCATACCCTGAAGCAGAGGTCAGACCCGGGACCAGGGTTCAATTCCCGACGCGGCAGGGTCTGAGCCCAAGTGTCCACGGACTCGATAATTCTCACTTCGGTGCCTACTCGAATCAGGGGTGCACACTCTGCAACTCTGGGCAATAGCTTGCTTAATCTCCACTACGGCCCCCCCAGTACAGGTTATCTCACAGGGAAAAGCCAGGACGGGTTCCCAATGCAAGCGCCGAGATGCCCAAGGGTAAGTTGAGCGCTATATAAGAACACACACATACATACATACAGAAGGGTGCCTGCGGCTGCGACAATTTGTCTCCGCAGGACACCCTTCATTTTGTAATTTTCTGTCCTTTTTTTAAGTATCCTAGACGCATGTTCCTGGTGGAGATTTAAAAAAAAGAGAAGTTCTGCCATGCTAAATTGGCTCTACTGTTCTTGCAAAGAGCCTATGACCCTTCGACATTGTGCTGTATTATGAATTTTATTAGGTCTGCTGTAAAGTTAAGAATCACCAGAAGGTTGGGTGCTTGAAGGGCATAATGTGGTGTACTTTGATAATTGTTTTTTACATTTAATTAATGAATTAGAAAGTCATTGTATCGTAATTCTCTCTTTTTAAAAATGTTGATATGTGTACTTTTTAATGTTTTTTAATAAAGAATTACTGACTGACTGACTGACTTATCTGTTGCACAAAAAAACAACTTCTGTCACTTGGGCTTTCGTATTGTCCCGAGTCTAATTTTAACTATACACGAACAAGGGCGGACATTTATAGATATATACGTAAGCTGAAGCTCAAAAAATTCCATTTGCAAAAAGGCAAACAGGGGGATATGGATGCTATGATTATCCCATCTCAAGAACTGGGCATGGCTGGGTTAGCTAACTCGGACTATGGGGTTCTTAGAGATATGCACCAGTTAATGAGAGATGACACAAGAGAACTTGCTGATGGTAGCTTTAGTGGAGTAGACAGCTGTGCACGAACCCAACAGCAGCAACTAGAAGGAACCAATGTCAAGTCTCTAACTCCTTTCAAACCAAAATCTAAATTTGTCCCAATCATGGCAAGAGACTGTATTGATGTTTTCAACGAACAAATTGTGGCACAGATAAAAAAGTTGAATATGACTGTCAGTAGCACCAAATAAAAATATACAAATCATGATCGAAAGTATCACCAGCTCATCAATAAGCTTAAAAAGAATGACCAAATCATTATACATAATTCCGACAAAGGCGGGAATATAGTGTTGCCCCTTGATGCATACCCGAAGGAAGCTTATAGTCAGCTTAATGGCATAGAATGTTACAGAAGGCTTACACCTATCAAGTTTAAAAACACTCAAGAGAACTTATTCTTGCTACTGCTAGCTTGGAGAAGTCAAGCCTTTTAAGTGGGGAGGAATTTAAATCCCTCAAGAAAGAATATCCAACGAACCAGGTAATATACTTCATTCCGAAGGTGCATAAGGACATGAGTCAACCACCGGGAAGACCTATTATAGCAGCATGCGATCGATTGTTGGAGAATATGTCCAAGTATATTGATTTTTTTCTACAAGAGTATGTTAAGGGTCTTGGGTCATTTGTACAGGATACCAGTGACTTCCTTAGAAAAATCTGCAATATAGAGTGGAAAACTACATATTTATTAATAGTACTTGATGTATCCTCACTGTATACTTGCATCAGAAACAAAGATGGCATGAGGGCAATAGAGTACTTCTTGATGGGTAGACCTATTATTGATGCACAACACACAAATATGCTGCTTAAGATGTTATGTTTTTTTCTGGAAAATAATCTGTTTCTGTTCAATGGGAAAATGTACCAGCAGATTCAAGGTGTTGTGATGGGAGCCAGCTTCTCCCCGAGTTATGTTTGTTTATTTATGGGATGGTAGGAGGAGCTGGTTCTCATGCAGCAACACGAGCAGACATATCAAAATAAGATTGTAAAATGGTTATGGTACATTCATGATTTATTTATTATTTAGAATAGTGATATGGATAGCGCTTCTGAGTTTATAGATATGGCCTGGATACCCGTCACCCCCTCCCAACACAATCCCCAAGAATGGGAAGACGGATACGGTTCTTGAGCTTTTGGAAGGCGGGAGGGAGTTACCCTCCCGGCCGTATTTATTAAAATATGAAACAAAATTAAAACATTAAAATAACAGTTTCATATCATGTACAATTTCATTTATACATTACGATGTTTATTGGCTAGCCTTAACATATCTCTCATACAAAGGTTCTCCTAGCCGATTCTAAAACATCCTGTAAATGCATTTCTCAAAATTCAAATTGTACATCCTAACATTACGGGCCAACGGCAAGGTCGTAACCGGTGTCAGATCCCTAATACCAGAACTCCCCCCCTTACTTGTGAGGGGCGGGCGCACAGAGGACTGTACCTCTGTGCCAACTTCCAATTTCCCTTGTCTTAACGGGGGCCCATATTTACTCGACGCCATCTTGGTGGTCGTCCGAGGACTCGTGTGAGGTGTCTAGAAGGTAGCGTAGACCCCCCTCCCACCCCACACTGCTTACCACATCCGCCGTCGCGGATGTCCTGGCCCAGGGAAATTCCAAGGAGGGGACCCGTAGCCCCTCCTCCCCAGGGAGGGGTCTTGACCGCCTTCCCTTTCGGCGGTCCCATCCTTAGAAGGGTACCGCCTCCCCGTGTGAGGGGCCAATGGCCGCCTCCCCCCGGGCGCTCCCATCCATAATGGGTGGCGCCTCACCTCTAGGGATCTTCCAATTACTGCTCACCGATCATGACCTTACCGCCCGACCAAAAAATAAATACGACATTGTTTAATCTAAGGAGAACGAAAAACAGTTATACTAGAATTTCAAGTATACACTTTTATCTTTACAATACACTTCTTTCATCACAGCTGCGATACTCGCCTGAGTTCATGCTAAAAGAGCAACCATTTATTGTACATCAAAACATCAAACTTTATTAGAAAACAACCTGAAAAAGAGATAATATCATCATCAATCGACTTTATTGCAATTCAAAACGCTGTCATCAGGGGCTGGTGGGTGGGTCAAAATTGGCTCTTGTTCCTTTAAGGGCTCACGTGCAACGAAGAGGTGCAGCTTCCAAGCACAGGAACAAGAGGATGCTTTCTTGGATTGCTGCTCCTTTTATTCTTCTCCGGGAGGGCGTGGACCCTCCTCCGACCGCCTACAGGGCGTGGCCAACGGTGTAGGTGTCTAGGACAACCCCTCTTGGGCGGGAAAAGGCGCGCCCCGGCTACGCCGCTTCGGGCATACCAACCGTGACACGCCTCCCGCCCAAAATGGCTTCCCGGGGGGATCGGGGCACCCGACCATAGGTTCGGGGGGACCGAGTGGTCGCCCCTTTCCATATGGCCTGGATACCCGTCACCCCCTCCCAACACAATCCCCAAGAATGGGAAGACGGATACGGTTCTTGAGCTTTTGGAAGGCGGGAGGGAGTTACCCTCCCGGCCGTATTAATTAAAATATGAAACAAAATTAAAACATTAAAATAACAGTTTCATATCATGTACAATTTCATTTATACATTACGATGTTTATTGGCTAACCTTAACATATCTCTCATACAAAGGTTCTCCTAGCCGATTCTAAAACATCCTGTAAATGCATTTCTCAAAATTCAAATTGTACATCCTAACATTACGGGCCAACGGCAAGGTCATAACCGGTGTCAGATCCCTAATACCAGAACTACCCCCCTTACTTGTGAGGGGCGGGCGCACAGAGGACTGTACCTCTGTGCCAACTTCCAATTTCCCTTGTCTTAACGGGGGCCCTTATTTACTCTACGCCATCTTGGTGGTCGTCCGAGGACTCGTGTGAGGTGTCTATAAGGTAGCGTAGACCCCCCTCCCACCCCACACTGCTTACCACATCCGCCGTCGCGGATGTCCTGGCCCCGGGAAATTCCAAGGATGGGACCCGTAGCCCCTCCTCCCCAGGGAGGGGTCTTGACCGCCTTACCTTTCGGCGGTCCCATCCTTAGAAGGGTACCGCCTCCCCGTGTGAGGGGCCAATGGCCGCCTCCCCCCGGGCGCTCCCATCCATAATGGGTGGCGCCCCACCTCTAGGGATCTTCCAATTACTGCTCACCGATCATGACCTTACTGCCACAGGCCGGATAGTTGACCGGCTATCCGGACCCCCCACAAAAGCTCCTACTAAAGGTCATGGTTACGTAAACACTTCAACCAAGCTAAGAAGTCTCCTATGAGTAAGACATTTCCCTCCCGGGACAAATGAACCCCATCCGCCAAATACATATGGTCCCCCCGGATACACCCGTGTGGAATACACTGCAATTTACCTGTACGGAACAACCTACTCAATTTGTTATTAACCTTCTTTACTGACTGATTCAAAGCTGGCACAGAGAGGGCCCCCCGCCACACCTTCAGAGGAATCATGTGTGACCATGCGATCGTGCACCCCGAAACCCTTCTTGCCAACCAACTTACTGTGGACAAAATTAACTCGAGAAGCACTCGTCGACCAATGGTCACCAAATCATTGCCCCCAAGATGCACTATGATTACAGATGGCGGTGACCTCGTCCGCCCTAACAGTCCCTCAATGAAACTTTGAAACTGGTCAATACAGAGCCCGCCCCTTCCGTGGAAGGTCACCCTGTACCCGTATTCCCCAGCCACGTGAATCATGTCACCTGCTTTGAATACGTCTGCGGCGCGCCTCACGTATGAGTGGCCAACGACCCACACCACTCTTTCCTCAGCCGGTGATCTTTGACCGCTGGTCCCCAGGTGTCGGGTCAACTGCACAGTTCGCCCCGCAAAGCCTGCTCGCGAAACTGTAAACCAAACAGAAAACAAGAAGCGTGAGTGCATGACATTAGCTTCACAACATGTGCAAACGCACATACCTTTTATAACAGCTTGAGGACCAACGCCCCAACCGCTTTACTTTTTCAACACTCAGACCCCTGGCTGTAGCCTCTGTAGCAGCCCCTATCCGGAAGGAATGGGTCCCAAAATCGCTCGGGTTCAAGCCCGCCGCCGGGATTGCCATTGTTAACACCCGCTGAAACTGAAACCTAGTCAGTGGGGTGGCATCGGTGTGCCTCAGCAAGCTTCCCCCCCATGCTGCCGCCCTCAGCGCTAAGTACTCTTCAACGCATTTAACCGGGCACATGGGAGATCCCGGAATCCGCTGGACTACCACACTGTCCCGGATTGCTCCCTGATCGGCCTTGGACCTGACTATCGAGATCACCATTGTCTCGCCCTTGATTTGAATGTGTTCTCGACACAGTCCTCCCCCGTGTCCTGCTTGTTCCTCGCTACCAGTTCGCTTACCCGCATAGCCCCATGGAATGCTAATGCAAAAGCGGCCCGGAACAGCACCGTCTCGGATTGAGATGAACATGTCGCAGGAAGTACGGACATTAAAAGGGACAATCTTTCCAAACCTATCGGGTGCCTCTCATCCACTCTACGACCCTCAAGGTGTTGCCACCCACGCAGCGCCTTCTGTACCAGAAAGGACGATGTGGGGTCCTGGATGCCATGAGCCCGCGCCATGAAGGAAATGGCGGCCCGGTGCCTATTGGCCGTAGCCACTGATCTGCCTGCCTGATGTAGTGATACCAGAAATTTCAGGACATACTCCTCCTGCCCCCAGTGCTCCCCCCTAGCTGAACCCAAAAAGGACCAATAGGAACGGAACGCCCCTTCATATGCCTTCCGTGTCCTGGGTGCTAGACTCTCTCCCACGAGGTTTTGTAATCCGGGGCACCGAGAGACCAGAGAGAGTCGGGAAATGGTGCCGCCACCGAGTCCGCTGAGGGCAGAAAACCCTGGAAGGCCTGCATATGGGAACGAGAAAGTGCATCAGCTGCCTGGTTTAGTACCCCTGGCAAGTGTCTTGCCCTAAAGTGGACGTTTAGTCTCATACATAGCAGGACAATTTCCTTCGGCAATCTCAAAATCCATTTGCAGCGTGCTGCCTGATTATTGATACACTCAACCACGGTCATATTATCAGACCAGAACACCACAGAGCGATCACGAAACCCCTCTGGCCAAGTTTTCAAGGCCACCAGAATGGAGAACAGCTCCAGAAACCCAATGTTACCAGTGAGTCCATTATCGTGCCACCACCCAGGCCAGGTTCGTGCCGACCATTGATTGCCAAATATGGCGCCAAAACCTACACTCCCTGCCGAGTCAGTCCACAACCCCAGTTCTTCCGAGGAAACTGGTGGATTGGTCCACACGACACGACCGTTGAAGTCCGCCAGAAATGCCAGCCATATGCGCATATCCTGGCGAACCTCTGCTGACAGTCTTGTGCGGTGGTGCCCTTCCTTGAGGCCCACCATGGCTTGTGCGATAGAACGGGAAAAGGGGCGAGCCATCGGTATTACTCTCAGAGCAAAGTTAAGCTGACCCACAGCCTGTTGTAACTGATGGAGAGTTACTTTTCTCTCGCCAAGACACATTTCGAGCGAGGCCCTGAATTTTATTACCTTCTCTTTGGGCAAGCGGAAGCACCCCTCTACAGAATCGAGCTCAATTCCCAGAAACTCGAGTGTAGTAGATGGCCCTACCGTCTTACCTGGTGCCAGTGGCACGCCAAATTCCTTCATAAGATTACAGAATTCACTCAAAGCCTGTGCACATTCCGTGTCCCCGGCTGCCCCCAGAAACAGAAAATCATCAAGGTAATGCATAACCTGTGTAAAGCCCGTGGCTCTTGTGAACGCCCATTGCAAAAAACTACTGAATTTCTCAAAATACGCACAAGAGATGGAGCAACCCATTGGCATACATTTATCCATGTAATAGCGTCCTTGAAACATAAAACCTAGGAGACGCTGATCATCTGGGTGTACCGGGAGCAACCGGAACGCTGACTCGATGTCTGATTTATCTATGTGAGTACAACACCTAGGACATCAGCATAATTAGATGAGCAAATTAGTTTAAACTAGCAAGTGTGAAAAATAAACAAAAACTAAAATTGTATATAGTATATAAATTTAATACGTATTGATTAAAAATCATATAGACAGACAAACTATATGATAGGGCTAAAAATACAATTCATTAAAACCAAACAAGAATATCATACTCCACTACAATTCCTCAAAATCATACATATAGTGAAAAAAGCAATACATTCATGTAATTAAATGGCATAAAAAATATAATCATAAAGCAACTCATGTCTGATTTAGCCATCAGCGCTCCGGGCCCCAGGCGGTTCAAAATGGCGACGGCCTCATCAAAGGAAGCGTACCGCACCGAACAAACTCCCGGGTCAATCGCATCGTTCACCGAAAGACCCCTAGGAGCTGACAAATTGTGTATTAACCTGAACTCACCTGGGTCCTTCTTGGGGACCACTCCCAACGGTGAACAAACAAAATCGCCAAGTGGTGGCATGTCATATGGTCCAGCAACCCGACCTCGGGCCACTTCCTTCCCAATCCTTGCCTGCACCACCGCCGTATTTTGTTGAACCGATAGTTGGTTCTTACATTGTGCCTCCCCCCGAAAATCCCCCGCCGGGATGCGGAAACCATATGAGAAACCGTCTCGCAATACCCCGGCGGAGATATGATCAGGGTATTCGTTCAGCCAAGGGATCAGTGCCATGATATCAACAGGAGTAGGTAATGGTGCCCCTCGGTCGATTTTAGACCTGTTTGGCGCCTCCCCTCCTCCCGTATCGCCATTCTTGGCTCTGCACGAACTTTCGGGGTGTGAGGACTGTCCGCACCCTGCACACTCATGCCTGAACTTGCATGTTCCCTGTGGCCTAGTGCACTTGCCTCTGTTAAAGTTCCAACAGACCCCTTTCCTACCAGAGTTCCCATTATTCTTCGCGTTCTGATCGCTGCTTGTGCCCGCTCGAAAGGGTGCCCCCAAAGAATGGCGGGAAGGCTCAACCCCGTTCCCGCCCAAAGAAGGCGACTTCGCCGTGTTCGACCTCTCAAGTTTCTGCCAGGAAATGGAGTCGAAACAATCCCACGTCAGGGATGAGTCGTGCTCCTTGGACTTACGAAATGTGCTATCATAACAACACCATTTATTGCCCCGTACGATTCGTAGAATTCCATGATACGTGTCTGATAAACTTCTAGTTCCAACAATAATTCGGGCCTACGTTCCCCCATAATTGCAGTGAACATTCCAAACGCCCTGGCCCAATTGGCGATCGTTTCATCTACTCTGAAACCCGCCATCTTTGCACGCCATACACTAGGATGCAACAACTCTTTCTGATTTTTCACATGCTCAATCTCATAGTGATCGGTCAACAAGGAAAACGTGTTCACATATTTATCTGCCCAAATCCTTTCTTTCACATCCATCGGGATATGTTGCACAACTTTTTCCCTCCTTGAGGGTAACGACCCCTCCCCCGCCATCGGCAATGGCTGCTTACCCGAACCAGTAGCTGTGACCGTTGTCGCTGCCGAACCAACGCCCGATACTGGTTGCTCCACGGGAACCTGCGGGGAAACAAGAGGAGAAGGTGCCTTCGCAGCATCTTTCGATTGCCGCAACTGCTTCATTATCGACCTGGCTTCATCAGCCGTGGCCCCCTCGTTCTCTCTGCCCAACCATGCCGCCAACTGGGCAGCCAGCTCAGGAGGCATATCCCCCTTGTCCCCCGGAGTGACCACCACAGGGATCGGTTGTCCCGCGTTCGGGACCGGAACTGGGGCCTCGATCGGAGTGACCGGGCTCGCTGGAGGTGATTCGGGAACTGGAGCCTCCCCACCTGATGCCCCCTTCCTGGCCCTTCTACCTCTCCCGTTAGGGATTACTCCTGGCAATGCTGGTCCGATGACTCTCTTTGGTCCACCCGCACCATTCATTGCCGCCATCTGCTTCTTCATGTCCGCCATGTCCTTCACCAGCATACGAAGCATCTGGTCGGTTCCAACCTTCTTTCCGACCTTCTTGCCAGGCATCGCTCACGGATATTCCTCGAGGTCCTAGGTCAAGAAGCTTCGAAATCGCTGAAAGAAGAAACACAAAATTAAAAGTTCTCAAAATTGGCTCTTGTTCCTTCAAGGGCTCACGTTCAACGAAGAGGTGCAGCTTCCAAGCACAGGAACAAGAGGATGCTTCCTTGGATTGCTGCTCCTTTTATTCTTCTCCGGGAGGGCGTGGACCCTCCTCCGACCGCCTACAGGGCGTGGCCAACTTTCTAGGTGTCTAGGACAAACCCTCTTGGGCGGGAAAAGGCGCACCCCGGCTACGCCGCTTCGGGCATACCAACCGTGACACGCCTCCCGCCCAAAATGGCTTCCCGGGGGGATCGGGGCACCCGACCATAGGTTCGGGGGGACCGAGTGGTCGCCCCTTTCCATTCGTTGAACATCAACTCAGTCATCTTACACTTCACAAGTAGCATCAGTTGGAACATGGTTACATTCCTTGATGTACAAATACGAGTGATCAATAATAAATTGTCTACTACTCTCTACAGAAAACCGACGGCAGGGAATACCCTCCTTCATGCGACTAGCGCTCATCCTCCCACTTGATTAAAAGCATCCCATATGGGGAGATGTTAAGAATTAGGCGCATTTGCAGTGATGACAATGACTGCAATGAAAAACAAAATCAAAGTCGCCAGAGGTTTCTGGATAGAGATTACAGAGCTCAGATTGTTGATGCAGCAATTGTCAAATCTTACAATTTGACACGCTCTGATTTATTGACTAACAAGGATCGCTTTTCACCAAATCTTACAGTGAGGACCCTATCAGATTGATTCTATCATTCTCACGGCAGGAAAAACAAGTAAGGTCTATTGTGAGAAACAGTTTGGCCATCGTTAAGGAGGACCCAGTTATTGGCAAATTATTGCCACCCCACCCACCTGTCACATTTAGAAAAACTAACAGCATGGGTGGAGCGCTCACCAGAAGCAATCTAGAAGTGGGTGGTAAGGGTACTTGGCTGACAGCACGGAAAGGATTCTACAAATGTTCAACATGCAAGGCTTGCCAATATGCGGTCAATACAATCAACTATACAATGGCATTTGACAACAAATCATGCATAATAGAACAACGTCTTACATGTAAAACTGACTATGACGTATATGCATTGACATGCAGCTGCAACTTGAAATACATTGGTAGCACCACATAACAGGTGCAAAAGAGAATCCTACAACATATTCGTGCAATTGTAAATAGTGATGATAGTTACCCTGTAGCAAGACATTTTAAATTGATACATAACAATAAACTAAAGTATTTTAAGTATTTTGTAATTGGCGCAGTGGGCCCACAAAAGAGGAGTGGAACTAGAGAATCGAAGTTGAGGAGGTTGGAGACTTCGTATATTCTAGAACTAGATTACAAACACCCGAAAGGCCTTAACACTAGCAAAGATTTGTATACACTCCTCTGATGCCACCTAATAATAAGTGTATAACCATGATGTAATACTGCTAACAGAACAGAATAGTTGTCTATATACATTAAGGCCAACTGAAATTTTTAGCATCATGAAAGAAAGTCTTAAGGCATCTATTTGTAGGATAAATGATGGACTATAGACAAGAATATATATATATATATATATATATATATATATATATATATATATATATATATATATATATATATATATATGAATGTATTTAATTTTTATATTTATGGTTGGATTTATAGATAAGATTTTATAGAAAAGTATATTTAATACATCTATTCATTGAATGTATGTTCTTAACCATTTATTTATAATGTAATTTATATGGAAATGTCTTTGTGTCTATCATGCATTCGCACTTCAAAGGGGCGTCAATATGGATAATCTCAGTGGTGCCAGAAACTAGGGTATGTGTATGTATATGATGAAGATCATCTCCCCTGGATAACTTCAAGATTGCTTGCTAACTGGAAACCTTATTTAATTTTTAGTTTTCACACATTAATATATTTGGGGCACTAGGACACTTTATATTTACGTTTTGGTGCACTGCACTTCAAGTACATTCGAGCTTTAGGGACAATGGATGGTATAGATATTGAGAGTATTTCAATGTATTATTTTGGATTTATGCTGCTATAAACTGTTTTTATCATATTATTGTAAATATGATGTGATACCACTGTTGGACAACATGGGGATGAGCATTTATGCTTATAATATTAATAACCACAAGAAATTTCTTCTATGTCCATGAATTTTTTCAAATGCACTTGTACTTTAAAAAGGCGGTGTAATAGCCGTGGGGTGTCATGTGATCAAGGGCGGGATCGCCCGAAACGCGCCATGGCAGAATTGGCACAATAAAATAATACCTGCACGAAAATTGGGTCTGCGCTCGTCTTTTGGCAATTTAAAGCTGAAGTGGTGTTCGAGTTTGGATGTATATATATATATATATATATATATATATATATATATATATATATATATATATATATATATATATATATATATATATATATTACCTACTGCCGGTCGCCAGTAGGTATATATAGTTAGGATTTTTTCTCAATGAGATTTTTGAAAATTCTATGTCTAATAACTTTGGCGTTTGTGGACGGAATTGGCTGAAATTTTCAGGAAAATTGAACATTTTGTTTCTGAGCAGCCCCTGACAATTTGGGGGGGGGGTTTCATCAAGGGGGGGCCGAGAAAAAAGGGCGGTCCCAAAACGCGTTTTTCCCATGTTAATTTCCATAGGGCGGTTGGCCTCACTTTTAGCTCGAACGGCTGAATGGATTTGCACGAAACTTGGCAAAATTGTAGGGACTGTTAGCCCGATGTGCCTTTGCTAGGTCTCAATATATGTGCTCCAGTGGATTTTGAGTAATTTAGGTTCAAAAAAAGATATATATCTGGGCGGAGCCTAACCACACATCTGATCTGATTGGCTGTCAGCACTTCATCCAAGAAGTGTTGGCAGCCATCTTGGGACCAATATACACGATAGCACCTCATTAAAAAGCATTGTAGTTAATAGAGGGTTTTAGGACTTTAGTTACATTATAAATCATTTGTTGATGGTACCATACTCGTTTTAGGAATTGTGGTGGGTTCTAAGGTGATTTTACCATGTGAAAAAACCTTCTGCTGTGATATCATGAATATTGTTTGAAAGAAAACTAATATCTCATGATTTTCCCACAGTGGTTTGAAAGGGGATCTATAAGCTAAACTGAAAGCATATTTTCTGTAAATTCACATTATCTTTCTCAGTCATGTGAAAATGAAGTCTGACATTCTCAGTAAAACATGTACATCCAACAAGGACAGAGACTGTCAGTTGATTCCTTTGTGTTCTACTGCAGCCTCCTTGTGTGTTCTAAAGAACAACTAGAGCGCTAACAGTCCTACTTATTACAAAGGTATGGCACACCTGAAGCCATCTTGATTGAAATAAAGTGGTAACTCTTAAAACATTTAATTTAAAAAGAAACAACATGAGGGGGTATATTTTGCCATAGAAAGTATGATTAGTGCTGCAGAATGAAAAATTAGGGCACATTTCGAGTGACTTCTCAAATCCTTTTCTATTTCATTAAAACATTCTGACATGCAGTCTCCCAAAATGGCCACTAGAGACAAAAGAGCCCAAATGTAGCCCAAATATCACCCAGATGTAGCCCAAGTATAGCCCAATGACAGAATGTCCCAGAGTGTTCTAAAGAACAACTAGAGCGCTAACAGTCCTACTTATTACAAAGGTATGGCACACCTGAAGCCATCTTGATTGGAATAAAGTGGTAACTCTTAAAACATTTAATTTAAAAAGAAACAACATGAGGGGGTATATTTTGCCATAGAAAGTATGATTCGTGCTGCAGAATGAAAAATTAGGGCACATTTTGAGTGACTCCTCAAATCCTTTTCTATTTCATTAAAACATTCTGACATGCAGTCTCCCAAAATGGCCACCAGAGACAAAAGAGCCCAAATGTAGCCCAAATATCACCCAGATGTAGCCCAAGTATAGCCCAATGACAGAATGTCCCAGAGTGTTCTAAAGAACAACTAGAGCGCTAACAGTCCTACTTATTACAAAGGTATAGCACACCTGGAGCCATCGTGATGGGAATAAAGTGGTAACTCTTAAAACATTTAATTTAAAAAGGAACAAAATGAGGGGGTATATTATGCAATAGAAGGTATTATTAGTGCTGCAGAAAGAAAAATTAGGGCACATTTTGAGTGACTTTTCAAATCCTCTTCTATTTCATTAAAAAATTCTGACATGCAGTCTCCCAAAATGGCCACCAGAGACAAAAGAGCCCAAATGTAGCCCAAATGTCACCCAGATGTAGCCCAAGTATAGCCCAATGACAGAATGTCCCAGAGTGTTCTAAAGAACAACTAGAGCGCTAACAGTCCTACTTATTGCAAAGGTATGGCACACCTGAAGCCATCTTGATTGGAATAAAGTGGTAACTCTTAAAACATTTAATTTAAAAAGGAACAAAATGAGGGGGTATATTTTGCCATATGAATTATGATTAGTGCTGCAGAAAGAAAAATTAGGGCACATTTTGAGTGACTTCTCAAACCCTCTTCAATTTCATTAAAAAATTCTGACATACAGTCTCCCAAGATGGCCACCAGAGACAAAAGAGCCTAAATGTAGCCCAAATATCACCCAGATATACCCCAATTATAGCCCAATGACAGAATGTCCCAGAGTGTTCTAAAGAACAACTAGAGCGCTAACAGTCTTACTTATGACAAAAGTATGGCACACCAGAAGCCATCTTGATTGGAATGAAGTGGTAAGTCTGAAAACACTCAATTTAAAAAGGAACAACATGAGGGGGTTAATTTTGCCATAGAAAGTATGATTAGTGCTTCAGAAAGAAAAATTAGGGATCATTTTGAGTGACTTCTCAAATCCTCTTCTATTTCATTAAAAAAAATTGTGACATGCAGACTGAAACATGCACTTTGAATACCAGCAGCAGACGTCCCTGGTGAGCAGTAGCTTTACTACAGTGATCTAATGCGCAACTAGAGTGCTAACATTCAGAATTTATGGCAAATGTGTGACACATCTGAATGCCTTCTTGATGGAACCAAAGTAAACAAGCATTGAAAATGCAATAGATCTCGCCCTCGTTTAAGTTAAAGCCATTCTGTTTGTAATGAGGTGGCTTTTTAGCTTTGCTTTTATTAGTGTTTTTTCAACTTTCATGTAAATAACATGCATCTGTATGCATATAAGTATATGTATGCATGCATTTATGTTTGTATTTATATAGATATACAGATGATATATGTTTATATATGTATGTATATATATATATTCACTGAAAAAACCATAGGCTATAGACCATATATAGTTAGGAATTAGCATTTACAAAACCTTGAAAATTCACTGAAAAAACCATAGGTTATAGACCATATATAGTTAGGAATTCGCATTTACAAAACCTTATTTTACTCACACAAAACCATTGAAATTCCATATATAGTTAGTTGCACTAACTATATATCGTGCACCCGCAATCCACTGCTGATGATGTCACATATTACATCATTCATGACATGGTCAGTGACATCACTGATGACATCACTGATGACATCTCAAATGACATCACTGATGACATCACTGATGACAACATCCAGTGACTGTATGTTTCTGTAAAGTTAAAATATGTCTTACATATTGAAGAATGAGTGGATGTATAAGTGTCTGGATGAAGGATTTAGTAGGTGCATGACTGACTGTATGAGTGAGTGATTAAATGTGTCTCACTGAGTGCATGGGTTAGTGACCAAACTGTCTTAATTTTTGCATCATTATGTCTGTTGTTCTGTAAACTGTTGCATGTGTTGATAAGTAGCTATATGAGTAACTATATGGGTTATTGATTGGTTGCCCAAGTATTTGTATGGGAGACTGAGTGTGTGTGTGGGTGGCTGGGAGGTGTATGACTCTGTGCATTGATGTGTGAGCAGTTGATTCACTAGATGTATGGTTTCAAAAGTGCATGTGGAAACAGCTGTATGGGCGGTTGACTGTGTGCATGAGTGTATTGGTGAGTGAATGGATATCTCAGTGCTACATGTCAAAGTAAGTACATATGTAAAACACAGTATATGTGAGAGTTGACATATATAAATAACTGTGCATAAGAGCCAGTGAATGTGTGAGTGGCTGTATGGATCATTGTGAACTTGTATCAGGGATTGTATAAGAGAGTAAATATGTGTTAGTATATGTTTGAATAAGTAAAGTTTGTATAACTGTATAGTTGAGGAAATTGAGGTGTGATTGATTCTTTGCATGACTGACTAGGTGTGTGAGTAACTCCATGGATGAGTGACAGTCTGTGAGTGTCTGTTTACACTGATTGTATCTAAGGTTATATTAGAGTCTGAAGAGGTTCATCGTATTATCACACGAATGATATCATCAGTGATGTGATCAGTAATGTCAAATGAGATGTCATCAGTGATGTCATCAGTGATGTCATTTGAGATGTCATCAGTGATGTCATTTGAGATGTCATCAGTGATGTCATCAGTGATGTCACTGACCATGTCATGAATGATGTAATATGTGACATCATCAGCAGTGGATTGCGGGTGCGCGATATATAGTTAGTGCAACTAACTATATATGGAATTTCAATGGTTTTGTGTGAGTAAAATAAGGTTTTGTAAATGCGAATTCCTAACTATATATGGTCTATAACCTATGTTTTTTTTCAGTGAATTATATATATATATATTACCTACTGGTGGTCGCCAGTAGATATATATAGTTAGGACCTAGTAACCATAGGAAATTCCGAACATTCTATTGGAAATAACTTTGGCGCTGATTGAGGGATCTGCCTGTAATTTTCCTTACATTTGCCTCACTGCGCTCTGCTCCTTTCCTTAAAGTTTCAGGGGGATTTGTCAATCGGGGGCTTTGAAAAAAGGGGGGTCCTAAAACGTGTTTTCCCCATGTTAATTTTTATAGGGACATTCCGACAAGGCTACAGCTCGAACGGCTGAACGGAATTACACCAGATTTGCCAAAATGGTAGGGACTGGTATGTAGCAGTGCCTTTTGTATGTTTTGTGTAAATCCCTCTAGTAGTTTTTGAGAAATTGAATGTGAAATTGAGTCCAATGCAATTTTTCATAGGACCTTTAGACACAGCTACAGCCTGAACGGCTGAATGTAATTACTGCAAACTTGGCAAAATGGTAGAGCCTGGTATGCAGAAGTGCCTTTTGTATATTTGGTGAAAATCGCTTCAGTAATTGTTGAGAAAATCGACTTTTTTCAAATTATGTATCTATAAGCGGGACACGGTGCGCGCACGGTCGTGCACCGTCCTTGCACTTTCCTTGCACGTGCACGGACCTTAGCGTGCACGAGCTGCATGCTGATTGGCTGCCAATGTCTGTCAACACTCCAAAACAGAAATTGTTGGCAGCCATCTTGTGCCTCTGTAGACTGAGGCACAGGAAAGCAGAAAAACAAACGTGTAGAACTCAAAAAGGGGGCAGGGTAGAAGTACCCTGACCCCCTAGGCCTGCTCAGGGGGTCCCACGAGGACCCCCAAGGCCCCCCAAAAAATCGAGGGGTTCGTGCACGGTGCGCGCACCCCGCAATTTTTAAAAAATAAAACATTTTAAACGTAATCCGCTAATAGAATTAGCATTTAGAAAACCTTTGAAATGTATTGAAAAAGCTATAGGTTTCACGCCTGACATAGTTAGGAATTAGCATTTAAAAAGTGGTCCCAGAAGGATATTAACATATTTAAACGTTATCCGCTAATAGAATTAGCATTTAAAAAACCTTTCAAATTCACTTAAAAAACCATAGGTTTCAGGTCATATATAGTTAGGAATTAGCATTTAATAAACCTTGCAAATTCAATTAAAAAAACATAGGTTTCAGGTCATATATAGTTAGGAGTTAGCATTTAAAAAACCTTTGAAATTCACTGAAAAAAACATAGGTTTCAGGCCTTATAAAGTTAGGAATTAGCATTTAAAACACCATTGAAATTGCTCCTATATAGTTAGTTGTACTAACTATATTTCGCGCACCTGCAATCCACTGCTGATGATGTCACATATTACTTCATTCATGACATGGTCAGTGACATCACTGATGACATCTCAAATGACAACAATGCGCCTCGATCCACTGGGATGGTATGAACTTTTATTTTGAATGTTAACAGCAGGCCACTCACTGAAGTAGCACGGAGTGCAACGCAAATACCAGCAGGCCATGCTGTTTGGCCACGCCCACTGTGGCAAGGTGTTTGGAGTGATTAAGGTGCCCCCAAAACTGCTCTGCTGCCACATTCAAGTCCACAGCCCCTGAGGAAGCAGTAACGAAACGCGTCAGGAATGGACTATGCAATTTGAGGACCTGAAATGTTCATGCTGCGGCTGCTTTCAATAAACAAATTTGGTGAATAACTACCTGTGGAGTGACTCTCTCTACAACAGGCGAACTTGTGAGGTTTATCTATATATATATATATATATATATATATTTTGCCACACGTTTTGTTCGCAGAGCAGGACACAGGTAAGGGCGGTCAAGGCGCTGGGGGCGAACACCTCAAAAAAACATACACACACTCCTTCTTTACCAGATGGAAAGAAGCACGCCGACCAGGCATCAGAATTCAAGGTACTGGTTTATTCAGGCAAAGTGGCAGCACTGTATGCAAAAGTCAAATCCACTCCTTTGGGCTTTGGTCTGCAATGCAAGTACTTCATAAAGGATCTGAGGCACAATGTCCAGACGCGTTTCGAGAACTCCTTGTTCTCTTTCTCAATGGCCGTTTGTGCTGACTAGAGTTCGTGTTCCCACCCATTCACTTTAAAGGTCCTGCCCCAAGGTGGGCGTGGCACATTGCATCTTGGGACCTGTAGTGCAGGGTCAGTCACACTCACAGTTATTACGTCGAACTCTAGCACAATGTCTCATTTCAACACCCAGTGGTTCGAAATTAAAGCCTGTTTTGCTGCATGTCGACCAATGTTCTGAAATTTGCATCCATTTCACGCTTGCATCCTTGTTGGAAAAAACGCTCGTCTACCTTCAGCCAGTGTGAACCTGTGCCTTTGAATTGATGCCGAATGTGTTGCACGCTAGTGCTCCACCTTCCCACGCCCACAACTTGCACTAGGGCTCAGTGATCGCTGGAAAACTCCGTGCTTGCTGGTATACTCCGTGCTGCTTACCAGGCAAGTGCAGGCGGGTCCTGTTCTTAAAGAATTTTGCCACACGTTTTGTTCGCAGAGCAGGACACAGGTAAGGGCGGTCAAGGCGCTGGGGGCGAACACCTCCAAAAAACATACACACACTCCTTCTTTACCAGATGGAAAGAAGCACGCCGACCAGGCATCAGAATTCAAGGTACTGGTTTATTCAGGCAAAGTGGCAGCACTGTATGCAAAAGTCAAATCCACTCCTTTGGGCTTTGGTCTGCAATGCAAGTACTTCATAAAGGATCTGAGGCACAATGTCCAGACGCGTTTCGAGAACTCCTTGTTCTCTTTCTCAATGGCCGTTTGTGCTGACTAGAGTTCGTGTTCCCACCCATTCACTTTAAAGGTCCTGCCCCAAGGTGGGCGTGGCACATTGCATCTTGGGACCTGTAGTGCAGGGTCAGTCACACTCACAGTTATTACGTCGAACTCTAGCACAATGTCTCATTTCAACACCCAGTGGTTCGAAATTAAAGCCTGTTTTGCTGCATGTCGACCAATGTTCTGAAATTTGCATCCATTTCACGCTTGCATCCTTGTTGGAAAAAACGCTCGTCTGCCTTCAGCCAGTGTGAACCTGTGCCTTTGAATTGATGCCGAATGTGTTGCACGCTAGTGCTCCACCTTCCCACGCCCACAACTTGCACTAGGGCTCAGTGATCGCTGGAAAACTCCGTGCTTGCTGGTATACTCCGTGCTGCTTACCAGGCAAGTGCAGGCGGGTCCTGTTCTTAAAGAATTTTGCCACATGTTTTGTTCGCAGAGCAGGACACAGGTAAGGGTGGTCAAGGCGCTGGGGGCGAACACCTCCAAAAAACATACACACACTCCTTCTTTACCAGATGGAAAGAAGCACGCCGACCAGGCATCAGAATTCAAGGTACTGGTTTATTCACGCAAAGTGGCAGCACTGTATGCAAAAGTCAAATCCACTCCTTTGGGCTTTGGTCTGCAATGCAAGTACTTCATAAAGGATCTGAGGCACAATGTCCAGACGCGTTTCGAGAACTCCTTGTTCTCTTTCTCAATGGCCGTTTGTGCTGACTAGAGTTCGTGTTCCCACCCATTCACTTTAAAGGTCCTGCCCCAAGGTGGGCGTGGCACATTGCATCTTGGGACCTGTAGTGCAGGGTCAGTCACACTCACAGTTATTACGTCGAACTCTAGCACAATGTCTCATTTCAACACCCAGTGGTTCGAAATTAAAGCCTGTTTTGCTGCATGTCGACCAATGTTCTGAAATTTGCATCCATTTCACGCTTGCATCCTTGTTGGAAAAAACGCTTGTCTGCCTTCAGCCAGTGTGAACCTGTGCCTTTGAATTGATGCCGAATGTGTTGCACGCTAGTGCTCCACCTTCCCACGCCCACAACTTGCACTAGGGCTCAGTGATCGCTGGAAAACTCCGTGCTTGCTGGTATACTCCGTGCTGCTTACCAGGCAAGTGCAGGCGGGTCCTGTTCTTAAAGAATTTTGCCACACGTTTTGTTCGCAGAGCAGGACACAGGTAAGGGCGGTCAAGGCGCTGGGGGCGAACACCTCCAAAAAACATACACACACTCCTTCTTTACCAGATGGAAAGAAGCACGCCGACCAGGCATCAGAATTCAAGGTACTGGTTTATTCAGGCAAAGTGGCAGCACTGTATGCAAAAGTCAAATCCACTCCTTTGGGCTTTGGTCTGCAATGCAAGTACTTCATAAAGGATCTGAGGCACAATGTCCAGACGCGTTTCGAGAACTCCTTGTTCTCTTTCTCAATGGCCGTTTGTGCTGACTAGAGTTCGTGTTCCACCCATTCACTTTAAAGGTCCTGCCCCAAGGTGGGCGTGGCACATTGCATCTAGGGACCTGTAGTGCAGGGTCAGTCACACTCACAGTTATTACGTCGAACTCTAGCACAATGTCTCATTTCAACACCCAGTGGTTCGAAATTAAAGCCTGTTTTGCTGCATGTCGACCAATGTTCTGAAATTTGCATCCATTTCACGCTTGCATCCTTGTTGGAAAAAACGCTCGTCTGCCTTCAGCCAGTGTGAACCTGTGCCTTTGAATTGATGCCGAATGTGTTGCACGCCAGTGCTCCACCTTCCCACGCCCACAACTTGCAATAGGGCTCAGTGATCGCTGGAAAACTCCGTGCTTGCTGGTATACTCCGTGCTGCTTACCAGGCAAGTGCAGGCGGGTCCTGTTCTTAAAGAATTTTGCCACACGTTTTGTTCGCAGAGCAGGACACAGGTAAGGGCGGTCAAGGCGCTGGGGGCGAACACCTCCAAAAAACATACACACACTCCTTCTTTACCAGATGGAAAGAAGCACGCCGACCAGGCATCAGAATTCAAGGTACTGGTTTATTCAGGCAAAGTGGCAGCACTGTATGCAAAAGTCAAACCCACTCCTTTGGGCTTTGGTCTGCAATGCAAGTACTTCATAAAGGATCTGAGGCACAATGTCCAGACGCGTTTCGAGAACTCCTTGTTCTCTTTCTCAATGGCCGTTTGTGCTGACTAGAGTTCGTGTTCCCACCCATTCACTTTAAAGGTCCTGCCCCAAGGTGGGCGTGGCACATTGCATCTTGGGACCTGTAGTGCAGGGTCAGTCACACTCACAGTTATTACGTCGAACTCTAGCACAATGTCTCATTTCAACACCCAGTGGTTCGAAATTACGAACTTGTGAGGTTTATCTATATATATATATATATATATATATATATATATATATATATATATATATATATATATATATATATATATATATATATATATATATATATATATAAAACCTACTGGAGGTCGCCAGTAGGTAGTTATAGTTAAGACCTAGTTACCATAGGAAAATGGCAACATTCTATTTGCAATAACTTTAGCCCCGGTGGATGAACATTCGTGAAATTTTCAAAACTAATTCTTTGTTGAGACACGCTCCTAATTGGAAAGTTTGTGGTTGATTAGTCAAGGGGCGGCCGAGAAAAGAGGGGGGTCCCAAAACGTGTTTTTTCAATGTTAATTTCCAAAAGGGAACTTAAGACCATACTACAGGTTGAACTGGTGAACGGAATTAGCCCACATTTAGCAGGGAGAAGGGTCTTTGTCTAGAAAGCACATTTTTGTTATTTGGTGTAAATCCGTTCAGTAGTTTTTGAGAAATATCGAAATGTACAGATATCGATATTTGGGAATTCTGCCATCTGATTGGCTGAGGCATTACGAGCACGAGCTTGCTGCTGATAGGCTGCGAGCGCTGTGAGCGTTTGCAACTAAGAAGTGTTGGCGGCCATTTTGTGATTCCGTTGAAGTGAGTAAGGAGGAAAAAGGGCAGAAAATGTGGGAAAGAGAAGGGTAAGAGCACTGTAACCTTTGTGGGGTGTTTTAGGGTGTGCTATAGAGGGGGTGGAAAGTGAACTAATCATACCTACCGGTGTGAAAGTTCTAGGCTACGAAAATTAAGTGAGGTATTGCCTAGTGTGATGTTTCAAGGGTGAGCTTGTGCACGACTCGAGGATTAAAGCGTGATACCACACTGTGGGCCAGATGTTGGCAATCCCAGTTTACCGACTCTTAAATACCAAATCAAACCGATTCGGTATTTCAGATTCGGAAAACGGGATGTAGGTAATAAATCGCAAAAAATTACCGATTCTGTAACATTCGGATTTCCCAATCGGTATTTACCGAATTGGTAAATATCGATTCTGAAAATACCGATTTGTTATTCCCATTCTACCCCATGGTACTCCTGACCCATATGAATGAATGGGATTTACCGAATCGGTATTTACCGATACGATAAATACCGATTCGGAAAAACAAAAAGAACCCATGTGAGCCAGTCAAACAATCAGGAAAACCCACCACACCCCACAACAAAGCAACAGAGGAACCAACCAATCAGATGCAACTACCCCTCCCCAGTACTTTTTTTTTTTTTTTAAGAGCTTATAAAGCGCACAGTAACGCCATCACGGCGTGTCCCTGCGCTGAATGGAGCTACTCACAACCACCCACTACAGAACCCCTAGCCCTACAAGGTATAGAGTAGAGTTTTGAGCCTAGCCCGAAACACTGCTCTCCAGTCTCAGGGCAGGAGGGAGTTTGTTCCAGTGCTGAGCAGCTTGGAGCGAAAGAGATCGTCCGCCCATTCTGGCCTTCCTTACCCTTGGGACTGTCAACAGCCCAATGCCCTGCGAGCGGAGGGCCCTTGGTGGTTCGTAGCGGCTGACTAAGTCTCTAAGATAGGCGGGCGACCTGCCCCAGACAATACGGTGACAGAAGAGGAGGCATTTTAACAGCACGCATTTTTTCACTGGCAACCAGTGAAGCGCATCCAGTGCCTGCTGAGAATTTGCTCTCCTAGGTCTCCTTAGCACCAGGCTGGCGGCGGCATTCTGGATGACTTGCAGGCGACCAAGGCTACCCTTGGTGGACCCAAGGAACAGAATGTTGGCTGGAAGTGGCCACACCCATGCAGGTGCAGAGCAACTGAACTGTTCATAGAGCAGGGGGAAACACAGAGGAGTAGGCTGCCCTGAGCATAGGTGAGCTGCATTATGGAGTCCCAGGATGGCCAGAAGGATGGAGCTGAGTTTAAGAGGAAGATGAAATTCAGCCCAGCAGAACTGCAGGTGCTGGTGGAGGAGGTGGTCAAACACCACACCAAGCTCTTTGGCAAGCAGTCTCTGCATGTTGCAGAGTCTGTAAAACGGAACACCTGGCAGGAGATCCAGTCCAAGGTCAATGCCATTGGGGTCACACACAGGGACATAGATGACCTAAAAAAAGGTGGTATGATCAGCCGAAAATTCAACACAGAGGAAAGAAGCCGGAGCCAAAGGTGGAGAGAGGAGCCGTGCACCAAGACTGGAGCAGCTGGTGGAATCCACCCTGGAGCCAGACACTATCCATGAGATGGGGGATGCTGACAGCTCAGCCAGAGCTGCAAGAAAACAAGGTAAGATGCATGGTCATGAATCCCCACCCTTTTCCCTGACCCAGTTCCCCAATGTGGGTCTCTGCATCACACTCCAGAACTGGTTTTAGTTTTAACCAGCAATGCATCATGGGAGACGTAGTCATAGGAACAGACATCAATGCAGTCAACATAGAAATCAGCAAGGCATGCCATACACCACATCCATAAGCTGTTGAGGACTAGGCAATTGTGCGATAGGAATGTGTTTTATTAATGTCACACAGGTGAGCAACACCACTGACCCATTGTCCATATCTGTCCACAGGAGAGTCATCATGCAGTACAGCGCAGGAAAGGGAGGAGAGGGCACCGGCAGGGAGAAAACCCCCAAAAGATCAGGTCCAAGCACTAATCTGTAAAAAACACCCACAGCGCAGGCAGCCACTACACCGGAGCGACCCACCACACCACAGCCACTGTCACCTCTGCTGTTTGGGTCACAATATTTGGAACCACCAGCACTTTCCCCCACACCAACCTCTGAGTCATCTGTGCTGGGAAGGCCAAGGAGGCATGATGTGCCCCCTCTCGGGATCCTGGAGACATTAGATGATGAAGATGTAGAGAGTCTCACACTAACAAGTTCATCTCTGGCTGACAACGCCTGGCAGCAGACTTCATCTGGAGCTGTGCGTGCCAGTGTCCGAGGCCGTAGGTTATGGGAGAGAAGCGAAGGCCAGGATGGAGAAGGGTTCTTCTGTGGACTTGAAGCCACCATTGAGAAAGCCCAGCACCTGCATTCAAAGGGCATTTTAGCTGTGCATAGACAGGTGCGCATAATAAACAGCAGGATGTCCAACATTGACTGGGGGATTAGCTCCATGTCAGAGAGCATGCACTTCAAGGCAAATGGAATGAGGGTCCTGACACAGTGCATGAGTGCCCTCTGCCAAAAACTAGAGAGTGACCTCTCCGAGAGGTGCAGGGATCGTCAGTGCATACGCCAACAGAACAAAGCCATGAACCGGCTTGCCACAGCAACCTCCATGCTATGCCGGCGCTCTGTCGCCTTGTAGGATGACATTGTGCACTGCTGCACTGATTTGTCGAGGGGGATGAGGAGAGTCACCTCTGCCATGGAGGTTTTGCTCACACACCAGGCAGTCACTGCTGGAGACACAGGTGTCGGGGACACAGAAGACTCCACCAGCAGGAGTGGTTCTAGCACTCCTGTTCCTGACATACGTAGGAGCAGCATGCGCCAATATGCTGACCCAGGCCCCACTGTAACCGTTGACACCCAGCCTTATGCATCCCGCACTGTAGTGTGTGGGTGCAAACATTGATGATGCCCTCATACCCACAGGACAGGTCACAGTGAGGTCAACTGTGACCACCCAGTGTGGAATATAGACATTGTAGTACCATGGTGTGGTATCAGTAAAGTGCCGTAGTGACTATTAAACTACGTACTTCAAATAGTAGGCCTGCCGGTGTCTCCTTACTTACTTAGAAATAGCTGCATGTGATCTCTGCCCATCTCAGTCTCCCATCTGGTGCTAGCGCTGCTCCTGCTACATAGGGCTCTGCCTGTTATGTTCCATCATCAATGTCCTCATGATGTGTGATCATCCTTCCTTTGTGGCAAGATTGTGCAGCATGGTACAGGTCCCTATTATTTTGCAGCAGACGATTGGAGTGTACTGCCGTGCACCTCCACTCTTATGGAGGCAGCGGTACCTGCTTTTTAGAAGTCCAAATGTGCATTCTACAACGTTGCGTGTTGCTCTGTGTGCCACATTGTAAAGCCTCTCACTCCTGGTAGATGGATTCATGTTGTGGGTAAGAATAAAGGACCGCAGAGCATAAGCACTATCACCTAGGTTGAAAAGAGAATGCCATTAGTTACTCACTCATGATTGATCCATGTCCATTGACTATCAGGGTGTGTCAAAGTTATTTACCTAGCAGGTATCCATCCCTGAAATCTCCAGCAACAAGGCGTGTGTATATCCCACTGTTCTGGAAGATGTACGAAGTAAAGTAATTGTTTGTTGATTAATTAAAATCATTACTAAAAGAAAAATTACATATCAAGCTCAATGAACAATAAACGAATACAATGCCAAAAAAATAAATTTGTCGACAATTGATTAACCATTTTCCAGTTAGGGATTAAAGTTCATGATGCTAGCAGCAAATAATATTCAATTTTTGATAGCAATCTACAAGATCTAGATAAAGTGCAATGAGCTCACATAGCAAAAACAAAGGTGCAATGTGGTAGCAGCAAGTATTCGATACCAGTTAGCAGCAGAGTAAAAAATCAATTTTGCAGATTGACTATAACTATTAGCAGCAAAAATACAATAGTATTTCAAAATCAATACTAATGTGACTTATGCTATCAGCAGAAAAGTAAAAAGTGCATTAAGTTTTTCACCAGCAAATCTAAAGTGCCTTATGCTAGCAGCAAAAAGTTATTATTTAATTTTAAAATAATCAATAATGCATGGCTAAAGGATAAAGTGCACATACTCAGATCTTTAAAATCATAAAATAAGTGGACATAATGAGCCAAACATACTATAAAAGTTGCCTTACAACATACACAATATTACACAATTTCAAAATGAATTGAAAGTGTCATAAAATAGCCCATCAACTCCCTAAAAACAATAAAATCATTGATTCACAGCGGTAACGGAATTATCGTTTACTTTGGATGTCAACCTTACATAGTTTCTTTTCCACTCTAAAAATGAATTGAACAAATTGATGTATAATATTAACATTGACTCCACTTAAGCAAAATATTAATGCCGATCTACAAGTTCTAACTCCTATTTCTTTAAAGATAGGTTTTAAAATTGACTTCCTGCAACATTTTTGGGCATAGCGTTACCATGTGCAGCAAAGTTTCCTCATACTGCCCGCAAAGCCTACAAATATTTGATGACCATGTATACTCCCACTTAAGGGTTCCATCTTTGGTTGGATATATGCCAAACCTTAATAGCATACATTTCTTTTTAATCAAGAGTTTTAGATGAAAAAGTAAATAAGGTTGGACAAACATTTTCTCAAAAGAGTTTGCAATAGACAAAAACTGTTTTTTTTCTCAGCTCATCTTTGTCCATTATTTCTGAGAACAGAACAACGGTTGAATTAAATAATTTTTTATAAACCATTTTGCTCCTCACTTCATCTTCCAAGTTAGGGCATTCGAAATTTAAAAGACAGAAGATGTACGAGTCGCGGGTACTCCCTGGGAATTTGGCCACAATGTCTATTATGATGTTGCCTTCGTTGCATATCACCAGCACATTGATTGAGTGTGTTGATTTCCAGTTCCTGTAAATGTGTTCTGTGGCTGCAGGTGGGCAGAGTGGGATGTGGGTGCCATCTATACAGCCTATGATGTGAGGGAAGTGTGCCAGATGATAGAAATTGCTTTTGGTCTTCGCAAGTTCCGCAGGTGTGTCAGGAAACCTAATATAATGATGCATTCTCTGCATCATGGCCTCAAGGAACTTCCAAAAGAAACGGGACAGGCAGCTCTGGTACACACCACCTACTGCAGCAATCACACTCTGGTAACTCCCAGATGCAAGCAGTTATGAGCTACACAGCACCTGCACATGGGGTGGGATGGCGTACGCCTTTGGTGTTGTGTGATACAGGTGTGGGTGGAGGTCCCTGATCAAGTCCAGGATGGTTTGGGGGTGCAGCCTGTACCTTTGCAGTATCTCTGGCTCAGTTAGTTGGAAGAGCGTTTTCCTCTGCCTGTAGACTTGCTCCTCCCCTTCTCCATACCCTCTCTCCTGCTGCCTGTAGCCGTAGCCGCCTTCCTATGATGTAGAATGCAGCCATTCTGGTTGCACTGTTGCATTTTGGGTCCTTATTTTATAGCCTGCACCTGGTAACCACCTGCTTTCAATCCTTGGTATTTACCGACTCTTAATTACCGAAGTTCTTGAAATTCGGTATTTTTTTGGTTTCCTACATCTCGAAAGTCATTTTTTACCATTTTGTATTTACCGATTCGGTAATTAAGAATTCGGTAAATAGGGATTCGGAATATTCTGAATCGGTAGAATACCGACTCGTATTTACCGAATCGGTAGTATTTTGACCCCTTCATCTCATTTTCCAAATACCGGTCGGTAACGGGTGAAATTACTGAATTTCGGCCGTGACCGACCGGTATTTGGCTACCTACATCTGGCCCTGTGTGTCTTATGCTGTGAAGTTTTTTGCTCTGGCCGCTGCAGTACAGTTGTGGAAGTAGTGTCAGCAGGTATTTATACCTACTAGGATGAACTACTGACCCGAACTGGTGTGAAAGTTCTGGGTACGGAAAATATGTGAGGTATTGTCTAGAGTCTCATTGAAGGAGGAAGTGTTGGCCTCCATTTGGTGATTCCGTTGAAGTGAGTAAGGGGAAAAATGGGCAAAACAATGGGAAATAGGAGGGTCGGAGCACTGTAACCTCTGTGGGGTGTTTAGGGTGTGCTATAGAGGGGTTGCAAAGTGAAGTAACCATACATACCGGCATGAAAGTGCTAGGCTACGAAAATCAAGTGAGGTATTGCCTAGAGTGTGAGGTGGTGCGGGACTCGGGGTTTAGAGCGTGAGTCTAAATTGTGTGTCTAATGCTGTGAAGTCATGTGCCGTGGCCGCTGCAGTACAGCTGTGGAAGTTGTGTCAGCATGTGTTTCTAACTACTAGGATGAACTACTGGCCGTACTGGTCTGAAAGGTGTGGGGTATGGAAAAGATGTGAGGTAGTGTGTAGAATCTCAGGTTTCTAAGCTGAGCTGCTGCCAGACTCGGGATGAAAGCGTGAGCCCAAACTGTATGTCATATGCTGTGAAGTCATGTACTCTGGCCACTGTGCCACATCTGTGCAAGTAGTGTCAGCATGTAGTTATATCTACTTGCAGGAATTTTTGTTTCGAACATTGTAAGTTATGTATGGTTCATAGGGAGTGTTATATAGGGAGTGCAAAGGTAAATTTGTGTGTATGAAATGAATTTGGTATTTGGAAAGTGGAAAGCACTGACTCCGCCGGGTCTAATGGCACTGGGGGCGCAAGGTGAGGTGCTGCTGGAGTTGGGAATAAAGCTGATGTACTACTGACCCTTCTTGTGAACTTTTAGCCTGAACGTGCCATTAAATGTTTGATAAAATGTTGCAAAAGTATTTCGTTAGGTTAAAAAAAATGAACTTTTAACCTGCAGGTGTCTTAGAAGGTTCCAGAAAGTGTGGTGATAAAATAGGTTGAACTTGTGACCTGTATGTGGTGCAGAATATTAAGTAGCTTTTCTGAAGGAAAATTCAAAATTAACCAATGTAGGTAAGTTTTGGAATGTCGTTGAAGGAATGAAGTATTCTGATTTATTCTTTACATGTATTTATGTGTGGAGCGAGAGAGAAATTGTGCCATTCCTGGTTTCATTCTTGATGAAGTTGGAGTTTTTCATGTACTATGGGAGAGAGTCAGAATTTTATGCATGTTTCATTTAAAATCTGGATAACAACTGCAAAGGTGAGTTAGAAATGAACAAGGTGTGGTATGTGTTTTATAGTAGTGATTAAGTATTTGAGGTGATGTTTTTAAATTTGATAGTATTTTTTATTTCAAAGTAATATAGTGTTAATAAAGTGTGGTGTTTGATATTGTTTATGAAATATGCATAGAATTTGAGATGTTGTTATATGTAGGGGTGGGCGTAGTTCACGAAGTAGCGCTACGCGAAGCTACGCGAAGTGCACTTCGCACTACGCAGACTTCACGTAGCACTACACGAGCTGCGTAGTAGCATGTTCGCACTGTGCAAGATGTGTTTTCAATGATTGCACAGTGAGGACAAGCATCCGACACTGTGCAATCATTGAAAATGGCATCATGCACAGTGCGAGCTGTAGTTTTGTGCTGCTCGAGTAGATTATTACTCGAGGGGTAGCTTTCTCAACACGAACTGGTAGTTTCTCATTGAGAGCGGTTGCGAGCATGCGCAACCACTCACAACGAGAAACCTGACCTCCCCGCTTTGAGCATCTCGCTGGGATGTCATTTTGCTTGCTCGCGGTCACGAACATGATGTTGAGGACTGCGAACAAGCAAAAAATGACCGCTGCACTACGCTACGCTGCACTCCGCATGTTGGCACTGTGCGACGTGCAGCTCGCGTAGTGCGAAGTTACACAAACTTCGCTAACTCCGCGTGCGTAGCGTAGTGCTTCGCCCAGGGTTATATATATATATGTACTTTGTATATGTTTAGGAATTTTTCAGAGCAGAAGTGTAGTTTGTCATCTTTATAGGACTGTATGGTTTTGAAAATGAGGTACAGCGTTAATTTGAGTTTGTAATGTATTCGGGGAGATGTAGAAAATGTTGCACGTTTGCAACTGATACTTTTTCTGGAAATAGTGGGGTGGGGGTGGTGGTAGGAGTCTTATGTGTTATTAAGTTAAAAGCGATAAAACGAAATGCAGAAATGTTATGTGGGCAGGTTGTGGTATTATTTTTGACACTGAGAGGTAGGTTTGAATGTAAGTCAGGGTAGGTTGTTGTACAATGGGGCTGTGTACAGTGTTTGGAGATTACATGGAAAGGAGATGGAGTTAGGAAAAGTGACATGTTACTTTTATATGTGATCTTAAGTTGAGATATAATATGAATATGGTTTCTGGTTTGTATTTGGGCATAGTTAATAGTGTTTGTAGTTTCTGAGTAGTGGATAATAAAAAGGTAGATATACTAAAATATATGGTAGTAAACGTATAAAGTTATTGTCTGTTCCTATGGAATAGAAGTTGTTGGAGAGTGCTTGTTTAGAAGAGATGTTTTATAAATGTGTGAGAGATAAAAAAATGTAAATGTGCGGTATATTTTCTGTATGACTGTTGATATTAGAGAACTGCATGTGATTATAAGTGATACTATTTGTCAAGCTGTATAGCTGTGGCGGATATATGTAGGTGTTGAAGTGGTCCGTGTTTTACTGATGGTGAGCTTCACTATCCCTCTTGAGATACTTGTCAATTTATTCATTCCAGTTAATATCTTTAATATAGATACAATAAAGGGACGATATATCAAAAGTTTGGGAATTAGAACTTTGTTTACTCTCCCCATGCCCTGTTATACACTCTACAGAGTGTTTAAACAAATTTCGTAGCATATAGATGCCCAGCTAGTAAAGGTGGTGTAGTTCGACTGGGCCCAGTCATAAACCATGCTATGGGATGGCTTATGTATTACCCGACAATTTACATGTTTTAATAGTTTTTGCTGATAAGTGTTCTGGCAGACACCTGTTAAAGTTAAGCCTGTGTTGAGTATAGTGGTGCTACTAGGAATGGTGGGGGTTTCTGTTTGATTTTGTATGGTTAAGGAAGGGTGGGGGTGGGTGTGGGGAAGGTGGGTATGTTTCTGATTAAAACACAGAATTTAGCAACGTGCAGATGTCGAGCTACTGAAGGTGATGTAGTACCACTGGGAGCACTTATAAAGTGCCCTAAGGCATGGTATATGTTTTACCTGCAAACTTGTCTGTTTTAATACGCTTTGCTCATGAGCGTTCCTGTAGACGGTTGTTGAAATTAAGTTCTTTTATTGGTATAGTGTGTTTACTAGGTTTGGTGTGGCTCTTTCTCTAATTTTGTAAAGTTAAGGAAGGATGGGAAAGAGGGTGGTGCAGTGGCAGTATGCCCATTCATGAATCGCTTTATGGTATGGTGTATGTTTTTTGGGCAAATTCCCATGTTATAATACGTTTTGGTGATGAGTGTTCCAGCAGACAGGTACAGAAATTACACAACATTTCTGTGGATAAGACATCTTCGTGCTGATAGACCACTCTTGTACTGTGGTAGAAGGCTGATAGCGTTGATGGAAAATATTTAACTTGGTGCCATTGTAGATTTTAATGGAAGGTTAAACTGTTTGTTTGTTACTATGGTGTAGTTAGGGTTCTAAGTGGGAGAAAAAAAGTGGGAGTGCTCTAAAAAGGGGGGCAAAGCTCTTAAAGGGGTGTGGGCTGTGCTAGTTGGGGCGTGGTCTAAATCAAGATCAGTATCATTGTGTGCTTTATAAAATCCTTTCTAATTATTGTAGTTTCGGAAAAAAACATTGTTTAAAGTGGAGAAGTGTGGCTCACTGGTTAGAGGAGGCAGACCCAGAAGCAGAGGTCAGACCCGTGACCAGGGTTCAATCCCGACGCGGCAGGGTCTTGAGACCAAATGTCCATGGACTCGATAATTCTCGCTTCGGTGCCCACTCGAATCATGGATTTACACTCTGCAACTCTGGGCATTAGCTTGCTTAATCTCCACAATGGCCCCCCGCGGCGGGATGCCTGGCTTTCACCTTGGGGATGCCCAGTATGGGTTATCTCACAGGGAAAAAGCCAGGACGGGTTCCCAAGGCAAGCGCCGAGATGCTCCAGGGTAATATGGCCGAGATACCCGCCACCCCCTCTCAACACAATCCCCAAAAGGAGGGAAACTGGAAACAGTTCTTGAAGTTTTTGGAAGTGGGATGGAGTGACCATCCCGGCCGTATTTATTAAAACAAAATTAAAAACATTAAACGTTTCATGTTATGTACAATTTCATTACCACATTGCGATGTTTGGCTAACCTTAACAGATTCTCTAATACAGAGGTTCTCCTAGCCGAACTAGCATCCTACAAAACATTTTCTTGACATATTGAAATTGTACATCCTAACGTTTAAGGGCCAACGGCAAGGTCATAACCGGTGTCAAGATCCCTAACCAGACTTACCCCTCCCACTTGGGAGGGGCGACAGCACGGAGGCGTACCTCAAGTGCAACTACTACCAATTTCCCTTGACTTGACGGGGGCACCTAAAAACTCGACGCCAGTTAAAGGTCGTTCGAATACTCGTGTGAGGTATCTAGAAGGTATCGTAGACCTTATCCCAACCCCACACAACTTACCGCATCTGCCGTCGCAGATGTCACTGGCCCCGGGAAATTCCCCAGGAGGGGGCTGTAACCCCTCCTACAAAGGAAGGGGCCTTGACCGCCTTTCCTTTACTTCCGGCGACCCATCCTTAGAAGGGACCGCCTCCCCATTGAGGGGCCAATGGCCACCTCTCCCGAGCGCTCCCATCCGTGTTGGGTGACGCCCACTCATAGGGATCTACTAATTAGTGCTCACCGATCATGACCTTACCGCCTACCAAAATAAATACGACAGTGCTAACTAAACCTAAGAATACATTGGCCACTATGACCGAAAGAGCATGCTTAAAAAATCAACACTATATCTGAATCATTTTAATGGCAAAACGTACTCAAAACAGACCATTCTTTATTATACTCAACATCAACATGACACTACAACCTGCAAACGAAAGAGAAGCAGAATTAATCAACTTTATTACAAACAACTGGCTGTCTTCAGGGGCTGGTGGGTGGGTCAAAATTGGCTCTTCGTTCTGTCCCGAGCTCACGTGCAGCGAGGAGGTGCAGCTTCAGAGCACAAGAACAAGAGGATGTCTTCTGGTCTTGCGTCCCTTTTTATCCGTCTTCAGGGCGGGCGTACACCCGCCCCTGCCTGCCCCGAGGGCGTGGCTGGCTGCGTCAGTGTCTAGGCCAGCCCACTCTAGGGCGGGAAAGGGCGCGCCCCAGCTACGCCGCTTCGGGCATACCAGCCGAGACGCGCCTCCCGCCCAAAATGGCTTGCCGGGGGGATCGAGGCACTCTGCCATACGTTCGGGGGGACCGAGTGGTCGCCCCTTTCCATATGGCCGAGATACCCGCCACCCCCTCTCAACACAATCCCCAAAAGGAGGGAAACTGGAAACAGTTCTTGAAGTTTTTGGAAGTGGGATGGAGTGACCATCCCGGCCGTATTTATTAAAACAAAATTAAAAACATTAAACGTTTCATGTTATGTACAATTTCATTACCACATTGCGATGTTTGGCTAACCTTAACAGATTCTCTAATACAGAGGTTCTCCTAGCCGAACTAGCATCCTACAAAACATTTTCTTGACATATTGAAATTGTACATCCTAACGTTTAAGGGCCAACGGCAAGGTCATAACCGGTGTCAAGATCCCTAACCAGACTTACCCCTCCCACTTGGGAGGGGCGACAGCACGGAGGCGTACCTCAAGTGCAACTACTACCAATTTCCCTTGACTTGACGGGGGCACCTAAAAACTCGACGCCAGTTAAAGGTCGTTCGAATACTCGTGTGAGGTATCTAGAAGGTATCGTAGACCTTATCCCAACCCCACACAACTTACCGCATCTGCCGTCGCAGATGTCACTGGCCCCGGGAAATTCCCCAGGAGGGGGCTGTAACCCCTCCTACAAAGGAAGGGGCCTTGACCGCCTTTCCTTTACTTCCGGCGACCCATCCTTAGAAGGGACCGCCTCCCCATTGAGGGGCCAATGGCCACCTCTCCCGAGCGCTCCCATCCGTGTTGGGTGACGCCCACTCATAGGGATCTACTAATTAGTGCTCACCGATCATGACCTTACCGCCACAGGCCGGATAGTTGACCGGCTATCCGGACCCCCCACAAAACTCCTACCTAAAGGTCATGTTTCAACGTTTTTAACCATGCTAAGAAGTCTCCTATGAGTAACTCATTTCCCACCCGAGACAAATGCACACCATCCCCTAAATACATACTGTCATCATTAATACAACCATGCGAGATAGAATGCAATGCCTTGGAACGGAACAACCTACTCACTTTGTTATTAAGTTTTCTAACAGAATGGTTCAAAGCAGGAATCGAAACAGCCCCCCGCCACACTTTTCGTGGGATCATATGAGACCATGCAATTACGCACCCCGGAACTTTCCTCGCCAACCAACTTACAGTGGAAAGCATTGCCTCTAGGAGAAGTCGTCTACCGGTGGTGACCAAATCATTGCCCCCTAAATGTACTATGACTATAGACGGCGGTGACCTCGTCCGCCCTAACAAACCCTCAAAGAATGCCTGAAACTGGTCAATACAGAGACCGCCCCTTCCGTAGAAGGACATCCTGTACCCGTATTCCCCAGCTATGTGAATCATGTCACCTGCTTCGAATACGTCTGCGGCACGCCTCACGTATGAGTGGCCCACGACCCACACCTCTTTTCTCACAGCCGGTGATGTCTGACCGCTGGCCTGGTGTTGGGTCGACTGCATAGTCCGCCCCGCCTCGTAGGCTTGCGCAACTGAAAACCAAACAAAAGACAAGAAGCGTGAGTACATTATTACAGCTTCACAACATGTGCAACCGCACATATCTCTTATAACAATTGGAGGACCAACGCCCCACTCGTTTTACTTGTTCCACATTAAGACCCCTGGCTGTAGCTTCAGTTGCAGCCCCTATCCGAAAGGAATGGGTCCCAAACTCGCCCGGGTCCAAGCCCGCTGCGGTAATTGACATCGCAAGCACCCGCTGAAACTGAAATTTCGTCAGTGGGGTGGCGTCCGCGTGTCTCAACAATGTCCCTCCCCATGATGCCACCCTTCGTGCTAGGTAGTCTTCTAAACACTTTACCGGACACATGGAGGACCCTGGAATCCTGCGAATGACTATGCAGTCACCTATCCCATCTTGATCGGTCTTGGACCTGACAACGGATACAGTCATCGTCTCACCCCTGATCTGAACGTGTTCCCGGCACAAACCCCCCACCACATCCCGTTTGCTCCTTGCCACCAGCTCACTTATCCTCATCGCCCCGTGAAATGCAAGCGTAAAAGCAGCTCGGAACAAAAAGGCCTCGTACTGAGACGAGCATGTGGCGGGGAGTGTGGTCAGCAACTGGGACAACCTATCCAGACCTATCGGGCGCCTCTCATCTACTCTGCGACCCTCAAGGCGTTGCCACCCACGCCGCGCTTTCTGTACCACAAAAGACGCTGTCGGGTCCTGGATATTATGAGCCCTGGCAACAAAGGAAATGGCAGCACGATGCCTCTGGGCTGTAGCCACCGACTTCCCAGCCCTACGCAAGGACATCAGAAAATGTACTACCCAATCCTCATGCCCCCAAAGCCCCTCTCTCTCAGTCCCCAAAAAGGCTAAATAGGCCCGAAACGCCCCTTCATATGCCTTCCTCGTCCTTGGTGCTAGACTCTCTCCCACGAGGTGACGAAGTTCGGGGCACCGAGAGACCAGAGAGCTTCGGGAAAGGGTGCCGGCTCTGGGTCCGCTGAGGGAAGGAAACCCGAGAAAGCCTGCATTTGAAAACGAGACAGTGCATCAGCCGCCTGATTCATCACCCCTGGGACATGTTTTGCTCTGAATACCACGTTCAGTTGCATACACAGTAAGACAATTTCTTTGAGCAGCCTTAAAATCATTTTACAACGTGCTGCCTGACTATTGATGCATTCTACAACGGTCATATTGTCAGACCAAAATATGACAGAATGATCTTTGAACCCATCGGGCCAGGTTCTGAGGGCCACCAAAATGGGAAACAGTTCAAGGAAAGCAATATTACTCGTCAGCCCCTCTTCATGCCACCATGTTGGCCACCTTTGTGCCGACCATTTTGTGCCGAAGATGGCGCCAAAGCCCATGCTTCCCGCTGAATCTGTCCATAGACCAAGCTCTTCAGAGGACATGGCTGGTTTGTTCCAGACGACTCGACCATTGAAGTCCGCCAGAAATGCTAACCAAATACGCATGTCCTGGCGGACCTCAGCCGATAGTCTCGTGCGATGATGACCCTCCTTTAGGCCAACCATCGCCTGGGCAATTGAACGGGAGAAGGGGCGGGCCATTGGGATCACCTTCAGGGCAAAATTCAACCTCCCCACCAATTGCTGCAATTGATGCAGCGTAACTTTAGATGCATTTATACACATTTGCAGGGCTGCCCTGAATTTCGACACTTTGGCAGCTGGTAAACGAAAACAACCCTCACTAGAGTCCAACTCGATCCCCAGAAACTCGAGGCAAGTCGTGGGACCCACAGTTTTACCTGGTGCCAATGGCACGCCAAATTGATCCATTAACACACAAAATTCAGTCAAGGCCCGGCCACATTCGTCATCCCCAGCGGCCCCAAGGAACAGAAAGTCATCAAGGTAATGCATTACATTTCGGAAACCCGTGTCCTTCGTGAAGACCCATTGTAGAAAACTACTGAATTTCTCGAAATATGCACAAGATATAGAGCACCCCATCGGCATACACCTATCCATGTAATACGAACCTTGAAACATGAATCCCAGAAGACGCTGGTCGTCCGGGTGTACCGGGAGCAATCGGAACGCTGACTCGATATCTGATTTCGCCATCAGCGTCCCGGGCCCCAGGCGATTCAAAATGGCTACGGCCTCATCGAATGATGCGTACCGCACCGAACATACCTCTGGATCAATTGCATCGTTCACAGAAAGACCATGAGGAGCTGATAAATTGTGGATCAATCGAAACTCACCTGGGTCCTTCTTGGGGACCACCCCTAAAGGAGAACAGACAAAATTCTGTACCGGGGGTACACTAAACGGGCCGGCGACCCGACCTCGGATAACCTCTTTCCGGATCTTATCCTGCACTACGGTCGTATGCTGCAAGACGGAAAGTTGATTTTTGCACGTCCCGACACCCTGAAAGTCCCCCACCGGGATGCGGAAACCATATGAAAAACCGTTCCGCAGCACCCCGGCAGTAGTACGATCTGGGTATTCACTGAGCCAGGGAATCATCGCCAAGGTATCAATCGGGGTTGGTAAAGGCGCCCCTCGGACTACATTAGACCTGTTTGGCGCCTCCTCTACCCCCATTCTCACCCGTTCTGGCTCTGCACGAGGACTCAGGATGGGGTGCCCCACAACCACTACATTCGTGCTTGAACTTACACGATCCCGGGGGCCTAGTACATTTACCTTTGTTGAAATTGAAACAGAAACCCCTCTTCCCCGTATTGCCGGCAGGTCTCGAATAATCGTCGGTACCCGTACCTGACCGAAAGGGCGTCCCCCCATATTGGCGGGAGGACTCACCAACAGTGCCCCCCACCAACGGCATTTTCAACATCCCTGACTCCTTCATTTTATCCCATGTCAAAGAATCATAACAGTCCCAGGTTAAACTTTTGTTATGCTCCATCGCCTTCCTGAAAAGGTTATCATAACAGAACCAATGGTTACCTTGGTGCGATGTCGAGTACCCCATAATTCGTGACTGATAGACTGGAAACTCAGGGAGCAATTCAGGCCTACGTTCCCCCAAAATCGACGTAAAAATTCCCCATGCATTGCCCCAGTTGCCAATATTCTCATTCACTTTAAAGGCGGCCATTTTTGCGCGCCAAACACTTGGATGCATCAGATCCTTTTGACCCTTAACAGTTTCAACCTCATAATGATCAACAAGCAAGGAGAAAATGTTTACATATTCCCCCGCCCAAATCTTTTCCTTTATTGTCAAAGGAAAATGTTGCCCCAATTTTTCTCTACGAGAGGGTGTTGACTCATCCCTCGCGATCGGCAATGGCCGCTTACCTGCACTGGACGCTGCTTCCGCCACTCGTGGCTTGTCTATCACTGCAGCCGGCGCGGGCACCTTGGCTGCATCACGTTTCTCGCGCAACTGTTTCATCAGTGCTTGCGCTTCGGCAGCCGTGGCGCCCTCGCTACTGTCGCCCAACCACGCTGCTAGCTGTGCCGCCAACTCGGGAGGCATATCCTCAGTGGATGTCGGGGTGACTACGACGGGAATCGGATTCCCTTCCACCGGTACCGGGGCTGGCGCTTCGAGCGGGGCACAGGGAACCGGGACGTCTCCCCCGGCTGGCCCCCTTCTTGGCCTCTTTGGCTTCCCTCCAGCCGATGGACGCCCCGATCCCTCCTCCCCGTCTCGCTCCGCCAACCGCTTCTTTATTTCGGACATCTCCTTCATGAGGACTCGAACCATCTGGTCGGTCGTCATTCTCTTCGCGCCTTTCTTGGGCATCTTTCCAACGAAGTATCTGGAAGACAAAAAGAAAGATCAAAACGCTCAAAATTGGCTCTTCGTTCTGTCCCGAGCTCACGTGCAGCGAGGAGGTGCAGCTTCAGAGCACAAGAACAAGAGGATGTCTTCTGGTCTTGCGTCCCTTTTTATCCGTCTTCAGGGCGGGCGTACACCCGCCCCTGCCTGCCCCGAGGGCGTGGCTGGCTGCGTCAGTGTCTAGGCCAGCCCACTCTAGGGCGGGAAAGGGCGCGCCCCAGCTACGCCGCTTCGGGCATACCAGCGGAGACGCGCCTCCCGCCCAAAATGGCTTCCCGGGGGGATCGAGGCACTCTGCCATACGTTCGGGGGGACCGAGTGGTCGCCCCTTTCCAGTCGAGCGCTATCTAAGACTGTACAATAATAATAATAATAATAATAATAATAATAAAGGATTTCCCTTTCTTCTACAACGTGGGTAACCTAGGGTGATGTCTCCAGTTCTCAGTAGTGAGCAAAATAAGTATGCGTACATCGATGTGCATGCTGTCACTGCAGTGTTATAAAAAAAAGAAATTGACTATCTTTGAGAGAGCCGGAAATAGAGCCTTATAGAGAGTCGGTTGGAGGCTGCCTGAAAACAAGTGCCGGTCCCCAGACCCGGCCTAATTAAAGCGCAGTATCCATGCATCCTAGGCACTGCGCCATTCAACCATCTTTTAATTGATGCATATATTCGTACTTATATATATACATAAATCTGTTAGTCGGCTTATCTTGTGCATCTATGAACACACTCACCTATAGTAAGCACTGTGCCATTCATGCAGCGATAAGCATATATATTCAAATATATATATTTGTCCCAGAATCAATCCTAAGCATTTATAAGCACACCCGTCTATCGTAAGTACTGGTCTCTGCATTCATTCATCCTTCCATCCATTGATACATTGATCTATGAATCTATCCATTGATGCATCTGGTCATGCATCCACTCGCCTTTTATTCAACTATACGTTCTTATTTCCGTGCATTGTCTGCCCCGATCATATTATACTCATCCAGCTACCCTCTTAAGGCATTGAAAAGGCTTGCGAAAAGCATTGGCAGGCAGATTTTTTAATGAAGAATTACAAATCTTTGAGTTACTCTTTGTGGAGCATACTTCAACACTCTTCTCTGGTGGTGTTTTAAACAAAGGTACAGCTAGCGAAAGAAATGTAATGGAGCTTTTAAGTGTAATACGTTAATTTAGAAACATAACTTTTTGTCCAGTTGTTCATAGGTACACTGTTTTAAAGTGGCCTTTACTGACAGATACTGAAAACCTGTACTTTTTATATTTGAGAAAGTATACCAGAGAGCTACTTTGGGGTGGTGAGAACCTTGAGTTCTATATTTCCATGTGAAGTACAGTATAGGAATATAAAAGTAATTGGAAAACTTTTATGTTCATATTAAAGAGGGGGTGTGAGAACTTAGTGAGGCAGGCAAAGTGTGTGTTTTCGTAGCACTAAAACAAGACTGTGTGTAAGGTGTGAGCAGGTTTGTGCTGGAGTTGCCCTGTTGTGGTCGTTTGCAGAGGTGCAACCAGAGGGAAATTTCGGGGGAGCCTAATTGTGTCAGCAAAAGACAGAGTGGGGATGTAGGGGTTATTGAAAGGGTTGAAAAAGAACAGAGTCTCCTTTACAAAAAATGATGTTTTGAAGACCGATGAAGTACTCGGGTGCAGGTCTGTGTGTGTGTCCAGGAAGCTGTGTCAGAGAGTCTGTGGCAATGGGCGTTGCATGCCTGTCTGCTAATCACCCTACGATGATGTTGCTGCTGCGTTGCAAAAAGAGAAGGGAAATACAGAGAGAAAATGGCACTCTTTAAAGGATTTCCCTTCTCCTAAAATGCGAGTCACTTGGCATGATGTCTGCACTTCTAAGTAGTGAGCAATGTGCATTCTCTCACAGTGTCACTACAGTGCAATAAAGAAAAAAACAGATTAAGTTTGTGAAGTCAGAAAATAGAGCCCTATAAAGACCTATGTTGAGGCTCCAAAAAATAAAGTGCTGGTGGTCACATCCCCACAGACACCCCCTCCACTTAAAGCCCTGGGTGCAGTGTTATGTTTGTGAAGTTGTAGATACAATTGTTAGGTAATAATGGACATTTTTAGGTGTGCTGTTTGCTTGATAATATCATTCTAAGTACATGGATTACATTTTTTATAAATACTATTTATAAAGTTGTGTGCGGTGGGTTGCAGAGAAAGTTGTGTGTGGTGGTGGGTTGGGGTGTGGCGGAGAGGTGATAAATAATGAATTAGTGCAGTTCTATATAAATTCCAAAGGTGTATGTAAATAATTAAATAAATACTTGCTGTTTGTTCTATGGCACTACTTGTCATCCTAGTGCTTGTCTGTTGTGCTCCATTAATTTGCAGCACTGGGTCTGTAATTGTATGTTATTATTTTAACATAGTGAACAAATGTGAAAAATATTTTAATCTATTTTTTTATCAGAAAATTAATTCGTTTGGATTGAAATTTGGAAATGCCTACAAGAAGTGAAAGAATAAGAAAAGAGAAGAAAAATATATATTTGATGAAAAGGAAAGAGTTGTACAAACACTGTTCGAGTAAAAGCAAAAGACAATTTTTGAAAAAATATAACAAACATTTAATGAGAAAAACATCACACAAAGCAAAAAGAAGAATTTTTCAAGTAAGGTAAAGCAGAGTTCAATTTCAAATATGAGGAAAAGGAAAGAGGATAAAAAAATATTATCTGGTACTCGGAGACAAAAACTATTTTAAGAAATTAGTCAGAGACTTTTTTGATCTAGAGTGATTCAGAATTTATTGAAAACATGCTGCAAATATAAAAGAAGAATGTTCCAATTCAAAGAGAAGCAGTGTATTGAAAGTATAGTGGATACTGCTTTCTATTTGAAACAGAAGTTGTTCATCTTGATGTTAAAGAGAATGAAAGTATTAAATAAAATAGTTAAAGTATTGAAAGACAAAAGCAGAAAAAAAGACTTGTGAACAGAACCAACTTTTATAAAATCTTTAGTGGACATTGGAGACATATTTCTAGTATTGAGCTTCTTTTTGAAGAGGAAATTTACTTCCAGGAAAATAGTTAATCATTTGCAGTTGATACTGTAGTTCATTGCTACGAAGTTCAGGATGGTGTTCCTCTTCCATAGGAGGAAATGGTTGGTAAAAGTGCAGAAGAGTTAATAGATGAAGAAGTGCAAGGGAAACGTCCACGAGCTCCTGTGTATAGGTTGAGTTGTAGTAGCATTTGAAGTATTCAACAGGAATCCATTGATATAATGCAAAATTTGCTACGAGAATATACTCAGAAAAGTATAAAACAGAAGATTAAGTTGTTATAAGGACTAGATCTATGTAATGTTTGAAAATATACTGAGAAGTATGGGCATTCTCTGGCTTGTCTCTCAAGAAAAGTTTGTAAACGTGTTTTTTATCATTTGAGGATGTTAGTAGTACACCATTCAGAAATGCTGAACTTTGTAAAGAAACTGTACTATGTAAAAAGTCCTGCATTAAGTTTAAGTGAACTGAATGGAAGTATTTTATACGTTTCTTACCAGATGTTAAAAAATAGTGTGATATTGAAATGCAATATTTTGGTTCAGAGGAGCAGTTCATAGAAAGTGAAAGTTTGACAATTACAGATGTTGGAGGAGATGAGAAAGCGATTATCACTGATCAGTTTGAAGAAGAAATTGGAAAGTTTAATGTAGTGTGCTCCGATATACCAAACTATGTTTGTGTTTGTTGTCGACGTACTCATTATAAAAGTCAAAGTAGGAATGTTGATTTGTATTTGAAAAGTGAAAAGGAAAAGAATGGTAAGTGGGAAGAATTTGCAACTTAATTGTTTGTTGAAGGTCGATTTGAGTTAGGGAGTGATCAACGTATATGTAAAAATTGTTACAACAAATTAGAGGAGAACAAAATGCCTGCTAGAGCAGGGCATAATACTTTGGAGTTAGTAGCTATTCCGCAGGAGCTGGACAAATTGAATACATATGAGTCGGTTCTAATTCAATCTATTCATCCTTTTCTAAACTATAATTCGGATGGAGCCTAAAACAGGTAAACTGCCACCAACAGACTTGCAAAGAAGGCTGAAAGGAAGAGCTGCTTACTTACCTTTGGATTTTAAGAAAAAAATTTCAAACTATTGCTGGAGACAAAGAGGAAGATGAGGGAGTAGGTATTTTAGTAAATGGTCTACCAACAAAGAGTCAAAAAATATGGCAAGAATTTGCAGATGTTAATAAAGTTGAAAAGGCTACCTTATATCTTATAGAGAACGATATTTATTACAAAAATGTAAATGTGGATGAACAGGTAATACATTTAGAAGATGATTTTTAAATTTCAAGTGGTCAAATAATGAAAGTTGACAGGTCAAGGACTGAAGAGATTTATGAACATTATGCAATATGTCCTTTGCATTCAAAAGAAGTGATAGGAAGCAGCATTGAGTTATTTCAAATGAAAAAAGCACAGGGAACTCCAATGAGTGTATGGGTGAAAAGCATGTTGCTTTCCACAGTTGTTTACTACTGGAGAAGGTGGACAATATGATGACCGACCTGTACGGATTCCAGCTTCTGAATATCGGTCAACAAGATTATATTCTGAAGATCCTAGATTTCGACAGTGCATTTTATACATATTTCACCTTTTGTTTGAAAGTGATCTGTCTTCTTTCTAGTATGCAGTGAATCATATACTTAAAAATGGAGGTCATCAATCATTTCTTTCTGCGAAAGAATATGTGGAGAAAGTGCAAGAAACAGATGAAAATTTAGAAGCACAGTTAATCAATTTGGTGGCATGTCAACGTGGAACAAGTGAGTATTGGTATCGTCGTCATGAAGAGCTCAAGTGTACGTTATGGAACTTAGGTACCCCAACATGATTTGTCACACTTAGCTGTGCAGGGCATGCATGGGAAGATGTTCTGGAGTTTTTAAGAGAAGCGAATTCTAATATAAAAAAAATTGAAATAAAGACTCCTGGTGAACTGTGTTCAGTGGATCCTGTAAATGTGTGCAGATATTTTAATTAGAAGTTACAAGCTATCTGTTATAAAAAGAATCCACCTCTTGGAAAAGTTACCAATGTCTGTTGGAGAAAAGAGTATCAAGCAAGAGGTGCACCTCATATACATATGCTACTATGGATCAAGGATGCACCAAATTTGGAAATGACTCTGATGAAACAGTATTGTCTTTCATCGAACAGTATGTGACATGTGAGATTCTAAGAGAAGGAGGAGATAGAAGCTTAATACTGCAAGTTTTACATTTCCAAAGTCATCAATCTGGAAAGCATTGCAGAAGAAAATATAAGTGTAAAGGAAAATTTTACACCAAATGGTAGTTTGGTTTTCCCGGTCCAGTCCTTTCTGAAGGAAGAGTAAATTATTTTTTTTCTTCTGTAAGGCACACAATAACTCCGAAATCTCCAAAGAATACCTACAACTTAAAAAGAACAGAAGTGTCAAAGTATATCAATGACTACAATCCAGTTATTTTAAAAATGTGAAATGCGAACATGGGCATCCAGTATGTTGCGGATAACTCAATTGCAGTTGCACGTTATTTTAGATCATACATAACTAAATCTGAAAAAACAGAGATGAAACAAATGTGGGAAGAAATTGCACAAGAGAATAGCCTTAGCAAAAAATTGCACAGCTTTAGTTTGAAAATGCTTTTGCACCGAGAAATTGGATAGCATGAATGCTCAGACTGCTTGTGTTCTTCAAGTTTAGATTCAAAGTCACGAGGAATCATTTGGGTAAGTTTAGGTTTTGCCTGCAAATGAGAGTGTTGAAATCATTGGAAAAAATTGAACATTTAGCAGCAAATGAGTCAGATGGTACAGGCATTCTTAAAACGAATATGTTGGACACATACTATCCGAAAAGGAGTCAACATCTGTAACAGCTATGTCTGTATGAAGTAGTTCAACATTACAGCTTCAAAAGACATTTTAAAGAGAATTTAAAAGAAGGAAAGTTTGCAGTAGTTAGATGTCATGGTTGTTTAGAGAAACATGCAACGGGTAATATTATAAACTTCAGATAAGCGAGAATTTTGCTATTTAGCACTACTGCAGCTGGTTAAACCATGGCGTAGCGAAAGTGAATTACTTGAAGAGTTTCACTGCTACGAATATTCTTTTAATGCTTGTAAAGCTAGCATTCAATGTCCAATTTTCCCATCATATTTAAACATGTTAAATGATGAAGTTGAACAGGAAAAGACTATTATAGTTGAAAAAGCTCATGAAAGTTCTTAAGATAGTCAACGTAGTGGTCCATGTAGTCAAGATCATGGAAAATTAAGCAGGGATTGCTAAGCATGAAGTCAAAATTGAAATACAACAAGCAGAAATGAAAAATATAACTTTGGAAAAGTTATAAGAACAAGTACATGTTGAACAGAAAGAAATATATGTGCAAGTAAGAGAACAGATAGAACATGGATTGTTGCATTAAAAAAAAGAATGTCTGTGTTCATCTTTTAAACCTCTTCTGATGTACATCAGTGGTCAAGCTGGGACAGGTAAAAGCTTTTTACTTAAAGTTTTGAGCAGTTATCTTCAAAAACTACTGGTTCACATTTATGTTGTGTGGTAACAGCTCCAACTGGATTAGCTGCACACAATGTTAAAAGAGTTACTTTGCTTAGATTATTGATGTTACCAATGGACCATGATAATACATAAGAATATCAGACGTTTTCTGGAGAAGCTTCTTATGAAGTGTCAAGAGTGCTGAAGAAAATTAAACTTTTGATTATTGATGAGGTGAGCATGGTCTCAAACTTAATGCTTGCTTTTGTACACTTAAAAATGCAACAGGTATTAAAAACAGATTACGACGTTCCCTTTGGGGGAAAACATGTATTTGGAGATCTGCTACAACTAAAATGAGAACCAGTGTTTAAAATTTTTCTCCATGAAGACACTAAGAAATATTTGGAAAGTATTGCAAATGTGAATCTGTGGTTCCATTTTGAATATAAAGTACTCACTCAGATTATGCAACAAGCAGGAGATGAAGAAAATGCAAATATTCTAAAAGATGTAAGAATTGGTGTTCTAAGCAAACATGGTAAACAAGCTTTTCAAAGTTGTCCACTAAAGAACTTGTTTGCAACTGAAAACAGACCAGCAGAAGTAATGTACAAGGAATGAAGGAAAAAAAGTCTATAGGTTGCTTAATGCCTACAGTGGAAGAGTGTTATACATTTAATAGAGAGCTTATGAAATTGGAAAATCAAGAAATAGTTCACATTGAAGCTATTGATAAAATAGAGCATTAAGAAATTACAAGTGTTCTTTCAGAAAAACATAGATGTATGTTTAAACTGTCGGATAATTTTGAAGCCTAATCTGAATGTAGAAGAAGGTTTAGAGAATGGAGCAATGGGGAAAGTTGTTGATTTTGAGAAATATCAAAATAGAAATGGAACTGGATTTTTTAAAGTAAAATTTGATCAGTTTGCAGAGGTAAGAAAGATTGCGCTTTCTGCCGCAAGTTTTTTGCTTGTAAAAGACTTGTATGTTCGTAGAAAACAGTTTCCCTTCTGTTTAACATATGCAATAACTATTCACAAATCACAAGGTTTAAGTGTAGATAATGCTTTGGTAAATGTTGGGAAAACTGTGTTTAAAGAGTGAATGTTATATGTTGCATTATCTTGAGTTAGAACGTTGTCTGGTTTGTATTTAATTGATTTTGATGGGAACAAGGGTAGTGCTGATTTTAATTGTGTAAGAGAATATAATCTTCTGAGAAGGCTTTATGCTGCCCATTTTGGTGAATATCCTATTTATGAGAAACGTGTTGTGTGTTCATAATGCAAATATGTGGAAGAGGTAAATATGGCTAAAAAGCAGAAAGAAAATCAATAGAAAAGAAAAGATGTAAAGAAGCAGAATATACAAATAAGTGATGATGTTGTTGGATACCAATTAGAAAATGCTTCTGGTGTCAACTGCTATGATAATGTTTTTCTAAATGTTATATTTTATTTTTAAGATGTTTGTGGTAAAATTATGGAATGTCAGGAAAAACCTTATGTTCTGCACTCTACACTTTATTTCAAGAATTGAGAACTTATAGAAGTAAGATTCATTCTGCTTCTGGTATTCGCCAACTGTCAGATATGTGCACTGGATCTTTAACGTTCAGTGCTAATGTACAGCAAGATGCACAAGAATGTCTGATGGTTATGCTTGGAGTACTAGAAGATGATGGAATTCAGATTGAGAGTGTATTTGGACTCAGTTACAAATGGGAACATAAATGTGAAGAATGTTTATTATCTTCAAGGACTATAGTTGACAGAGAATGATTTTTATATTTAACAATACCTGCAAATCTGTACCATTTTCCAAATTAGTAAAAGAAGTTAATCATGAGATGATGTGTTCTCGTTGTAAGTCAAGAATGCTATCTACATTATGCCTACAAAGATATGGAAAATATTTGATTATAATGCTGTGACGATGTCGACCAAATGGAAGAAAAGTGAAAACTAAAATTAAAAATGTTGTTGCTAATCAAGTATCTATTTCCGGAAGAACTTTTGCAATAGTTGCTATTGTTTTCTATGCTGGAAGTACTACTACAAGTGGACATTATACAGTTCATTTAAAGTGTAACAATGGTTGGAGTCACTGTAATGATACACACTTGGAAATGAAACCGAGATTGCCTTATGAATTACCCAACTCATACTTAATTTTTCTGAAACAAAGATTTTTGATACACTATTCAGCTTTAATGGGAAGGTGTATAGATCTATAAGGAATTCATTCTGGATGCTTCAAAAGCGACATTTGTGATACATTATCTGGTGTATTGGAAACATTGTGCAGAGAAACTACTTAGGATCTTTAAAGAATTCATACTGGATGCTTTCAAAGCAAAGTTTTTGATACATTATCTGGCATATTGGGAAAATGTGTACAGAAACTACGTAGGATCTCGAAAGAATTCATACTGGATGCTCTCAAAGCAACATTTTCTGGGGTATTGGGTACATTTGCAGACAATCTACGAAGTAAAGGTAAGCTTTGAACATTTGAAGTATTATTGGATGTGGTATTTGTGTTGATTTTGTATTATATTTTAGAGAATTAGCATTTTTTTAACAATCTAGTTGATTGTTTTTTTTTCCCCTGCTGTTTATGATGAAACTACACTGGCATCACTGTGAATAGTGAAGTTAAGGAGAAGCAGATGACAGCAAAAAAAGGGGGAAAAAATGTTATCTGAATGTTAAATTGTTTTTTATTATTTAAAAACTAATTTGTGAAATGTATTATGTTAGATAGTACTTTTGCAGTTTATTTTATGTAGTTGAAAATTTAGAAAAAATTGTATTAATGACAAATACACAATAGTAGTTCGCTATTTAAAAAACATTTGAAATTCATTGAAAAAAAACATAGGTTTCAGTGACGATATATTCAGAAATTTGCATTTAAAAAACCTTCAAAATTCACTGAAAAAAACATAGGTTTTACAGACGTTATAGTTAGTTAGACATTTGACTCATATAAAACCAGAGAAATTCGCCTGTTATAGTTAGTTCAGGTAACTATAACTCTCGCACCCGCAATGCACTGCTGATGATGTCACATATTACATCACTCATGACATGGTCAGTGACATCACTGATGACATCACTGATGACATCATCCATGTGATGCTCTAATATAAACTTTGATACACCCATTCTAAAATGCAGGCTACTATTTTTGAAACTGTACACACAAGAATGCCATATACTACATACCACTCACTGTTTCCTGGGTCGACACACACATATAGTCACTTATACTTGTAGTTACTCATCAATACAGGACTATAATATGCACTCATACATCTGTGTATGCAAACTCATCCATAGAGTTAGTCAGACAGCTAGTTAGTAAAGCAGAGATCAATCACATACCCATTTACTTGTGTTTACGGTTATTAAATATCGTCGAATTTTGCAGATCTGCGGTCCGCGAATTCGTGCAAAATCGCAAAAAAATCTGCAAATTTGCAGATTTTCCAGCGAAATCGCAGACTTTTTTGCGATTTCCACCATACTTAACTGGAGTACTTTCTACTGGCTAATCAGTAATTGCTACCTCGTTGGGTAAATGTATAGTGCTTTTCGTACACTGCAGCTGCATAAAGGGCCAGAAGATTTGTCTCCACTGACCATGTGTGCCTGTAACTTTGCCACTGCGCCAAAAGGCGCAGAGGTCTCTTGAGTGAGCTGTCCATCATAGTTGGGAAAGGGCGAAAAAAACGTTTGATACTGCTAGTGTGTGGGGCGGGGCTTCTATGCGTGTGCACATGCCTCTAGTCCGAGAGCGAGCAGGGCAGCAGATGAGGAGAAAGCATCCTCCTGGCCATAGGAACTACAAGGGGATCGCGCTTGAGAAACTCATGGATGCAAAGTCCTCCCTCGAGTATTACAGCTAATTTTCAAAGGAAGGTATGGGGTTAAAGCACACTTTCCCAGCCTCGACCATGCTCACTAATGTTTTGGGCTGATTAAAAATGTTACTGAATTTGAACTTTAACTCGGGCACCAGCTATATCTGTAAGTGCTTCCTGTTGAGGTTTAATTTTTGTGACAGGAGCCTCATGGCAGAATGAATCCTGCCCTGCATAGTTATCCACGAAGATGCCACTGTTTTGTGCAATGCTTCTACTCAACTGGAGTACTGGTTAATCAGTAAGTGCTACCTCCTTGTGTAAATGTATAGTGATTTTCCTACACTGCAGCTGCATAAAGGGCCTGAAGATTTGTCTCCACTGACCATGTGTGCCTGTAACTTTGCCACTGCGCCAAAAGGCGCCGAGGTCCCTTGAGTGAGCTGTCTATCATAGTTGGGAAAGGGCGGAAAAAATGTTTGATACTGCTAGTGTGTGTTGCAGGGCTTCTATGTGTGTGCACATGCCTCTTGTGTAGAGGGTCAGAGAGCGAGCAGGTCAGCAGGTGAGGAGAAAGCAGCCTCCTGGCCACAGGAACTACAAGGGGATCGTGCTCGAGAAACTCATGGATGCAAAGACCTCCCTCGAGTATTACAGCTAATTTCCGACGGCAGGGATGGGGTTAAAGCACACTTGCCCAGCCTCGGCGTGCTCACTAATGTTTTGGCGGATTACAACGCTACTGAATTTTAGCTTCAACTCGGGCACCTCTTACTTATCTGTAAGTGCTTCCTGTTGAGGTTTAATTTTTGGGACAGGAGCCTTATGCCATACTTGAAACTATTCCCTGACCCTGCTTCGAGGGTCAGAGCAGGGTCAGAGAAAAGTTGCAAGTAGGCAAGGAGGCACCGCTCAGGAAGCACTTACAGGGTTACTCAGGTGCCCAAGTTGAAGGTAATTTCTTTGTAACCATTTTGTAAATGGTACAAAGAAATTAGGTTCAACTTGGGCACCTGAGTAACCCTGTAAGTGCTACCTGGAAAAAATGTGTCCCGCTCGCTGATTTTTCCGCAATTTCGTGAGCGGAACACATTTTCGGCCCATACTTAATGGCTATACACATCAACTTAGTTATTTTTAGACATGCCACATCAATTATTTATACAGATACTAACACATATTTACTGTCTTATACATTCACTGATAGAAGCAGACACGTATTTATCCACACACTCCTCAAATAACTTAGTGTCACGTATACTCATTAATATACTCCAACAATCACATATAGTGCCTTAAAACATATGTAGTTAGTCACAGATATACCACTGAGACATTCATACAGTGACCCACACACCCATACACACACTAATTCACCTACGCAGTCCTTCCCAGATGCACTTTTTACTCTATACAAACATTGAATCACCCACTCAGAAATCTATGCACAGACTCATACACCCCCCACGCATCTACCCACACAGATACTCAGGGACTCATACAGATACTCAGACAACAAATCAATACCCAATATAGACACTCAGGTAGTTATTCAGCAACCCATGAAGTTGCTTACACACCAATGGAGAGACTAATACAGACTTTTACCACTGTTTAGTCAGTAACCCATGCATTAAGTAAAACACGTTTAATCACTCAATTATACAGTCAGTCACTCACCATTGAAATAATCTATATAGGCATTTGTATATGCATTCATTTTTCAATACACGTTGTCATATATATATAAAACATATCTAAACTTTACAGAAACACACAATCACTGGATGATGTCATGAGTGATGTAATATGTGAGAGTTATAGTTAGCTCAACTAACTATAACAGGCGAATTTCTCTGGTTTTATATGAGTCAAATGTCCAACTAACTATAATGTCCCTGAAACCTATGGTTTTTACAGTGAATATATTGGTTAGATTGGCTCTAATTGGATGCCAAAACTTCAAACCAGGAAGTGTTGGCTGCTATCTTGTTTGTGCCTCAGACAGAGAGAAAGAAAAAGGTAAAAGAAAGATAAATGGTGCCAGGGGAAGAGGTGCGCATGGCGGACCTGTCCCAGGCCAGGCAGTGTCTCATAATGTATGGAGGAGTGCAGCATTATGGATGTGTGAGAGGCCGGGAAATCTGTACACCTAGAAATGGGAAGCAGCATGGAGCCTGCTGCTCTGTATGCTGCTGGTGGATCTCGGGCTTGGTAAGGGGAGAGCTGTGGGGGCACAGAATGTGAGTCAAGCCTGGGTGTGTGAGCTCCGACCTCTGGGACAGGGACAGAAAGGGGCAGAAACTCGGAAGATCAGACAGTATTTCTCAGTGGTGAACCTAGGAGGATTGCAGCCTTACGGATGTGTCAGAGGCCAGGACACCTTTACACTAAGACATGGGGCAGCGTTGGGTGGCCTGGAGCCTGCTGCTCTGTATGCTGCTGGTGGACCTCAGTCACAGTAGGGGGAGCTCGGGGGCACAGAAAGTGAGTCAAGCCTGGGTACACTAGCTCCGACTTTTGGGACAGGGATGCAAAAGGGCGCAAGCTCGGCAGATCAGACAGTATTTATCCGTAGTGAATCTAGCTGGGCCACATTTCAAAGTTGTGCTGTCAGCATTTGTATTACGCACTTCTGCCATTTGCATAGCAATGTAGCCCTTGCGGCAGACCAGCGTAGCCTGTGGGCATTAATGTGGGCTTTAAGGCCAAGCGGGGTCACTAGTGGGGTACCTGTTGTACAGCATCGAAGTCAGAGCTGCTCTTGGAGTTACAACATCGTGGCGGGCCTTCAGACACGGACAGAGGGCTGTTTGAATCACACAGACCATAGACCGCAAAGGGATATCTGTAGTTAATGAAAAGGTGTCTGTAGCTGAGGTAGTCAGTTGGTATCTAAAATAGTGGAGAAGATGATGTTTTATAGAAAGTAGAGATTTGATTGGCTGTTTAAGAAGAATATACATTCAAAAATAGGGTGCATTTTACTTTGTTTAAAAAGCATGTTTCTTATTGTTTAGTAAAAAATGTTTAAAAGGTACAGCGGAAAGTATAAAGGCATGTTTTGCAAAGACAACCACACTTGCTGTTCTTATTTGCAACATTCTGTGGTGAACTTGTGACCTGTCAGTGAAGTTGAATGTTGCAAGACCTATTGCTATGGAAACTGGGATTAAGCAGAAGTGGTGAAGAAGTCAGTTGAAAAGAGTTATTATCTATAACCAATGGAAATGTGTTTTTCAATTTGAAAATCTCTGGGAAGCAATAGTATTTGTTGATTATGTGTATTTGTATGGGAAAAAAGAGGGGCACCTTGTCATAAATGGTTTCACCTTGCAGAGTCTGGTGATCTATATTGACTGTGTGTAAAAGAAAATCCTGTCTGAGTGTGTGAGATTTTTCATTCAATAGATTTATTTGAAAGGTGAGTTTTATATTTTTGAGGTTTATTTAAAAAAAAATGACATTATTGTAAAACTGTGTTGTTTGAAATATAATATTACATGTAGAAATATGTATTGGAATTAGTTTAATTGTACTTGAAGTTTCTTTGAAAAATAGGCTGTACAATAGTCTGTAAAATATATATTTTTTAACTCTGTTCAAAGGATTAGCTGAATGATGCTTCATATTGTTAGATAGTTGTTAGATAGTTGGTTGAAGGTGTAGTTTATTAGGCATGATTTTTTTCTTCTCTCTACAAGGATATAGTTTAATGATACTGCATAATTATAGATACTTTGGTAAAGATGCGGCAGAACTGTGGTGTTTGAAAGAAGATCATATAAGATGCTATTAATTAGGTTTCTGTTATTAGTTCATAGAGAAGGGGAAGTTAAATGATGGCATATAATTAAAAATAGAATGGTGAAATACGGTGGTGTTAATTAATTTGTTTTTTGAAGTTTAAGCAAAGGTATAGTTGAATGATGCCACGTAATTTTAGAAACAAAGCTGAAGATATATGTGGTTTTAAAAATGATCATTAAGTCTGTTCTGACGTATAGTTTAATGTTGTTGCATATTTGTAGATTGAATGGTCAAGATGTAATTAAAAATAAACCACCATAAATTACCCCATGTGGCACGTTTAACTTATCTACCTAACTAGATAGTATGTCATGAGTTATCTATGTCTTCAGACACTATTTATACAGTTGCATGACTGCTTAGTGTACTCATGGAGTGACCCAGGCACTAACTCATGCCCTTCTACAATCCTTTGTGTGCCACCTTTACAATTTAGTAACCTCCCAGCTACTACCTATGCACTCCTCCTATTACCCAGCCAGTCCCATGTCCTTATGCAACCACTCTACAAAACCCAAGCACTTATAAGTTCACCTTGCACTCTCTGTGCAGCTAAGTATCCAGTCACTATCAATGTACTCATGCAATGACTCAGACATTAACACATGCAGTGCTATAATCAAATGTGCACTATCGATGCAATCCTCTAACCACTTATACACTGCTTATTCAAACGTTCCTTTTTCCCAGGTAGTACCTATGCAGTCCAACAATCACACTGTCACTCCCCCTGCATTCATCCAGTCCCCCAGCTAGTACCATGTACTAATACAATCACTCCGTTAACACTGAAACACTTATAAATTCACCATACGCTCTGCTTGCAGTACTCTAATCATCCAGTCAGTACCCATGTAGTCATGCAATGACCCAGACACTAACACGCAGTGCTACAATAACATGTGCACTATCCATGCAGACCTCTAACCACTGATACACTGCTCATTCACACCTTCATTTTCCCAGGTAGTACCAGTACAGTCCAGCAATTACACTGTCACTCCCCATGCACTCTCCAGTGACAAAGCTAGTACCATGTGCTAATCCAATCACTTCATTAATACCCAAGCACTTATACATTCACCATACACTCTTCTTGCAATACTCTAATCATCCAGACACTACCCATGTACTCATGAAATGACCCAGACTCTAACACATGCAGGGCTACAATGACATGTGCACTATCCATGCAGCCCTCTAACCACTTATACGCCGCTTATTCACACCTTCATTTTCCCAGGTAGTACCCATGCAGTCCAGCAATCACACTGTCACTCCCCATGCATTTCACCAGTCCGACAGCCAGTACCATATACTAATCCAATAACTCTGCCAATACACAAGCACATATAAATGAACCATACATTCTCCTTGTAGTAATCTAATCAGCCAGTTACTACCCATGACCCAGACACTAACACATACAGTGCTACAATTACATCTTTCCAATCCAAGCAGTCCTCTAACCACTTATACACTGGTTATTTGCACCTCCATTTTCCCAGGTAGAGTAGGAGAGTAGGATCTGCTTCCTATGTTTAACCGCACTTTTTGCTGGTGTTTCACGGTTTCTCGACTTTTATCTGGCTGGGGCCCTGCAATCTAGGACCCCAACAGATATGCTTCCTCTCTAAAATGATTGCCTGTACATTAGATACACTCCAGTTTGGTTACTGGGGTACCCTTAGGAGTCCCTAGTATATGGTACACTATATACTCAGGGCATAGTTTCCCCAGAGGCCAACCAGGGGCTGCAGCATGTATTTTGACACCCCTGGTATACCTTCCAAAATGACACCACAGGACTGCTACTGAAGCCTGGGTAAGGTGGTGCATGCACCCCTTACTAAGATATAGGTTACCTATATCTACCTTTAATCACTGACACAAATAAACCTATCAGTCACTCCTATGGCATGCTTTATCAATCCTGAAGACAGAGTGCGTGGTTTTGTGTGAGAGGGTGCCCATGCCTGAGTAGGACCCATCTGCAGCTTTCGAAATCTATTCTTTGAGGAGGTTCTGTGATGCAGCCAGACCATATACTCTTAAGTGCATTATAACCTCGCGGTAAATGCTTACTTTGGAATGGCTGCATGGAAACATGTTGTGTATGTTGTCAAACACTTTGGAATCCTACCCTCCCCACAAGTCCTGGCGGTGGGGGTAGAATTCAACCCTCATAGTGGGAGAGACACGTTCACACTGGTCAGCCCGGTAATAGTTTCACCCCTTCCCCGGGGGGCTAATTCCCCCGCGGTGTGTGGTTGAGAGGGGCCGCGCTCAGCGCCACAGTGCTTGTGACAAGCTCAGCTCATCACGCTGCATAGTGGAGCTGTGCTCATGATGAGCTGAGCTTGTCACAACTCCACCCACTTAATGGAACGCCGCTGTTATGACGAGCTGAGCCCGTCATGAGCACCAAAGGTGTTAAATGAGCCCCAGCATCACAAAATAGATGATAAAGCCACAGACACCTGTATGACCTCCTGCTGCTGGATGAAACTCCAGCAAGGGAGGACTGGACAATAGGTTTCCTGTCACAGGGAGGTGTAACCACCTCCCAGACAGGCTTTAGTGTATTGGGGCTGGGTGGGGGCACTCTGAGAGTCATAGAGTGGGTAGTGTATGCAGCAGCCGCAGATACATCCCCTAATGAGGCACTCCACGGGTGCTCAATAACTTGATTCACAAAGTCAATAAAGTTTCATTATTTATTCAATGTTTTTCGTCATGCGTTTTTCTTGAAACCTGATATTAACAGCATATCAGTTAGAGTAACGTTATTCCATTAGTCTGATACATGAACTTTTCTCCAATGCATTTCGGGCGGAAAAGCCCTTTGTCACGGAGTGCACAGCACAGCACAGCCCTTTGTCACGGAGTGCACAGCACTCCGTGACAAAGGGCATTTCCGCCCGAAATGCATGGGAGAAAAGTTCATGTATCAGACTAATGGAATAACGTTACTCTAACTGATATGCTGTTAATATCAGGTTTCAAGAAAAACGCATGACGAAAAACATTGAATAAATAATGAAACTTTATTGACTTTGTGAATCAAGTTATTGAGCACCCGTGGAGTGCCTCATTAGGGGATGTATCTGCAGCTGCTGCATACACTACCCACTCTATGATTCTCCTGGTGTTTTGACGGAAAATACCACCCTTGAGAGCACCCAAAACTTTGTGAAAAACATTTTGAACCTCAAATTAACCCGCGCAGTGCACCACCTATCTCCTACTTTTTGGCACTCTGAGAGTGCCAGAAAGTCTGGACTGGGGGCACATTTGGTGTCCATGTGCATAGTCCAGTTCAGACCGGCAGCAGTGACACTCAGCCCCTGCTCTGGCACAAAACTGGACAAAGGAAATGGGTGTAGCCACCCCTATTTCCAGACCCTCTCATAGGTTTGTCCCCAGAGTATGTCAAACTACCTTTTCTTAGTATAAGTAAGGGACCCCTGGCAACAGTACTTTAGATTACACTTGGACGAAACTCTGAAACAGATTCCTGGAACTTCAACGCTTTACTAATGATTAGAAGACAGAAGAATCTCCCTTGGGGTCAAGGAGTGACTTCCCTGTTCAAACAGGCACTAGCAAAGCTTTTGCCGGTCTGCATCTTCGAAGCTCCCACCTGACTCCAAAGTACTTGCATCCCAGGAAGAGGATTTCCAGACTTCTCGATGGCCGACCTGAGTCGCCAGCAAAGCTGAGACACGCAGCCCTCACGAGTGACGTGGAACCGGAACCCTGGGCACTGTGAACATTTGCTAATTGCATTGACTTCTGATCTTTCCTGAAGTTATGCTTTGGGTTACTGGTAGCGCAAGCCCCGAGCATCATCTGCACCAAAGATTGTGGGCCTACACTCCGTGAGTGTTCCGTAAGCCTGCTTCATGCATTTCCACTTGAGGCTTCTTCGCGATCCCTGGTTTGTTGACTGGTGGGTCTTCTTGAAGGTAACTCTACTTTTCTTTGGGCTTCTCTGCTTGCTCCATACATGCCCTGACTCTCCACCGTGTGGGGAGTCCCTGAGACCTTGCTGGTTTGCAACAAAGCCTATCTCTGCCTTCTGCGTGGGTTGTGTTGCCAAGGCTTATTGGGTCCAATCTGGAAACTGACACCGCAGCACTCAACATCCTTTGTAAGACTGATAGAATCCAGAACATGAACATTGTTGACATCTCCTCGTCCTCGTGGCTGAAGAGTCAATCTTCACCTTCTTCACCTGAAATCACCCGACATTGGTGGGTATCAGCCTATCATGCTCCTGGTCACTGGCTTGTGACCCAGACTTTGTCCCCTCTGCTTTCAGGTTCTTCATATCTCCAATCCAGGCTTGGATCACTTTGGACACTTTCCACTTGGACGCCAGCAGCACTTTGCAGTAGATCGCTATTGGAAACGACGACAAAACTTAACACGAAAATACACCTATGTCCCTCACTTTCATTGGCCCCATATGTCTGAAGACACCTAGGAGTTTTGTCACTCCTGTATCACCTGTCAAGCCAGTGGTAAGGCAGGTGGTACAACAAAGGCCCCCTAATACTACTAGGAATGGTGGGGGTTCCCTTTGAGAGGGTTGGAATTGATATAGTTGGCCCCATGGATCCTCAAACTGCATCTGGACACAGGTTTATCCTAGTGGTGGCGGACCATACCACTAGGTAGCCAGAAGCAAGTCCCCTTAGGACCACTACAGCACATGTGGTGGCAAGAGCCCTCTTGGGAGTGTTCTCAAGAGTGGGTTTCCCTAAGGAGGTGGTATCTGACGGAGATGCAAACTTTATGTCTAGCTACTTGCAATGTGGAAGGAGTGTGGAGTGAATTACAAATTCACCACACCCTATCATCCACAATGCAATGGTTTAGTTGAAAGGTTCAACAAACTTTAAAGGGTATGGTCAAGGGTCTCCCAGAAAAGCTTATGCGGAGATGGGATATCCTACTACCCTGCCTTGTATTTGCATACAGAGAGGTTCCTCAGGAGGGGGTTGGTTACAGCCCTTTTGAACTTCTGTTTGGGCATCCTGTAAGAGGTCCCTTGTGTCTGGTGAAGGAGGGATGTGAGTTACCTCTAAAACCCCCTAAGCAGGACATAGTGGACTATGTACTTGGTCTCCGCTCAAGAACGGCTGATTATATGAAAAACCTGTTACAAAAGGTGGTGGTGATGGACTGAACCAATCAAACAGTCACACCCAGTCAACAGATCTGGGTTTAATCCATCACCGTTCTTTAGCCCACTCTGCCACCCCAGTTCAGACATGGCCATATGCAAATCAGTCTGACCCTGTATCTCATGGGAACAGCCCAGCCCGAACTGCCAAGCCATGCCTTCCCTGGACCGGATTCAAGCTTCCTAGGACCAGTTTCTGGCATTACAGCCGTCTTCTGCCAGGCTTGCTTAAATCCAGTGGCAAAGTGAGCAAGGGACTCACGTCTGAGCATACCCTGTCAACGTATAGCGAACAAAGGGGTACAAAAGAGGGTGGTGATGGACGGAGCATCTGATCCAATCAAACACTCACACCCAGTCAACAGATCTGGGTTTAATCCATCACCATTCTTTAGCCCACTCTACCACCCCATTTCAGACATGGCCATATGCAAATCAGTCTGACCCTGTGTCTCATGGGAACAGTCCAGCCCGAACTGCCAGGCCATGGCTTCCCTGGACCGGATTCAAGCTTCCTAGGACCGGTTTCTGGCATTACAGCCGTCTTCAGCCAGGTTTGCTTGAATCCAGTGACAAAGTGAGCAAGGGACTCGCGTCTGAGCATACCCTGCCGACTTATGGCGAACAAAGCGGTACAAAAGGTGGTGGTGATGGACGGAGCATCCGATCCAATCAAACACTCACACCCAGTCTACAGTTCTGGGTTTAATCCATCACCGTTCTTTAGCCCATTCTGCCACCCCAGTTCAGACATGGCCACATGCAAGTCAGTCTAACCCTGTGCCTCATGGGAACAGTCCAGCCCGAACTGCCAATCCATGCCTTCCCTGGACCGGATTCAAGCTTCCTAGGACTGGTTTCTGGCATTACAGCCGTCTTCCGCCAGGCTTGCTTGAATCCAGTGACAAAGTGAGCAAGGGACTCACGGCTGAGCATACCCTGCCAACTTATGGCAAACAAAGCAGTACAAAAGGGGGTGGTGATGGACGGAGCATCTGAACCAATCAAGCACTCACACCCAGTCAATAGATCTGGGTTTATTCCATCACCGTTCTTTAGCTCACTCTGCCACCCCAGTTCAGACATATGAAAAAGGCAAGTAGATTCAATCTGGCAATCAGGTATATGCCAATCAAACCAAGTCTAGGTAAGTGAGCATACGCACTTTAGCAATGGTCAGCAGTGGTAAAGTGCACAGAATCCTAAGGCCAACAGATCAAGAATTAAGAAAAGATGGAGGTAATCAGGCAAAATGTATGGGGGATGACCACCCTAAGACAGACAGGTCTAACATATGTATACACAAAAGCACTAGACTTCCCAAGTTATTGTTATCTTAAGTAAGCATAAATCATGGCGGAAAGTAACTATTACTTCTGCCCCACAGTTTGTCATTCATGATGTAATTTCAAAGGAAGAAGTGATGTAAATGTTGCAGCAAGAGTGCAGCCAGGAAAAAAATGTGTGCTAAAATGGGTCCTCCCTTCCAAAGGGAGCTACAACAATGCTCTCACTCGGAGGGAGAACAGATTTTTCCCCTGCTCTTGCAGGCAGGGAAACATAGATTTCTCCCTACAGGCAGGAGCAATGAAAAAAAACTGGTCTCTTCTGGCAAGATCAAAGCCGGCTGGTGCTGCACCCTGTAGAGGTGCATTCAGGGGAGCTGGTGGGCCCCTGAAGCTTCTGAAGTTAAGTCATTCTAAGTCATTAAGCCATTAACTGAAGCTTCTTCTACGGCCCCTAACACTGTGTGTTGTTGGTACCCCGGATGGGCAGTACAGTACCATCTTAGGCCCTGGGGAATGGGGTCCTTAGAACTAGTGTTGGTTCACAGAAGGGGGGGTGAATACCCCCTCCCATTTAAAATAATTTTAGTCCATGGCAAATACTGGCTCGGGGAGGAGGGCAATATGCCCTTTGTCATTTAAATGAAGTTCGACCTAGGTGATGGGTTCCCCGCGTCCAGTATTGGCTCTGAGAGGGGCCAAACACAACCTCCTCATTTATTTTTTTTAAAGAAAATAAATGCTGGTTCACATCTGGCAGAGGAGGTAGTGGGGCAGACGCCCCTAAAAAAAGAAAGATTTGAGTGTCCAGGGTGGGTACCAAGTCATCCAAAATATAAATAATAAAATGAATACGTTAACAGCTGCAGCTGCTCATTTATTATTCACTGCTCTTTGCAAGAAGAGCCCAAATTGCCCTGCAAGGGTTTTTTAAATGTCACTTTTTAAGCCTGGTGAAACCCCTGGAAGGGAGAGGGGCATCACCAAGAATTTATTTTAAGTTGTCAGGGCTTCTGGGAGAGCAAGTGCCCCCTAGTAGCATTAAACAGAAAAAAGTATGTCTCCTTGGTCATTAAATGCATGACCCCAGGCAAGCTTGTCATATGTTTTATACATTTATTTTAATTTAATTTATTTGAGTTTTATATAGTGCTGGCTAAAGCATCCCTGACTTGAGTTCTATGATCTTCAGTCGGAACGCAGAGCTCCGTTGTGGTTAGTTCTTTGGCTTCACATTGTAACTTAAAATAAAAAAAAGCTTTATTATAGTTTTTTAATGACAACCACTTTTATTAAACTTTGTGAATTATGAAATATACTTTTCTTTGTTTTTATTTTAATTTTTTAAAGATTTTTATTGACCAGAACAGATGCCATTAAAAAATTATACAATGGTCAATGATCCGGAATCAAACAGTTGTAAAACATCAAGCAAAATCTAGTAAAATCTTGTAATTAATAACATTTAGCAATAATAATTGATCTTAGTTTTGATACAAAGCAGGAAATAAATAACAAGAATGTGCCAAGTGCAATCGTTTCTACAGTCACAGTTTCAGTAAAGTGTTGGTAGTGCAAAGTGCTTTAATATGGCAAAAACAGACACCCCTATGTTATAATTGTTATCATTTACATTTGCCCACCCAACAAAGATATATTTTCTTGATTTGTAAATATTCTTCTTGGGCAGGGACCTGGCCTCACAGAAGTGCTAGCGTGCCTGTCCTACACTTCTTATATAAATAAAGTGTCCAGTACTAAAGTGCTAAGTGGCAGTCATGGATTGATCGCTATCGAAGAATTTCCAATTTTTGGTGAACTTTTTCATTGCCCCAACTCTTTTGGCATAAGCCTCTTTAAACTTTTTTGTCTATCTCATTTTATTCACCCATTTTGAGTAATATGGTATCTCCTCTGATCTCCAATTTCGATGGATTAGGGAACGGGCAACTAAAGAGTAGATCGCCGGATATATTTCTTCGGCATTAGACAAATCAGTTCTGTTTATCGAAATGCCAAAAAGTGCGACCTCGGCTTCGGGATCAAGCAACTTATTGATGGCCTTACTTATTGAAGAGAAAATCTTGCGCCAAAATATTTCGAGTTTCGGGCATGTATAAAAAATATGAAGCCAGTCGCCCCCTCTCGAAGCTGACATTGAAAGCATGTGTTTTCTACTCCTGGGAAGCATTTATTTAAAGCTTTTGTAGTAAAGTAGACCAGCCAATGGGATAAAAAATACATCCTTTTAAATTTGGCTGCTCTATGGGCCTTGCCTCCTAACTGGGCAATCCGCTCCCATTCCTGAGTCGAGAAGGAACAATTGGTTTCATGAGTTATTTTAGCCAGAATTTCAATGGAGACACTTCACCCTTTCTCAGTGAGGTGTACCAATTACCCACTACTTTTAATGTTTCTTTATAAAGGGCAATAGCCAAAGGTGGTGGTGTTACACATGTCGGAAGATTATATTTATTTACATAAAAATTATAATCTGCAGATATTCAAAAATCCCATTTTTAATTGATTATCAGATCTAACTAAGACCTCTTGACAGGTGATGAGTTTCCGAGAAGTAAAAAAAGAACCCAAATCACCAACATCAGAATCTCTCCACTTTTTGAGCTTACTCAAATGGATTTGAAGTCCAAAGATCTTGCACTCCTCTTATTCTAAATAATGAAAATCACCAAACCCTACCTCCTTAAAAAAAGACTGTAGTATATAGGAGAAATCACGGATAGTCGTGTATCTGGTCTTTTTGGGTATTTTAGCTGTTTTAAAAAAAATTGAAACTTGCGAACCTGCCTCTTGTATCATTTTATCATGGAAAAACATGTCACGCAGCCTGTTGGGATCCAATAAACATCCTGAGAGATCCATGAAAGCTGCCATATAATAGGTATGAATATTCGGTAGAGCTAAGCCCCCTTGAGTGGTACCCAACTGTATTATAGGCAATTTAACCCTAGAAACTTTCTTATTCCAAACAAAAACCCTGATCATTGACTCAATCTCTCGAAAGTAATGGGAATTAATCTTTAGCGGTACATTTATAAAAAGAAAAACCAATAGGGGAAGTATTGACATTTTAATGAGTGCTACGCGGCCAATCAATGTTAATTGTAAAAGAATCCATCTATCGAGCAAAATAAAAATGTTATTGGGCCTTGTCAAACAATTCAAACTAAATAGTTGTTCAAACTGATTTGAGACATAGATACCCAAGTATCTAATCGGTACTGTTTTTAGGGGTTGGGAGTTTAGATTTGAGGGTAAAAAATTACAATCAACAGTCAATATTAAAACCTCAGTTTTATTTTGATTATTTTATATCCACCAATCAGTTCAAATTGACTAAATTCATATAGAGCTTGGTCAAGATTTAATTTATCGGGTCGCAGATATAGAATTATATCGTCGGGGAATAATTTTATTTTCGCCATTCCTTCTATTTGGGGTTTAATTGTAGGATTTCCACGAATTCTTATTGCTAGTGGCTCAATGAAAAAAGTAAACAGGATGGGGTACATCGGACAACCTTGTCTGGTACCTCGATTAATATTTATTGCCCCTATTGGATTGGCTTTAACTACTACCCTGGCTTGAGCACCATGATAAATGTTATTCAACATATTAATTATCTGGGCCGGAAAGCCACATTTTTGCATACAGAGGAATAGTGCATCCAAGTTTACCAGGTCAAAAGCCTTTTCGGCATCGACCATTGAAACTAGAGTTGGAATGGTATTATTAGTAAAAAAATCAAGAGCCTGGATTAAAAACCCTGTATTTGACGACATGGACCTCCCTGCCACAAAACCCAACTGGTCAGGGTGAATTAAAGCCTGGACAATCGGGGTGAAACGTTGGGCCCATATTTTCATTAAAATCTTAAAAACAGGGTTGAGGAGGCTGATCGGCCTATATGAGTTTACGTCCATATGGTTTTTCCCTTTTTTAACAGAGCTAACAATAATAGACTCCTTGAAACTCGGAGGAACAATGCCTCCCGATCTAACGGCATTAAATAATTTCACTAAAAAGGAGTCAATTCTTTAGAAAAGATTTTATAAAATTCAATTGGGAGCCCATCTGCTTCACATGCTTTCACCCCAGCTATTCATTTCACTGTGTCTAATATTTCTGTGGCCAAAATTTTACTCTCAAGTTGATCAGCCAATGGGCCGGGTAAGACAGGAAGATTACCTTCATCAAAATATTTATGAATAAGGTCTACCCCAACCTCATATTTTGTAGAATATAGCTGTGAATAGTGGTCCATAAATACTTGAGCTATATCATCTTTATCTCTAATGATATTTTGGGTCTTCAGATCAATAATCTCTGTTATTAAGGCTTCCTCCTGTTTAGTTCTTGTTTGCTCTGCTAGCATTTTACCCACCATTTGGTTCTCCTCCTATACTTGTTTTTGAAAAGTTCTGAAGTATTCATTTTTTCAAATAAAAAAAAATTATTTTAAGGCTGCCTTCGCCCTTTCTAGCTGCAAAGCCACATCTTCCCTCCCCTGAAGTAGAGTATCTCTCAGGTTTATGGCATTAGTTACAGCCTGTTGAAGTTGGTTAATCTTGTCCCGCCTTTCTCTCGTCTGAGCGGCTGAGAGCGCAATCATCTGACCTCCAATGGCTCCATTAAACCCGCCCCAAACCGTAAAAAGTTCTGCTGTACCTTCATTTGAATTAAAAAACTTTAATATCCACTCTTTGGTTTAAACTACCAAGTTAAGATCTTGGAGGAGTAGACAATCCACCTGCCACCTGGATTTAGTCTTGGCTCCCCCTTCAATCTCAAACTCTACTGTAATCAGTATATGTTTTATTATAGTTATTAGTCATTCTTTTACAAAGACAATTCATGTATGATGACCCCTTTATATAGCTAAATTTTTTATATTTTGTTGTTCTGGACCTTTGATAAAGTCAGTAGCCATGATGTCTCACTTAAAATGACACATTCTGTAGTCGGCCATGCATGCCTGCAGGGGTTTGGCCACCAGCCCCTTCACCCAACCCCTTACTGCATATGGCTAGAGTGCAACAGTGGTTTGGCACCAGTGGGTATTGGGTGCAGGGGCTCTGCCATAGCCAACCCCACACCGCACATTGCTTGTGGGTGCCTACCTGCGATGGCCAGGGAATTTGTGCCGGCAAATAACAGAACAATCCGAGTTTTTTTAATATGGTATTTCTGAATGATCCCATCCCACGTTTGAGACGTGGAACCCACAATGGGGAGGTAAATACCCCTCTCAGTGTCATCTCTCCAGACACCACCGCAATCATGAGGTTCGGTACTGGGGATTTTTCAAGCATAACTGTAATAGCTCTTTTCAGTATACATGTGCAGCTAATGGAGGATTAGGGGAGATCTAGTTGCTGTCTTTGTCAACATCGCCACCACCATAAGAAACACTTGTTAATGTCACTGCATTAAAATGAGATGGTCTAAGAAAGCAGATCAAATTCACTAATCCTTATACAGCTTCAAAAAATACTGCTAGAAAGATCGACTACTGAAATAAAACACATTTTTGAAGATTAACAGGAATGCAGTTCGATAGCTTTTTACTTAAAACTTGATGGAGCAAAGTTAGCACATTATTTGCCCCTCCAGCTTTGTGAAGATTTCTAAGGTAAGAATTACAATTAACAAGCACAATGTATGAATAAACCATGTTTAGGTTCATAATTTATCACACATCTAGTATTTGAAGATTTACCAACTGGTTCTTTTCTCGCAGACTGGAAGGGTTCCATTAGTAGGATGCAATTTAAAAAATATAAACAGCTTGACTGCGAGTATTAATCATAAAACGCTCTCCAACCTTCTTCTAAGCGATTTCGTGGAAAATAAAATAACAGTGAGAAAGAAAAAATATATATCCTTATAAACAAATATGAATCCATGCGATGAATGATACTAAATCTGACACATCACCAAAAGGCAGCGAGCAAATATTACTATACTAATTGGCTTTCGTTATCCAATGTATGCAATTGAAATAACATATTTTCCTGAGGGTGAGGAAATATGTTCTCGTCATTCCTTAACTGTTATAGAATTCAAGAAAAGAAACGCAACATTACACATTTCGGGGCAAGGTGCGTCTGTAGTACGGTTCAATTCTCGACAGATATTCTCCATTAATTAGTTTACTTTTGTCTGTTAGTGTATGGGCAAACCTCTTTATACTCCTGTAGGCGCAGAGCTTAATTGCTTAGAAAGCAGTTGAAAAACATCCGAAAAGAAGATATGCAAGAGTACCCGACTTCTATCAGATAAATATGTTCTCTTTTTCTTCCCTTTTTTATGCCTCAAGGAAATTAAACTGAGGGTGTGTTTAGGAAGGCGGGGGAGGGAACACTTTAGGTCATGTTTACTAGAAAATGTCGGAGGGCATAAGCAACGCCAAATTAGGCAGTGCTGCGCTACGACATGTTCAAAACCCAGGGATGAGCCGTATTTACTACAATATGGTGCACCACTGTGTTTTCACTAGCGTTAGCGTCAATGCAGGCACCCTTGCACCATAGTGCATATATTCCTGCTTTGTATGGAATGAGTTTTCCTGTACAGGATGGTGTCCCTTCTTGCACATAAACAATTATGCCCTGCAAGGCATAATTGTTTATGTGCAAGAAGGGACACCATCCTGTCCCTTCTTGCACATACACAAAAACAATCATTCCCTGCAATGCAGGCACCCATGCTCTGTGGTGCAAGGGTGGCTGCATTGGTGCCTGCACTAAAACAATTATTAATGGCTTTTTGCTCTATGTGTGCTGCAAAAGCACACATAGAAAAACAAAAATGAGGATGAATAAAAGCATTTCTCATTGTGCGCCATTCTAACCCCTGCTTTTGCATGTCATTAGTTTTTGGCTCTGCCACAGATTTACACGTCCTTGTAAATCTAGGTCAGCATCAAAAAGCAAGTGGAACGCCCAAGGCAACACCCATTGCACAACTCTTTGGTGTGGCGGAAGGAGCGTATTTACAATGTGGCGCTAAGCCATGCTAATTTGCTTAGCGCCACCTTGTAAATATGTCAAATGTCTCAATGCCACTTGAGCGTCCAAAAAAGAGATGCTCCGGTGGGCATATGGGTTTTTTAAATATGACCCTCTGTGGGGCGTGGCTTCGGAGCCTCGGCTGATGGCCGTTGTCCCTGGGAGCTCTGTGGGGACTTGAGATTCTGAGATGGCTCCAGGCGCACATTTCGCCTCCCGGACGCTGCTTCCCATGACAACGCTTGGTGAGTGCAGGGTGAGCCCTGGATCTTTATTTTGATCCTTTTTATGCCGCGTCTTCATGCAGCGTCGCAGCTGCCATTTTTTTGGGGCGTGCTTGCGTTTTCCTGCTAAACTGATGCGAGAAGCTGTTTCCTCACAGAAATCATTTTTTCCTTAAAATGGCACCAGTTTCTTGATGCATTTGATCTATCTTGCGGCATTTGGAATGTCAATTGGCTAATTCTAAATGTGGCTGCTTCCTGGCTTTATTTGCTTTCTCTTTGGCAATAGAGTTGGTTCTCAATACATTTCTACTTGCTGAAGGTGACTCTCTCCTCACTATTTTTCATGGCGATGCCTCGCAACAATCGAAAGGGGTCACTTCATTCCAAAGAGGCGGGTTTGAAATATTTTAACCCATTTAGTGTTTTGCCAGATCCTATTGATGAAAATATGAGTGACTCTGTTGGCGCTAAAGGTTCTGTTTCCACTAGCTCCCGCCCAGGGATGAAGCAAGGTTCAAAAATACCTTCTGCGTCGACGTCTACTTCTGGCAAACGCGTGAAAGTGAATCCTCCTTCTACTACTAGTTTGTCATTCTCAATATCCATGGAGCTTATTCTTGATTAAATTCACGCCCTTAAGCCAAATATGGAAGAAACAAATAATCAACTTCAAAATCTAGAAGCCAATTGGTCACTCACGGAACCAAGAGTTGGAGAATTAGTATCCCGTGCTGATCTTGTGCAAGGTCTTACGAATCAAGTACCTCACATATCCAAAGAAATTGTGCAGCTTAAACAACAAATTGAAAACTTGGAAAATCGTAATAGGCATACTAATTTACGCATTTATGGACTGACAGAATGCCTTGAGGGTCCTAATCCCATCTCCTTTTTTCAGTCTTTCCTGCCCACTCTTTTGGGTCTCCCTGAAAGTCCTACTTTGAATATTCAAAGAGCTCATCGGCTTGGTCAACTCTCTTCTTCTGCATCATCTTCTATGAAGCCCAGAGGTGTTATACTATATTTTTTAGAATATACTGAGTTGCTCAAAGATCTACATACTGCCAAACAACGTGGTAACATCATTTGGAATGGCTCTTCTCTCTTTTTTGCCCAAGACTACGCAAAAGTAACTGCTGAACGTCAGAAAAAATTCTTAGACATGAGACCTGCTCCGCGCAATTTAAAGGGTAGATATGGGTTGTTTCACCCATGTCTTTTCAAAGTAACTTATAACAACAAGACATCTACCTATGAAGATCCTGCACTACTACAACAGTTCCTGAATAGTTGCAGAATGGATTCTGTGGACGTTTCTCGACCATGATGGACTCATCCTTTTTCTTTTTTGTTGTTTGTCTCATTTCTTAGTTGTCCTCTCTTCCCTTTTGTATTTTGTATTCTGAATTAGATTTTATTTTGTATTTTTGCATATTGATGTGTTTTTTGTGTATGTTCGATTGATCGTTTCCTTTTTATTTTTCATTTATCAGGTTGCAGGTTATGTGGTCCCTCACAGCTTTTTCTTCAATATTCCTGGAAGTTGTCTCCCTCCTCGCTGTCCCGTTTTGGAGTCTTCCATTCAGCGTTCCACCTCCATAATGTGGCTTCACCATCCCCATTTGTATTGTTTCATTGTGGTATGTTTTTGGTTACAGTAATTGTTTCTTTGTTTTCCTCATTCCTTTTTTGTCCTTTCTCCCCTTTCTCTGTTTACATTATCTCATTTCCATTTCTCAGTTCTCTTCTCAATTCTTATTTTCTACTTGTCTTTTCTTTCATTGCACTTACCTTTCTATTTTTCAACATTTTCCTTTTCCTTACTTCCTTTTATTATTCTTCCCCTATTTTTCTATAGTTACTTGCAATGGTATGTTTACATTTTTATTGGATACTCTATGTTTCTACATATATTTAGAGATTTAGATGTCAATTAACATAGTTTCCTGGAGTGTTAAAGGTTTGGGTTCTCCCATTAAACGTCAACATGTTCTGTCTCATCTTGCTCACTTAAAAGGAGATATAGTGTTATTACATGAAATTCATATTAAGGATGTTGAAATTTCTAAATTGGGTCATAATTGGGTAGGCTATGTTTTTGCATCTCCTGGCTCAGGGAAACGTAATGGTGTTGCAATTCTCTGTCATAAATGACTGAATGTCCAGCTTATAAAGCAAGATAATGACACTGATGGTAGGTGGGTTGCTGTATATTTGTTGGTTAACAAAATTCCTCTAACTATTTTTAATTAGTATGCTCCCACCGTATATGATAATTTGTTTTAGCATCAAATTCTCTCTTCTCTCATGCATTATACTGATGATTATTTTATGTTAGGTGGTGATTATAACATGATTATGGACCCCTTTCTAGACAGAAAATCCAACTCTCGTTTTTCTCCCTCCCACGTCCACACTCAGTTTACCTCCACTATATCTCAGAGATCTCTTGTTGACTCTTGAAGGCTTTATCATCCCACATTGCAGCAATATGCGGATTTTTCTCCTGTTCATTATTCCCAATCACTGATTGATTATCTTTTTATTTCCAAAGCCCTAACCCAACACATTATTTACTCTGACATAGGCTCCATTTAAATTTCTGATCATGCCACTGTCTCTTTACTTCTAGATATGCTCCCCCCCAATAAAGGTACTAAGAGATGGAGATTTAATAATTCTCTCCTTTTAGACACGTCGTTTATGGATAATGAATCTCCTCAGACTACCCCTCAATTGCTATGGGACACTTTTAAAGATGCCTCTAGAGACTTCATTATTTCTTTTGTAGCCAAAAGAGACGCCTAGCTGCTCAATCTTTGGATAAACTGACTTCCCAAATTAAACAATTGGAATATGCGTTTTATTAGACTAAGAATCAATCTGATTTGGCTAACCTTATTAAAGCAAAACTTTCTTTCAATAAACTATCTACGGATTCCGCGAATTTATATCTTCTTAAAGCTAGCGCTAAATATTATTCCGCACAGAATAAAGCTGGTAATCTCCTTGCAAATTATCTCAAAGTAAAAATGGAACGGATGAAAATAGATTCTATTATATCTTCTTCCAACACTATAATTCATAAGGATGAAGATATTTTATCTGAATTTACTGATTTTTATCAACAATTGTATACCCCGGAATCCTTGCCTTTATCAACTGATATTGATGACTATTTGTCTTCTATTCCCTCTCCTTCAAAATCAGACATGGATTTTTCCTCTTTAGATAATGATATTCTTCCTAAAGACATTTTGGAGGCCATTCACATGCTTAAAAAGGGTAAGGCTCCTAGCCCAGAATGCTTTACAATAGAATTTTACTTACATTTCTCCAATTTACTAGTTCCCAAGCTCCATCAATTATTTTCATTTTTTATAGCTTCCAAGAAATCCGAGGGATCCTTCCAGGAAGCTTTGATTTGCCTTCTTCCCAAGGAAAACAAAGATCATAAATTATTTTAAAATTCTAGACATATTTCCTTGATGAATATTGATTACACGATATTTGCGAAAATTCTTGCACTTTGTCTAGATATATTTTTGCCTCACTTAATTGGTAAGGAACAATGTGGTTTCATTAAGGGTCGTCATCTTTCTGATAATACTTGTCTTTTCTTTAATGTTCTTAATAAGTCTCATTCTCGTAATCACTCATTGGCCGCTGTTGCATTAGATGCTGAAAAAGCATTTGACAGGGTTAATTGGCAATTTATGTTCTCAACTCTCACATGGTTTGGATTTGGCCCAAAATTTCTTTCTTATATATCTTTATTATATTCTTTTCCTAGATCCTTTATCTTTGCCAATGGTCTTGTATCTTCTTCAATCCCTTTATTCCGAGGTGTCCGTCAAGGTTGTCCTCTTTCTCCCCTCCTCTTTATTCTAGCTTTGGAACCTTTTCTAACAAAAATTCGAATGAATAAGGATATTACTGGTTTCCAATATGGCGATAAACATTTGAATCTTTCTGCTTATGCAGTTTATATTCTTTTTTTTATTTCTAATCCTCAGACTTCTATTCCAACCTTCCTTTCAGAGGTTTCATCCTTTGCAACGGTATTGGGTTATAAACTTAATGTTGATAAGTGTGAAATTCTTCCTCTTAATAAGTTCTGTTTTCATGCTGATTTTTTGGCAACTTCCTTTCTTTGGAGTCCTTCTAAAATCAAATATTTAGGTCTTTGGTTTACTCCCTCAATCAAAGACACAGTTGCACTTAATCTGAAAACTTTACAAACCACTCTTATTGACTCTACCTCCACATTGGCATCCTTTATTTTTATCCTGGTGGGGTAGACTGGACGCTATTAAAATGATGTTAGTTCCAATAATCTTATTTTTTCTTTCTAATCTTCCGGTCAACATTCCGAAATCCTGTTATAAAAATATTTACTCTACTTTATCTCGCTTTTATGGCAACACAAGAAAACTAGGATGTCGTTCTCCAAACTTAAATGTCCTAAACATCTGGGTGGGGTTAATTTTCCGGATTTTTCCTCTTATCACTCTTCATTTTTTCTTACGCATTCTGTCCCTTTATTATCTGATCAATTATTGGATACTATTTTTCACCTGTTGTGGGTTGACATTGAATCCTCCTTTTTTCATCCTTTTACTTTTGAGGAATTTGTCTCTTTACCAACTATTACACAAAAGATGTCTCTTCCTAACCTTAAAAATTCCAGAAAAATGTTTCTTCCCTTGTTCTTAGATGATTTGAATGATCGTACACGATTTTTACAATCCCCTAGCTGGTACAATCCTCTTAATAAAATTTGCAATAGAACTCTTTTCTGGAAAGAGTGGAGGGATATTGGTCTCATGTGGACTCATCAACTTTTTCAAGATGGGGTTTGTGTTCCCTTTCCTTCTCTTCAATCTCGCCTTTTCCCTTCCTCTATCTTTCTATCTGAAATACAAACTTTTGAGTGTAACAGCTCTGTCGAGTTATAATTTGCTTACACTCTCTGTTTCACACAGTAAATCCTCTCCTCTTTCTATTTATTTTTTATTATCTTCTCCCTCTGCATGCCAAATTTACAAAAAGATACAGGAAGTCTCTGTCACTAGGGACAAATCTAAAGTAGAACAAGATTGGGCAATAGATTTATCAGAATCGTTCTGTCTTCTAAGTTGGCATAATATCTGGATCAAAGTAAGGAAGTCTTCTAGGGCAGCAAATACCACTCAAACTTTATTTTTTATTTATAATAGACTTTTGATCACTCCCGCTAAACTGCATGCAATAGATTCTTCTATTCCCTCTACCTGTTGGTCCTGTTCAGCAGCAGTAGCAGATCTTAAAAATATGCTTTTCACTTGTCCATGATTCATACGTTTTGGTCCAAAGTATGGCAACAAATTAATACCATTTTTTCCATTCAGTTCCCCTTTTCTCTTACTCACATTTTTCTAGGTAGTCTTTCAGAATTATAGTCCTATTTAAACACTAATACTTCCATTGTTGACTTACTTCTAGCAGTGGCATTTCAACAAATCACTAAATCTTGGAAGAACGCCTCAAATGTCTCCTTTCAAGCCAAGTGGTATGGTGTTTGCTATAACCATAGACTAGATAGAGCTAATGTTTACCCTATCACACTTGCCATCAAACGTGATTTGTTATGGTTACCCATTACAAATTTCTTGGATATATCGGCTCAAACTCTATCACTACATACACCCTGTAATGAAGAAGTACCCAAACCTCCTTGATATGTTTATTCATAACTTGTTTCTATATCGTATTTCCTTTTTGAATATTATAAAAGGTTTAATTGGAAGTTTTTCATGTGTTTGCAGATAATATTTTGAAGGCAAAGATTGTATTATGATACTTTACTCTCTCTCCCCCTACCCCCTTTTTTCTGTTTCTCTCCTCATTTTTATTGCATCATTTTCCTCCTTTACAATGTGATATATATATATATTGTTATTGTACCATATTGTTATTTATTGCACTTTTCTATTTAATAAATTACTTTTCAAACTTAAATATGACCCTCTGTCACAAATTAGATGGATATCATGTTTGTCGTATTTCGATCACATTCTGCCCTGTGGGGATCATAATACAGCGTACTGGATATCTGTCAGGTTTTTGACAGAGTATTCCCTTCCGTTGACTTCTAAATCAGGCCCTTAATCTCTGGAATCACAATAATCCACCATTTATTACTATAATCATTGTAAGGGTAGTTGTGCTAGTGGTGAGACAGACACAATCATACAGTTTACTCTAGTTCTAAAATGTGCAATGACACTGTATTGAGGCTGTGAAATGAGGAACTGTGTTCTGAGGCAACCATGTGAATAAAAAAAATCAATAACAATTCTATAGAAAATAAACACATTTTTACTGGTGATTGTGACTAAAAAGCACGACCATAAACTAATCATGCTGCCACCGTCCCATGCTTCATCCATGGTTCTGGACATTCTCTTGTCCGTGCATGACGTTATTCATCGTGCATACATGTAGTCACTCGTCAACACCTCATGCATATATGCATTCAGCCATTGACTCACTGTTGCATTTGTTCATAAACCCATCTACACTACCAAAGACACACACACAAACTCATTTATCAGCCAGTTCTTTAAGCTTTTTCACTGGTTGCTAAGTAGTGCATTCAGGGCTAGGTCAATTCCACTTTATTAATAACTTTAATGTTTCCCTGGCAATCATCAAACTCAAATAAAAACACAGACCTTCAAACCCTCCTCTTCCTCCAATGTTATTTTCTGGTTTCCAAGAGTGCCGTTAAAATCCTCTATGGCTCTCCCTTCTGGCCTCTACTACTGATTTTGCAGTCCTACACTAGTGCCAGCCTAGCTCCCATAAGTGTGCCTCCTCAGTGTCAACCAGTGCTCTTTCTGTTTCCATCAATGTGGCTTCAGGCTTCCAATGCCCTCTCACGCCTCCACCAATGCATAGAGTGGCTGCTGTATCACACAACTTCATAAGGGAATGTGACTGCCACAAAATGATTGAGGGAACATGCTCTGTAAACACCATAACTGCAGTGCACACCCACCCACATACTGCTATATCGAAAAGTTTTTGAGTATGTTTATTATACAGTGGGTAGATGCTTATTCTAAAGGAAAAGCAATGCAGCTTGTGTAGATTTGGCCCCCCATGAAAATACCTCATGAGAGATCTATTTGTGCACTGTGTATAGAAACTGAGTGATACATCTGCAGTGACAGACGACTGCTCTGTACTTTTGCTGGGAGAGATTATAGCGGGGTCTGTATCCAGATAATGAGCACTATATTGAGAATGTCACGTCTACATTTCAGTGCTAGGGGTCCCACCTACTGAATATTCTATTTGGCATTTGAAGATGGTGGTCTGTAGGCTCAGTGGGTTACTTCAATGAATCTTTACCATTGAAGGGCAGACCAGTCCAGCCCATTTCAGCAACTACCAAACACATGAGTATTCCTTTCTGAGCGGTGCCTAAGATATGGTGAAGAGCTGTGCAGCATTGTTTGTCAAAACATGTTTTTTCATATTCCGGATTCATTGCTTATTCACCAGAAAAGTGATTTGATGGAAAATGTACAATTGACAAAAATAAACGTGCATTTGTCTACTAGTTTAGATTATATACATAGTACATGCTTGTTTAAGGCATTGAATGTGTTGCTTTTAGTGAGGTAAGTATCTATTTCTAGGGGAGATATGTACAAAGATGTTGAGGAGAGAGGTGTTACCCTTCCTGGCTTAATGCCTCTCTCCTCCAATTCTGAAACACAAGGCTGCACCATATTTACAAAAATGTGGGACAGCCTTGCGTTTCCCCCTCCAATGGTGCTAAATTTAGCAAATTAGCACCATGGCATGAAGGAAGTGGCCAGTTTAGGGTCACCCGGGTCACTCACGACCACCTCTCAGCCTTCCATACCAAATGAAGAGTGGGCCAGACAGTAAAGAATATAAACCAATATCTGTTTATTCAGATACACTCAGAGTGGAGCCCAGTCTGCCCAGTCGCTTAGGAGTGCTGCAGAGAAATTGACCTCAGCAAGCATAACGACAAATTATGTACATTTCAGAACCAATGAAGGCACGCCCACAATGTAATTTTCCAAGCAGATGTAGCTAAACAATGAAGTACAAACATTACGTTTTGATACTGAGGTCGGGCGCACAGTATCTTCTATCCAAGGTCGTTCTGCCCGTAGCCTCCACTAGACAAATGGGAGAAGGCCTCTATCTAGAGTGAAAGGTATGCGCTGATAAGAACAGTGCATTCATTTTGAAGCAAAACCTAGCCTTGGAGAAAAATAACATAATAGAGGCCATTTCTCAGAAATTGCGCAATATAAGTTTCGATTATAACACAAAATGGCGCCGGCATAGAAAATGGCACTGCAAATGCTAACATACATAGAACAATGCGCAAACATGAATTTTTCTATTCTAACAGGCAGGCACCCTTGCACCAGAGTGCAATGGTGTCTGTGTGCAGGGGAGGATTGTTTATGTGGAGAAAGGTGTCCCTTCCTGCAATAAACACTGTCACTTTCATGTGTGCTGAGTCATGCAGCAAACATGAAAGTATCAGAATGGCATTTTTTTTTAAAGTTTGTTTATGTACAGGAAGGGACCCAGTAGAGAATCTAAATATAAGGATGACTCACTGTCATGCACACGAATGGAAAAAAACATTTGGTTTTTTAGAAGAGCCCTCACTCACCAACCTAGTTGGTGGCATGCTTCATCATTGGGTTCCTATCTGGGCTGCCAAGTGCTACCCAGCTGTGCTGGTACGTCTGAACTAAAGCCGGAGCGGGTCTTGTTTTTTGGGGTGAATGTGCAAAAACTGGGTGCTGGAAGTGCTTTAAAGGTACCTCTAGAATACACAATAACTACCTTTATTCTTGAGTTTCTGGTGCACGGTTAAAAAAGAGCGGGGATGTCACACTTGATGACCTAAAATGTGATTCCTTTGTTGTTTAATTTCTTTTTATGTTGTAAATTGTTAAAAAAACAAAAAAGAACACCTAAACCTGCTCAGATCGGTAACTTAATAGTGATTGCTGCACCAACACAATGTTGTAAAATACTTGAACCCTGAAGGGGAGCCCGAGATGCGGAATCATACACAATATGCGCTACTAACGTTTATGTATGATGGCCGGCCCCGTGGGTTGTAGGCCAACAGCTGTGTAATAATGCAAGGTGCAATAAAGGTTTTTAAAAAAATAAAAAAAATAAAAAAAATAAAAAGAGCGGGGATACGGTGAAAAGAAAATTGATCTCCCTTATCCCACTTTAAGTGTTTGACACGTTTCAGCCTCATCAAGGGTGCAGAGGCTTTCTTCAGGACCTAATCAAGTGAACATAGTGTGAAAATTAGTGGGCACATCACATGATCAAAGCCAATGATTGGGAGCATGCTGGCACACCACTGAATGTGTATGTGGGATATATATATGTGTGTCTGTATATATATACTTTTGGAAGACTGTCAGTGTGTTAACGGATGTAAAGGTGTCTCACTACATATGATAAGTGAGTATATGTATGAGTGACTATATAGAACTGTTGGTGAATGAGTGGATGTGTAAATAGATGGTGGAATTACTGAATTGGTTGTTGTAACCGGTATGGGTACATCCACTTTTTTGAAAATGTTAGTTTCTGTTTTTTAATATATTTTTCAAGGGTTACTTTACAATGAAAGGAGGTCTGTCACTCTGTCACAAGGATGGTGTCATCAGTGATGTCATGAGTGATGTCACTGACCATGTCATGAGTGATGTAATATGTGATGTCATCAGCAGTGCATTACACTCACAAGTTATAGTGAGTCCATCTAACTATAACGTGGAATTTCATTGATTTTATGTCAGTAAAATTTCCAGCTAACTATAACTGGTGTGAAACCTATGGTTTTTTCAGTGAATTTAATAGGTTTTTAAATGCTAATTCCTAACTATAACTGGTGTGAAACCTATGGTTTTTTCAGTGAATTTAATAGGTTTTTTAAATGCTAATTCTTAACTATAACTGGTGTGAAACCTATGGTTTTTTCAGTGAATTTCATAGGTTTTTTAATAGCATATTTCTATAGCTATGAAATGTAATATTTTCTAAAATGAATCCTATATTGTATATTTATGTAATACTATTTTTTTTTATATATATTGTTCATATTTTTTATTTTTTTTGCCTTTGAGCGCTCCCGGTACGCGTACCAGTGTGCGCACCGGTAAGCGCATATTTTTGGGCGCGCCCTGGTGCGCGTACCGGGTCCCGTCCCGTTAGCGCACCCCCAAAAAAAAGAAAAAAAAAAGAATGAAGGAGTGAGCATAATGAGAGGGACAGAGAGAGTGGTGTAAAGAGAATAAAAGCTAGAGGTAGGAACACACAAGGGACTGTGTAATAGATCGTAAGACAGAGAAAAGGTGTAAGAGGAAGTAACTGAGAAAAGGAAAATGAATAAGGGAGCAAAAGAAGAGAAGAAAGAGGAAGAAGACTAAAGCAGAGGTTCTGGGAGAATGTTAATGGGTGATGAAAGTAAAAGGAAGGAAAGTAAAGGATGGAGAATGACAGGTAGTGACGGAACTAGAGAAAAGGAACAGCGATGACGGAGTGGAAGAAAAGAGCAGTGAGTGAAAGTAAAGAGGGGTGAAAGAGGGTGGAAAAAGTGTAAGACATGGGGAGTGACAGAGAAAAAGAACAGAGAGAGTAAAGGAAGGAGTGACAGAAAGGCACTAAGTGAACCAGAAAAAAAAGGTAAGTGAGGGAGTGTGGGTGAGCAGTGGCACTAAAAGAAGTTGAATGTGATAGGAAAGCAAGGAAAAGAGTAACTGAGGGAAGCAGACTGAGGAAACAAGGGTGAGGTAGGGTGAGAGAAAAGTAGTGAGGTTAAAACAAAAGGTGATGAGAAATAGTCACACTTAGCATTTAATTAATGTAAACTTACTTTTATGTTTAAACTACACTTTAAATCTGTGAAAGACAAAAGAAAAAAAAAGTTATAATTAGTAAAATATATATTTTAAAATAGAAGGAATTGGTCAAGAGGTTAGAAATCTAAAAAAAAATGTACTAAGAAATAAGGCAAGAGTAAAGGATACAGAAACGAAAATAAAGTAATGTACAAGGACAAAAAAAGGGAAAAAGAAATAGAAGGAGAACAAATTACTGAAGGTAAGTAAGATACCAAAACGAAATCAGGAAAGAGAAGTAAGTAAAAGGAGAATGAGTGAAAAGGAAAGGAGTCTAAATGAGGATCTATTTACAAGAAAGAGGAATGGAAGATGACTGAGAGTGACTAAAGGGGAGTCACAGAGTGAAGGGATGAAGGGAATGAGGTTAATATAGAATGATAGTGGAAAAAGGAGTGAGAAAGTAACTACACAGAAAGACTAAGGGAAGGACTGAATGAAGTGCAGTACAGTGAGTGAAGAAAGGAAAAAGAGTAATGAAGCAAAACAAGGATAGAGAGGGGAAGAGAACTAAAGCAGTGGTACTGAGAGAATGTGAGAAAGCTGAAAAGTGGTGCAAGGGACAGAGGAAATGCAGACAGTTGAAATTGGATTGAGGGGTTGTGAAAGAAGTGGAGTAAAGAAACAGCGATGAAACAAAGTGAAAAAAGGCAGTGTAAGTGAGTAAAGAGAGCTGAAAGTGGGTAGAAAAATGGACAATGAGTGTGAGACAATGGGAATACAATAAAAATTACACAATGCAAACTATAGGATTATTTATAGAACATGTTAGATAGTTTATTTTTTCTGTTCTCAGAATATATTGAATGTCACTAAAAACAGTGAGTTCAAACTCTTCATCATATAACAGCGGGAAAAAAAACCACAATCTAAAATATTGTGTTTTAAAAAACCCATATAAACTTAGAAATTATATATGTACACTAATCTTTGATTCACTTACTTTTCCATGAGGCCAAATAGTAGATAATGAAGGTCCTTTTCGTAGGAATATTTTTCTGCTGTTCTCTTAAACTTTCATTTCATCGACTTTCTATAAAAAAAGCTCTAAGAACATCTGAAATAATTGTCAACATTTTCATTTTCCTCCTTGTGTTAACTAAAAACTTATTGCTCATACCTTCAACTATCCTTACGGCCAAATAGTGTCAGATATATGAGTATATTTTGAAATTTCTCTAATTAAACTCTGAATTTACCGTTTACCCGAAGTTTTCAAAGAAAAGCACATATAACATTTTCACAATCTTTTAAAATTCATATATCCTTTTTTGATCACTCATGTTGAACATTTCCTATAATACTGATATCACTTACTATGAGATCCACTTACAGTACCTATTTGACATAAATAATTGTAAACATATAATATTTTGTCATATATGCCCCTCCTAAACTCCCCATAGAAAACCTAGAGGGTCAGGAAGTGTCTACCATGCCCCCTTCTACCCATTCCCAACGTTGTTTGTCCTCCATCTTGTGTCTCAATTCTACAGAAACACAAAATGGCAGACTCCCGTAGCGCTCCCGGTGCGCGTACTGGGGCGCACACCGGTAAGCGCTCCCAAAAAAAGGTGGGAAACGAAATTACATAAAAACGACTGAACAGACTTTCACCAAATATAGAATAGGCCCTACTACATACCAGTCCCTACCATTTACCCAAATTTGGTTAAATTCCATTGACGCATTTAGGCTATAGCTATGTCTAAATATCCTGCGGGAAATTACATGACAAAAACACATATGAAAGTGTTGGAATTTACAACCAATTAAAATGTTCCTTACATTTTTTACTTTTATGTGCTGACATTTGATTGGTTATGTACATGAATATATATGAAAAATGAGAGGGAAACACAGCCATTTTGACTAATAGTACCTGAGGGACATTTCAAAAGAATTTTCACAGAAAACTTCAACTGCTTTTAAAAATGTAACTTACTATTTTTGAAGGGGAACTATGTTGTGCACTTTAAGTTAATTTGACAAAACGTTTTCAGATAGTTATATACTGTCCCTCTGTAAGAGTTAGAGATTGAGATAGGTTTCACTGTTATAATTATGGATTGAGTTAGGCTTCTCTGATATAATTATGAATTTACTTAGGCTTCATCACAGACACTTTTTAATAGTTCTACTTCCTGCCTGAAACCATACAGTGCCCAAAGATAACTTCACTGTTAAAAACTCACAAGTACCTGTCTGATCTTAAACCCAACAGTGCCCTATCTCTACTGCTATATTTATTTTTTATGCAATTTACAGCAAGAAAATGGAAGAACAACAAAATAAAATTAGTATTTCATTTGAAATGAATATGGAAAACAATCCTAAGGAAGACAAAGATGAAATAGACTTTTTGGATCACTCTCTGGACCAAGACTTAATTAATTGTGTGGAAGAAATTGAATCATGGAATGAAAATGAGGACATAACTGATGAATTAATGTTGCAAATTCTTTTAGATTTTGAAAAATCACAACAATACATTTTTATTTAAAAATTAAAAATTGTTTGAGACATTATTCTTTTTTATATGTAAATTATGAAAAAGTACCAAAATAGATATAATATAACGTGAGACTTAAAATATACTGTGCACATTTTTTATGTTACAAAGTAATTTTGCTCATTGTTACTTCCATTCTCCCACTATATTATCTCCAATGTGTATTTAACATCTGTTTATCATCTCCTGCCACCATGTTGTTTCTGCTTTCCTGACAGACTATGGTATGAATTCCATATACCACAATAACTTCTGTAACAACATGCAAGATATCTACAGAGGAGACGGTGTATATTACATTTTAGACTCTGCATTGGTACCTACATGTTGGTACTGAATAATAAAAAAAAACAACAAAAAAACAATTAATAAACATACAGTTTTTGAAGAGTCTGTCATTCTTTTTTCCCCATGGTACGCTCCCGGGTGCGCTCCCGGGTGCGCGTACCGGGCGCTTCCCCCGCAAAAATCTAAGATTTTTTTACTCCACGGGGCACTTTTATGGCCCCCACATCAAACTTAGGGGTCAATTCCCCCCTTTGTTTTTGCCACCTCTTGTGTCTCGATTTTACCGAGAGACAAGATGGGGGCCGCTCCGGACTGGTTCGAATGTTTACAGACACCCGAGAACCAATCAGCTTTCTCCACGCAAGTCGCGTAGCGCGCCCGGTACACGCACCGGGGCGCGTACCGGGGCGCTGCCATAGATATATATATTTTTTTGAACCTAAATTACTCAAAATCCACTGGAGCACATATCTTGAGACATAGCAAAGGCACATCGGGCTACCAGTCCCTACAATTTTGCCAAGTTTGGTGGAAATCCATTCATCCGTTCGGGCTAAAAGTGAAACCGACCGCCCTATGGAAATTAACATGGGGAAAACATGTTTTGGGACCCCCCTTTTATCTCGGCCCCCGCTTGACGAATCCCCCCCCAAACTTTCAGGGAAGGAGCGGAGCGGGCCATTTTCTTGGAGAAATTCGCGAAGATTCGTCTACCGGCGCCAAAGTTATTCCCAATAGAATGTTGCGGATTTCCTATGGAAAGTAGATCCTAACTATAACTACCTACTGGCGACCGCCAGTAGGTAATATATATATGTATATAGATATATATATATATATATTCACTGGAAAAAATATAGGTTTAAGGGAGGTTATAGTTAGAAATTAGCATTTAAAAAACCTTAGAAATTCATTGAAAAACCAAAGGTTTCAGGGACGTTATAGTAGAGGGTAAGGCTGTAGCCTTTCAATCAGTTAACATGCTAACAAAACCGCAACAAGATAACACTTTCAAGCCTGATCAAGCCTTCTGTAACAGATTGGCCAAACACTTCCAACAGAAGGTGCAATGCATCTGCAATGATTTTTCCATAAATGCAACATCCCAAGTCAGGAACTTAAGGGTGGCTGCTCCCCGCTGTACTCTGACATGTTTTCAGCCCCCCACAAATGAAGCGACGTATAAACTACTACTCTCCATAAAATCCGAGGCGCCCACAGATCCCTGCCCACCCTCCATTATGCATCAGACAGCTCACACTGTCTGTGAGAATCTCACTCCGGTCCTTAACCAAATTATAACTTCCGGCTGCTATCCAGCAATCTGGGAGACAGCAGTCATCACCCCCCTTTTAAAAAAAAAAAACTCAGATCCCAATGAACCACAGAACTACCAGCCCATTCAGACATTTATACGTCCACTCAGTCTTCAATGCAGATTGCTATACATATATAATACTATTTAAATATCGTACCAAAACACATTCACTGGATGATGTCATCAGTGATGTCATTTGAGATGTCATCAGTGATGTCACTGACCATGTCATGAATGATGTAATATGTGACATCATCATCAGTGGATTAAGGGCAGGCGAGCTATAGTTATAACGGGGGAATTTCAATGGTTTTGTACGAGTGAAATGTCCAACTAACTTTAACACATGTTTTTTTCAGTGAATGTATATATATATAGTGACTGCGTGTTTTAAAGTGCATTTTCAAAATATCCAGTAGTTGCAAAGTCAAATGATGTGCGAAGAGCCCGTGACCTCGCCGCCGATGAGATGTTCTCTAATGTCTGGGGAGAGAAGTAAATACCGTAAAGGAAACAAGTCCTACTAATGGGGCAGAGTCTGCAAGCTTAAGAGATTCCTTCAAACTCCTGGAAAAATGAAAACGACACGAACAGTCAAAATGGTGGGAGGTGCGGTCTTTGAAAAGATATTTGGATGTGGGGAGAATCCCTAGGGGGCTACGTATCATGTTAGCCTCCAGCTATGAGGCGCCGAACCCACTAATGATGGCAGAATGGGGCGAATGCAATTTGGATTCCTTACGCCGCCTTGTCCAAATTTTAGTCAAATATGCAGAAATATATGGGGCTGAACTTCAAACAAAAATAGATGCCCTGGAGGAGAGCATAAAGCAATTGGCGAGCAGTGAGGATTCGCGCCAGGAAAATAAAATGAGGGATGACATGCTAAGCAGATTGGCCAAGGAAGAGGAAAAAATAAAAAAAAGAGAAATTTACAAATTTAAAAGAGACTGGGATGATTATGCAAATTGGCAAATATTTGCATTTGCACGTTGCTACGATACACTGAGAGCCGCAACAGCAAATAAATGCAGCATGACCAACAAGGGCACGGAAAAACAACCAACAGAACTTTCCTCAATATCTAGCTCGGCTCTTGAGAATGAATCTGAAAATGAAGGAGCAAGCAAAACACCAGGAATTAAACTGACTTTGGGGGACGAGTTGGACATTTCAAAACAAATGGAAAGGGGTGACCACTCGGTCCCCCCGAACGTATGGTGGAGTACCCCGATCCCCCCGGGAAGCCATTTTGGGCGGGAGGCGCGTCTCGGCTGGTATGCCCAAAGCGGCGTAGCCGGGGCGCGCTTCTTCCCGCCCAAGAGTGGGTTGTCCTAGACACTGAAGCCGTCAGCCACGCCCCTGGGGGCAGGAGGAGGCGGGTTTACGCCCGCCCAAAGAAGAATAAAAGGAGCGACAATCCAAGGAAGCATCCTCTTGTTCCTGTGCTCTGAAGCTGCACCTCCTCGCTGCACGTGAGCTCGAGACGGAACGAAGAGCCAATTTTGAAATTTGTAATTTCTCTCTTTTCTCTTCTAGCACTGCAAATCGCGTCCAGGACCTTTCACCTACGTGGGGAAAATGCCGGGCAAGAGAGTCGCAAAGAAGGTCAGCACCGACCAAATGCTCCGGATGTTGGTGAAAGACATGGCAGAGATGAAGAGAAAAATGGCGGCCAGGGACGGTGCGGGAAGGCCGAAAAGATCCAACCCGGCGGAGGTCCCGGCCGGAAGAAGGAAGAGGGCCAGGAATGGGGCAAATGAGGACGAGGTCCCAGTTCCGGAGGCTCCCCTGGCGAGCCCTCCTAGGCCAGCGGAGATTCCCGCGCCGGCTCCCGCCGAGGGCCAGCGGATCCCCGTGGTGGTTACCCCAGTGAACGATGGGGACATGCCCCCGGAGTTGGCCGCCCAGCTGGCGGCATGGTTGGGTACTAGCAGCGGGGGTTCCGTGGCTTCGGGGGACACGGCCGAGGAGGCCAAGCAATTAATGAGGCAGTTGCGGCAGTCACGGGAGGCCGCGAAACCACCTTGTCCGTTTGTTTCCCCGCAGGCTCCAGTAGGTCAACCCGCAGCTGGCACGAGTTCGGCAGCAACGGCGGTTACAGCTTCTAGCTCAGGTAAGCAGCTAATGCCGATTGCGGGGAAGGGGTCTGTACCCTCGAGAAGGGAGAAATTGGCTCAGCATATCCCGATGGAAATCAAAGAACGGATATGGGCTGAGAAATATGTAAACATGTTTTCCTTGCTAACTGATCATTACGAGATTGAGCATGTGAAAGTCCAGAAAGAGCTTATGCATCCGAGTGTTTGGCGCGCCAAAATGGCCGCTTTTAGAGTCGATGAGACGATAGGTAATTGGGGCAGAGCATTTGGCATATTCACTTCAATTATGGGGGAACGGAGACCTGAACTGTTGGCCGAGTTACCTGTGTACCAGACACGTATTATGGAATTTTCTCAGACATATGCGGGCAATGAGTGGTTTTGCTATGATAATATTTTTCGCAAGGCCAAGGAGTTTGACACGTGCCTGACGTGGGATTGTTACGACTCCATTTCTTGGCAAAAAATGGAGAACTCAGGCATGTTAAAGGCGCCATTGTTGGGGGGGGGCGGGGGTGAGTTTTCCCGCCATTCATCTGGGGCGCCCTTTCGGGCGGGGGCAAGTAATGAGCATCACCCAAGGTCGAATGGCAATGCAGGTAAGAAAGGGGTATGCTGGAACTTTAACAGGGGAAAGTGTACGAGGCCCCAGGGGTCATGCAAGTTTAGGCACGACTGTGGAGGGTGTGGACAGTCCTCGCATCCCGTGACCATGTGCAGAGCCAAAACGGGTGATAACGGAAGTAGGGGAAGCGCCAAACATGTCTAACATAGTCCGAGGGGCGCCTTTACCTACACCAGTTGATACCATGGCAATGATTCCTTGGCTCAGTGAATACCCGGATCATGTCTCCGCTGGGGTGTTTCGAGACAGTTTTTCCTATGGTTTCCGCATCCCGGTTGGGAATTTTCAGGGTAAAGCGCATTGTAGGAACCAACTATCGGTCCTGCATAATACGGCGGTGGTGCAAGCAAAGATTGGGAAAGAGGTGGCCCGGGGTCGGGTTGCGGGACCATTCGACATGCCACCAGTTCCTAATTTTGTTTGTTCACCCTTGGGAGTGGTCCCCAAGAAGGACCCGGGTGAGTTTAGACTGATTCATAATTTGTCAGCTCCGAGAGGTCTGTCAGTTAATCATGCGATAGACCCGGAGGTTTGTTCGGTGCGGTACGCATCCTTCGATGATGCAGTCGCCATGTTGAATCGCCTGGGGCCCGGAGTGCTGATGGCCAAATCAGACATCGAGTCAGCGTTCCGGTTGCTCCCGGTACACCCAGACGATCAGCGTCTCCTGGGCTTTATGTTTCAGGGGCGCTATTACATGGATAAATGTATGCCAATGGGCTGTTCCATATCTTGTGCTTATTTTGAGAAATTCAGTTGTTTCCTGCAATGGGCATTCACAAGAATGACGGGGTTTCAGCATGTTATGCATTACCTTGACGATTTTCTGTTCCTGGGGGCTGCCGGGGATACAGAATGTGCACAGGCTTTAAAAAAATTTTGTGATCTGATGAAGCAGTTTGGTGTGCCATTGGCGCCATGTAAGACTGTGGGGCCATCAACTTCGCTCGAGTTTCTTGGAATAGAGCTCGATTCCGAAGAAGGTTGCTTCCGGTTGCCAGAAGAAAAGGTGCGGAAATTCAGGGCCTCGCTTGAGGCATGCATTAGGGAAACTAAGGTGAACTTGCATAAATTGCAACAGACTGTGGGTCAGTTGAATTTTGCCCTTAGGATAATGCCAATGGCCCGCCCTTTTTCCCGCTCGATTGCACAAGCCATGGTCGGTCTTAAAGAGGGGCACCACCGCACGAGGCTCTCAGCAGAGATTCGCCAGGACATGCGCATTTGGTTGGCATTCCTGGTGGATTTCAATGGTCGGGTTGTCTGGACCAAGCCGGCGGTGTCCTCCGAGGAGTTGGGGCTGTGGACAGATTCGGCGGGCAGTATAGGCTTTGGCGCCATATTTTGCAATCACTGGACGGCTCAAAGGTGGCCGCCATGGTGGCACAAGTGTGGGCTTACAAGTAACATTGGTTTTCTCGAACTGTTCCCTATTCTGGTGGCTTTGAAAACATGGCCTGAGGGGTTTAGGGATCACTCTGTGGTGTTCTGGTCTGATAACATGACCGTGGTTGAGTGTATCAATAGTCAGGCAGCACGATGTAAATGGATTCTGAGGTTGCTCAAAGAAATTGTTTTACTATGTATGCAATTGAACGTGCTCTTTAGAGCGAGGCATGTGCCAGGGGTGCTGAATCAGGCTGCTGATGCGCTTTCTCGTTTCCGTATGCAGGCCTTCTGGGGTTTTCTGCCCACAGCGGACCCGGTGGTGGCACCATTTCCCGAAGCTCTCTGGTCTCTCGGTGCCCTGAACTACAAAACCTCGTGGGAGAGAGTTTAGCACCCAGGACAAGGAAGGCATATGAAGGGGCGTTCCGTTCCTATTGGTCCTTTTTGGGTTCTGCTAGGAGGGAGCTTTGGGGCCAGGAAGAATTTGTCATAGAGTTTTTACTGTCATTACGCAGGGCAGGCAAATCGGTGGCTACGGCCCAGAGGCATCGGGCCGCCATTTCCTTCATGGCGCGGGCCCATGGTATCCAGGATCCTACAGCGTCTTTCGTAGTACAGAAAGCGCTGCGTGGGTGGCAACGCCTTGAGGGTCGCAGAATAGATGAAAGGCACCCGATAGGTCTGGATAGGTTGGCCCTGTTACTGTCCGTACTCCCTGCAACATGTTCATCCCAGTCGGAAACAGTGTTATTCCGGGCCGCTTTTGCATTAGCATTCCATGGGGCTATGCGGGTAAGTGAACTGGTGGCAAGAAACATGCAGGATATGGGGGGTGGTTTGTGCCGAGAGCACATTCAAGTGAAAGGGGAGACGATGATTGTCTCGTTTGTCAGGTCCAAGACCGATCAGGGGGCGATCGGGGACAGTGTAGTAGTCCAGCGGATTCCCGGATCTCCCATGCGCCCGGTTGCATGCGTTGAGGAGTATTTGGCGCAGAGGGCGGCATCATGGGGGGGGACATTGCTGAGGCACGCAGATGCCACCCCACTGACAAGGTTTCAGTTCCAGCGGGTGCTTGCAATGGCAATTTCGGCCGCGGACTTGAACCCGGGCGAGTTTGGGACTCATTCCTTCCGGATAGGGGCTGCTACAGAGGCTACAGCCAGGGGTCTGAGTTTGGAAAAAGTGAAACAGTTGGGGCGTTGGTCCTCGAATTGTTACAAAAGGTATGTGCGGCTGCACATGTTGTGAAGCTGATATCATGTACTCACGCTTCTTGTCTTTGTTTGGTTGCAGTTTCGCAAACCTACGAGGCGGGGCGGACTGTGCAGTCGACCCGACACCTGGGAACCAGCGGTCAGAGATCACCGGCTGAGGAAAGAGTGGTGTGGGTCGTGGGCCACTCATACGTGAGGCGTGCCGCGGACGTATTCAAAGCAGGAGACATGATTCACACAGCTGGGGAATACGGGTACAGGGTGACCTTCTACGGAAGGGGCGGGCTCTGTATTGACCAGTTTCAACATTTTCTCGAGGGTTTGTTAGGGCGGACAAGGTCACCGCCATCTATACTCATAGTACATCTTGGGGGCAATGATTTGGTGACCACTGGTAGACGACTACTTCTCGAGGCGATACTATCCACAGTAAGTTGGTTGGCGAGAAGAGTTCCAGGGTGCACGATTGCATGGTCCCATATGATTCCACGAAAAGTGTGGCGGGGTGCTAATTCAGTGTCTGCATTAAATCATTCTGTGAAGAAGGTGAATAACAAGCTGGGTAGACTGTTCCGTACCAGTACATCGCATTTGATTCCTCATGGTTGTATCAGGGGGGACAATATGTATCTAGAAGATGGGGTCCATTTGTCCCGGGTGGGGAATTCCTTACTCATAGGAGACCTCGTAGCCTGGTTAAGGAGTTTACAGCATGACCTTTAGGTAGGAGTTTTGTGGGGGGTCCGGATAGCCGGTCAACTATCCGGCCTGTGGCGGTAAGGTCATGATCGGTGAGCAGTCATTGGAAGATCCCTAGGGGGGGGCGTCACCCATTACGGATGGGAGCGCCCGGGGGGAGGTGGCCATTGGCCCCTCAATGGGGAGGCGGTCCCTTCTAAAGGATGGGACGCCTAAAGGAAAGGGAAGGCGGTCAAGGCCCCTCCCTGGATAGGAGGGGCTACGGGCCCCTCCTGGGAATTTCCCGGGGCCAGGACATCTGCGACGGCAGATGTGGTAAGTTGTGTGGGGTGGGGAGGGGGGTCTACGCTACCTTCTAGACACCTCACACGAGTCCTCGGACGACCACGTAGATGGCGTCGAGTTAACAGGGGCCCCCGTCAAGACAAGGGAAATTGGTATGGCACATGAGGTGCAGTCCTCTGTGCGGCCGCCCCTCACAAGTGAGGGGGGAGTTCTGGTTTAGGGATCTGACACCGGTTACGACCTTGCCGTTGGCCCTTAACGTTAGGATGTACAATTTCAATTTGAAATGCATTTTGTAAGGATGTTAGTATCGGCTAGGAGAACCTTTGTATTAGATATGTGTTAAGGTTAGCCAAACATCGTAATATGGATATGAAATTGTACATGATATGAAACTGTTATTTTAATGTTTTTGATTTTGTTTCATATTTTAATAAATACGGCCGGGAGGGTAACTCCCTCCCGCCTTCCAAAAATTCAGAACTGTTTCCGGTTTCCCAATTCTTGGGGATTGTGTTGAGAGGGGGTGGCGGGTATCTCAGCCATATGGAAAGGGGCGACCACTCGGTCGCCCCGAACGTATGGTGGAGTACCCCGATCCTCCCGGGAAGCCATTTTGAGCGGGAGGCGCGTCTCGGCTGGTATGCCCAAAGCGGCGTAGCCGGGGCGCGCTTCTTCCCGCCCAAGAGTGGGTTGTCCTAGACACTGAAGCCGTCAGCCACGCCCCTGGGGGCAGGAGGAGGCGGGTTTACGCCCGCCCAAAGAAGAATAAAAGGAGCGACAATCCAAGGAAGCATCCTCTTGTTCCTGTGCTCTGAAGCTGCACCTCCTCGCTGCACGTGAGCTCGAGACGGAACGAAGAGCCAATTTTGAACCCACCCACCATCCCTGAAGACAGCAAGTTGTTTTGGTATAAAGTCATTTTACGTAGTAGTTTTCTTGCAGGTTGTTTCTGAATAAAGTTTGTGATTCGGTTGCAATAAAGTGGATAATTCTTTGCAGTATGCTTTATTAAAGACTTGCATCAGAGTGATTAGTAATGTTTTAAAGGGTTTATACTTGATCTGTTTAAAGTAGGAATGTCTTTTTCTCTTTAGTAATTAATCTTGTCGTATTTATTGTTTGGTCGGGCGGTAAGGTCATGATCGGTGAGCAGTCATTGGAAGATCCCTGGGGGGGCGTCACCCATTACGGATGGGAGCGCCCGGGGGGAGGTGGCCATTGGCCCCTCAACGGGGAGGCGGTCCCTTCTAAAGGACGGGACGCCTAAAGGAAAGGGAAGGCGGTCAAGGCCCCTCCCTGGATAGGAGGGGCTACGGGCCCCTCCTGGGAATTTCCCGGGGCCAGGACATCTGCGACGGCAGATGTGGTAAGTTGTGTGGGGTGGGGAGGGGGGTCTACGCTACCTTCTAGACACCTCACACGAGTCCTCGGACGACCACGTAGATGGCGTCGAGTTAACAGGGGCCCCCGTCAAGACAAGGGAAATTGGTATGGCACATGAGGTGCAGTCCTCTGTGCAGCCGCCCCTCACAAGTGAGGGAGGAGTTCTGGTTTAGGGATCTGACACCGGTTACGACCTTGCCGTTGGCCCTTAACGTTAGGATGTACAATTTCAATTTGAAATGCATTTTGTAAGGATGTTAGTATCGGCTAGGAGAACCTTTGTATTAGATATGTGTTAAGGTTAGCCAAACATCGTAATATGGATATGAAATTGTACATGATATGAAACTGTTATTTTAATGTTTTTGATTTTGTTTCATATTTTAATAAATACGGCCGGGAGGGTAACTCCCTCCCGCCTTCCAAAAATTCAGAACTTTTTCCGGTTTCCCAATTCTTGGGGATTGTGTTAAGAGGGGGTGGCGGGTATCTCAGCCATATAAGGCAGGACACACTAAGACCACGGCCCCAGAACATAGCAGCAAAACAAAATGTCAGAGGAGAAGAGGCAGGCATCGGGCCGGCAAACGCAGGAGAGAAAAAGAAGCGCGTCCGGGGACGCGCCAGGAAAAGCCCATAGCCATACTTGAAAAGGAGTCACAGCCAGGCAGTAAGCCATCATCTCAGGATTCAAAATCAATAATCAACCTGAGCTCTTTGGAACTGTCAACAGCGGAAACACAGATGTTAAGTCTGGGCCTAAGCTTTTGCGCAGAGTCAAGCTTTAACTACACTAGAACTAGGGCAGATATTCACCAATTCATTCGCAAGTTAAAACTAAAGAAAATGTTTTCACAGAAAGTGGCCTTGGCTAATACACAGGACTACAATTCAGAGATTGCATATCCGGAGCTATTGGTCTCAGATATCAATGTGTACCGTGACATGTGTCAACTAGCAAATGAAGGTGAAACGGGAACACAAGAAGGGTTATCAATGAATGGTCAAAAAAAGCCCGCCACTCCATTCAAACCAAAATCGAAATGTATTCCCTTAGCGGCACATGATGGCTTGGACACGTTCAGCGAGCATGTAGTGGCACAAGTTAAAAAATTGGCCCACACGCGTAACAAAACCAAGAAAAAATATACCAATCAAGACAGAAAATTCAGTCAATTGATGATCAGATTACAAAAGGAAGATCTGATAATTTGAAATTCAGACAAAGGCGGAAATATCGTCTTATGGCCATCGACCAGCTATTTAGAAGAAGCCTATGGACAATTAAACAACATTTGATGCTACAGAAAAACTACGCCGTTAAAATACAAAGCTACCTAGGATGTATTATTCAAGAAATTGCTGGCGTGGAAAGGTCTAGGTCTTTTAAGTGGGGATGAATTTAAATTTATTAAAAAAGAACACCCCCAGGTACCCTATATTTACTTGATTCCTAAAGTCCATAAAAGTCTAACATCACCGCCCGGAAGACCAATTATTGCGGCATGTGATGGACCCTTGGAAAACCTTTCCAGGTACATTGACTATTTTTTACAGACACAAATGAAAATTTGGATTCTTACATCAAAGATACCAGTGACTTCATTAGGCAAATAAAAGAAATAGAATGGAGTCCTGGAATGCTACTAGAAACTTTGGATGTGAACTCTCTATATACATGTATTAAGCATAGGGATGGCCTACAGGCTTGTGAATACTTTTTGAGTACAAGGTCTATGGAATTTGCACATCACACCAAAATGCTTTTAGAGATGTTGTCATTCTGTCTGGAGAACAATTAGTTTCTGTTTAATGGTCAATTTTTCCAGCAAATAAAAGGTGTAGCTATGGGGGCCAGTTTCTCCCCCAGCTATGCCTGTTTCTTCATGGGCTGGTGGGAGGAACTGGTCCTCAAGCGGAAATTTGAACAGCAATGGACTTCCAATATAATATCATGGCTGTGTTTTATTGACGATGTATTTGTTGTCTGGAAAGGTACAGAAGAAAGTGTTCTGGAGTTCATAGAAGAGATAAACCTGAATGATCTTAATCTAAGTTTTACATCTAACATAAGTAAACATTCGGTGACATTTTTAGAGGTACAGGTTGTTTTAAACAACATTCTAATGACTACCCTTTTTAGAAAGCCAACCGCAGGCAACACTCTACTCCATGCGACCAGTGCACATCCCTCACACTTTATAAAAAGCATACCTTATGGGGAGATGCTACGCATCCGGCGTATATGCAGTGACCCTGCCGATGCGAGGGAAAAACAATTTGAGAGCCTGGTCAGATTTGTGGAGAGAGGGTATAGCCAAACATTGGTAGAAACTGCAATGAGGAAGTCCCAATTAAAACCCATAGAGGAGCTCTTGGAGTATAAATCTAAAGTGACCAAAGTAAAAAACCAGATCAGGTCCGCTTAATATTAACATTCTCTAAGGAAGAAAAGGAGCTGAGGACAATTATGAGACATAACTGGCATTTTGTCCAGGATGATCCAGTGATCGGCGACACAATGCCCTCCAATCTCTCAATTGCCTTCCGTAGAGCTAGAAGCATGGGTGATATACTAGCAAAAAACAGCCAGGAAAGTTTCAAATAAAGATAACTGGTTTTTAATGAGAAAGGGATTCTACAGATGTCTAACCTGCAAAGCCTGTCAGTTTGATGTCAATACCAAAGGCTATGTGACAGCATTCTCCAGTCCCACTAGACAGATAAAGCAACATCTAACCTGTGGCAGTTCACAAAAGTAACCTGAAATGCCTAAGATATTATGCAATTGAATCTATTCCACTAACAAGAAGAGGAGGGGATAGGGAAGCTTGCCTCAGACAAACAGAAACGAGGTACATTTTAGAGTTGGACTCAAAATGGCCGGGAGGCTTGAATGCAACAGAGGACCTCCACACATTTATATGATTGCCATGCATAGCCCTATCATAGCACCGTGTTCAATGCTATACCATATATAGGATCATTCAAAGGATGTAGGATTAGCTTATTATTCACTGGCTGTCTCCTCTGTATATATTGCCTATTTTGCTCAAGCCCTATATGGGACATGTCAATGCAGGATTGTTTTTAAGATATTGTGGGTAGTTTTTATCCATGTGTCTTTATTAGCAATTTGTTTTAGATTTGTCACCTTGAATGAATTTTCTATTTGTGTATGGGTTTTAAAGAAGGATTTTATGCAATGTTTAACAATTTGTTTCCTATATTCTCATTTTATGATCTAGAACATTTCAAATTAATGTCCTGATGAATAGGCATCCCCCTCTTTGGAACCAGAACACCGACTATGTATGAGTACCATTGGTATTTGTCACTTTAAAATGTTACACTATATGCACTAGTCACTTTAGACTTACAGTATGGTAGTACGATAGCACTTTTTGCTTAAATATATGGCTTTTTCGTGATTAGAAACCCAATTGTGGCTACCTTTGTATGAATATACACATTTGTGTCTAATAACAAATAGTGTACAAAGTGAGCACATAGCCATTAGGAGTAGTTATACATTGAAATAAGGAGTTCAGAGACAAAATCTTCTTTTATAATTTAATACACAGTTATATAATATTTAGGGTACACTTGTGGTTTTTTAACAAAATTCTTTTTTTAGGAATAATTTTTTCTTTTTACGTTTTGGTGAGCACGTGTAAGTAACAACATTAGTATGATATTTAGAAAAGAAAAGGGAATTTTAGTGGCATTTATGCGGACAATATTTTTTAAATAAGATGGTGTATTCAAAATACACTGTTATTTGCCAAAATGAAATGTTTACATTTATATGCATTTATGCAGATAATAAGATGTAATTTAAGCGCAAACAATAATTCTTGTTGCCGTTATTGTAATACGGATGTATTGATACAGCAATATACCTTTTCTATGTCTATTGTAATATGGAAAGCACTGGCACTTTAAAAACGGGGCTTGTGATGTAGCACAGTCATGTGATCAAGGCCGCGGAGACGGCCGAAACTCGTCGTGACTTGCAAACTGGAATAAAATAGCACTTTTCACATGAGTGGTCCACGCCTCGTGATTCCGCTATCAGGCGGTGTTCTGTGCGCAAGGTTATGCACATATATATATATATATGTGTATATATATATATATAGATATATAGATATTACCTACTGGCAGTCGCCAGAAGGTAGTTATAGTTAGGACCTAGTTACCATAGGAAAATCCCAACATTCTATTCCCAATAACTTTGGCGCCGATTGACGAATCTTTGCAAAATGTAACTAATTCTTTGCTGATATCAGCTCATATCTTGAAAGTTTGGGGGTGATTCATCAAGGGGGGGGCGAGAGAAAAGGGGGTCCCAAAACATGTTTTCTTCATGCTAAATTCCATAGGAAACTTTAGACAAGGCGACAAGTCGAACAGGTGAACAGAATTGCCCCAAATTTGGCAGGGAGAAGGGTCTTGGTCTAGAAAGCACCCTTTTGTTTATTTGGTGTAAATTCGTTCAGTAGTTTTTGAGAAATATCGATGTCAACCGATATGGATATTTGGGAATTCTGCCATCTGATTGGCTGAGGAGTTACGAGCAAAAGCTTGCTACTGATTGGCTGCAACCGGTGCAAGCGGTTACAACTAGGAAGTGTTGGCCACCATTTTGTGATTCTGTTGAAGTGAGTAAGGGAAATAGGAGAGAAAATCATGGGAAAGAGGAGGGTAGGAGAGCTGTGAGGTCTGTAGGGTGGTCAGGATGTGCTGAAGAGGGAGTGTGAAGCTAAGTATTTACCCCTACCGGTGTAAAAGTGCTGTTTTGCCCACTGTGAGATGGTGCTGAGGTGAGGTGCCAGTACATTCTGGCATGAAAGCGTGTATGTAAACCTTGAGGTGAGAGCTGTAAACTGATGTGCTCTGGGCGCTGTAACATACTGGCCGAAGCGAAGTATTTACCCTAACCGGTGAGAAAGTGCTGTTTTGCCCACTATGGGATGGTGCGGAGGTGAGGTTCCAGTGAACTCGGCGATGAAAGCGTGTGCCTAAACTGTGAGCTGAGTGTTCTGTAGCATCCTGGCAGAAGCAAAGTATTTTCTTTTGCCGGTGTGAAAGTGCTGTTTTGCCTAGAGTGAGATGGTGTTGAGGTGAGGTATTTGGGATGAAAGGGTGTGCTTAAACTGTGAGCTGAGTGCTGTAAACTGATGTGCTGTGGGATTTGTAGCATACTGGTCGAAGTGAAGTATTTACTCCTGCCGGTGTGAAAGTGCTGTTTTGCCCACTGTGAGACGGTGGTGAGGTGCCGGTACACCTGGGGATGAAAGCATATGCCTAAACTGTGAGCTGATTCGTCTGTAGCATACTGGCCGAAGTAAAGTATTTACTCCTACCAGTGTGAAAGTGCTGTTTTGCCTACTGTGAGATGGTGGTGAGGTGAAGTGTCGGTATACTTGGGGATGACAGTGTATGCCTAAACTTTGAGCTGAGCCGTCTGTAGCATACTGGCAGAACCAAAGTATTTACCCTTACTGGTGTGAAAGTGCTGTTTTGTCTAGAGTGAGATGGTGCAGAGGTGAGGTACAGCTAAAGTCAGGGATGAAACTGTGTGCCTAAACTGTGAGCTGAGTGCTGTAAACTGATGCACCCTTGGCAGTGTAGTATACTGGCTGTTGTAGCATATGGGTGCAGGTGGTGTTAGTATGCGTTTAGAGTATAGCGGGAGTGGGAAGAAAACTACTCACTGGTACCGTTCTGAAGACTCAGAATTAAACTGTGAGCATAAGTCGTGAGTTTATTGCTGTAAAGTGATGTGCTGTGGGTGCTGTAGGATACTGACCGCTGTAGCATACCTGTGTAAGTAGTGTTAGTGTGCGTTTATACTATACAGGGAGTGGGAAGCAAACTATTCACCCCTACCGGTCTGCAGACTCGAATGAAGTGTTTCAGGAAGCAGGAATAAAGAAATAATTGTGTAGAATATAATGCAGAATGTTGCAAGCCACAGAAGACAAATGGTGAATTGAGGTGGGTCTAAGAAGGTGGCTGTGTGTAATAAAGGGATGGAGTTTGAAAATTATACAGAAAGTGTCTTTATTTAAGTGCCACAATTAGACCCACTGGTGCAAGAGCTAGGGCATCCAGCTGATTCAAAGTTGAACCACTTCTGTGGATACAAACTAAAGCTTCTGCATCAGTGAATTGCATATTACATGTTACAGTTGCATGTGACATAAACAATAGGTATTACACTTAAATGACTCTACATTCTATAAGAAAATAGAGGGAGAATACGATTACCACATGCATGCTTTAAAAAAAGAAAGAAATAAAAAGAAATTGCAAAATGTAATCATCAAACTTTTTAGGTACCTGAGCAGTGCTTTTTGGTAACAGAAAATTATCAACAGTAGAATAGTTAGCAATCTGTTGTACAGTAGAGTCAATGTGGTGCATGTCAGATTTGGTACTAGTTTTACTCACATTGAAACTTTGAGGATAAATACAAACTTTGCGCTTCTGAGAAGCACATTTGGCACCCTTGTAGTCAAAACATACATTATTGTCTTCAGCTGTTTCAAAAAACATTCTTGTGTACAGAGCTAAGGCATCGAGCTGAGACAAACTCCAACCGCTTCTGCTGTAGTCAAATCAAAGCTCGTGCATCAGTGAAATGCACATTATATGTTACAATTCTACGTGACCTACACAATAGCTATTAGACATGAAGGAATACATTGTATCATGAAAATAAAGGTAGTTTAAGATTACCACACTGTGCCAACCAATTCCTAAACAAAGTTGTCTTTTTTTCATTTTTATTGTGAGGTTCTGAGCAGAGGTTGACTTTGAGTAAATTTGTGTTAAAGGGCTTTGTGAATAACAGGCAGGCAGAGAGTTGTGTGCACAAAGAATAGATGTGGTTTCTAAATGGGTATCAGGTTTAGGCTAATTTAGGAAGTAAAGGCGTATTTGCATTGGCCATACATCACCGATCCCTGTTTGAAGTGAAGACGTAAGGGGTAATAATGAAGACAGAGTTCAAATGTCTGAGTATACTTAGAAAGTTGTTATATGAAAGTAGTAGGATTGTAGTGTATTATAAAAAATGTAATGGAAAAAGTAAAAAAAGGTGGAAAAAAATCCATTCAAGAATAACGTGAGTTTCTTACAAGTCTTGGAGATTCCAGTCCAGAAGTTCTTCAGCAGCTTGAGATGCGTAATGTTCCAAGAGGCTATTGTTGCCATCGTCTGAGAAAAGCAAAGTGATCCAATTCATATCCTCGAAGGGACAGTAATGTTCCTCGAATGTTGGAGCAGCAATTTAAATTGGCAGACAATCTGCGATGTTGTGAAAGGTCGCACGTTGCAGGAGATCTTTCGTGGCTGCGCAGGAATCCCATTCCACTGCGATTCCTTTTTGCATTGCATTTGCCATTGCTCCACTGCCAGAACAATCACGTTCTTGGTTTTCAAGATAATGTATTACCTGCTGGATATCTGGAGCGATTGTTGGGATGTTGGCAAGGCACACATCTATTAGCCAGTCAAATGAGCACGTTTTGCAATCCAACAATGGTTGTACGCATTTTGCATAAGTGTAGATACATTTTATGTTGTAGCTATCTCGTTAATAGATAGAGGCAGGTAGCCGAAAAGTTTTTCAGCTTTTTTTACAGTATTGATGTAGCTTGGCATAGGGGCATATTCTGTCGGACATAGTTGTTACCACAGAGAGCGTAGCCATTTCTAGAAGTAGAATTAGTAATAGTATGGCCGCAAAGAGAGCGAGAATTATGGGCACTGTTCCTGTTATTCCAGAGATGGTCAAATGAATTTAGTCTGGTATTAAATGAAGAATAAGCATGGGCGTAAAATCCATTCCGCTCGCAGATTTTGCGGATTTTCGGTAAATTCGCAATCCGCGAGATTCGCGAATTTCCCGCAAAATCCGCAAATTCGCACGCAGCGGATTTTTTTTCTTGGTGATACAATTTTGCGGAGTGCGGTGTAAGTTCGCAATTGCGAACATGTAGTTGCGGCGGGCAGCAACAATCTCGCACTCGCGAAATTACAAAAATTGCAATTCTGCACAAGAAATCTACTAGCAAGCAGCATAGACCTTCTGAAAATAATGATTTTTATCAGAATAACTCCTCAGGTTGACATTTGCCGGCACTTTTTTGGATTTGAGGCCTTTTGATTTTCTTTGGATAACTTTTGGATTAGAAATCAACTTTCTCATATAACCTTGTTTGGGGCATTACAGTTGCTGTAATGCTGTTCTGCAGAAAAACGAGTTTTGCAAAAGTGAAAGCATTCAGCAGGTTCAAAAGTTCAAACTCATCATTAGTAACCATTCCCTGTAGTGCTTCCTGACAAGGGCCCCTCCAGAGTTCAGTTGCTAGTTGCAACAATTGTATGACCCTGCTCTGACCCTCACAGCAGGCTCATAGAATAGCTACAAGTAGGCCACAAAGGTCCTGGAAAAAAAATTGCACTGCAACAGAAAGCAAATTACAGATAAGGAAGCAGGTGCCAGACTGGAATTTTAAAACAGTGACACAATAATAAATTAACCCCAAATTAATTCATGTCAGTTGAAGCAGGCAGGTATGCTTGCTTTTTCCCCCCATAATCTACAGTGATGATGAACCAGAGGGTGGCATTGATGTACCAGAGGGTGGCATGGGTGATGACGAACCAGACGTAGAAACAACATAATCGTGACCGTTGCGAGCCGACATGTAAGTTCGCAATTGCGAACTGGTACAAAACCCTCGCGAACTGGCAGAAATCCTTGCGAACACAAAAAAAAATCCGCAAATTTGCGAGAATTCGTGGATTTTGTGGATTGCGAGTTCGCAAATTCGCAAAATTCGCGAACGCCAGATTCGCAAAATTCGCCCGTGCTTAATGAAGAACAGTTTGAAAGCGTTTTAGAAGGCTGTAGAAGACCATGTTAAAAAGTGTGCCAGACCTTGAGTGTGACGTGTTGAAAATTGTGTAACAATTCACAAAGTGTAATTGGCGGTTCGTATTTAAAAGGGAGTGTATTTTACTTGAAGTTCGTGGTATCTGCAGTCAATACATTTCTTTTGCAGAAGTGAGGGAGACTTCTGTTCTGAACTAAACCGCTTTCGTTTGGTTTGTTTCTTGAAATCTGTTTTCAAACTAGGAATTGAAGGCCTCCTTGAAGTTTGGGAGTTAGTTTGTGTGGGTGGGAATAGACATTACCACAGGAAGTTACTGTGTTTGAAACAGTAAGGACATGCAGTGCGCCAGCTCACATTCCGTAGGAGTGCATGTTATTGAGAATCAGATAACTGCTGTAAGAAAGCTGTGTAAATGTTGATCTGATTTTGAGAGAATGACTGCCATTGTGGTCGCACTTTTCACCTGTGAGAAAAACTTCTGTATGCTCTTTAAGACAGCGATATGTAAATGGGAGAAACCACTGCTCGTCAATAAACGCCCTAACTTGTATAATCACATACAACATGACAAACAACTGTACACCTATCAGACACAACAACACTACATACTGTGGGAAACCTGGCTAGCCATGTACACAAACTAAACATGGCATGGCACCTCTGCATCACTATGCAGAATGCGACGAGAGATGGGAGAAAATTATGTGTGAAGGTGGTAAGTAATTATCGATTATAAAAGTATATAATGCAAAGTCTTGAGGGGATGTTCCAGACAGAGTTGGGCATGCAGAGCACAGACATGTAAATGTCAAAATACAATGATGGTCTATTGAGGGAAGTGGACAGTGGACGCAACCATGTTAGTACAGTCAGTAGGGAAGAATACGGAATGGTAGCGAGTACGTGCCTCCCCCCGTAAATGTTTAGAGTAGGGGGCTGGCTTGGGGTACGCAAGTCTAGCCTAGGGGTTTGAAGAAGAGGCACATTTCTCTGGGTGTGGTTCTCTTCCGGATTGGCGAATGTGTCTGCCAGGTCCGGGCAGCTTAGACCGCCACGAGGGTGACGCCGCGAGCGAAGGTGGCTGCCTGAATGATGCTTTCAGCGTGCTGGTATCTAGAAAGCGTAATGGCCGCTGCGATGCATATATGCTCCACAGTTCACCTTTCGACACCACCGTATGTGAAAGAGGACCGACCTCGTGCCGGCGGAAGCTCCTGGGCGAGGTCTGCGAGCTCGGAAGGCTCCTGAGATTAACGCTGGGTACCGCGACGCAGGCACACAGCGCCCAGCCTGAGGCCCAGCACCGTGGAATTGTCTGTATACTACTAACAGTAGTCTGACAGGTACCAACAGTGGAACTGTGTTTTTGATACCATAGTGGGCAATGCAAGAACTATATCTGAGAGTGGAGATGAAGGTACTCCTTTTGACCAGATACAACCAACTCTAGGTTCCAAAAGTTGAACAGTGCCTTGATCTCACAATGGACGATGCTAGAACTGTATCTGAGAGTGGAGATGGAGGTACTCCCTTCGACCAGCAGCAACCAACTCTAGGTCCCAACAGTGGAACCGTGTCTTAATCCCACAATGGACGATTTCCGATATTACCTGCTGCTTGCATTTCTCAAAAGTTTGTGTGTTGAGGTGCTTCACACTGTGTGCTTCGATAGCTAACTGCTGCACATGATTATTGGACTTGGTTGACACTAGTCGGTGGAGTATACCATGATACAGCAGGTGCGAACAGTGAAATGGGGTCTTGATTGTATGATTGAGGATGTCATTAGTTAAAGTCTGTGATAATTTCTGTGTACCCCCTCTGATCAGGTGCAACCAACTCCGTGCTTTCGAATCCAACTGGAGGTGGCTGTGAGGTGTTAATGACTACTGAATCTGGTCTAGACTGCGGTTCGCAGGGTTCACAATTTAGATTGAGTGGTGATTGTTTAATTACAGAATCCAGTAGTTAAGTAACTAGAACATCTATTGAAACATATACAATATTGTTTTATTAAAACATTGAAATGTTGGGATCTCCATTGAAAACCATGGAGTAGCTCTGTTCTAATAATGGCTTGTATAAGCCTGGAGCTCCAACATTGCAAAGTTTTTTTGTTCACAGCTCTGGCTGTGAACATATGTTTCAGGGAGCCTGAAGGGATTCCAATCCCCTTCCACTCTCTTAAGGCTTTGCATTATTTGTTAGAACATTCTACCCTCTAGTGGCAGAATGTTCAAATAGCCTTATAGCCCTTCGTAGCTGGGCTATAGTGGCTATTAAAGTCCCTCTCCCTTGTTAAAGGCCACCGCCTTCAGCTTGTGCCTTTAATGCTAGAGAGGACATTTAATAGCTTGTATAGCCTGCTCCTGAGGGCTATAAGGCTATAGTATACTTGCTTGAAGAAGTTTTTTAGATGAGTTATAGGTTTAGTAAAATGACCAAATTAATCTTGCAAGTCCAAAGAAACAGTGAATAGTGTAGACTGTGGACAGATGAAATCACAATTCAAATTGTTTTGATTTATTTATTGTAGAGTTTTATGTAATTTATGTTGCTGTATTTTGTAAAGAGGGAGTCAGAAAAAGTATTGATGGTTGTGTGTCTGAGTACTGCCTTTAATTAACAATGAAGACAGTAGTGTTCACAATTCATATCAAGTCTCTATTGTAGATGATGAAGTCCTGTAAGAGAAGAGATTGCAGTAGTGTACTCTGTCTGCACCAATTATACGCATCATTGCAGGCTCCGCACTCGTTTTCTTTGCTTCGCATATTGCAAACTGTAGAGCTCATGTCAATGCCACGTGGCTGTGGGCCCTTGCTGAACGCTCTCTCTGGCCTGTACTGTAGACTTCAGTTTTCACATTTGACATTGAGGCGGTATTGTAGATGATGCAGTCCTGTAGGAAAAAACATTACTCCAGTACGCTCTGTCTGCACCACTCATACGCATCATTGCAGGCATTGCACCCATTTTTTTGCTTTGCGTATTGCAAACTGTAGAGCTCAAGTCAATGCCACGTGGCTGTGGGCCCTTACTGACTGCTCTCTCTCTGGCCTACACTGCAGACAGCAGTGTTCACAATTGTGATCGAGTCACTATTGTAGATGAGGTAGTCCTGTAGGAAAAGACATTGCGCCAGTGCGTACTGTCAGCACCACTCATATGCATAATTGCAGGCTCTGCACAAGTTTTTTTTGCTTCGCGTATTGCAAACTGTAGAGCTCAAGTCAATGCCACGTGGCTGTGGGCTCTTGCTGACCGCTCACTCTGGCCTACACTGTAGACAGTAGTGTTCACAATTTGGTAGTATTTATAGAGAAACTTGTACAATAAGATATCAAAGACTGACATAGACACTTGGTCCTAAGCTTTGGAGCTTCTCCTCCCGATATTAGAATATAGGGACATTTATTTTTGCTGTTTAGAGCAGTCTCAACAACAGCAACACTGTAGACCTGCTCATCTCACATGTCTCAAATATATATATATATTCACTGAAAAACCCCTTAGGTTACGGGGATGATACAGTGTAAATACCTTTATGGTTCTGTAAATGGGTTTTTTTTTTAATATATTTTTATTGCAGAGTTAGAAACCACAGAATACAAGTAGTCAGCCAGTGCACCCGTGACCTCCCCCCGGTCAATAGTAGAACACAGATCATACACAGCCAATCAGCCCGCATCCCGGAGGCCGGGCGGCATGATACTCCACTCAATAGGAAAACATCACTGTGCACGTCCCATAGGGACCATGGTTGATATGTCGTTTTACGTATCTGCTTTTACCCCCCCACCCTCAACAACACTCCGTCAGCCATCCCAGTGGTTATCGGTGGTACCGCCCATGTCGGGTCCTGCCCCGAACACTGTAGGTCTATCATGCCTGGCCGCACCCCCCAGCCATTCCTCACTCCGCACAGTACTCCACCATCCTATTAGATTCAAGGTGCCCTGTTGGGCAACCATCTATTTGGCTTCCGACCCACCCCAAACTCCCATTAACCAACCCCCCCGAAGCCCTCCCCCCCCTGGCAACTGCGAAAGGTATATGCCTCGTTCCGACATGTTGGATGGATCCACTACAGTGCGGATTATGATTCTGTTGTGTTCCCCCCGCAGTGTCCGCTGGCCTAATTCCCACCGTCCTCATCCTCCACCAAAGAATCACGCAAGGCCTGCACCACTAACTCCCATGCACGCGCCGCATCCAAAGCCTTCTCATTCCCATTCTTGACAGCCTGCTTCATCCGGAGCACACTCTCGCAGTCTGACCACCGCAGCAATTCATTCTTCCATCTACGCAGTGAGGGTCCCCCCTGGACTTCCAATGCCACGATATTTCCCTTTGCGCCAGTATCAGACCCAGATCAATAAATTTGCTCGTCACCTTGGTGTGTTTGGTGTGCGGGAACCAGAGCAACAGGCATGCCGCCATATCGAAGTCCACCTCCCTGTCAGTCACTTCGTTTAGGAGGTCCCCCACCTCCGCCCAATAGGCCTCCAAGTGCGAGCACCCCCAGAACAAATGGTCCATGTCCGCTCCCGGAGACGAGCACCGTGGGTATCGGGCATCCGGTACCTGAAAGTGCCGCTGTATTTTCTCAGGGGTTAAGTAGGCCCTATGAAGCACGTAGAAATGCACTTGCTGGAAGCGCGCATTTCTCGTGCCTTTCCACGTGCGCCGCAAGATGTGGCCCCATGCCGTGTCCGGTATGGGCCGGCCCACACTCTCCTCCCATTTAGTCTTGAGCCTCTGGAGCGGTTCCAGTCCCTCATTCAGCATCCTATTATGGAGGCATGTCACAGCCTTGAACGTACCCGCCGCCATTACCACATACTGGCACGCCATAGTCGTTGTCGGTTCCATGAGCCCCCCTTTCCAGTGCTTCTGTATAGCAGCCACCACTGCCGCGTGCAGAAGGAACCCCCCGTCGGGCAGCTCAAACTGTTCGCGGAGCGCATCGAACGGTGCTAAGGCCCCATCTCTGTATAGGTCGCCCACTACCTGTAGGCCCGCCTCCTCCCAGTCCAGCAATGGGGACCAATCTCCCCCGTGCGGCAAGGCCGTCAGCATACCGATCGGGATCTCCGGTGCATAAGGCCGCGTCGCCTTCGCTCTCCGAAGGCTCCTCTGCCAGCACAGCCGGAGCGTCCGTTCCTCCATAGTGAGGCCCCGCAACTCGAGCCTCTGTTGCATGATAATATAGGATAGCACATGGCGTGGTATCCCCCGGTTACGGTCCTCCTCTGGACCCCTGAACACCCTAGCCACATTCTGTGTGAGGACCTGCAACTGCGCCGCTAAATAATACAGCTCAAAATCGGGCACAGCCATGCCCTCCTCTATCTTGGGGCGAAGTAGCGTGCTCAGCGCCACTCTACGGCGACCATGCCCCCACAGGAAGCCAATGATCATTGTCCTCAGGTCTTTGAAGATCCCCTGAGGGATCCAGACAGGCAACGTCCGGAAGTAGTAGAGAAAGCGGGGGAGCGCCACCATTTTCAAAAGCGCGATCCTACCCAGAACCGTCAGCGGGAGGGTCGACCAGAAGGACAAGCTGCCCCTCAGTGCCCGGACACATCGACCAATGTTGCCCTCCAATAGGTCCACAGTCGCGTGGTAGATGCGGACTCCTAGATAGGTGAAACAAGATGGCTCCCAGACCACACCCAGATCGCCACCAGGGTCGGGCGATCCCGCTCTAAGCGGAAACACACAAGTCTTTGCCCAATTGACCTTGAGGCCCGATAGCTGGCCAAACTCCAACAACAGGTCCATCGCACCGTCCAGGGCCCGCGCCGTGTTGTCGAGGTACAGGAGCAGGTCATCCGCATATAACGATATATAATGCCGCTGCTCACCATTGGCTATCCCCGCGTACCTGTCGCCCGACCTCGCATGGACCGCCAAAGGTTCCATCGCCAGAGCAAACAATAGGGGGGATAGGGAGCACCCCTGTTGCGTGCCCCTACCCACCGGGTATGCCGCCGACACCAGACCGCCCAAGCGCACCCTCGCCGTCGCCGAGGCATATAGGACCTTCGTCCACTGGCGGAACCCCTCTCCCATGCCAAACCTCTCTAACTCTCCATCCAGAAAAGACCATTCTAAACTATCAAAAGCCTTCTCGATGTCCACGGACAGGACCGCCGGAGCTCCTTCCCCGTCCAAGATGGCGTCCATTATTCCCACCAAGCGGCGAATGTTCAGTGCCGTGCTCCTCGTGGGTATAAACCCGGCCTGATCCCTGTGCACCAAACCCGTCATGTGTGGGGCCAGTCTGGTGGCTAGGATTCGGCTCAGAATCTTGTAATCCACCGTCAACATGGATAGCGGGCGATAGGACCGTACATCCGCCGCATCCCTGCCAGGCTTTAAGAGCGGTATAATCAAGGCCTCTCGCATGGACTCAGGCAGTTCCCCGGCCTCAAAAGCTTCCGTATACACCACCAGAAGCCTGGGGGCCAAGCTGTCGACATATTGTTGGTAAAATTCAATTGGCAATCCGTCCACCCCGGGTGTTTTATTACGGGCCATGTGTTTAATGGCCACCCGTATTTCAGTGAGCGTGATCGGGCCACCCAGCTCCTTCGCGTCCTCTTCGTCCAGGACCGGAAGCTGCCTCTCCCCCAGGTAGTCTGCAATGTCCTGAACCCCCACTCCCAGCTGACTCTGGTATAAACACTCATAGTACACCCTGAAACATTCCAACACCGCTGCCTGGGAGTGCACCATTTCCCCTCGCGCAGTACTAATGCTGAGGACCGGGCAGCCCCTAAGTTCCGGGTTTAGCTAATCTGGCCAAGAGTGTGCTCACCTTGTCCCGTTCCGCATGTGCTCTGACGATATACTGCCTGTAGTCGTAACACCTCAAACGTTCTGTCTCGGTGGCAACCACTTCCTTCGCTTCCAGTAACTGGGTCTGCAAGTCCGGCCTAGCCGCCCTGCGGCGCTCCAAGTCCCTCAAAGTCTCCTCCGCTTTCATGAGCGCATTCAACACAGTCGTGCGAGCATTCGAAAACCTACCCAAACACACCCCTCTCACCACCACTTTCATTGCATCCCATTCCGTGGACCTGCTCGTAGCCGTGCCCTCATTCACGCCGAAATAACTATCAATGCCTTGCTGGACCGCGTCTCTGAACACAGAATCCTCTAGCGTCTCCGGCCGAAGCCGCCATGTTGGTATCGCTGAGCGCTCCCGCTGCCACTGAATGTGCACCAATAGGGGGTTATGATCCGAGATGGTCCTAGCCAGGTACTCCGTATGAGAAATCAAGGGGGCTAGGGACCCTCCACAGAGCACCGAATCTATCCTGACATGCAGATCGTGGAGAGCAGAATAAAAGGAGTAATCCCTGGCGTTTCTGTGCTGCTCCCGCCAAACATCCAGCAACCCCCATCTATCCTGCCAGTCCTTCCTGTGCAAGGCCAACCTGCGTACCGGGGAGTCCACCAGGGGGGGATGGGACCTATCCAGAGCCACATCCGTGATCGAATTGAAGTCCCCCCCTAACACTATCGGGCCCGCCAGGAAAGAGGCCAAGGACCCCGAGAGGCCATCAAAGTATCGAGCTTGATCAGTGTTCGGCGCATACACACAGCAGAGAACCACATCTCTTCCATACAACCTCCCCTCCACCGCCACAAACCGGCCATCAGGGTCCACCACTTGATTCAGCACTTGAAAGGGTATCCCCGCCCTCACCCAGATCAACACCCCCCTGGCATACGCTGAATAAGTGGTGCCAATTACCAGGCCCGCCATCTTTTTTGCAATGCAGCGCACTCTTTTTTGGTGAGATGAGTCTCCTGTAGCATAGCGATCTGAACCCCCCTACGCACCAGGTATGCATGAACTTTGTGACGTTTCACCATAGTACGCAGCCCCCGGATATTCCACGTCAGGCATTTCAAATTAGGTAATTTCCCCATTCCAACATCGAACAGTCCGATTCAAATAAGAAAGGTTCATAACCCCCCCAATGCAGTTGCCCCCCCCCCCAAACACACCCGGAACAGAAAAACTCCCCAAACCCCACTCCCCAGGACAGAGCACACGAACCCAATGGCCGCCCCCATCCAAACCTTGAACCAACTTCCCACACTCTTACCCTGTGGTCTCCACCACAGCAGGCCTTAAGGGCCCAAGGGGGGTGAGTCACCGCCGATCCCTGCTAGCGGAGCCCGCGTCCCGCGCCTTCATCCCCCACTAGGCACTCAGCCCCCATACCCAGCAACCCGCTCTTCACCAACAGGATACCACCCTACCATGAAGTCTCGATCAAGTCCCAAAACAGTCTCAGCCGCAAAATATTCCATCCGATGTTTGTGGGGTCACTATCGGCCCCTTCGAGCTTTCCGCCTCAGAGAGTTCTTCCCCCGTCCTGCTGCCTTCCTCGCCTGAGTCCGATTCTGCCAGTTCACTAGTCTGTTGCGACCCCGTAATGGCCGCCGTCGCTGCGAGTGCATCCCTCTACTCCGCCTCCAATTGAGCCTCTCGCTTCTCTCGCTGGCGCCTGTTGCGGGACCTGATGCGCTGCGATTGCCTAATCCGGGGCGGCTTAGGCTGATCTCGCCTACTTTTATGCGACCTGTCCGTCCCCTCTCTGTACGACTCCAGCCATTGCCAAACTTCGTCCGGAGTCTGAAAAAAGTGCGTAGTGCCATCCATTATGATCCGCAGCTTGGCCGGGTAGAGCAGGGAATATTGGATGCCCTCCTCCCGGAGCTCCTTCTTCACCGCTAGGAACGATGCCCTGTTCTTCTGGACCGATTGGGTGTAGTCCGGGAAAATTGTGACCTTACTGTTCTCCACCTCATATGGGCCCGACATCCTAGCCCGCTGGATGAGGAGATCCCGGTCCTTGTAGTGGAGGAGCCGCACCACCATCGGTCGGGGGGGGCGGCCGAGCCCCGGCGGGCGAGCAGGTACCCGGTGAGCTCGCTCCAGAGTGAAGAAAGGAGTAAGCCCCTCCGGCGCCACCACTGTGCGGAACCAGTTCTCCATATAGGCCACCGCATCTTCCCCCTCAATCCGTTCCGGCAGGCCTATGACCCGTACGTTGTTCCGTCTATTGCGGCCTTCGGCATCCTCCGCCCGTCGTTCCAGCGAGGCCAGCCGGGCCAAAATATCCGTGATCCTGTGTTCCGCCGTCACCACCGACGGCTTCAGGTCCAGCAACAGTTGGTCATGGTCCTTGACCCTGTCCGCCAGCTTCGTGTGGTCCACTCGTAGGAGCCCCAGGCCCGTGGCCACTTGGGCGATATCTTGATGCAGCGCCTCCTTGGTCGAGGTGATCGCATCTAGTATGGCATCCAAACATCGGTTCAGACGCTGCTCCTGGTCCAACTCCGGCGAAGGAATCTCGCCCATCCGAGTTGATGTCGCCGGGTCCCCCTCAGCGCGCTCCTCGGCCATCGGCCCTCCGATCGCCGCCATTCCAGGGTGCCGCGTCACAGGCCCAAGTGCCCGTCTAGTGTCTGTGCTCGTGGTTCCGTGCCGGCTCCCCGGCACCGGGCAGTGTCCAATGTCGCCGCCGATGCCCTCAGGAGCAATGACCAGCTTGGCGAGCCCTGTTCAGCCGACCCCCTCGGAAGCCTAAGGGGGAAGGAGAGATCTCGGGACGGCGGCCAGCGAGGGTTCCCAAGGACTGGGCGGGACGGGTCAACGTCCTCTGGTCTTTGGGCACAGCACCGTTGATCCTAGTGCCCCGATCTATCTGTTGCAGGATCTCCTGCCAGTCGGCGACAACTCGGCTTAAAACTGAAGTCCGGGGCCGCCCGGTCTCATCGCCGCCATTTTCTTCTCACTCTCGGCAACACCTCGGCCGTCTCCTCAACTCGATCTCCTCGGGGCCAGCAGTCCCCCAGCGACTCGCCGATCGTGCCCGGCTGTCCCCTTACACTTCAGAGGGCAGGTGCGTCGCCTCCGGGTCGCCCAGGGTACCGAAAACAGGAGAATTAGCGGGATTCCGCGCGGAGCTGCGAGCTCACGCCGCCATCCCGATCGGCGTCCAAGCCACGCCCCCCGTTCTGTAAATGGGTTTGTGAATGGTTGTTTGGGAGTGTGAATGGGTGTATGGAAGGTTCCATGGAAGTGTGAGAGGGTGCGTTAGTGATTTGGTGGATGATGCCATTTGAGATGTCATCAGTGATGTCATCAATGATGTCACTGACCATTTTATTATTGATGTAATATGTGAGGTCATAAGCGGTGCATTGTGAGGGGCAGGGGTTATAGTTAGCTCATTAACTATAACTGCTGATTTTCACTGGTTTTGTATGAGTGAAACCTGAGATTAACTATAAAGTAGGGGTGGGCGGACATTTCCGTTCCACCCACGGAATGTGCAGTAATTTGCCCCTTCCGCAATCCGCAAAGAAGGTGAAAAAATGAGGCAAATTTCCGCACACTCGGGGGTGGAACAGAAGTTGGCCGCCCGCCTCCCACCCGGAATGTGCATGCACAGGCTCCCGCGCATGCGCAGTTTCCAGAAGAAGGCGCAATAGACCCGGAAGAGATGTCCCCGCTATAAGGTAAGTGTTTTTAATCTTATTTAAGGCCTTAATCTTTTTAAGGAGGCGGGCGGGAGGCAGGTGGCCGGGGCGGGTGCCACGTAACGGAAATTTGCGGAGAGGCACGGAAATTGGTTCAATTTTCTTGCCTCCCCGCGAAAGTCCATTACGCGACTTCCGCCCACACCTACTATAAACTCCCTGTAACCTTTGTTTTTTTAATGAATTTCAAAGGTTTTTTTATTTCCATTTCTGAACTGTAACATTCCTGTAACCTTTCGGATTTTCTTAGAATTTCTATGTTTTTTTAAGCAGTTGTCACATTTGCAGAGGGATGAAGAAAGGGGCTTTGACCTTCTCTTAGGAAGCCCGCTGTGTAGGACTTAAAGAAGGTTCCAGGAAAGCTTCTTAGCCCCCAAAGTCCCTCAGGCTTAAAGAGGACTTCATTCCCCAACCAGTGCCAAGAGGCGCATTTGCAGAGTGGTGGAAAAAAGGGTGTGGCCTCCATAGACCTCTTATTAATGCTCCTGTGTGGGACTTAATAGCTGTAACAGGAGGGGTAGTTAGACCCTAAGGACCCAATCCCCTGGGGCCCAGACTTTTTTAAACAAAATGTAATTAATTTTGGGGGAGGTGGGCCTGGCCTTATACTGCTGGGGAGGGGGCTATGCCCTCTCCAGGCTCAATTGGGCCCAGGGACCCCAACCCCCATGGCCTGTCCATTAAAGTGGTTGCCTGTGGGAGCTGGTAGTGAGCAAACAGTTAGAACACCGGCATTGCTTTTGGACAGAGGGAGATGCTGAAAATGCAGCTCCCTCTGTCCAATAGCAATTGTGCTCAGATTTGGGTAAGAGAGAGCCTTTTAAATGCTCTCTTACTTAAAGCATAGCAGTGTTTGCAATGGCTTGGTGGGAGCAGCAAACTCCAATGTCTCGGGTTGGGCACCCTGGGACATTGCAGGAACCGGCCCTAGGAGGTGGGGGTCCCCAAGGCCATTATTGGCTCCTGGAGGGGGAAGCCGCATGACGACCTCGCTCCTTTGTTGGACACAGCCCGGGAGAGCTGGTGGTCCCCAGGTCTGCAGAGGTGTGCACAGCTCCCATTCTTAATTATTTACATTTGCCCTGAGTAGGTGGCAGTCACCAGGGCTGCAGGGGTGCCCCATGGGCCCCCACATTTTTTCCACTGTAGCTCCGGGGAGGTTGCGGTCCCTTGGACTGCAGGGCGGCCTGGGACCCTACTTTAATAATGTTACATTTAGCCTCGAGAGGTGGTGGTCCCGCGATAACAGCCTTACTGCCCCCCCTGGGGGCAGATGGGGCAGTAGCCCCCAATCTACCTCCGGGGGGGGAGAAAGCCCACTAAATGCCAGGAATTTTCTTTTGCGTCATTCTTTTTAGGGTGGGGGCTGCCCAAAATGGACATTCCAATGCCCCCACCCCTCCCCGCACAATAACAGCCTTTCTGCCCACCCTGAGGGGAAGATGGGGCAGTAGCCCTCAATCTACCCCGGGGGGCGCAGAGAGCCCACTAGATGCCAGGGATTTTTTTTGTTTAATGCAATTAGGATGAGGCTGCCCAAAACGCGCATGCCAATGCCCCACCCCTGCCATGATTACAGTCTTTCTGCCACCCTGGGGAGCAGATGGGGGCAGTAGCCCTCATTCTGCCTCCTGGTGGGGCAGAGAGCCCACTAGAATCCAGGGATTATTTTGGGGCAATTTTTAATTAGGGTTGGGGTTGCCGAAAACGGGCATGCCAATGCTCCAACCCCTACCAAAACTACAGCCCATCGGCCCGGGGGCGCAAAAAGCCCACTAGATGCCAGGGATTTTTTTTTGCCAATGTGAATCAGGGGTGGGGGCTTCCCAAAACTGGTGTGCCAATGCCCCCACCTCACCCACAAACATTCCAGTCTTTCTGCCTCCCTCGGTGGCATATGGGGGCAGCAGCCCCCAATCTGCCACCCAGGGAGCAGAAACCCCACTAGAAACCAGGGATTTTATTTATTCGTGTAGTGGTGTGGCCTGCCCAAAATGGGCATAACAATACACCCACCCCTTCCGAGAGAAATTGCAGCCTTTCTGCCCCCCCAGGAGGGCAGATAGTGGCAGTGGCCCCTGATCTGCCCCCAGGGCAGCGGAAAACCGACTTGGTACCAGCGTTAATGCTGGCTTTTTTTTGCGTTGGGTGGGGGCTGCCCAGAATGGGTATACCAAAGCCCCTATCCCCACAAAAAATAGCCACAGTCTTTCTGCCCCCCATTGGGGCATATTGGGGCAAATCCCCCCTCTGATTCCCCTCAGGGTGTTAAAAAGCCCATTAGGCCCCAACGTTTTTTTAGCAATGTGCCTACCTGTCGATTTTGGGCCCAAGCATAGCTGGCACATAGGGAAACCTAGCAAACCTGTACATTTTTTAAAACTAGATACCAAGGGGAATCCAGGATGGGGTGACTTTGTAAAAAAATAAACATATTTTCCTCACATTTATGTAATGGAAAGTTCTGGAATCTGCATGGATCCACAAAATTCCACCCACCCTGCATTCCTCAAGGTCTTCCGAGAAAATGGTACATCACTTGTGTTGCCGCTAAGCCTGGGACCAAAAACTCATATGGCCCCTCCTTGAAAAACCAGGTCATTTTCGGACACAGAGGGGGCGTCTGCGTTTTAGTCCCCGGCTTGGTGGCCATCTTGGAAAACCTACCAAACCCACACATTTCTAAAAACTAGACACCTGGGGGAGTCCAGTGAGGTATGGCTTGCGTGGGTCCCCGAAAGTTTTCCTACACAGAACCCCCTGCAAACCTCAAATTTAGCTGAAAAAAATCACTTTTTTCTCAAATTTCTTTCTGGGAAAATTCTGGAATCTATGTGGATTCATAAATTTCCTACCACCTAGCATTCCCCCAGGTCTCCCAATAAAAATGATATCTCACTCATGTGGGTGGGTCAAGTATCCGCGACAGGCAAGGGCCCAAAACGTATTGAGGAGACATCAAAATGACATCACAAAACAACGTGGTTTTGCAAGGGTGTCACCTGGGTTTTTGGCCCCGGGCTTGTCGTCAATCTTGGGAAACTACCAAACCCACACATTTCTGGAAACTAGACACCTGGGGGAGTCTAGCGAGGTATGGCTTTCAGGTGTCCCCCAAAGTTCTCCTACCAAGAATCCCCTGCAAACCTGAAATGTTGCTGAAAAATTCACTTTTTTCTCAAACCTCTGTGTGGGAATGTTCTGGAATCTGCGTGGATCCACAAATTTCCTCCCATACAGCATTCCCCCTGGTCTCCCAATAAAAGTGGTACCTCACTTGTGTGGGTAGGCACAGTGGCTGCAACAGGAAATGGCCCAAATCGTACTGTGGTGACTTAAAAATTACCTATAACGAAACTACCTGGTTAACCATCATTAAGATCGATCTGGAAATATAAACTATAACAGGTACTGTTGTGAATAGAAATATGGAGGAAAAGAAGACATTGATAATTGTCTTAATGGTATTTATGATATGCATTTTGATATTTGCCTTGACTTTGTACCTTGATGTTTACCACCCTATACATTTGATGTTGGCTAAACCCACTTCTGCACCTACCAGTCCAGTACCCCGTTGGAGCACCAACATAATTTTGCTGAATACCATAACAATGTAAATGTTCAAATGGCTCAAATCTATTTCAAACAATAGATTATCTGATGAACATGTTGGGAATGCATGATACTTTCAGCACACACTGCAACAGGTATGCCGTTTCTGTCACTGTCATTTTCGTGTAATGATTCCTGTTGTATACTGTTCAGGACAGTAGTGCAATGGTACATAATAAACGCAATAAACTTCATGCACAACTTTAGGAATAACATTACGGTCCCTACACCTTGTAATATTAGGGGAAGGAGTTTACCCTATAAAGGCCTTTATAATAACTCCTTTATATCCTATCAATATGTTCATTTCCTGGATAGAAAGAACACTTGTGCTTCACACGCGATTCTACTATCTCCTCCCCACTGTCTCTCCAGGTAACTATATCACCTGGGGAGATATGCCTAAGATCTAATGGTTCTATGTTTTGGGGTGATAGTGTTTTCAAAGTAAATTTTTCAATGGCTAGTGTATCTCATATTCATTGTGCCCTCCCACCATGTGAAAGAATATATTTAATATGTGGTTCCAAAGCTTACCCGTGGCTGCCACCAGAGTGAGGGGATCCTAATACTCGGCATTTGCTCATCCCTGCATTCGAGCAATTTCCGCTGACCTTGGGTTTGCTAAATTACAGAATTCCTTTGGTCACAACAAGACAGATACTACAGCACCGGAAGCTTATGACATTAGGTAACAGGTTAGAAATACTTTCCATACTTTGATTAGCTATGAACTCCCATCAAATTAGATGATTGGGATGATTACTGGAGGCCACCTTAAATGAAACTATGTCAGCATTAGGAAACATATCAGTAGAAATTACGCTATGCGTTCCGTGGTTCTCCAAAACTGCATGGTTCTAGATATGCTGATTGCAGAATGGGGAGGAGTATGTAAGGTTCTGCATACCGAATGTTGCATTTATATCCTGGATAATTCCAAAAACGTACTGCAGGCTGTTGAGAACATACATAAAATAGCACACTGGGTACATGCATTTTTCTAACGAAGATATTTCCTCACTTTGGGATCGTATTACATCATCCTTCACTATTGGGGGTTGGAAATTACTAACGATAGTGGTTATACTGCAGAGTTTAGTATTAGGCTGCTGTTTGTGCGCCCAATGCCTGCCAATGGGCTGCGGCATACTGGCAACAGTTTGCTGCCCCCTACCAACATTAAGACAGCAGACCACTGTGGCAATAGTTCAACCGGAGGAAGTATTTATGTTAATGCAAATAGATGAACACTAGTTCTCTAGTGAAGAATAGCAAATGATGCAACTGAGCACACACTGATATTTTGGATTAAACAATATTGAAATGTGCAGAACTAATGTTCCAAGGAGTGTGAAAGACATATGTTTGATCTTTCAAAACCTAAAACCTGAATGTTTCCGATCACAAACTTTGGTGCCTTGTTGACGTGTTTTGTTAATGTCTTCACACACCTGGTGTTAACACACCTGCCCTTGCCCATCTGAGGCTTGTATAGCATTGTGTACATTTGATTGTTTAACTATCTGCAGTTGTAGGAGAAGGAACAAGCAAAGTCAACATGTAAATGTTTATGCTTCTTTGTTTACTTGTCTGCCAATGTATTAGGGAAGAAACAATGTCCCCTGATAATGTTTGTACTCATTCTGTTTCATTATCTACCAATGTATTAAGAAACCAGCTATGTACACTGAGGATGTTTGTGCTTGTTTGTTTCATTGTATGCCAGTGCTTGAGGATCTGAGATGAACGACAAACTTGTTACAGAGTTAGTGATTGTTCCCTCTGTAAATATTCTGCACAGCCTCAGCTTGTGCCAACTCTATAAATACCTTACACAGCACTATGTAGCTTGTTCACTCTAGTCATATTCACCTGAGCACCGTGATTTATGTTCAGCCATGTGTTACAATTAAATACAAGTTGCTTTTGCAGACCTCTGACTACTGGCTACTTTATTTGGAAGTGGAGACTAACAATATTGATTTCCACATGGCTCCTAAGTTTCAGTACAGGCATGGCAATGCATGTCAAATCCATGCTTACAATAAACGCATTTCACTCATCTATGGTAAAAGTGACAATAGTGATGTTTACACTGTAACACAGTAACTACTGATTCACAAATGTATTAATGCACTATAGCCATGGTATGTCTAGATTATTTATCTTGCACAAGACCATGTAATGTAAATCATCATTGTGAGCCTTACTTCATGGCCCATAACAGTTAAAATGTAACAAGATTCACATCACATTGTAGAGACAAATATATACTGACGTATAGGTCCACCATCGGTAATCCCCACAAATTCCAGCACGTCAGACTCCCTGTCCGCAATATCTTGCCAGAGATGCTTTAACATTTGCAACTCCCTGTCCACACATTGGATCCGCAGGATCTGCTGCCAGATATTCTCCCAACAGCTTTTTCTCATCTTCACGGGGTACCCCTGGATAACTCCCCGACCAGCTTCTATCATTTTGTCAGCTAGTGTATTACAGCCACAGGAAATGCTTAACTCCTGGTGTTCATGGGCCTGGTGTGCTTTGTGGCCAGCATTATCCCACCCTCTTATTGCTAAATAACTTTAAATAAATCCCAAAATCACCTAAAACCCAAAATACAAACAACCCCACGAGACAGACACTAAAGGTGCAACAGTAAACTTGACAAAAATCTACACAAATTACAGTAACAATTGGACACAATACAAACAACTAGAACAGCAGACACAACACAGCAACCCCACAAACTCCAATCTAGACTTTCCTGCTGCACACACACCACCATCCCAAGAACAGACAGATAAACTGTGAGTAAATGTGAAAGTGAAAGTAACTTTGACGTTCCTCCTTACCTGCTTGCAATCAATTACATCACTTACTATACACCATTATATCATTTCCTGTGTGGATGCGGGATGCTTATACGCTATGCATGATTTTTTTCCATCTAGCGCACTTTAGCTCTATTGCACTTGAGGGCTTGCTTTGCTTTTTGCAGTAGAAATTCCACCTATGCAACATAGCAGCTTTTTTTGTGTATGCTGCAGGTGGAAAAGCCCCCACTGATGTGTCTAGTGTGATTTTTTCAACGTGAGGACAACGGGGCATATTACCAAGTAATAACGATAATTATAGCTATTGCTTGGTTAGAGACAAAAATTTACCGCTGCAGTGATTTTTACCGCAAATAAACCTTGGTATTACCAAGGTTTATCGCAAATGCGATAAAAATTGCCGCAATGCATGAGTATCGCTGAAAAGTCAGCGATATTCATGCATTACCGAGCTAATGCTCTTAGCCGTGTTATCCACCTCCCATTGGATAACATGGCTAAGACTTGCTCAGGGCAGGTGTTAGCTTTTGGAGATATTCGCGCTTAGCGCGAATATCTCCAAAAGTTGGTAATAGGAGATAGCGATGTTAGCGACTGTTTTCAGTCGCTAACATCTTGGCACGCCCACTTTGCATATCATTAGTGATAAATATCACTGACATGCAAAGTGGGGCCCAAGATGGTCGCTATCTCCTACTAGCTGTCGCTAACTGGTGTTAGCGACAGCTAGGTAATAGGGAGATAATTTTAGCTCCGCTTTCTTGGCTTTTAAAGCCAAAAAAGCAGAGATAAACCACCTTGATAATATGCCCCCTGATTTTATAGTAAATTTCCATTCTGATCTGACATTCATGTTCCTATTGACAGTGTATCTGCGCACTTTTCCATGGATGGTATGTGCAGCTGTTACCCCAAGCCTACCCATGACTATGTATGTTTTTCCACCTATAAAGCAACTGTTAACCTAGGTAATGGCCACTACGTAATACATGTACTAAAACACTGTGCAAAGGAAAAATGGCCCATGTTGCACATTGGAGTCCCTAGGTAGTAGTCTAAAGGTGTAAATGCAGAACGTTTGCCTGTATACACCTGCAAGGGGGTATATGGATGGGCTATATGAGTTCTTGCATGAGTACCACATGCCCCTAAAGCCCATATCCCACACAACAGTGACTATGTGGCTATTTGTGGATACAACGAGCATGAAAAATTGTGATACTTGCATGGTTTGCCACTATAAATGCCTTGGTAAGTTAGCGTACTTTTAGATGACAATAATTCTACTTACATGTCTCCATATTGCCAGTATGCAACAAGATGATGTATCTTGTGCATTGTATAGATGCAACATGGAGCCTAGTCAATGTTAGATAGTTACCATTCCTTAACATCAATGGAGCTAAATATCTGAATGTTACATATAAAAAATCACATCATGAATGGCATATGTTGACTGTAGTTGTTTGAGTGTGTTTCCATGCACAGCCTATGTGGAATACGGCAATGTACTCCAATTAAAAATGGCCTCTACTGGTAAGCACAAGTTTGAGATCTAACACATCACTAGCATCAGGAGTGGCACACACAAAGTTGGAGCCCACTATCTATGTGACAACACAAAGATAATAATTGATCCCAATGGTGCCCCATCTACATATTATAGTTGGAATGCACTATTTATTTTCTGGTACCCGATTATATTACAGTAAGTATCCTATACTCTGCCTGATGACTAGTATGGGCGACATACATGAGTGGATTAAAAACTGTATGCCAGAAGTGTAGTGTGCTAATAGGATAAAAATGCTCACTAGGTGTTAGTGTTGTGAATAAATATTCATATACATTCTAACATTTCTCAATGTATACATTTTTTTATTTACAATCTATGATACATGTTAATCAGGTAAGAAATTGGTGATGATGTTTTCCTTTAGCCTTGTTGCTGCAGATGTAGTTGCAGGTTGCCTATGTTACTCTTTTCCTTCAGCTCTATCATCTGGAATTTGATGTTCTAAATTGTCCTCTGGCAAAGGCACATTTGTCTTGACACTTATGTTGTGCAGGATGCAACATACAAGGACAATGTTGCACACCATGGGTATGATATTAGACCCCCAGATGCATCCAGACAGAAGAATCATGACTTAAGGAGTCGGACACCAAAAGTCCACTCCACAATAGATCTGTGGCCGATAGCTTGATTGTAGGTCATCTGTGCTTGGTTTTATGGATTCTTCACCTGTGTCAATACCCAGTGCATCTGTCTATACCCTTGGTCAGCTGGGAAAAAGAAAAAAGGTGTTACTTTACTCAGCAATCATGATGTGGGGTAGAAATACATTAGTTGCCATTCTGTTCTGTGTCCAGTTTTCTATATTCACCTTGCAATTGTACATGCCACAAAACTGCATCAGATACATACAAATGTCAATGGTAATAGCTTACACATTACTCCACAGCCACATGTGGTGTCTCTGTGATGCCTCATTTTTGGGAGATCCAGATAAGTCACAATGCCTTGTAGGAATTGATTAGACACCAACGACAATGTGCACTTTAAGATTTCTTAGGCAATTGTCTAACAAGCTTTGATTGTGTGGATATGTGGGTACGGTTCCAAAATGCGAACCCTCATCCTTATATTTACATTTCACATGGCAGTAGCTGTTGGAGTATCTTCCTTCTGGCACACATCTTTAGTCAAATTTAATCTACATGTTTATATGAATCAGGCATGGAAATGAAATAGGATGTATGTGACATGTTTATCTACACATGGTGGTGCAGTGTCCACTGTGGGGACACTATATAGAAGTTAGTAGATGTGTTGTGAGGTTGAACAGAATATCTGAACAAGTAGACTACATAAACTGCAGTGCAAGACTCTGTGGGGATGGTCTAGGCCATAGCTTTGACAGAAATTGGTATCCATTCATTGTGTGTCTGTGCTGGCAGCACAGTGCAGCTTTTCTCTAAGACGCTGACAAAATGACATTGTTGTCAGCTGTCTTAGGGGATGTGGTGTGTATGTGAGGGGTCACCTTGCTGCACAGACTGGATCCTTGGATTAGAGCTGTGGTGATTCTCCAATTCTTTACATGTTGTGCACATTGGACATGATGTGTGTCTTTGATTTGTGATGTGATGCTGCATTTTTTTAGACCAACTATTGCTATATTTATGTATGAACATATTTTGCAATCTCACAGATAGTGTGTTATATCTTCTCTCCTCTTGCCTATTGGAAATCACTTGTGGGACATTGATTTCATACAGTGAATGCTTTGCTTTCTCAATTTCTATTTGTACCTTGTCATTACAAATAATTGTTACGTGAGGGTCTTAGAAAATAATTGGATGTGCACATAGGTCCTTGTGTTGTTTTTCTGCCACTGTACATTGACGAGTCCGGTAAAAGCTGAGCTAAGCTGCATCCATAGTGAAGTAGTGGCATGTGCATTTCTTTGACATACACTACACCCATATTGTTCTATGTTTAATTCATGACATAATGGTGTATATTGGCAAAACAGCCAGCCACCTTTGCACCATTGTGCACCTGTCATCTTCTTGTCCGGAAACAATGGTATGTTTTGATTTACAGCATCAGAAAGCATTGTGAAGTATCCGTACTTTTCCTTTTTACAATGTATGTCACAGAATAATTATCAAGATCATTTTGGAAATGAGAATGAGCCATATGCATATGCATCCTCTTCTGTGATTCCCTTGGGTGGTACACTGCTTGCACACTGTCACATGATCCATGTACATTGGATGCGTGTAATTGTGTTGTAGTCTACATTGCTCTTGGCTGGAAAGGTGTATCATATTGTCCATGGTATACATTATTGCCATTTAAAAAATGTGTGATGTCCGTGGTAGAGGCCTGCGTTAATTCATACCTATTAGGCCTTGCTATGTTATGCAGACATATTTCACATTACAAGGTAGACATGTCAAGGGCGAGTGTTCCACCATAGCATCTGACAGTCCCTTATCCCGTTAGACAGGTTGATGTGGGCCACACTGGCTTAGTCAATGTCAATATGTGCAAATTATTAACCATAAGTTGCCATTTTATGTTTAAGGAGATTCAAGCAAGCCGGGCCGACGACGGCTGAAATGCCAGAAACCGGTCCCCGGTAGCTTGTCTCCTTTCTGGTGAAGAATTGGCTTTGTAGTTTAGTCTGCCCTGTTCTCATGATGCACTGGGCCAGGGACAGACTGATTTGCATATAGCCAGGTTCTGAACTGGGATGGTGCAGTGAGATAAATAACGGTGATGGATCAAGCCCTGATCTTTGGACTGGGTAAGAGTGGTCTGCTTAATTCAGACACTCTGTTCATCACCACCTCCTTTTCTGAATCCGTTGAGGAGAAATGGTGGCACAGCAATAATGTATGCACAGTGAATTAAAACATGACCTATTTGACAATGTTTTTCTACATGCCCTGTGTTCAATCATGTGTTTGAATTGTACTTACCAACAAGTTGGACATTCCCATAGGTCACATTCTGGAAATGCTGATTAATGGGAGATTAGCGGAAGATGTAGGCGTCATGCACACTGCCAGGGTACTTTGCCAGTACATTTATGAATAAGCTCAGATGGCCCACAATTGCCTGCACACTCATTAAGTAGGTATGCTTTCTATTGTGGTATATGTGTGCAGTTTCAGTAGGAGGCACAAATTGCACATGTGTGCAGTCAATTGCCCCCAACACATGCGGGAATCCATCTATGGCATAAAAGCCTTGCTTGTTGTTCTGTCATTCTTGTGCAGTGTAGTAGAAGTAGAGGTACTGTGGTGTGAGGCTTATGATGGCATCCAGGACGGTGGGGAGGAACCTTGAGAAGGGTGCCTGGGATACACCTGCCACTCTGGTGGTTGTGGGTTGAAAAGTTCCTGATGACAGCTGTGGAGTGATGTTGGTGCAGCATTGAGATGTTGGCTGCAGCCTTGGCACAATCTGGTTCAAGAGGCGGACAATGGATCCCCTTTTGAACCTGTAATGGTTAATGACCTCCTCTTGCCTGAGGTCAATGAGGGACATCCTCTGACGGTATATCCACTCCCTTTACCTGCGTTGCTTCTGTGGTGGTGGTGGAAGTGATCTCCTTGTGCTCCAAGCTGCAATAGCAGAAGATCCTTGGTGCAGTTGAGCTTGCCAATGATGATTTGGGCCTGATCTAATTTTGTACAAGTGTGCTAGCATAAGTACCGCTAATTCCTAGTGGTAAAAGTCTGCCGCTAATGAGACTTACCAGCAAGGGATTTATTTTGAAAAACACATTTTTTAAAGTGTGATAGGGTCTGTATTATTAAGACTTATCAACCGAAACAATCAGTCACCGTTATGATTGTTTATATTTGCTTAAGACCTCATGAAAGCTACCACACTAGCCCTGAGGAGATAAAGCACTTTAAAAAATAGCAATTTTAGTTCAACAAATGAAATTCAGAAAATAATGAAAAGCAACACAGGAAAAATGTTTTTTCAAAGAAACTTATTATTTGTATCTTCAAATCAAATTCAAATCTTGCAAGGGTTCATGATCAAAGTAATTGCAAATAAATCTTAGGTATAAGGAAGTGACACAATCAATCCATCAATACATAAGAAAATCCATCCAGTCTGTAAACTGCTTTAAACTTGCTACCTCTCTATATATGCAGTGTCCATTCCGGCAACATGTCTTTGGTCCTTTCACTAAACTGAGAGTTACCAGACATATTACTTTCGCTCAACATGCCGAATTTAATAGAAGATGTAATTCAACCATGATGGCATCAAAGCGCTACAACCTTTCGGACACATAATGACTGTATCTAGACTAACAACATTCAATGCATATTCTAAAATTCATAAACGACTTTGATAAATTCAGGCTAAAAGGAAGGACATAGAATTATCTAAAAAATGCTAAAATCTGTTTTAGACCATAGGACAGAATTATGCTATATATTCGCCCGGCAGACCTTTCATAATTAAACTGTAGGTCTAAACAAAGTGACTATATATAGATTCATATAAAGTCCGGCGTTACAAAAACATACATTATTCATTTCAGCGTTTTTGGATCCTGAAGTAAAGAATAAATTCTGGATCACCACGTGGAACGCAAGCAAAGGGATAAGTTGATTAATCCCTGAGGTAAAAATATGATTTTTAGAATCACAGAGACAAACTAAGAAGATCAGTATTATGTATCAGAATAAAGAAGTGAGATTTCTCTTCATCTATATTCGTCTCCCACAGGGCATGAACTCACACGTTGAATTGCACTTCTGAACAATCATAGTGCCTTCTGTGTTTTATTATACGTAAGTTATTCAAAGTATCTATCTTGAGCAGTATCCTAGATTTAATTTTAAAGTTTACTTTGTAAGCCAGCATTCTCTGTCACCACACTGACTAGTCTGTGAAGCTACAATTTTTACATAAATGTAAATAGACCAAAAAGATGCATATAATAAATGGTAAAGATTTAATTACTATATGTCAGCAACACTCCAAAAGAATGTTTGTTAATTTCCTGATTATAATATTTTATAGGGGTCAGCCGTACTGCATTAAAAAATTTCCGTCCTGATGATGGTCTTTGGATAAAAACGTTTAAGACCGAAACGTCGACACACCAGTCCATGTCTACACCCTGCATCTGACTTTCTATTTATTTCAAAAAGGAGTCAATTTTCTATTTTATTTACAGACTGGATTGATTTTCTTATGTATTGGTGGATTGATTTTGGCACTTCCTTATACCTAAGATTTATTTGCAATTACTTTGATCATGAACCCTTGCAAGATTTGAATTTGATTTGAAGATACAAATAAAAAGTTTCTTTGAAAAAACCTTTTTCCTGTGTTGCTTTTCATTATTTTCTGAATTTCATTTGTTGAACTAAAATTGCTATTTTTTAAAGTGCTTTATCTCCTCAGGGCTAGTGTGGTAGCTTTCATGAGGTCTTAAGCAAATATAAACAATCATAACGGTGACTGATTGTTTCGGTTGATAAGTCTTAATAATACAGACCCTATCACACTTTAAAAAATGTGTTTTTCAAAATAAATCCCTTGCTGGTACTTTTCCTTATCCATATTGTTTGCCTGAGCCCGCATGGGTATATTGGGTTACCCACCTCTTTAATCAGCTAATGAGACTTAGCAGCAGTTTTTCATTTTAAGCGACGTTCAAAGAAATCCTTAAACATATGGAATAGTGTGTTTTGCTGGTGTTTTACAATAGGAACGCCTACCCTGCATATCATTTTTGGTCAGTCCTGCTAGCCGAACTGGAATTGTTTGAAATCATCTGTAGTGGTGAATGCTAGAGAAGTCTAGTAGCACTTTGTAAATATATCAATTAAAACAAAACCATGCAGCATACAAAAAATGACCCTACGGCTGCGTTAAATCCGTGTAAGTGTGCGCCCAGGTCCTAACTATAACTACCTACTGGTGACCACCAGTAGTATATATATGTATATATATATTCACAGAAAAAACCATAGGTTATAGTCCATATATAGTTAGGAATTTGCATTTACAAAACCTTGAAAATTCACTGAAAAAACCATTGGTTATAGACCATATATAGTTAGGAATTTGCATTTACAAAACCTCGTTTTACTCGCATAAAACCATTGAAATTCCATATATAGTTAGATGCGCTAACTATATATCGCGCACCCGCAATCCACTGCTGATGATGTCACATATTACATCATTCATGACATGGTTAGTGACATCACTGATGACATATGGAATTTCAATGGTTTTATGCGAGTAAAATAAGGTTTTGTAAATGCAAATTCCTAACTATATATGGTCTATAACCAATGGTTTTTTCAGTGAATTTTCAAGGTTTTGTAAATGCAAATTCCTAACTATATATGGACTATAACCTATGGTTTTTTCTGTGAATTTCAATGGTTTTTTAATAGCAAATATCAAAAGCTGTCAAATGTCAAGTACGTGATAGGTAAAAACGTTTTCGTGTTTATGCACGCTGATGTGCTTTGAACGCTGCCCCCCCCCCTCCCCTCTTTTCTCTTAGTAGTACTCTCTCTTTGCAGATAGTGAAGGGTAGTTAATGCAGACCTTTACCCCCGTTGTAATCCGTCGTACCTGCTTGTCTCTCCATTTGATTGATTGTTATCCAAGCATTTACTGTTTTAGAATTGGTTCTCTTTGGATCATTCTCTATTTACAAACAAGCACAAAGTCGCAATACTCTGTTTAGTCTTTGCAGATAGTGAAAAATCGTGTAAAAAAATAAAAGTAATCGAGCAAAATCAGTAGACCACTAATTGGATCTCTTTTTGACCTCGCTAAAATACAAACATTAGGAACAACCCTTCATGAGAAATACGAAAATACTGAGATGAACTGAGCTCCACACCATGATGGCTGCAAGACAGCTCGACTCCGCCACCCACCCCGCCCAAAATAACAACAAACCCTATGCAAATAATATAAATATATACAACACACCAGCAAAGTAACAGGGTAAAACATTTTATTAAATAACTATTTACATAACTATTTTATACTTTTTGTTGCCCGATCCGGCTAGCTCAATCGATCGAGCATGAAACTCATGCACTGATAGCAAGCGTTGCTGCTGATGCTATGCAGACAAAAACTGGTTTTCAGTTTGTACATTCTTTAAAATTTTTCCATCCAAGGCTGGTTGAGAGTTTGTAGAACGATGGCTTCAGATTTTCTACATACGGTGTGGTGGCGCGGACTGGGAGGGGGCGTTTGGATCCTGCCCCTTCCCCAAATAAGATTTTCATACGTGAGTGTTCGTTCATGCTTTTGGTCCCTGAGTTGCTTCGATGTCACTGCCTTACACAAATGGCATAAGTCCTGGATGTTGAGTGCCATACTTCAGAGTTCTAAGCAGCGCTTGTAACACTGTCTAAACCTTATTTGCACCTGCTGCAGCTTCACTATTCAAAGTAAGTGGGGTCCGTTTGTGGACCTGACTGCATTGGAAAACAATGTGATACGGTGCCTCCCTAAACCGCTTGACGGAGGCCCCCAAGGGGGGGTGAGATGGCGCGGACTGGGAGGGGGCGCTTGGCTCCTGCCCCCTCCCCAAGTCGTGTTGCCCTGGTGTGGCCTGAGATCGCCCCCGACATAGGCGGCCGGCTCCCGGGGTCCGGCAGAATTTTTTGCCTTTTGATGACTCTTCCATTCTGGACCTTGTCCCACAATCCGTTTGACCTGAAGACACGCTGTAGTGGGGCGCCCCTTTACCGTTTTAGTTGCCATTCCGCCCGCTTTTGCTACTCTGTGCCTCTTCCGCCATTCAGCTGTTTACCGCCCGCTCTTGCGACTACAGCGTCTCGCTCACCATGTAGTTGAGTTGCTCCCGCTCTTGCGATTTAACAGAACTTTTTGGACTGCTGAAAGCGGTTGTATTCCGACCACTGGTTGGTGGAGACATTTTGACTATATTCTGGACCTGCGTTGTCGCGTAATGCGTCATATGACGCGCCGCGTTAGCGCACCCGGAAGTGCTCCGGTGCGCAAGGCGCAGCTTCCCGGAAACGATCCAGAGCGCGCCGCGCAGCGCGTAACGTAAGCATAACAGGTCATGTGACTTGTTAATAAAACTTTTCATTGGTTCATTTTACTTTTGTTTTCCTAATGATGTAAGACTAGGTCATGTGACCTAAAAATAACACTTTTCATTGGATTAAAACATTTTTTTTCCCAAACGATGAAAGCCCCACCTTGTTTCTGGATGTTTCAGACTGAAGCTGGCGTCACCATGAGAGCACCACCATCTCGTAGCTCTGTCGTGGCCATTCCGCAAGCAATCATGGCAGCCGCTCCCCACCGGAAGCCTGCGGGAGTCGAGGGCCCCCAAGACTTTTGTAGAATCTTCAAGGCTGAGGGGACGCTTTCGAGAATGGGACCCAAGCCCTGGCAGACAAGCGTCCGAGTTCCAAGGTGTCCCAGGGCCATTTTACTGGACCAGGCCCAAATCCGAAGAGCCGGCCGCCATTTTAAGAGTCCTGTGGCAGCCGCCTATCGCTGCACCGCAAGAGTGGGAGCAACTCAACTACATGGTGAGCGAGACGCTGTAGCCGTAAGAGCGGGCGGTAAACAGCTGAATGGCGGAAAAGGCACAGTGTAGCAAAAGCGGGCGGAATGGCAACTGAAACAATAAAGGGGCGCCCCACTACAGCAGACGAGCCTCCGCCATGTGCTTCAAAACTGCATACGTATCTCGTGATATCAAGGTTGGGCAACCAGTACACAACAAGCAGTTACGAGTCCCATTTACACCGGCGCCATTTTGGGCGCGGCCGGGCAGGTCCAGGATCTAGTCAAACAAATGAGGCTGACGTCTCTAAAGCAGTTGACGCACAGCAGGACATAGCAAATAAACATGAAGTCTCTAAAGCTGTTAACTCACTGCAGGACAAAACAAGTGAACCTGAAACCTCTGGAATAATTGTCGCTCAAAAGAACAACACACAAAACTCTGTAGAGCCTGAAGAAAGAAAAACAGAAGGGCACTGTAGTTTCAGACACACTTAACACTAATGACTTAACAAAGATATCGTCTGTTTATGAAGCAGTTATCATGTTCACAGAATTGACAAAGAAGTGTGCAGACACCAATGCTATTAAGAAACACAAGGAAATCCCTAACGCATCAGCATTCTCGGAAGAGGTTGACACAGATAACATCTTAAGGAACAAAGAAAGACAAAATAAGGATGAGGAAGTTATCACTTTAGTTTTTTCATCAGCTAGCGACAGCAAGAAACACATTGTAATGGAGATTAGAGAGGCTACGGATGGATGAATACATTATCAAAAGAAATGGCGACTCCCCCCTTTAGCAGATTAGCTAAATCTTTGCGTAATTTGGACATTAAAGTTATATTATTGTTGTTGTTGTTGTTATGGTTATAGTTCTGGTTAATTTCAGCAAGAAACACATTGTAATGGAGATTAGAGAGGCTACGGATGGGTGAATAAATTATCAAAAGAAATGGCGACTCCCCCCTTTAGCAGATTAGCTAAATGTTTACGTAATTTGGGTTTAAAAGTTATATTATTGTTGTTGTTGTTGTTATCGTTATAGTTCTGGTTAATTTCCATTCAGAGTGTCCTACACAGCACCACTCTAGGTAAACACTACTTTATGTAAAACCTGGGACATAGCACTCATTGAAACTATAGTTGGTCACCATGGGGTTTAAAGAAGGGATGGTTCTTCACCTGGGTGCCGTCCACAACTCAGCACGTTGTGCTGCCTTGGGAATATTCGCACAAAAGACAGCTTCTGACCATTGTTGTTTTTTTTTGTCAAAAAATGTTTAAATATATTTACAGTTTTTGTTGCGTTCGTTATATTTAAAAGTTAATAAAGTTTTATAATCCTACTTTCTTGGAGTACTATATTTTTTTTAAAAATCGGGTGAATGGGGCCTTGAATCGGGTTATTGTCATGTGTGGGCTTTGCAAGTGTACTGCTACAGGATCGGACATTTCAAACTCAAATGCACGTTCTTTTTCTTACCTTTCCGAAGCATGGAGCGCAATAGCAGGCAGAGAAAGGGTGATGCAAGTGTTGAACACTGCCTGGCCTGGCAAGTTGCTGGCAGTGCCCCCCCCCCGCCCGCTCCTGAAAGAGGGCACACACACACCGCCGCCCCGAGTACTTCACAGATCTTTAAAAGACCATGCGCTTGTTCATGAGGCTTAAATGGTTTATCACCCCTTCTAGAACCCCTGCATCGACCCTCTGACGTTTCCTGGAAGAATTAGCATGTAACACAATACCAAGCCCTGTCAGCTGAAACTCCCGAGGAATCGTGGGGCATATTATCAAGGGGGTTTATTTCCGCTTTTTTGGCTTTAAAAGCCAAGAAAGCGGAGATAAAATTATCTCCCTATTACAAAGCTGTCGCTAACACCAGTTAGTGACAGCTAAAAGGAGATAGCGACCATCTTGGGCCCCGCTTTGCATGTCAGTGATATTTATCACTAATGACATGCAAAGTGGGCGTGCCAAGATGTTAGCGACTGGAAACAGTCCCTAACATCGCTATCTCCTATTACCAACTTTTGGAGATATTCGCGCTAAGCGCGATTATCTCCAAAAGCTAACACCTGCCCTGAGCAGTTTTTAGCCATGTTATCCAATGGGAGGTGGATAACATGGCTAAGAGCATTTGCTGGATAATGCATGAATATCGCTGACTTTTCAGCGATATTCATGCATTGCGGCCGTTTTTTATCGCATTTGCGATAAACCTTGCTAATAGCAAGGTTTATCTGCGATAAAAATCGCCGATGTGCGGCGATAATTTTTGTCTCTAAACAAGTTAGAGACAAAAATTATCGCTAGTTGTTGGTAATATGCCCCCGGGTTTTTGCTTGCAGGAATCGGGAGGCGGGAGACTAGCACTGAAATCAGTAGTCTCACGCCTGAATCGGGAGGATTGGTATGTCTGGATTCTCTACAGCTGGGGCCATAAACTACATCCGCAGGGCTAGGTGATAGCCTGGGTCCGGCCTGGACAATCGGACACAGAGGAAGAGGAGTGTCAGAGGGTGCGGTAGTGAATAGGGTGAAAGGGAGGTGTCGGGCGGGCACAGGGTGTGATTCTCAGGGAAGAGCAGCGCAGATGGGGGGAAGTATATGGCCCATGCATGAGAGAGAGAGCGGGGGTGACCAGTGCGTGGGGGAGATGCTTGCGAGGGTGGGGAGCCGTGCTGAGAATCGACGGCGTGCAGAGAGTGGGTCTGGTCAAGGCATCTAAAATGGCTGCCGTGCACGACAAAATTGTGGCATTGGACAAAAAGGCAAGATGGCGCAGACAATGTTTATCAATAAGGATTCATTTATAACAAAATATTTTATCGCACTGACAAATTGGCGGTCAACACTTCCTGATTTCCATCGAATCGAACGTTAACAGACGTCACGCAGCAAAAAAAAAAAAAAAAAAAGCTCACGCACAGCCGCTGGAAGACATGTATCAACATATATGAGCCTCCTCAGCCACCCTCAGAAAACATAAGGGATCAGGATACGTCTCCTGCACCCCCTTATACCTAGTAATTTAATTAAAACGAAACACAAAATGGCGAATTCCCGTTTCGCTACCAGTTTGCTGCCCAGTTCGCGGCCCGGGAAGCGCTTCTACCGTGAAAAATAATTTTTGTTTTATTTTCCCCACGGGACCCTTTAATAACCCCAACATCATTCCTAGGGGGTCAAGAGGGGTATACCTTGCCCCCTTTCATTAAATTCCCCCTTCGTTTTTCACCTCTTCTTCTCTCTCGATCCTTCCGAGAGATAAGATGGCGGCCGCTCCAGACTGTTTAGAATGTTGACAGACACCGGAGAGCCAATCAGCTTCGCATCGCAAAGTTCCGTTTCGCGAAAAGTAAGCGGACCGGAGCGCAGCCCGGAGCGCTGTTACAGATATATATCTTGTTTTGAACGTTAATTTCTCAAAAACCACTGGAGCACATATATTGAGACCTAGCAAAGGCACATCGGGCTAACAGTCCCTACAATTTTGCCAAGTTTCGTGCAAATCCATTCAGCCGTTCAAGCTAAAAGTGAGGCCAACCGCCCTATGGAAATTAACATGGGGAAAACGCGTTTTGGGACCCCCCTTTTTTCTCGGCCCCCCCTTGAGGAAACCCCCCGAATTTTCAGGGGCTGCTCAGAAACAAAATGTGCCATTTTCCTGAAAATTTCAGCCGATTCCGTCCACAAACGCCAAAGTTATTAGACATAGAATTTTCAAAAGTTCCATAGACAAATAATCCTAACTATATATACCTACTGGCGACACGCCAGTAGGTAATATATATATATATATATACGCAGCAACCTCGCGAAATGGACACCACTTGTATGTGGAATCACGAATCGTGAGCCAACTTTAGATTCAGCATAATTTTATTTCCTGCTACATGTCATGACGCGTTTCGGCCGTCCCAGCGGCCTTGATCACATGATCATGCATCCCCACAAGCCCATTTTTAAAGTGCAAGTGCTTAATTGAGTACAATTGACATGGAAAACATACTATGCTGTTGCTAACATTACTTTCAGCATTTTCCCTTTTACGGCTCACATAGGGAATACAATGTTTTAGTTTGGGTCAGTAAAACTCCTATTACTTACAGCATAAATGCATTTTACCAGTCTGACATTTGTATTGATTATTCACTCATTTTGAAAATTGTCGAATTACAGCATAAATGCTTAGCCCATATATACATTACAATTCATGTACAGCTCATTTTCCCAATGTGATTCCAACCCATGTCACTGTACATTATTAACATAAGAAAAGTGCCTGTGTGAAAAAATATAAACATTAAAGAGATTCCCCCCGCCCTCTTTTTTTCTCTCTTTTTCTCTACTGATAAATATCCCGAGCGTTTTCTTTATTTCATCTTGAATTATTTATCACAAAATGATTATTTGATTGACTGTACACTTAACCTTAGAAGGAACAGATTGTAAAAACATAATGCGACAATAAAGAGTCTGGAATTCAAGAATGTCATAATGTACAAATGTTAATATATTATGAAAAGCCCTAAAAAAACCTTCTATATAATATATATAAAAAAGTTATTATTGTATATAAAATTTATGAATATAAATAGACAAATTCATTGTGACATATAAATGATCGATAAAAGTGATTCATAGATAAAAACTATCCATAAAAATCTAAAATTATCAATCTAGTTTATTTATTATATATGCCCCTATACACGGTTACTTTCTTTCTTCTCTCATGGCATTTATTTGTCCATGATTCCAGCACTAATTACATCATAAGCTTACAAACTATTTTCTTAAAAGTAAACGTAAACAAGTATTTACACTCTCTTTTTATGTCTCTCAGCATCTGTCAGAAATATTTCAGATAAAGGTGTGCAAATCCTCAGTCGCGTTCAGCCCCCTTGGCCACTTGCTGTCGAATTCTAAGATATACCTAGTTTCCAAACGTCTGAGGCAGGCCTCTCTGTCCCCGCCTCTTTTGGTTTGGGGAATACATTCGATGGCAAAGTACTTAAGATATTTGGGGTCACTGTTGTGGGCTGTTTCAAAATGTCTGGCATCTGGGTACGCCTGATCTTTATTAACAATTGCCCTTAAGTGCTGTAGGATGCGCTTGTGAACTTGTAGCTTACTACTGCCTATGTATTTTAAATGGCAAACGCATTCCAACACATATACACAGAATTCAGATTTGCACGTCAGATGCTGTCTCATTTGTCTCTTTATGTTCGGAAATATGGTTGTATAGTTCTTAACATTTACACCATACTGACAGGCCTTACAAATTACACATTTATAAAAGCCAGTTCTACATGGGGTCCATTGATCTTTCTTAAAACTCTGTTGGCTATTTCTGGTAAGGATCGCGCCCATACTTCTGGCTTTGCAAAATGCTACGGCCGGATTGGGGGGCATCATCTCACCCGAGACAGGGTCATTCTGTATGAAATGCCAATTGTGTCTGATAATGCTTCTTAGCTCCTTTTCCTCCTTAGAGAAGGTCAAAATTAGGCGGGTCACATTGGGGTCCCCTTCCTTACTCTCTTTAGATTTGTATTTCAAGAGATCCTCTCTAGGTTTCAGGAGGGATTTCCGCATGGCATTCTCAACCAGTTTTGGGTTATAGCCTCTTTCTATGAACCGGGCCAGGCTTTCTAGTTGCTTGTCCCTGGTGTCACTGGGATTGCTGCAGATGACCATGTGATGTAATATGTAATGTCATCAGCAGTGCATTACACGCGCAAGTTATAGTGAGTCCAACTAACTATAACGTGGAATTTCAATGGTTTTATGTCAGTAAAATTTCCAGGTAACTATAACTGGTGTGAAACCTATGGTTTTTTCAATGAATTTCATAGGTTTTTTAAATGCTAATTCCTAACTATAAGTCTCACTTTATAAGTAAGACTGTTAACGCTCTAGTTGTTCTTTAGAACACTCTGGTACATTCTATCATTGGGCTATAGTTGGGCTACATATGGCTGATATTTGGGCTACATTTGTTTTTTTTTGTCTCTGGTGGTCATCTTAGGGCTACATTGGGCTACATCTGGGCTACATATGGGCTCTAACATATATATAGCCCAATGTAGCACAATATATATTTTTTTCAAAGTGAATTTTTGTAAAAACCACTTGAGTATAGCAAAGGCACATCAGGCTACCAGTCCCTACAATTTTTCCCATTTTTTTTTTGCCTTGGAGCGCTCCCGGTGCGCGCCCAGGTGAGCGCCCCGGATGGCGTACTCATTTGAAGCGCCCCGGTGCGCGAACCGGGATGCTCCCCGTTAGCGCCAATGTCGCGAACGAAAACATGATTGTGACGTATCGCGTAGCCGCGTACGAGTGATACGCGCGGCGTAAATGCACCCGGAAGCATTCGCCACGCTTACGCGAGGCGCCCCTAGGTGCGCCCTGGGGCGCGTCGGGTCATGTGACCTGAAAATAACACTTTTGATTGGTTCACAACAGTTTTGTTTTCCAAGTGATGAAAGACCCCACCTTTTTTCTCATTTTCACTTTGTTGTTTGAGTGAAGAAGACTGTGAAAAATGGCTTCAGTAGTAGCAGCTGCAGGTGCATCTGGACCACCACCACCTCCACCACCACCACAAAGACCACCACAAGACCACATTGGTGGTCATGAAGAAGAGGAGGACGAAGAGGAGCAGGAGGAGAGGCAATATCTGCCTGAGGACACTCCCCCATACAAATCCAAAGAACATTTTATTTGGGAGTTTTTCAAAATGCCAAGGGGTGCCAAAAAAGTTAATGCAGCAAAGGTCACTTGCCTCATCTGTGACCAAGAACTGTCAAGAGGGAACCCAAACAGGAAATATTCGTTTGGGAACCACACGATGATAAGGCACATGCAGAGGAAGCACCCAAACAATTATTCAAGAGCTGAAGTCAGGCACTGAGCAAGAACCCTCCCCATCCTTCAACTTCAGGAACCTCCAACCAACCCACTCCATCGGGTGCAGAGGATAGGGAGATGGTCCCTAATGTTCAAACCAAATTTTCCAAATTTAAATTTGTTTGCATATATTGCAACAAAACTATATCTTATGGTGAGCAGAGCATCACTTTACTTAATCGAGCTGCAGACAACCATCACTGCAGCAAGCAACCTTAATTTTTTTCAATTTTTTCGCTCCAGTTGAGCTGTTTGCAATTCCCTGTCTTTTGTTTCACCCCAGAAAAACTACAAAAAAATATAAAATTGTTCTGAAAATACACAAAAAAAAAAAATGTTCCAAAAATCAAAAAAAGATATATAAAACCAAAAGAAAAAAAACAGTTCTTTTCAGAACTACCTCCCATTTATATAAAATGACTTACATTTTTAAACTCTGCCATTCTCTTTTTTCCCTGATGTGCTCCCCGATGCGCTCCCCGGTGCGCGTACCGGGCGCTCCCCCCGTGCAAATCGAAAAAAAAAGCGGGACCCTTTTATAGCCCCTCATCAAACCTAGGGGGTCAGGGGGGTCTACCCTACCCATTATGGTCAATTCCCCCTTTGTTTTGGCCACCTCTTGTGTCTCGGTAGGATTGAGACCGCTCTGGACTGTTTCGAATGTTTACTGACACCCAAGAACCAATCAGCTTTCTGCGCGCAAGTCGCGTGTTGCACCCGGAGCGCGTACCGGGGCGCGCTTATAGATATATATATTTTTTTTAACCTAAATTACTCAAAATCCACTGTAGCACATATCTTGAGTCATAGCAAAGGCACATCGGGCTACCAGTCCCTAAAAATTTGCCAAATTTGGTGTAAATCCATTCAGTCGTTCGGGCTAAAAGTGAGGTCGACCGCCCTATGGAAATTAACATGGGGCAAACGCATTTTGGGACCCCCCTTTTATCTCGGCTCCCGCTTGACGCATCCCCCCCAAACTTTCAGGGAAGGACCGGAGCTCGACGAGGCCATTTTGAGGAAATTTTCAGGCAGATTCGTCAACCGGTGCCAAAGTTATTTCAAATAGAATTTTGAGATTTAACATTGAAAAAAATCCTAACTATAACTACCTACTGGCGACCGCCAGTAGGTAATATATATATATATATAATATATATATATATGTATGTATGTATATATATATATATATATATATATATATATATATATATATATATATTCACTGAAAAAACCATAGGTTATAGTTAGCTGGAAATTTTACTGACATAAAACCATTGAAATTCCCACGTTATAGTTAGTTGGACTCACTATAACTTAAAATGAATCCTATATTGTATATTAATATAATATTTTTTTTTTAAAAGTATATTCTTTTTTTTAATATATTTCACTCTGGAGCGCTCCCGGTGCGCGTCCCGGTGTGCGCCCCGGTGCGCGTACCGGGGCGCGTCCCGTCAGCGCACCAACAAAAAAAAATAATGAAGGAGTGAGCATGAGGAATGGGGACAAAGATAGTGGTGTAAAGAGAAAGAGAGCTAGAGGGAGAAACACAGAGGGACTGTGTAATAGATATTAAAACATTGAAAAGGTATAAGAGGAAGTAACTGAGAAAAGGAAAATGAATAAGAGAGCAAAAGAAGAGAAGAAAGAGGAAGAAAACTAAAGCAGATGTTCTAGGAGAATGTGAATGGGTGATGAGAGTAAAGGATGGGGAATGACAGGTAGTGACGGAACCAGAGAAAAGGAACAGTGGTGATGGAGGGAAAGAAAATAGCAGTGAGTGCAAGTAAAGAGGAGTGAAAGAGGGTGGATAAAAGTGAATAAGGGTAAGACATGGGGAGTGACAGAAAGAAAGAACAGAGAGAGTAAAGGAAGGAGTGTCAGAAAGGGACTAAGTGAAGCGTACCGGGCGCTCCCCCGCAAAAAATTAAAAAATTTTTTTTTGGGGGGGGGGGGGGCATAAATGTGCCTTCTAAACCCCCCTCAGAAAACCTAGAGGGTCAGGAAGGGTCTACCGTGCCCCCTTCTACCCATTCCCAACGTTGTTTGTCCTCCATCTTGTGTCTCAATTCTACCGAAACACAAAATGGAGGACTCCCGTAAAGCTGCCGGTGCACGTACCGGGGCGCGCACCGGTAAGCGCTCCCAAAAAAAAGGTGGGAAAGTAATTTACAGAAAAACCACTGGAGACACTTACACCAAATATAGAATACGCCCTACTACATAGCAGTCCCTACCATTTACCCAAATTTGATGGTATTACATTGAGCCATTTGGGCTGTAGCCCTGTCTAAATATCCTGAGGTAAATTACATGACAGAAACTGTTTGAATTTTCAACCAATTAAAATGTTACTTACATTTTGTACTTTTATGTACTGACATTTGATTGGTTAAGTACATGAATATATATGAAAAATGAGAGGGAAACACAGCCATTTTCACTAATACTACCTGAGGTATATTTGGAAAAAATGTTGACAGAAAACTTCAACTAATTTGAAAAAGGTAAGTTGTTAATTTGAAAGGAGAACTATGTTATGCACTTTAAGTTAATTTCGGAAAACGTTTTCAGATAGTTATATACTGTCCCTCTGTAAGAGTTAGACATTGAGATAGGCTTGCCTACAGTGCCGCTGAGCAAAGGGTTTCCCGTCCTAATCTTAGTGACCTTAAGAATACGCCCTCTGGTACTCCTATGGCTTCCCTCCATTTGGTCTCATATTTTTCAAGGTCATCCCCTCGATGTTCTATTAGTTCAGCATACAACCTTTTAATTGAGCAAGATTGGCCCCCCTCAACCATCTGTATTATCGGGTTTGCTTTAAAACCCATCGGTCCACCTCGTTTATTACCTAGAAAGCTTCTTAGTTGTAAATATTTAAAAAAAGTCCTATTGCTAACACCAACTTCCTGCTGGATTTCTGTGAATTGCCTTACCCCTGCCTCCCCTATTAGATCCCCCATATTCTTAATTCCCAAATGAACCCATTCCTTAAATATAGCATCTGCAAATATTTCTGGGGGCAGCATTGGATCCTCCATTAATCTAGAGTGTGCATGAAGTCTTCCCAAGCCAAAACTTTTCTTAAATGCTTTCCATATTTTACCAGCAGCTTCTAGCGTCTTGAACCTGGTCCGCTTAAAATAGCTTGGCTCCGAGTATCTAAGGAAAGCATTATTTGTCTCCCCGCCAAGTATTATCCCATACACCTCTGTTGACCCTGTAGGAATCTCAGTTTCCCCCTCTGCACCTCCCAATAAACCCGTCGTCTGCTGTAATGCTGCCGCCCAGTAGTACATTTTGAAATCTGGCAACACCCATCCCCCCTTGTCTCGTGGTAATGACATGTATTTCAATGCTCTTCTCATCTTCCCCTGGGACCAAACAAATCGATTTACCATATTCTCCAACTTATTAAACCAAATCATACTAAAAAACAGCGGTATTGTTCTAAATAAATACTGAAATTTCGGCAACAAGTTCATTTTTACGTAGTTTACTCTACCTACTATGGACATATGTAAATTATTTACCCTATCCAAATCTTTCTTTGCTTTTGTAATAATGGGATTAATGTTAATTTCCACCAGTTTTTCCAGTTCAGCCGTGATCGTAATACCTAAATACATCCCCTCATCAACCACCCGTGCATCTGTACATATTGTGTAAGCGTTCTTTATAATTTGTGACTTGCTTTTGTTCAGAGCATACCCCGCTATTCGTCCGAACCGATCTGCCTCTAATTCTATTTCCCTTATTGCATCTATTGGGCTAGATGTAATGACCGCAATGTCATCTGCATATGCTAGGACTTTAATTTCTCCCCTGCTAGTATTTATTGGATTAATTCGATCATTCTGCTCTAACCTTAGGACGGGAAACCCTTTGCTCAGCGGCACTGCAGGCACAACACTATAAGACGCTATACAAACTCTACTACACACCAGCTAGAATTGCCCAGTGGGGAGGAACACAGGGGGTTAGGTGCCCTAGGTGCAACAATACGGAGGCGGATATAGTGCATATGTTTGCGGGGTGCCCAAACCTTTCTCCGCTAATAAAAAGTATTGAACATTTTTTTGATAACTCCTTGGCATATAAATTGAAGCTGACACCAGAAGTAATACTACTAGGACTAGAGGGGAGTAACTCACAGCAAAATCAAAATGGGGGGTTTTTGTTTGTGGCTATGGCTGTTTTGCGCCTATGTATAGCAGCTGCATGGAAAGATAAGATACCACCCCCGTTCCAGCACTGGTTGGCTAGGTTACTGCATATGTATAATCTGGAGAAAGCTATCTATGCCAGAAGGGGGAAAAAGGGTAGAGCGCTTGGATTACAGCTGTGGAAGCCTATTGCAGAATGGAAAAGTAGGATGGCAAGTGTCTAGGGGGGTGAATAGTTGGATGTGATAAAATATACATATGCCATACATATGCCATTTGGGGTATCTTTCGTCCCCTTTACATTTCCCTTTAACTGCGTTTTATTAATGCTTTCTCACCTACTGTGTTTTTCTTTTTTCTTCCCCAATTTGTTTTGCTATAAGATGTATATATTATGGAAGTATGCAAGTATGCAATGGAATGTTTATGTGATTATTCAGAAATGTACCTTCTGTTGAAAGATATTGACTGGTGCGGGGGCGGGGGGGGGGTAAAAATTGCTGTAAAAATTGTCAATAAAAATATTTAAAAAAAAAAAAAGAGATAGGCTTGTCTATTATAATAATGGATTGAGTTAGGCTTCTCTGGTATAATTATGAATTTACTTAGGCTTCATCACAGGCACTTTTTAATAGTTCTACTTCCTGCCTAAAACCATACACTGCCCAAAGATAACTTCACTGTTAAAAACTCACAAGTACCTGTAAGAACTTAAACCCAACAGTGCCCTATCTCTACTGATATATTTATTTTTTATGCAATTTACAGCAAGAAAATGGAAGGACAACAAAATGAAATTAATATTTCATTTGAAATTCATATGGAAAACAATCCTAAAGAAGACATTAATGAATTAGACTTTTTGGATCACTCTCTGGACCAAGACTTAGTTAATTGTGTAGAAGAAATTGAAACATGGAATCCAAATGAAGACATACCAGATGAATTAATGTTGGAAATTCTTTTAGATGTTGAAAAAACACAGCAATACATTTTTATTTCAAAATTAAAAATTGTTTGAGACATTATTCTTTTTTATATGTAAATTATGAAATAGTACCAAAATAGATATAATATAAAGTGAGACTTAAAATATACTGTGCAACTTTTTTGTGTTACATAGTAAGTTTGCTCATAGTTACTTCCTTTCTCCCACTATATTATCTCCAATGTGTATTTAACATCTCTTTATCATCTCCTGCCTCCATATTGTTTCTGCTTTCCTGACAGACTATGGTACGAATTCCATATACCACAATAACTTCTGTAACAACATGCAAGATATTTTTTTATTTATTTTATTTTATTTTAGTAGTTTTGTATAGCGCTGGCTGGACGCAAGGGTATCCGAGCACTTCACAGCATATACAGTAAATGACATAATGAGCAGACTGAAACTCAGACATACATAATCTGTTGATAGAATGTTTGTATCCAGAAGCTATTTTGATCTGCAGTCTTGATTTCAGACTTGGACTTTTGTTAAAGCTGGAGTGCCAGATCGGGGGCAGTCCAGGGACTCTCAGGTCCCTCGAGAACGGTCAAGGAAAAAGTCTTTGAGGAGCCTCTTGAATTTTGAAAATGAGGAAATTGTTCTGATGTGGGGAGGGATGGAGTTCTAGATTTTGGGAGCGTTGCCAGCAAAAGATTTAGCTGAAGTTCTGAGCTTGCGCAATTTGGGTGGGATGAGCAGTAGAGAGCTGGAGCTCCTTAGGTTTCTGGACTGGCCTGCCCTATTGAGTTTGGCGGCCAGGTATTATGGTTTACCTGTATGCAGGGATTTGTGCATGATGTAGGCTGATCTGAAACTGGCTCGTGACTCCACTGGGAGCCATCTGAGTTCTTTGAGGGGTGGAGAGATGTGCTCAAATTTCTTAATTCCGGAGACCATTCTTGCTGCTGCGTTGAGTGTCGTCTTCAGGGGGCAAGATGGGATTTTGCTGTCCTTGTCAGGATCGCAATTCCATAGTCTATTCTGGACAGGACTAGAGCCTGGGTGGCCTGTTAAAGGTCTTTGGGTGGAAGGAAAGGTTTTATTGTGTATAGTAGTTTAAGGTTGAGAAAAGCACCTTTAGCAGATTTTGAGATGTGTTTCTTCATGTCGAGTTTTGGGTCTAGGGTGATCCCTAGAGATTTCACCGAGTCTGCTAGGGAAAGGTTACCATTGAGGGCATCGATGGCTTTGAGCCATTCTTTGATTTGAGGGTTATCATCTTTGTTGGAAATAAGTAGAATTTCTGTTTTGTCTTGGTTCAGTTTCAAGTGATTGGTTGAGAGCCAGTCTTGTATCTCTCTGAGCGTGTTATTTAGTTTCTGGATGTCCTCAATAGAGGTCGTTTCCAGATACAGCTGCGTTTTGTCCGCATATAGGTGAAATGGGATGTTGGATTTTCTGAGTAGAGAGGTGAGGTGTTCGATATAGATGTTGAAGAGCTGTGGGGAGATAACAGACCCTTGAGGAACCCCTCTGATGACTGGGTGTAGGTCGGATTCGAAGTTTTTGATTTTTATTCTCTATGATCGGTTGTGAAGAAAGGAGGAGAACCATTGGAGCCAATCAATCAATCAATCAAAGCATTTATATAGCGCACTACTCACCCGGAGGGTCTCAAGGCGCTAGGGGAGGGAGGTCCGCTACTGCTCGAACAGCCAGGTCTTGAGCTGCTTCCTGAAGGCAAGGTGGTCCTGGGTCAGGCGGAGGTGGCGCGGGAGGGAGTTTCAAGTCTTGGCGGCCAGGTAGGAGAAGGACCCTCCTCCTGTGGTGGCTCTTCAGATGCGGGGGACGGCGGCGAGGGCGTGGCCGGTCGATCAAAGCTGGCGTGTGAGAGCGTAGAAGTTGAGGCGGCTGTTGAGGTATCCTGGGCCTTGGTTGTGTAGGGCTTTGTGTGTGTGGGTGAGGAGACGGAAGGTGATTCTCTTGTTGACCGGGAGCCAGTGCAGATCTCTCAGGTGTCCGGAGATGTGGTTGCGACGCGGGATGTCCAGGATGAGTCGTGCTGAGGCGTTCTGAATCCGCTGGAGTCTCTTCTGGAGTTTGGCGGTGGTTCCGTGGTAGAGGGAGTTGCCGAAGTCCAGACTGCTGGTGACGAGGGCCTGGGTGACCGTCTTTCTGGTCTCGGTGGGGATCCATCGGAAGATCTTATGTAGCATGCGCAGGATGTTGAAGCACGATGAGGAGACGGCGTTGACTTGTCTGGTCATGGAGAGGGAGGAGTCCAGGATGAAGCCCAGGTTGCGTGCGTGGTCTGTTAGTTTGGGTGCGCTGCCCAGGGCGGGGGGCCACCAGGAGTCATCCCAGGTGGAGGGTGCAGGTCCCAAGTGAGGACCTCCGTCTTGTCCGAGTTCAGTTTCAGGCGGCTGTTCATCATCCACTTGGCTACTTATGTCATCCCTTCGTGTAGGTTGGCTCTGGCGGAGGCGGGGTCGTTGGTGAGGGAGAGGATCAGATGGGTGTCGTCGGCGTAGGAGATGATGTTGATGTTGTGTTGGCGTGCGATGGCTGCGAGGGGGCTCATGTAGACGTTGAAGAGGGTTGGGCTGAGCGAGGAGCCTTGAGGAACGCCGCAGATGACTTTGGTGGCTTCTGATCTGAACGGGGGGAGGCGGACTCTCTGTGTCCTTCCGGCGAGGAACGAAATGGTCCATTCCAGTGCCTTCTCCTGGATTCCGACGTTGCTGAGGCGCTGCACTAGGGTGCAGTGGCAGACAGTGTCAAAGGCCGCGGGGAGGTCTAGTATGCAACCACAATGTGAGCCCTATGCAACCTCAAAATGTTCTCTTCAGCTGAAAATCAGCGATGTGTTCATGTAAAGCAAATTCTTTTCCACATATTTACACACACATATATATGTATATTTCAACACACCATCTCCTATTGTAAAACAGGCTCCAGCATGCATGCGTTTGCTATAATGCTGGCTTTAGCTGTGGCTCTGGTGATGCAATTCGACCACCAACGCCATCTTTTTCCCAAGAACTGCAAGGGCCCATTTTGTTGTTTTTATACCCACACCCATGCCGGTATCCTGCCTTTAACCTAAAGTGACAGTCCATATTGTGCACATTAACAAAGTAGACCATGTAGCACCATACAAATCTTGTATAATACAGCTCTTTACAGAAAGTACTACTGGTGTTTCAAAATGAATAATACATCACAAACTTTACGGTCCAAATCAAGTATTGCAGGATCCAGGTCACACATAACCTTCAGGGTAGACAGAGCTCCACCGTAAAGTAAAGCATCACTCTTAAAAATCAATCAATAAACAGTAGAATGCAGTGATAGATAATAATATCTGAGAAGTGCCAATTTCTTCCAAAGTGCAATGTGCATTGTGCAAAATAACATGTTTATACAAGAGTTCAATTGTAAACAGACGTAATGCAAAGTGACATGCAGATATCCATATGAAGTGCAAACGTCTTCTTATTGTAGAACCACATTTTTCTAATCTAATAAATGTGGACCTCATCTAATGAGACGGTACGAAAGGGGGTGGTGATGGACGGAGTTTCATAACCAATCAAACACTCACACCCAGTCAACAGATATGGGTTTGATCCATCACCGTTCTTTAGCCCACTCTGCCACCCCTGTTCAGACATGGCCATATGCAAATCAGTCTGACCCTGTGCCTCATGGGAACAGTCCAGCCCGAACCATCAAGCCATGCCTTCCCTGGACCGGATTCAAGCTTCCTAGGACCGGTTTCTGGCATTACAGCCGTCTTCATCCAGGCTTGCTTGAATCCAGTGGCAAAGTGAGCAAGAGACTCACGTCTGAGCATACCCTGCCAACTGGTGATGGACGGAGTTTCATAACCAATCAAACACTCACACCCTGTCAACAGATCTGGGTTTGATCCATCACCGTTCTTTAGCCCACTCTGCCACCCCAGTTCAGACATTGCCATATGCAAATCAGTCTGACCCTGTGTCTCATGGGATCAGTCCAGTCGAACCGTCAAGCCATGCCTAGGACAGGTTTCTGGCATTACAGCCGTTTTCAGCCAGACTTACTTGAATCCAGTGGCAAAGTGAGCAAGAACGGTGATGGATTAAACCAAGATCTGTTGACTGGTTGTGAGTGTTTGATTGGTTCAGATGCTCTGTTCATCACCACCCCCTTTTGTACCCGTCATGTATGGAGACAGCAGCCTGTCTGCACAAGGATACAGATGACTTTGGACAAGTGCACTTGTTTTACAAAAGTGTAAAGTACAATTATGCAAGCTGGCATTAATGTGCAAAATGTAAATTTTCTATAAACAAACATACTTGCAGAAAAGAAAATCCCAACATTGAAATAATGTGTTGTATTCTGTACAGCTGTTCAACTGCAATCTTAATCAACACACACTTACAAAAATCTATTGGCATAACTAAATATCCTAGAACAGCCAGAACTCAATTTAAGTAAAGTTCTCTGTGCGTAAAACCATGACCCATGGAAAAAAATGCGTATGTGATGAATGTATCTTACTACGATTAAAATAGGTCAATTAGTTCTGAATCAGTACTCATTTATCTAGAAATGGATAGAAACAACTTTTTCATTATTTAAACCTGCCAGGACATTTTTGTGGAGCCAGGGGATATGTCTAGATTCTAGTTGCCTGAAGCAATGCTCTCTGTTGCCTCCTCTATTCCAGTTGGGTACCTGGTCTAAAACAAAGTAACTCAAATCCTCTACCCGTCTCTGATGCACTGCTTCAAAATCCCTTCCTACACGGTCTGACTGTTCTAATAGCCCTGATATGTTCTAAGATTAGTGGATGGACCTTCAGAATTGTACTGCCTTATAGCAAGTGCATTGCAACACATAGACAGCAAAATCACTCATACAGTTGAATGTTCTCCTAATTTTCCAAATTCCATAATAGTTAAGGTAAGGCCAATTGTGAGTTGTTAGTTACAGGCCTTAAAGCTATGGCACTTTTTGAAACCACCACCACCCATTAGCCAATTCCCTAGTTGTTGCATTTTCAGACTGCTGACTACCAAATCATGTCCCATTCAGCTTGCTCTACGGAATACAATGAGTGGCCTAAAGTGGACATTTGGATGAATGACATGATCAATGCAAAGCAGATGCCAATGTTGTTGAAGGATCTGCCTCACTTTCATGTGTTGGGTGATAAAGCATGTGATCAAACGGATATCTTGAAAACTCTCAGACCTCATAACTTTATCTGAAAACAACAATTGTTCATTTGCTTTTAAATTGCCTTTAATCTTAGCACCTTCAAGTACCTTCTCATTGTTGCCCTGGGCAGTGAACCTGTCACTTAGATGTTTCTGTGCTAGATCAAGTTGAGCATTAGTGCTACAGTTCCTGCTTATGCCGATATTCTCTGCATATGGAATACTGTATTTTAACTTATTAGGATGAAAACTGCGGGGATGTAAAACTGTATTGCCTGCAGTAGTCTTCCAAATTTGGTATGCAGCTTTCCTTGATCTATGAACACTGTAATATCTAAAAACTTCTGAGCACTAATGTGGGAAGTGAAATGCAAATTCAGTTTGTTTGTGTTGATTCTCTTCACAAATTGATCTGCCAAGTCCTGAGAACATCGCAATATGACAAATAGATCATCTATATAACACAACCATAAGATCGCGTGATTACTCACCTCTTGAGCATATTCTTGTGCCGGTACCTGCTCCTCCCTCCAGCCCATATGCAAATTGGCATAACTTGGGGCAAAACAGGTGCCCATGGCTGCTCATCTTGGCCAGCAATATACATCTAAACCAAACACAAATATGTTGGTATGTAGACACCAATGGATCATTTCTAATAGCATCTCATGTTTGTATAATGTCAATGGCCTATATCTGAAGAAATATTCCACTGCTCTAATCCCATCATCATGGGAGATACTAGTATATAAGGACAAAATGTCCATTGTCATTAAAATATACTAAACTTCCCAGTTGACATCATACACGTTTTTTAAAAATCCTTGGTGTCTTGTACATACGACAAAAAAGTAGTCAATACCTGGACCTGTTCTAATAAAGGCCCCCGATTGCAGAAATAATCAAATGGCCTGATGGTTTGCATGCATTCTTATGGACCTATGATATAAGGTATAGGATTAGTAAGATTAGTGAGTCTGTTTTTAGAAACAGGAATTCTGCCTGTGCATTAAGCCCTGCAGACCTCCATTTGGACAATTCAGTATGATACATTCACTTGATGTTAAGTGCCTTGCTCTCATCAATTTTGCAGTAACAATGACCATTGACCAGTTGCCCCATGCCTTCTTCTAAATACATGGAGAATGGCCATAACACAATATTGCCACCCTTGTTGGCTTGTCTCATAACTATATTGTTTCTTTGGAGTAACCTACTCTTAAGGTACTCGTATTTAGTTTGAAACAAATCTGTGAGCTCCGTTGAGTTTGTAGTATGTTGTTTCTTCTGCAGTACTTTAAGGTCATGTAACACTGACTCTGCAAATAAATCTATGGAATCATGAGAAACCATAGGAAAGAAAGTGGACTTCGGTTTAAATGGAGTGGTGGGTCTCTCAAAGACATTAAGCCTTTGCTCCAGAATTAGCCTGTCATCCGTAACCTCACCGGCTTCTCCACTATCCATATCTCTCAATAGGTTTAAATCCAAGATAGCAAGATTGACCACATCCTCTCGATCCCAAGCATCATTTGACACAGCCGCCCTGAAGATCAGATTCTTCTTTCTTCTATAATGAGATCTAAGTCATTCAAATTGATAACATTGTTTCCAGTGTTATCACATATTTCTTCTTCTCAACAGTGCTTTACTTACGCGCACACAATATGCATGAAGCAGCATTTAAATAATATTTCAAATCTTGAAGTGCGAAACGTCTTTATTCAGAATTGAGCCACTCCTACTTCCATGCCCATCCCATCTCTATGAGAATAAAGAAATTATTCAGCCTGCCCCCTGAGTAGTTTCCTTTAAAAACTTTATACGGTGGAAAACGGAACACCGTCTTCAAGGAAGATGAAATTCCCCTTTGAGAAGGGGACAGATTACTATCCTTTCCCACCAAGATACCCAGCATGGGGTGGCAAAAAGATGTCAGCTCTCATTTCATAGCTGCTCATACCAGCCATTTACGATCAAAGTCCAACCCGAATCTCCAGTTATTCCTTTTCCTCTGCCTCCTCCACGTGGATTACTGTCCAGGCTTGGCAGAGGTCTCAAGTTGAGATTGCGTTCCCAGAGTGAAAAACGCAACTCATCCTCCACAGATGGTATCAGTATACTCTGTCAATTGTCTTTATGGTCAGTTTCTACTTCAGACCTTAGTTCTGAACTCGTTTCATCTTCAATTAATCAGGGTTTTGTAGAGTGCAGTACTCACCCATGAGTGTATCAAGGCACAAGGGGATGGGAGCAGCTCTGTTGGTGTTATTCGAAGAGCCAGATATTTTGGTCCTTCCAGAATTGGTGCAGTGGTGGACTCCGTTGGGGGTGAAGGAAGAGTTTGTTCATGGTCTTGGCTGCGAGGTAGAAAAAGGATCTTCCACCTGCTCTGATCCTGTAGCAAACGATGGGTGGTGGCTAGGGCAAGGTTGGCGGAGCTGAGGTTTCTCTTGGGGGCATGGAAAGAGATTCAGTCATTGAGGTATTGGGTCCGGTGTTGTGGAGCAGCTTGAAGGGTATTCTTCTTTTGACGGGGAGCTAGTGGAGGTTGTGGAGATGTTGGGTGATGTGGATGTAATGTAGGATATCGAGGATATGTCTGGCTACAGTGGTCTGGATGCTCTGAAGTTTGTGGAGGAGATTTTTGTTGATTCCAGCATAGAGAGCGTTCCCGTAGTCCAGTCTGCTGGTAATGAGTGTGTGGGTGAGGGTTTTCCTGGAGTCGGGAATGCACTTGAATGTCTTGAGAAGTATGTGGAGGGTGTTGAAGCATGCAGAGGATACGTCGTTAATCTGGCAATTCATGGTGAGCGGAGTCGAGTATGATGCCAAGGCTGCATGCATGATTCGTTGGGGTTAGTGAGTTTCCGAGGGCGGGAGGCCAGCAGGTGTCATCCCATGAAGAAGGGTAGAGCCGTGGATAAGGACTTCTGTTTTCTCTGAGTTGCGCTTCAGGCAGCTATTTTTCACCCATGTCACAACAGCTTTCATACCTTCCTGGAAGTTGTGCCTGGTAATGTTGGGTTCCTTGCTGAGGGAGAGAATGAGCTGGGTGTCATAGGAATAGGAGTCGATGTTGAGCCTATGGTTTCTGATGATGGTTGTGAGGGGGGCCATGTAGACATTGAAACGTGTGGGACTGAGGGAGGATCCTTGGGTACTCCGTATCTGATCTCTGTTGGTACTGAGAGGAAAGGTGGGAGTCTTATTCTCTCTGTTCTGCCTGAGAGGAAAGATCGTATCTAGTCTAAGGCCTTCCCTTGGATGTTGTGGTGTCTGGTGGCTAGTGTGTGGTGGGAGAAGGTGTTAAAGTCGTGATTCCAGGGATTGGCTGTTTTTCCATGTGTTCTCCAGGTGTCAGCAGAACTCCTTGGATTCTCGGAGATCCATGCTGAACTAGTTGTCTTTCTTATTGTGTCATCTTGTGGTGTTCTGTACGTTGGTGATCTATTGGTAGAGGTTGCTTGCTGCTGTGTTGGCATCTGTCGTAGTAGAGGTAGAGTGCAGGTGAGGGTGGAAGTGAGGTGTTTTTTGGAGACTTTGTTCCTGCTTCTTCGTGGGAGTGTTGCAGGGATTCTGCTCATGCAAGGAACTTTGCGCAGTAAACCAGGACCTCTGTGTATTGTGGTGTACCAAAAACCCACTTTAGTGCACAAACCCCCAATCCGACTTGCATCAGTGTCTCATTCCTTCTCAATACTACATCAAAGCTACCAATGATTAGACATCCCAGACCAAGTAACTTAGAAACCTCTCAGGAATAGTGGGAATCAAGAACACTTTTTTGTTTATATTCTTATGAATGTCCACAACGTTAGTGATCAGAGACACAGTATAGTTTAAAATGTTTATTTCAACTACGTGCTCCAAGGAGCAGTATCTTTGCCAACATAAGTAAAAAGATGCATACAATCAATACAATCAGTATTATTACAATTCAATAAAGCACAAAGGGAGAAATCATATTATAATGATAGTGGAAACAGGTCTATAGTGCCTTGTGCACCACCCTCCCCAGCTAGGAGCTATGTATTATACTAATGGGAGATCTCTAGGTTAAAATGGGGAACCCCATACTTCCAAAGTCAGGTGAAGTGAATCACATCCCAGATCAGCACAGCTCTTTGCTGATGGAAAGGTTTTTTCCAAGTGCCAGTCTCATTTATGCAATGCAATCTTAAAAGCACCCGAGTTTCAGAAATGAGCAGCTGTGTTAGTGTTGTTTCTAGAGCGTGGGCCGATCAACCTGCATCAACAGCATACATTGTTATTTTAACCTTGAACACTTTGTGCAGACTTGAGGTTGCAGTGTGAGTCTGGATATGTTAAAAACAGACTGTTCTCATGTGAAGGAAAGCAAGCAGTTGAGGCAAGTAGTGCTGTGTGCAAAAGCAGCAAAATGGCATTTGAGCAACTATCTAATCTATGCAAACATAGCAATGTGTGCAGGCAGAAGCGTATCCTCACTAGTGGAGGCGATGCGTGTGCTTGTGTGTGTTGAGTTTCGTAAAGGATAAATGGATGCAGTGGCAGTCAGTCCAGAGAAGTACCATGGTGTGGCTGAAATGGTGAAGATGGGGTTGAGTGTGTCTTATGCTGTGCAATTGGGAATGTGTTCCTTGGGAGGTGAGACATCGTCCGAGTTGGTTGTTGTCAATCCGAGGGTGCTTTTTTGGACGATGGTGAGGCTCCTCCTGGGTGGTTGGGGGCGGTCTTTTTTTAGGATTTTGTATCTATTGGGGATGGCTGTTGCAATGTCAGGTGAGGAGCTGATTTTCACCCAGGTCTCTGTGAGGAAGGCGACGTCAGGCATGTGATTGTTGTGGAGGTCCCAGATTTCTAGGGCATGGCTGTGCAGGGAGTGTGCAGCTCAGTGGTTTGTGTGCAATGGCTTCCAGTGGGCTGGGGGTTGCTGCGGTGGTCTGGAGGTGGATGAAGGTACAGCGACAGTGACGGCAGAAGCTTGGCCTTGGGTGTTGCTCAGCGTCGAGAGCAGGCAGTTTTTGTTGTGTCCGGTGGAGAGTGCTGGGGTCGTACCAGCAGGGGGTCAGGGGAACAGAGTCTATGGCGCTGGTCATGGACAGGTTCAGATGAGCTTGCCTTTAGCACGGCTTCGCGTTTCTCTGTAGACACCGTCCTTAAGCAGGGGTCAGGGAGGGCGATCAGCTGGGAGACAGGAGCAACACACTGAGAGGAGGGGCTGCGTGTTCTCAAACTGCTGCTACTTGTGGTATTTTATGTTGCCGTAAATTATCTAGAAAAAGTGCACATCTCCCCCCTTTGGTAATCAATCTTGTCTCTCCTGAACTTTGTTGTGTTCCAGTCTTTGATCATTTGTTCATATTTAGTTAAGCATCTTTGCATCTAAGGTTCAAACTTTTTAATCAGGTCCTGGTCCTGTAGCTTGCTCAGCTGTTCTTTAAATCCTTCAATCTCTTTCAAAAGAGCTTGACCATCAATGTCAGCATGTTGATCAAAATAGCTAATATGCTCTGGGTGATCTCACACTGTTCTATGCCCACTCGTGTAGCATGTCTGGGAATGGGTTTTCATACACTGGTGCAATGAGGATTCCTAGAACCCTTGGTACACGCCCAACATCTTGATAGTGCGGGAGAAATTTGCATTCCCACCATTTGGAAATTTCCCTTTTCAATAATTTCTCAAGTGATTTAATGATATATTTGCACTCCTTAGGTTCCACTAATCGGTCCTTAGTCCCGAAATTGCCAGATACCACACCAATATTAACATCGCTGAACACATTTTCAGCTGTCTCTTTCTCGCAGCCACTCCATATTCATTGCAGTTCACCACAAAACTTTGCTAATCCCAGCATCCTGCTTCAAAGATAAATGCAGCTCTCCCTGATGCTCCTCAAACTCAGAACCCAGTTGCTACATTTTCTATACATCCATCAATAGATTTTAACAGACATATATTTTTCTCTTTTATTTAAGTTTTCTTTATTGTTATCTTTCATTAACTTCAATAGGGTGCACTGAGCATTTATCTCATTGAGGTTGGATCCTTCTAAACTGTTTGAGTTTATGTAAGCTATATGGGCAGTTACCATACATTTTCCTATCCAATATTTGTTTTTTTCAGAATGGGGTACATCGGGTGGGCAACACTTCATATTGGTGATTGAGGTTCACTACTTAGAACATATTAACAATGCCCTAGAGGTCCTTTCTCATAGTGGGGATATTCTCCATATATTTTCACTTTTTCACCTATCCTTCACTTCTTCAATAAATACATTGTCTGTGTGCCTGCACCATGCCTATTGTATTTTAGGAATTTATATTTTTGACCATCACTTTCTGATTCTCAAGGAATAGTATTTTGACTGTTTTGGAAACATTGTGGTCATGATTTATGTTCATATATAAGATCTTCTCATGAATTTATGATCAGTACGATCTAACAGACAACATTATGCTGGATTCCACACACAACTCATGTTTCTTTATTATGCTCTATATAAATTCCTTTGCTTATCGTGAGCATTTCGTTAACATGCATGTAATGTTCGCAACATAATCACCTTTAGCAAATGGTAACACAATTATAGATTTGGGGTTTATATAGTAGGAATTACCGGAATCTCTCCTCTATGTATATTGAGATGTAAAAAGTTTAATGAACGTGAGGAATGCGGACTCTAAGTGCCGCATGAGATAGATTATTAACCTGTGATTTTGGTATTATTTTAAAATAATTGTTTTTGAGTAATTACAATGAATTTTACTGATAATATCAACAAGGTCCCTTATTTGATGCATGCCTTTGGTAATAATGTGATGATCGCTATATTCATGTATTGCAGTATGTCTTTCATTTCTATTATGACATATTTAATGGCACCACTTGCGGTTGTACACCAACTTGACAAAGGCCATTCCAGCCGAAACGCATTGTTTTTGCACAATAAAACACCCCTAGATGGAATTGGTGTGCTGCCTCTTTTCCGTGTTGATTTGAATTGTTTGTAATAGTATTAAAATATATATATATATATATATGTATATATATATATATTTTTTTTTTTCTTTTTCACTGAAAAAACATAGGTTTCAGAGATGTTATAATTAGAAATTAGCATTTAAAAAAGCTTTGAAATTCACAGACAAAATGATAGGTTTCAGGGGTGTTATAATTAGATGGACATTTCACTCGTACAAAACCATAGAAATTTCTTAGTTATAGTTAGTTCTGCTAACTATAACTCGCGCACCGGCAATGCACTGCTGATGATGTCACATAAGACATCATTCATGACATGGTCAGTGACATCACTGATGACATCTCAAATGATATCACTGACGACATCATCAAGTGAATGTGGTTTAGTTTGAAATGTAAATATTTATTATATATATAATCATCAATATAAATTGGTATATATATATATATATATATATATATATATATATATATATATATATATATATATATATATATATATATATATATATATATATATATATATATATATATATTCACTGAATAAACCATAGGTTATAGACCATATATAGTTAGGAATTAGCATTTACAAAACCTTGAAAATTCACTGAAAAAACCATAGGTTATAGACCATATATAGTTAGGGATTAGCATTTATAAAACCTTAATTTACTCGCACAAAACCATTGAAATTCGCATATATAGTTAGTTGCACTAACTATATATCGCGTACCCGTAATCCACTGCTGATGATGTCACATATTACATCATTCATGACATGGTCAGTGACATCACTGATGACATCACTGATGACATCTCAAATGACATCACTGATGACATCAGTAACGGGCGGGCCATTAGGTTGCAAGAAGTAAGGTGTCTAACAGTAGCCGAATCGGTGGACGTACATTTTATAATTAAAGTACGACAGGGCCAGTTACAATAAAATTATCTAGATATACATTTGCGGGCAAGTACCATGGGTGACGTTAATTCGAACTTTCAATAGTACAGTAATCAATAACACATCAGAACTTAGGGATGTCCAAATGTTCAATCAGTACTCGTCCCCGCCCGCCATGTGCTTCAAAACTGCATACGTATCTCGTGATAGCAAGGTTGGGCAACCAGTACACAACAAGGAGTTACGAGTCCCATTTATACCGGCGCCATTTTGGGCGAGGCCGGGCAGGTCCAGGATATAGTCAAAATGTCTCCACCAACCAGCGGTCGGACCAGAACCCCTTTTGGCAGTCCAAAAAGGTTCCGTTAAATGACAACAGAAGAGATAGGCAACAAGAACAATCAGTCAAAAGAGGGGACGCTTTCGTGAATGGGGCCCATGCCCTAGCAGGCAAGCGTCCGAGTTCCAAGGTGTCCCAGGGCCATTTTAGTGGACCAGGCCCAAATCCAAAGAGCTGGCCACCATTTTGAGAGTCCTGTTGCAGCCGGCTATCGCTGCACCGCAAGAGTGGGCGCAATTCAGCAGGATGGCGGGTGAGTCACTGTACCGCAAGACCGGCGAAACTCAGCTGGATGGCGGGCGAGACACTGTACCGCAAGAGCGGGCGGAACTCAGCTGGATGGAGGGTGAGGCACTGTGCCGCAAGAGCGGGCGGAACTCAGCTGGAAGGCGAGTGAAACGCTAAGAGGCGCCCCACTGCAGATGAGGTGCCTCCACCTGGGGAGGCGGGAGAGGCCCGTTTAAGCCGCCCCCCCCAGGCACCCCACGCCGTCTTTCGGCGCAGCATTGTAGGATGGCCACACCAGTGAAACTTGCTGGACACCACCTCGGTGCCATCCGGATCTCGGCGCGTTGTGCTGCCTTCGGCCTACTGTAGCAGCAAGTGCGGGCGCAACTCTGCTGGACGGCGAGTGAAACGATAAGGGGCGCCGCACTGCACATGAGGTGCCTCCAGCTGGGGAGGCGGGAGAGGCCCGTTTAAGCCGCCTCCCCCCCGGGCACCCCACGCCGTCATTCGGCGCAGAATTGTAGGATAGCCACACCAGTGCGGCAACTTGCTGGACACCACCTCGGTGCCATCCGGATCTCGACGCGTTGTGCTGTCTTCGGCCTACTGTAGCAGCAAGTGCGGCTGCAACTCTGCTGAACGGCGAGTGAAACGGCAAAGGGCGCCGCACTGCACATGAGGTGCCTCCACCTAGGGAAGGGGGACAGGCCAGTTCGCGCCGCCTCCCCCCCCGGGCACCCCACGCCGTCTTTCGGCGCAGCATTGTAGGATAGCCACACCAGTGCGGCAACTTGCTGGACACCACCTCGGTGCCATCTGTATCTCAACGCGTTGTGCTGCCTTCGCCCTATTCGCACATCGGTCCGCTACTGACCCCGCCTCACAGGCCAAGGGATTTTGTAGGCTTTTTATAGCCCAAAGCCGCATAACAGGTCATGTGACTTGTTTATAAAACTTTTCATTGGTTCATTTTACTTTTGGTTTCCTAATGATGAAATGCTTGATCATATGACCTAAAAATAACACTTTTCATTGGATTGAAAACATTTTTTTTTCCAAACGATGAAAGCCCCACCTTTTTTTTCTCACTCGGCAATCCAAGAAGGTTCCGTTAGATGACAACAGAGGGGACAGGCAACAAGAACCATCAGTCAAAAGAGGGGAGGGCAAGTTCTCATGCTATGATGGTCTTTGTTGCAGCCCATGATACCGGAGGTTTTTCAGATGGGGAGTGCATCCTAAAGTTTGGAGCATTGTGGAACTGTATGTTAATACCCGGCTGCTCTGCCGGGGGGATTGCACCACCGCAGGAAGTTACAGCGGCCAGGCGGGCCCTTGATAAGGAGCCTGGTTATCGGCCATTCTGCTGGGCGTTTACTGATGTGCAACGGAGGTTTCAATGCATGAGAAGCCCACTAATGGCGATATTGATTTTAAGTAATTTTGAGATGACAGCATGAGTCTTTATTATGTTTCAGTCTGCATGTCAGATTATTTTAATGAAATAGAAGAGGCTTTAAGAAGTCAAAATGTGCCCTAATTTTTCTTTCTGCAGCACTAATCATAATTTCTATGGCAAAATGACCCCCCTCATTTTGTTCCTTTGCAAATGAAATGTTTTAAGTGTTACCACTTTATTCCAATTAAGATGGTTTCAGGTGTGCCATACTTTTGTCAGAAGTTAGATTGGGAATAAAAGGGCCGCTAAGCATAACGCGGGGCACTTGAAAGGATTTGATACATTTACGGAGACCTTCCACAAGAGTGAGCAAACGCAAAAACATGCAACCTGCCCGGAGGAGGAGGGGCCCAGGGAGAAAATTACAAGGCTGTCGCCGCTACTGTAGACTCTGGCGGCGGCCTTCCCTTAGAGGAAGAGGGTGTATCGGAGGATGATTTCTCCTTCAATGAGGGTAAGGACTTGGGCGTCCATTATGTCCATAGTCCTATTCCTCTCAGTCCCCGTTGGGGATGGGGTCCACTCGGACATGTTCGAGCTTACCCAAATTTACCATCCTAGGTCGATGGAGTGGACCCTTGATGCCAAAGTGGCAGAGTATGTGATGGGGAAAATCCATCAACTCCTTGAAAAGGAGGTCAGGAATAGGATAAGGGGAGAATGCCCTAGGCACTCACCGAAGGAGGAGGTGGCACACACGCCTGAAATTGATGAGAAAATATGTCCCTTTTTCTCAAAGTATATGAGGTATCCCAGGAAAGGAATTGATAGATCTTCGATGTGGTAGGTCCCTTTAACCAAATTATTCAATTGGCGGAGCATTCAAAAGAGTCAGGATCCCCTTTTTTCCACGGATATTGTGGCTAGTTGGGCGCACTTCCATAAACCCTCAAACACTACCCACTCCACTACCCAAACACAACTGCACTACCCTAAACACTAAAACACTACCCCCAACATGATACCCTTCACTACACAAACACCACTGCACTGCCTTAAACCCTAACTCACTACCCCAGCACGACCCCCTACACTACACAAAAACCAATGCACTACCCTAAACCCTAAATCACTACCCCCAGCATGAACCCTTCACTACCTAAACACAACTGCACTACCCTAAACCCAAAAACACTACCCCCAGCATGACCCCCTATGCTACCCAACACCACAGCATGACCATAAACCCTAAAACACGCCCCCCTACACTGCACAAACACCGCTGCAATACTGTAAACCCAAAACACTACTCTAGCACTACCCCCACCACTATTCCATTCTAAGAAATATTGGTATTTGTCTAGAATCACACTGTGAGTCAGTGTTCATTTGGGAAAATTGAGAGAGAATGATTTGGTTGGTTGATGTGTTTACAGACATATACTCTTGCAGTGACACTACCCCCAGCACAATTCCCTACACTACACAAACACCACTGCACTAACCTAAACCCTTAATCTACCTCCAACACAACCACCTACACTACCCATTCACCACTTTCCTAAAGCCTAAAACACTACCCCAGCACAACCCTCTACACTACTCAAACACCTTTTCACTACTCTAAACCTTAAATCTACCCCAGCACAACCTCCTACACTACCCAAACACCACTGTATTTTTCTAGAACACTACCCCAGCACAACACCCTACACTACATAAACACCACTGCACTACCTTAAACCCTAAAACACTATCCCTAGCATGACCCTGTACACTACATAAACACCACTGCACTTGAGGTTCCGTGACGATTTGAACCCGTGTTTTCAACATTGTCGTAAATACATAATTTTGGTATCAGCGAACCGCAAATGGTCCATTTAGTATATCCTGGTGTTTTCGCTATGCTACGAGCAAGAGTACCCCTGTTACAAACACATTTCTGATCTACCCATGGCATCCATTTTAGATTATGGCAGCCATTTTGTGTTTCTTGCCCTCACATAGACAATGGACACGCAGTGACCTCTGATTACTTCATTTCGATTAAAGACACGTAGGCTTGGCCGGCGATTCACCTCTCTAAGTGACACGTGCACCTTGGAACAGAACACGCCATGGCTGCATGACTCGACAGAAACTGCCTCCTCTGCCCGAGGCCAGTCCTGCTATACTGGTTCTCGTGTTCGTTGGCCTGATCATGATTAGGCGGCCGAAGCTGGTAGCCTTGCCCATTTACGACCCACAAACATCTCTTATCCTGCTTTTCTATTTTCCGGACCTGGCTCTGCTCTTTTCCTTCTGGGCCTTTATTAGGGGGAGGTAACAAAATTTACGATGAGGCGGTCCGGGTCTTGAATGAAAAGTTGACATGGGATTATGATGGAACAGTGGGAACCCCTCGTTCGTAATGTTTTGACATCAGATATTGCCGACGATTCCTGTGCAACGCTAAATATTTATTGTTTAGGACACAAAGGTTTGGGAATGTACTAACATGTAAAGAATTTGCCTGAAGCTCAATTTTTAGTATATAAGGAGCAACCCTCTTTGTACAAATCGAACAGGCTCCTAGATACTGCCCGTGTGTAGTTTCTGTGACTTCTGTGTCCCTGCAGTAATAAACCTTTGGTCTTTGACGCCACCATCGAGAAGCCCGTGTTTCTGTTTGTTTGTGCACCGAGACAGGTAGAGCTCCGGGGTCTTCGGGTGGTATCCCCGACACCTCTGGACGGAACCAAAAAGTCCAGAACTCCATTTGGCGCCCAACGTGGGGCGACGTCATTCGGTACCGGTCCAAAAGCCTGAAGAGTTCGAGAAGCTTCGTGTGAAGATTCCAGAGGGAGGCGCCCCACTTCATCGATCCCGGCATATCGCAAAAGTGGCCCGACGTTCTCTTCCACGAGGGTTCCCGTTCAGGACGGCTGCAGTGGTCCGTTGCCTTGACCGTCGCCCTGTCTTGGACCCGAGGTGCAGTCCTTAGTACGGCGAGACAAGACGGGTTTCTCCTTGGTGACGTCTTCAGTGCCTCCGTTAAGTATTAAGTGGTTGCTAGTTGGTTACTCCTTAAGGGTTGCTCCTGTTTGGATAATCCTTTTAGTTCTTGGTTTGGTTTGGTTTCGTAAGATTATCACTGGTTGTTCTGGTTGCGATAATCTATTGGTTTAGTTTGGGTATCGATACATTGGTTCGTTTTGGTAGGCCTAAGTTCTTGGTTCGAGTGCACATTTTTGTTTGTGTTTTTGTCTGTTCTGTGTTCCGGATTATAAAATGGTAAGTCGGAAAAATTGTATGTTGTCGTGTTTTGGTTGCAACAGTGATTCCCGGTCGGAGGACTCATGTCTGGTGCCCCCGATCGGAACTCCTCTTTATGATTTATATTGTAAGTTTGGTGTGGGTCCGATATCTTATAATGAGGTGTGGATCCGTTATACCGAAAAAGACGGTGTCCTTAGTTGGCCACTGCATGGTAATTTTGAACCCGAAGTCCTTGATAACTTGGAAGTAAAATTATTTAAGAAGAAAGTCCGGCCGGCAATGTTTGATTCTTTCCGTTACTGGCGAAAAGAATCTAAACAGAGAGAAATTAAAAGATTGAAGAAAGAACAGAAAGAGCAAGAGTTGACTTTAGAACAGGCTGCTAAGCAGCTGCAACTCAACGAGTCTGAGAAAGCAATAGAGGTGGCTACTAGAGAACATAATTTAGCGATGGACAAGTGCTACCCTGCCTTGCCATCGAGTACAACTAAGGCGGTAGAGGACTCCGAGAATGATCCTCTGCTGTCTTATCTGTTAAGGTCACCCCCACCGTATGCACAGGGTGCTACGGCTTCGCCTGTACCGAATGTTCAATTGCCGGTTGCTGGACAACCTGGTATTCCTGTTCCTGCCCTCCTGAATCAAGCTCCTGTACCTCCTGTGGTCAATGTTAATGTTCCTTCGGCACCCCCTCTTCCAGGGTTGCCGACTTCTTTCCCTATACCTGCATCACTTACACCTGTTGTCTCACAAGCTACTTTGCCTGATACTCCTACTGTTCCTGTTCTATCTGTTCCAACTGCTACTGTATTTTCTACTTCTGCTAGTATTATGACTCCACTTTCTGTTCGTCGGAGAATCACTGATTCTGTCTCTAATATTCTGTCTCCTTTCTATAAAACTTTAATTAAGACTCCTGCCTCTGACTCTGTACAGAGACGTAGTCAGCTTCCCAGTACTGAAGAACGGGGAATATTAGATTCCACCGCTCTTAGATGGATTTCGAAAAGTAGAAGATATAGTACTAGAGATGTATTAGATACATTTATGCAATGGAAAGAACCGACACAACGATATGTGTTCGACGAGATGTGCTCCCTTTTGCGTGACGAATTAGAAGAAGATGATTCTGAATCAAATCTAGAAGAATTAATTAATGTTCAGAAAGAATTTGCTGCGGGTATAATAGTTGGTGAGGATATAAAGGAAGCGATGGAACTAATTTTAAGCTATAGGAATGATCCATCTCTTCGTTCACCGAGAGAGTTAGAAAAATGTAGTACGAAGCAGAATCGCCAATATCCAATGAGGGAGGTTCCTCCAATTTGGCGCGAAGCCGTGCAAGCTGATGCTGTCAATGGCATTGTTGCCGCTCCGGCGCAATTCCAGAGAGTGTGGATACACATTCCGTGGAAGCGAACCGAAGTGTTAGCAGTGAAACAGGCCTTACCAGATCCGCGTAAGAATCCCGCCGGATACTATAAAGAGTTAGCGCAGACAGTTGAGGCTTGTGTGATGAATCTAGCGGACATTGACATGTTATTTGGGAATGTAGTTCCGCAACCAATATGGGCTAAAATCCGTAAGGAGAATCATCCCGTTGCCCTAGGTGGTGATTGGGCAGCTATTATTGCGGCAGATGGTCAGCAAATAGGTGGTTCCAAACCCGAACCTCTAATTGCTAATCTTCCAGGTAGAATAATTGAATTAATGAAGACTCTGATGCCAGCATTGCGCGTTAACTGGGACAAGTTGTCCGCATGCAGACAGAAGAAAGACGAGAGTGTCTCCGACTTTTTCACAAGGTTCGAAGAGACTTTTGTAGATCACAGTGGTCAAGATATGAGTACAGAAGGAGGACAGAGACTGTTTGTCGATAAATTTGTACACAATCTATTATCAGAGCTCAGTAATAAATTGAAAGATTCCGAGAGTGCGTGGGCTGTCTCTACAACTGCGCAAATACTTGCAACTGCACAGTATTATGAAAATAGGGATAAAGAGGAGAAAGAGAAATCAGATAAAAAGACGAAAGATTTAAAAACTAAAGTTCTTTTACAGCAGGCATATCCGCCTCGCATGAATCAGACTAATACACAGCAAGGGTCATATCAAAGGACAGATTATAGTTCACCGAGGCCGCAATATCAGTGGAACCAGTGTGCGTACTGTAAGAAAGAGGGTCATTATAAGAATGAGTGTCCAGTCTTAGCGCAAAATAATGCTGCAGCAGCTCAGAGAGGTCGTGGTGGTTCTATGCAAAATTCTAGAGGCCGAGGACGAGGTGCTATGCCCCCACAAACGAATGATCACCCTTCTAATCATTTTGATCAGCGGAATGGACAGTCTGCCCAACAAAATAGATCTCAACAGTATCATGTTGAAGATTATTGTGAGGTTGATGAGGGATTTCAACAAACTGAGTACTAGGACAGCCATGGACAGAGAGAGGGAGTAGTATCAGTTCCAGTGGATCAGAGTGGGCCTTATGTCGCAGTAGCAACATCAGGTGTAGTCGAACCGTTTCTGTTGGATACTGGTGCCGCAAAAAGTTCTATCATTCATGCGAAACTCCCTGGCGCACCTTTGTCCGGCTTAACAAATGTTTCTGTAGGTTTTTCAGGCGCCCCTGTTTACAATCCTGTATCTGGTCCTTTGCCTATCTCTGTTGGACCGTGTCAATTGAAAGCACCCTTGATTTTGACAACAGGTTGTAATGAAAATCTGCTTGGTTTAGACTTGTTAAAATGCCTATATGCGACATTGTACTGTTCTCCATCAGGAGTACAGCTTACATTGGGTAAAAGAATCACCTCTCCGATGTACTTGTCAATGGATGCGCTCCCACCAGAGCTGCGTTCTCTCCCTGATACTCTTTGGGCGACTGGTCCTAACGATGTAGGCCTTTTAGAAATTCCACCATATGTAGTCACTTTGAAAGCAAATGTTAAATTTCCACGAATCCCTCAATACAAGATCTCTAGTGAAGGTGAACGTGCACTTTTATTGATTGTGCAAGATTTGATTAAAAAAGGTGTGGTTGAGGAAACTAGAGGAAATGTCTGTAACAGTCCTGTATTGCCAATTTTGAAACGTACTGATCCTTCAAAGCCTCCAGTGTATAGGTTTGTTATCGATCTCAGAGAGGTTAATAAAATTGTGGTTCTGCAGTTTCCTGTGGTTCCAGACATTACTGCATTGTTAACGTTGATTCCTGCTACAGCTACATGGTTTTCAGTCATCGACTTGAAGAATGCCTTTTTCAGCATTCCGATAGCCGAGGAAAGCAGAGATATTTTCGGCTTCTCTCTAGGAGGTCGAAGCTTCAGGTTTAAACGTGCTCCACAAGGCTATTGTGAGAGTCCATCCATTTACAGTCAGGCATTAAAAAGTCAGTTAGATTCCTTTGTACTTCCTCCTGGTTCTGCCTTAGTACAATATGTAGATGATCTTCTAGTGGCTGCCGATGACAAAGAAACTTGCAAAGCAGCTACAATTTCCTTATTACATCATTTGTCTAGTTTGAACCATAAGGTGTCACCTTCGAAAATGCAATACTGCTGTCAAGAAGTGACCTACCTAGGTCATCTCTTGTCAAAGGAGGGAAGGAAGTTGACCCCAGAGAGAATAAAAGCAATTACGCAGATGAGTGTTCCCCGCACACAGAGAGAAGTACGTGCCTTTTTAGGTATTACCTCATACTGTAGGCAGTGGATCCCAAATTTTTCTCTTTTAGCAAAACCATTGGTAGCTTTGACTGGGAAAGGTGTTCCGAGTCCGGTGCCATGGTCTGCTGAATGTCAGGAGAGTTTTTCTGAGTTACGTAATGCACTATGTTCAGCTCCTGTGTTGGGTACACCAGATTACAGTAAACTATTCACGCTCTATGTTCACGAAAGAGAAGGTTGCGCGTTGAGTGTTCTGACACAGAGATTTGGTGATAAACAACGCCCTTGCGCGTATTTTTCATCAACATTAGATCCGGTAGCTAGAGCATTGCCTAGTTGTTTGAGAGCTACAGCGGCAGCTGCAGCTTCCATTCGACAATCTGCTGGTTTGGTGATGAACAACATGCTAGTGGTCATGGTTCCTCATTCTGTGGACACACTCATGAACCGAACCAAGACGCAACATCTTACCAGTGCTAGATTATCAGGCTATGAGTTGACACTGTTAGTGAGTCATATTCAGATCAAAAGATGCAATGTATTGAATCCAGCAACATTGTTGCCGACTAATCAGGAGTCGAGTGATTCTGAACCCCATGATTGTTGTTTTAGAACCAAGGAAGAGACAAAAGGACGAATTGATTTAAAAGACACTCCGTTGTCAGATCCAGATGGCACGTTGTATGTTGATGGGTCATGCTTTAAATTGGAGAATGGTGATGTGACTGCTGCCTACGCAGTAACGACTTTGAGTACGATTGTGGAGACTGCAAGAGTGAGTCAGAATTCTGCCCAAGCTGCAGAATTGATCGCTCTAACGAGAGCGTGTGTTTTAGCAAAGGGAAAGAGAGTGAATGTTTTCACAGATAGTCAGTACGCGTTCGGCGTGGCCCATAGTTTTGGCCGTTTGTGGAAAGAGAGAGGTTTCATTACGTCCCATGGGACTAAGATTCAACATGGTCAGCTAGTTAACGACTTGTTGGAATCTCTAACCTTGCCGACTGAAGTTGAGATTGTGAAATGCAGTGCTCATAAAGCAATCACGGATGATGTTGGTCGTGGAAATGCTTTTGCTGATGAAACCGCTAAACAGACAGCTAGAAATATGATGAGTAGGATGTATGTTGCAACGTCTGCAAGATGGATTTACGAGTCTGGAATGTGTGAGGACACAGTGGAAAGTGTGAAAGAAATTCAGAAAGAGGTGACTGAGGAGGAAAAGCTTGCATGGAAAGAGAGTACGGGTAAATTGGACTCGAGTGGATGTTGGATTGATTTGTCGGAACAACAGCGTTGGATGTTGCCTGATGCGTTCGTGCTTGCAGTGGTGACGATGGCGCATGGAGCAGCGCATATCAGTTCTAAAGGGATTTGTAAGATGTTGGCTCCAGTCTGGAAGAATGATGGGATTAGTAAGTGTGCAGAGAGAGTGGTGAGAAATTGTATGGTATGCCTGATGCATAATCCTGGCAAGGGAGTCCCCACACCTGCTGGGCACTTCGCTCCTCCTTCTTGCCCCTTTGAAGTGATTCAGTTAGATTTCATTCACATGGATCGTTGCAACAACCTAAAGTACGTCCTAGTGGTAGTTTGTGCTTTCTCCAGATGGATCGAAGCATATCCACTGAAGGACAACACTGCCCTGTCAACTGCCAAAATCCTTCTCAAAGAATATTTCCCTAGGTATGGAATGCCACGGATTGTATGGTCAGATAACGGAAGTGAGTTTGTAGGGAAAGTTATGCAGAGTGTGTGTGTCGGATTAGGGATCAAGCAGAAATTTCACAGTGCAAACCATCCCCAGTCTGCTGGTTTAGTTGAGGGTTACAATGGCACCCTCAAGCTAAAACTTGCTAAAATACAGGCATCCACGGGTTTGCCCTGGCCAGATGCACTGACTTTGGCTCTGTTATCCACAAGAGCGACTGTACATTCTCGAGTAGGGCTTAGCCCTTATGAGATTGTATTCGGTCGTCCTGCCAATATTTGGGGGGTACCTAGACCAAAGGAGTTTAAGCAGCTGGAATATCCAATGTTAATTGATTACCTTTACGACTTGACTGCTAAATTGAGTCTTATTCACCAACAGGTTTTCGACGCATTGCCAAAGCCACCGGAGAGTCCAGGTCATCAGCTGAAACCTGGCGACCACGTCGTTGTGCGCAATTTTGCAAGGACGAAGAACCTTCAACCCAGATTTGTCGGCCCCTATCAAGTACTGCTAGCAACGAGAACTGCTATTCGTGTGGCTGGCCGCAAGAACTGGATCCACACGACACACGTCAAACGTGTGCCCCTGCCACTTCCTTACGATAACTGGGTGAAGAAGGGAATTGGTGCCTCTGAGTTTGAACGAACACCCAGGTTTATCCCTTTCAGCGATGCCGAACTAATCACTGATACATCAAACTCTGGCTCTTCTCCTGAAACTGCTCCTTTGAACTCTGAACATTTGTCTTCCACATCAGAAGAACATTTGCCAACTGCGAACCTGAACATTGCAACACCTGCTGATAATACACTGTTTCCAGATCAAACAGCTCCTGCAAAACTGAGATACAATTTACGATCTCGCAATATGGACAAATAAAGCAGGAAACTGCCTATTTTACACATTTGAATTTTGACAATTTTGCCTCCAGCCAGGAAGTTTGCTATTGTTTTGTTGTTTTAAAAATTGCCTTGCCGTCTGGGCAGCCGTAGGGTCGTGGCTGTGTGCCTAGTTGAATCTGCAGGGGTCAGACACAAGGTCGATCTTTCTGTTAGTTCTGGGAACTCCCAGAGCTGATAGAGGCATTTTCATCTATGTACACATCATCAGTGGTCGCGAGCGGATTGTAGAAGATGGAGCTTCCTGAGCTGCAACGAGAAAATGTAATTTATGTTCGCAGAAATAGACTTTACAGAATTCTTCACAGCAAATGTTTTCTAATGCAATGTGCCATTACATTTTTGATTGTTTTGATAACGTTGGTGGGTGGAATCGTCTTTGGTGTGAATTTAATTTTTATGCCAGTAACAACAGTACCTCCCCTTGATCCTGCTACTTCTACTGTTTCTTCTATGCATTCTTTTCACTCGTTTCCTGAACATGAACAAGCTCGACGCTCAGAATTCATTAATAACACATTTGTACAGCTCTTGCATCAACACCAACTGGTAGTTAACACAACAGACTGCTGGGTGTGTGGCTTGATACCCCACACCATGGATAAAGGCATTCCCTATCTAGTTTTGCCTTTTAGCTATAATGGATCATTTCAGGCCTTCCAGACCATTTTTGCCTATGCCCTTGAGACCTATTCTCCGCGTCCACCACGTTCCACTAAATACAACTCTGTCAACAAAGCTTTAGTCCAAGGAATTATTGACATGATTAGAGACGTCAATAATACTCTATCTTACCCTAGAGATGAATTACGGGTGTATTTGAGTTGGAACTCTACAGAGTATCGCCTTAGCTTGGGAGAAAGCAAGCGTAAAAGCTCAACTCCAGTCTGGGTCGTACCTCACCGGGGTCAAGTCTGTTTGCAAGGAAATGGGAGGAATCCGAGAGCTCAGCTAGGGAGGAGTGAGTGCGTTGAGACCTACGTGTTTCTGTCTAACTCTTCCCCTGCCTTTCTTACTGCTAGGGGTACCTACTTCATCTGTCAGGACAGAGCGTATACATGGTTGCCTGCTGACTTTTCAGGATCATGTTATATTGCTCGATTGTTGCCTCCAACATACACTGCTTCTTCCGATTATCACAAACCCAGAGTAGCAAGAGGTGTCTTCAGCAAGGAAGATACCGCTGGTCAGGAAGCTGGAGACTTCTTCAAAGGCTTCCTTCCGTTCTGGGGGCCTATGGCCAATAGTAGAAACATACGTCAACTAACACGGGTAGTTGAATCTACTATTACCGAAACTGCTGGTGCCCTTAGCAACTTGACAGCTGAGCTTCAGGCGGATCATCTCATGACGTTGCAGAACCGTTTGGTTCTAGACGTGATACTTGCAGATCGAGGTGGGGTATGCAGAATGATCCAATCGAGCTGCTGTGTCTTTATTCCCAATAATGCTCCAACTGTTTATGAGGCGATCTCTAAGCTACACAAGATTTCCGACTCTATACATGTAGACAAGGGAAACTGGTCCTTCATGGAGTGGTTTTGGACTCTGATATCAGCGTGGGGATGGAAGGTTCTGATGGTCATTGGTGTCATCTTAGTATTCCTATTCTCATGTTGCCTGATTATCCAGTGTGGTCCAGCTTTGTGTAGTCTCTGTGCTGCAAGCTGTCTCAGAAAACCACCTGCGTTTGGAGAAAAGGCGCGAGAAAGGATGATGATACAGCAACATGTCACTGACCTGATGAGCATAGAATTAGACTCTGACATAGACTGAGTAATTGCCTATGTAAGGGCAAAAGGAGGGTCTGAGGTTCCGTGACGATTTGAACCCGTGTTTTCAACATTGTCGTAAATACATAATTTTGGTATCAGCGAACCGCAAATGGTCCATTTAGTATATCCTGGTGTTTTCGCTATGCTACGAGCAAGAGTACCCCTGTTACAAACACATTTCTGATCTACCCATGGCATCCATTTTAGATTATGGCAGCCATTTTGTGTTTCTTGCCCTCACATAGACAATGGACACGCAGTGACCTCTGATTACTTCATTTCGATTAAAGACACGTAGGCTTGGCCGGCGATTCACCTCTCTAAGTGACACGTGCACCTTGGAACAGAACACGCCATGGCTGCATGACTCGACAGAAACTGCCTCCTCTGCCCGAGGCCAGTCCTGCTATACTGGTTCTCGTGTTCGTTGGCCTGATCATGATTAGGCGGCCGAAGCTGGTAGCCTTGCCCATTTACGTCCCACAAACATCTCTTATCCTGCTTTTCTATCTTCTGCACCTGGCTCTGCTCTTTTCCTTCTGGGCCTTTATTAGGGGGAGGTAACGAAATTTACGATGAGGCGGTCCGGGTCTTGAATGAAAAGTTGACATGGGATCATAATGGAACAGTGGGAACCCCTTGTTCGTAATGTTTTGACATCAGATATTGCCGACGATTCCTGTGCAACGCCAAATATTTATTGTTTAGGACACAAAGGTTTGGGAATGTACTAACATGTAAAGAATTTGCCTGAAGCTCAATTTTTAGTATATAAGGAGCAACCCTCTTTGTACAAATCGAACAGGCTCCTAGATACTGCCCATGTGTAGTTTCTGTGACTTCTGTGTCCCTGCAGTAATAAACCTTTGGTCTTTGACGCCACCATCGAGAAGCCCGTGTTTCTGTTTGTTTGTGCACCGAGACAGGTAGAACTCCGGGGTCTTCGGGTGTTATCCCTGACACCTCTGGACGGAACCAAAAAGTCCAGAACTCCACACTACCCTAGAACACTACCCCAGCACGACCCCCTACACTACCCAAACACCATTGCACTACCCTAAACTTTAAATCTACCACAGCAAGACCTCTTACACTTCCCAAACACCACTGTACTACCTTAGAACACTATCCCAGCACGACCTCCTACACTACCCAAACACCATTGCACTACCCTAAACCTTAAACCTAACTGAGCACGACCCTTTACACTACCCAAACACCACTGTACTATCCTACTACTCCATTTATAAGAAATATTATTTGTCTAGAATACCACTGTGAGTCAGTGTCCATTTGGGAAAATAGATAGAGACTGTTTTGTTTGGTTGATGTGTTTGCAGACATATAAGTACATGTACTCTTGCAGTAACACTACGCCCAGTACGATACCCTACACTACACAAACACCACTGCACTACCCTAAACCCTTAATCTACCTCCAGCACGACCACCTACACTACCCATTCACCACAACACTACCCTAAACCCTAAAACACTACCCCAGTATGACCCCTTACACTACTCAAACACCATTGCACTACCCTAAACCTTGAATCTACCCCAGCACAACCTCCTACACTACCCAAACACCACTGTACATTCCTAGAAAACTACCCCAGCATGACCCCCTACACTACACAAACACCACTGCACAAACTTAAACCCTAAACCAGTATCCCTAGCATTACCCTTACACTACATAAACATCACTGCACTACCCAAGAACACTACCCCAGCACGACCCCCTACACAACCCAAACACTATTGCACTTCCCTAAACCTTAAATCTACCACAGCACTACCTATTACACTACCCAAGCACTACTGTACTACCTTGGAACACTATCCCAGTACGACCTCCTACACTACCCAAACACCATTGCACTACCCTAAACCTTAAACCTACCCCAGCCCGACCCCTTACACTACCCAAACACCACTGTACTACCCTACTACTCAATTTATAAGAAATATTGTTATCTGTCTAGAATCACACTTTAAGTCAGTGTCCATTTGGGAAAATTGAGAGAGAATGATTTGGTTGTTTAATGTGTTTGCAGACATATAAGTACATATACTGTTGTAGTGAGCCAGGCTTTAGGGCAGGCAGTTCTTGAAACTGTTATGCACTAGGCAAGTAGTAGTGTAATCACCATCACAATAGTGTTTCAGGCCTACATTTCCCCAGTCAGGATCTATATACTGTATTTATAACAAATACTGTTATTTGTCTAGAATCACACTGTGAGCAAGTGTCCATTTGGGAAATTGAGAGAGAATGATTTGTTTGTTTGATGTGTTTGCCGACATATAAGTACATGTACTCTTGCAGTTAATCAGGCTTTAGGGCATGCAGTGCTTGAAACTCTTATGCACTATGCAAGTCATAGTCTAGCTATCTTTACACTCGTGTTTCAGGCCTACATGTTCCCAGTCAGTATCTTTACATCCATTGATAAGAAATTCTGTTATTTGTCTAAAATCACAATGTGAGTCAGTGTCAATTTGGGAAAATTGAAAGAGAATAGTTTGGTTGGTTGATGTGTTGCAGACATATAAGTAAATGTACACTTGAAGTGAGCCAGGCTTTAGGGCATACAGTGCTTGAAACTCCTATGCACTATGCAAGTAGTAGTGTAATCACTTTCACACTTGTGTTTCAGACCTCTATTTCCCCAGTCAGTATCTATATACTCTGTATTTATAAGAAATACTGTTATTTGTGTAGAATCATACTGTGAGTCAGTGTCCATTTGGGAAATTGGGAGAAAATGATTTGGTTGGTTTATGTGTTTGCAGACATATAAGTACATGTACTCTTGCAGTTAATTAGGCTTTAGGTCATGCAGTGCTTGAAACTACTATGCACTATGCAAGTACTAGTCTAATCACCTTCACACTTGTGTTTCAGGCCTACATTTCCCCAGTCAGTATCTATATACTCAATTTAAAAGAAACACTGTTATTTGTCTAGAATCATACTGTGAGTCAGTGTCCATTTGGGAAAATTGAGAGAGAATAATTTGGTTGGTTGATGTGTTTGCAGACATATAAGTACATGTACTCTTACAGTGAGACTACCTTCAGCATGACCCTTTACACTACCCAAATACCACAGCACTACACCAAACTCTAAAACACTACCCCAGCACAACCCCCTACACTACCTAAATACTATTGCACTACCCTAAACCTTCAACCTACCCTAGCACGACCTCTTACACTACCCAAACACCATTGTACTACCCTACAATAGTACCTCAGTACAACCCCTATACTACACAAACACGAGTGGACTACCCTAAACTCTAAATCTACTCCCAGTATGACCCTCTACACTAGATAAACACCAATGCACTACCCTAAAACCTAAAGCACTACCCTAGCACGACCCCCTACACTACTCAATCACCACTGCACTAACCTAAATGCTAAAACACTACCCCAGCATAACCCTCTACACTACCCAAACACCATTACAGTACTCTTAACATTAAATCTATTCTAGCACGACCTCCTACACTACACAAACACTACTGCACTTCCCTAAACTCTAAATCTACCCCCAGCACAACCCCCCCGTACCCATTCAACACTGCAGTACCCTAAACTCTAAAACACTATAGCAGCACGACCCACTACACTACCCAAACACCATTGCAGTACTCTAAACTTTAAATCTACTAACAACAAGACCCCCTGCACTACCCATTCACCACTATACTACCCTAAACCTTAAAACACTACCTCAGCACGACCCCTACACTACCCAAACACCATTGCACTACCCTAAACCTTAAATCTACCCCGGCATGACACCATACACTACTCTAGCACTACTGCACTACCATAAAACACTATGTCAGCATGACTCTCTACACTACACAAACACCACTGCACTACCCTGAACCATAAAACACTACCACAGCACGTCCTCCTACACTACCCAAATACCATTGCAGTTCCCTAAACCTTAAACCTACCCCAGCACAATGCCCTACACTACCCAAACACCATTGCAGTACTCTAAACTTTAAATCTACTCTAGCATGACCTCCTACACTACACAAACACCACAGCACTACCCTAAACTCTAAATCTACCCCCAGCATGACCCCAACACTACTCATTCACCACAGCAATACCCTAAACTCTAAAACACTATACCAGCATGACCCTCTACAGTACCCAAACACTACAGCACTACCCTAAAACACTACCACAGCACGACTCTCTACACTACACAAACACCAGTGCACAATCCTAATCTCTATATCTACCCCTAGTACGAAATCCTACACTACATAAACACCACTGTACTACCCTAAACACCAAACACTACCCAGCACAACCCCCAATACTACCCAAACACCATTGCACTACTCTAAATCTTAAATCTACCCCATCATGACCCCCGACACTACCCAAACGCTAATGTAGTATCCTAGAAAACTGCCCCAGCACTTGGGCGCACTACCATAAACCCACAAACACTACCCACTCCACTACCCAAACACCACTGCACTACCCTAAAACACTAAAACACTACCCCCGACTTGATACCCTTCACTACACAAACACCACTGCACTGCCTTAAACCCTAACTCACTACCCCCAGCACGACCCCCTACACTACACAAAAACCAATGCACTACCCTGAACCCTAAATCACTACCCCCAGCATGAACCCTTCACTACCTAAACACAACTGCACTACCCTAAACTCAAAAACACTACCCCCAGCATGACCCCCTACGCTACCCAACACCACAGCATGACCATAAACCCTAAAACACGCCCCCTACACTGCACAAACCCCACTGCACTACTGTAAACCCAAAACACTACTCTAGCACTACCACCACCACTATTCCATTTATAAGAAATATTGGTATTTGTCTAGAATCACACTGTGAGTCAGTGTCCATTTGGGAAAATTGAGAGAGAATGATTTGGTTGGTTGATGTGTTTGCAGACATATACTCTTGCAGTGACACTACCCCCAGCACAATTCCCTACACTACACAAACACCACTGCACTAACCTAAACCCTTAGTCTACCTCCAACACAACCACCTACACTACCCATTCACCACTGCACTTTCCTAAAGCCTAAAACACTATTCCAGCACAACCCTCTACACTACTCAAACACCATTTCACTACTCTAAACCTTAAATCTACCCCAGCACAACCTCCTACGCTACCCAAACACCACTGTATTTTTCTAGAACACTACCCCAGCACAACACCCTACACTACATAAACACCACTGCACTACCTTAAACCCTAAAACACTATCCCTAGCATGACCCTGTACACTACATAAACACCACTGCACTACCCTAGAACACTACCCCAGCACGACCCCCTACACTACCCAAACACCATTGCACTACCCTAAACTTTAAATCTACCACAGCAAGACCTCTTACACTTCCCAAACACCACTGTACTACCTTAGAACACTATCCCAGCACGACCTCCTACACTACCCAAACACCATTGCACTACCCTAAACCTTAAACCTAACTGAGCACGACCCTTTACACTACCCAAACACCACTGTACTATCCTACTACTCCATTTATAAGAAATAATATTTGTCTAGAATACCACTGTGAGTCAGTGTCCATTTGGGAAAATAGATAGAGACTGTTTTGTTTGGTTGATGTGTTTGCAGACATATAAGTACATGTACTCTTGCAGTAACACTACTCCCAGTACGATACCCTACACTACACAAACACCACTGCACTACCCTAAACGCTTAATCTACCTCCAGCACGACCACCTACACTACCCATTCACCACAACACTACCCTAAACCCTAAAACACTACCCCAGCATGACCCCTTACACTACTCAAACACCATTACACTACCCTAAACCTTAAATCTACCCCAGCACAACCTCCTACACTACCCAAACACCACTGTACATTCCTAGAAAACTACCCCAGCATGACCCCCTACAAACCCACAAACACTACCCACTCCACTACCCAAACACCACTGCACTACCCTAAAACACTAAAACACTACCCCCAACATGATACCCTTCACTACACAAACACCACTGCACTGCCTTAAACCCTAACTCACTACCCCCAGCACGACCCCGTACACTACACAAAAACCAATGCACTACCCTAAACCCTAAATCACTACCCCCAGCATGAACCCTTAACTACCTAAACACAACTGCACTACCTTAAACCCAAAAACACTACCCCCAGCATGACCCCCTATGCTACCCAACACCACAGCATGACCATAAACCCTAAAACACGCCCCCCTACACTGCACAAACACCACTGACCTACTGTAAACCCAAAACACTACTCTAGCACTAACCCCACCACTATTCCATTTATAAAAAATATTGGTATTTGTCTAGAATCACACTGTGAGTCAGTGTCCATTTGGGAAAATTCAGAGAGAATGATTTGGTTGGTTGATGTGTTTGCAGACATATACTCTTGCAGTGACACTACCCCCAGCACGATTCCCTACACTACACAAACACCACTACACTAACCTAAAACCTTAATCTACCTCCAACACAACCACCTACACTACCCATTCACCACTGCACTTTCCTAAAGCCTAAAACACTACCCCAGCACAACCCTCTACACTACTCAAACACCATTTCACTACTCTAAACCTTAAATCTACCCCAGCACAACCTCCTACACTACCCAAACACCACTGTATTTTTCTAGAACACTACCCCAGCACAACACCCTACACTACATAAACATCACTGCACTACCTTAAACCCTAAAACACTATCCCTAGCATGACCCTGTACACTACATAAAGACCACTGCACTACCCTAGTACACTACCCCAGCACGACCCCCTACACTACCCAAACACCAATGCACTACCCTAAACTTTAAATCTACCACAGCAAGACCTCTTACACTTCCCAAACACCACTGTACTACCTTAGAACGCTATCCCAGCACGACCTCCTACACTACCCAAACACCATTGCACTACCCTAAACCTTAAACCTAACTGAGCACGACCCTTTACACTACCCAAACACCACTGTACTATCCTACTACTCCATTTATAAGAAATATTATTTGTCTAGAATACCACTGTGAGTCAGTGTCCATTTGGGAAAATAGATAGAGACTGTTTTGTTTGGTTGATGTGTTTGCAGACATATAAGTACATGTACTCTTGCAGTAACACTACTCCCAGTACGATACCCTACACTACACAAACACCACTGCACTACCCTAAACCCTTAATCTACCTCCAGCACGACCACCTACACTACCCATTCACCACAACACTACCCTAAACCCTAAAACACTACCCCAGCATGACCCCTTACACTACTCAAACACCATTGCACTACCCTAAACCTTGAATCTACCCCAGCACAACCTCCTACACTACCCAAACACCACTGTACATTCCTGGAAAACTACCCCAGCATGACCCCCTACACTACACAAACACCACTGCACAAACTTAAACCCTAAACCAGTATCCCTAGCATTACCCGTACACTACATAAACATCACTGCACTACCCTAGAACACTACCCCAGCACGACCCCCTACACAACCCAAACACTAGTGCACTTCCCTAAACCTTAAATCTACCACAGCACTACCTATTACACTACCCAAGCACTACTGTACTACCTTGGAACACTATCCCAGTACGACCTCCTACACTACCCAAACACCATTGCACTACCCTAAACCTTAAACCTACCCCAGCACGACCCCTTACACTACCCAAACACCACTGTACTACCCTACTACTCCATTTATAAGAAATATTGTTATCTGTCTAGAATCACACTGTAAGTCAGTGTCCATTTGGGAAAATTGAGAGAGAATGTTTGGTTGTTTGATGTGTTTGCAGACATATAAGTACATATACTGTTGTAGTGAGCCAGGCTTTAGGGCAGGCAGTTCTTGAAACTGTTATGCACTAGGCAAGTAGTAGTGGAATCACCATCACAATTGTGTTTCAGGCCTACATTTCCCCAGTCAGGATCTATATACTGTATTTATAACAAATACTGTTATTTGTCTAGAATCACACTGTGAGTCAGTGTCCATTTGGGAAAATTGAGAGAGAATGATTTGGTTGTTTGATGTGTTTGCCGACATATAAGTACATGTACTCTTGCAGTTAATCAGGCTTTAGGGCATGCAGTGCTTGAAACTCCTATGCACTATGCAAGTCATAGTCTAGCTATCTTTACACTTGTGTTTCAGGCCTACATGTTCCCAGTCAGTATCTTTACATCCATTGATAAGAAATTCTGTTATTTGTCTAAAATCACAATGTGAGTCAGTGTCAATTTGGGAAAATTGAAAGAGAATAGTTTGGTTGGTTGATGTGTTTGCAGACATATAAGTAAATGTACACTTGAAGTGAGCCAGGCTTTAGGGCATACAGTGCTTGAAACTCCTATGCACTATGCAAGTAGTAGTGTAATCACTTTCACACTTGTGTTTCAGACCTCTATTTCTCCAGTCAGTATCTATATACTCTGTATTTATAAGAAATACTGTTATTTGTGTAGAATCATCCTGTGAGTCAGTGTCCATTTGGGAAAATTGTGAGAAAATGATTTGGTTGGTTTATGTGTTTGCAGACATATAAGTACATGTACTCTTGCAGTTAATTAGGCTTTAGGTCATGCAGTGCTTGAAACTACTATGCACAATGCAAGTACTAGTCTAATCACCTTCACACTTGTGTTTCAGGCCTACATTTCCCCAGGCAGTATCTATTTACTCAATTTATAAGAAACACTGTTATTTGTCTAGAATCATACTGTTAGTCAGTGTCCATTTGGGAAAATTGAGAGAGAATAATTTGGTTGGTTGATGTGTTTGCAGACATATAAGTACATGTACTCTTACAGTGAGACTACCTTCAGCATGACCCTTTACACTACCCAAATACCACAGCACTACACCAAACTCTAAAACACTACCCCAGCACAACCCCCTACACTACCTAAATACTATTGCACTACCCTAAACCTTCAACCTACCCTAGCACGACCTCTTACACTACCCAAACACCATTGTACTACCCTACAATAGTACCTCAGTACAACCCCTATACTACACAAACACGAGTGGACTACCCTAAACTCTAAATCTACTCCCAGTATGAACCTCTACACTAGATAAACACCAATGCACTACCCTAAACCCTAAAGCACTACCCTAGCACGACCCCCTACACTACCCAAACACCATTACAGTACTCTTAACCTTAAATCTATTCTAGCACGACCTCCTACACTACACAAATACTACTGCACTTCCCTAAACTCTAAATCTACCCCCAGCACAACCCCCCCAGTACCCATTCAACACTGCAGAACCCTAAACTCTAAAACACTATAGCAGCACGACCCACTACACTACCCAAACACCATTGCAGTACTCTAAACTTTAAATCTACTAACCACAAGACCCCTGTACTACCCATTCACCACTATACTACCCTAAACCTTAAAACACTAATTCAGCACGACCCCTACACTACCCAAACACCATTGCACTACCCTAAACCTTAAATCTACCCCGGCATGACACCATACACTACTCTAGCACTACTGCACTACCATAAAACACTATGTCAGCATGACTCCCTACACTACACAAACACCACTGCACTACCCTGAACCCTAAAACACTACCACAGCACGTCCTCCTACACTACCCAAATACCATTGCAGTTCCCTAAACCTTAAACCTACCCCAGCACAACGCCCTACACTACCCAAACACCATTGCAGTACTCTAAACTTTAAATCTACTCTAGCATGACCTCCTACACTACACAAACACCACAGCACAACCCTAAACTCTAAATCTACCCCCTGCATGACCCCAACACTAATCATTCACCACAGCAATACCCTAAACTCTAAAACACTATACCAGCATGACCCTCTACAGTACCCCAAACACTACAGCACTACCCTAAAACACTACCACGGCACGACTCTCTACACTACACAAACACCAGTGCACAATCCTAAACTCTATATCTACCCCTAGTAAGAAATCCTACACTACATAAACACCACTGTACTACCCTAAACACCAAAACACTACCCAGCACAACCCCCAATACTACCCAAACACCATTGCACTACTCTAAACCTTAAATCTACCCCAGCATGACCCCCGACACTACCCAAACGCTACTGTAGTATCCTAGAAAACTGCCCCAGCAGGACCCTCAACACTACACAAAGACCACTGCACTACCCTAAACCCTAAATCTACCCCAGTACCACCACCTACACTACCAATTCACCAGTGCAGTACCCTAAACTCTAACACACTACCCCAGCATGACCCCCTACACTACTCAAACACCATTACACTACCCTAAACCTTAAATCTACCTCAGCACGACTTCCTTCACTACCCAAATACCACTGCACTACCCTAGAATACTACCCCAGCACGATCCCCTACACTAGACGAACAACACTGCCAGCCGCGGCCCATGGAGAGAGTTCCGGTGGGAAAGAAAGGCGGGGCGGGGGAGGGGCAGGGTGGGGGGGTGCTAAAAACTGGAATATGGATAATTGGAGGTAAGTAAACAATTTAGAATCAGATGGAGGTAATCCTATTTTACCGATTCTAAAATACAGAATTTTACCGATTTGGTATTTCAGAATAAGTAAATGGGATGTAGCTTTATTCAGTGAATTATACCGAATCAGTAGGATTTGGTATTACCATTCAGTATTTACCGAATCGTATTTCACATTCATACCTATGGGCCTGGAGGTCGATAGGAATGATTGGGAACTACCGATTCGGTATTTACTGAATCGGTAAATACCGATTTGGTAAATACCGAATTGGTAATAGGGGGACCATGTTCAAGGGTGGCAGGGTGTCACATTGACACCCTGTTGCACCCCTGAATAGTGTATGGCTGCACATATGGCAAGTATGTCTGCCACATGGCACAGTAAAAAAAGCACAAAATTGCTTTTTATTAAGGTTTTAAAAACCAAATCCTTAACTGTGCAATGCACTCATTTGAGTGCTCCCTACATTTCAGATTCGGTAATTCACTGATTCATTATTTTAAGAAATCGGTAATTTACTGATTCCTTAAATTACCGATTCGGTAAATTACCGAATCTGAAATGTAGCCATCTACATCCCAAATGCCCAATACTGGTTGGTAACAGCCAAAATTCGGTAATTTCGGCCGTTACCGACCGGTATTGGGCCACCTACATCTGGCCCTTATTCATAAAACAAATTTCGTAGTGCGCGCTGCATCACATTTTGCAATGCAGGGCGCACTACGAGTTTCGTTTTATTTATTACATTGTTTACTTACAAAAAAATATCCATATTCCGTTTTTTAGCAACCCCCACCCTGCCCCTCCTCCGCTCTGCCTTTCTGCCCCACCGGAACTCCCTCCACTGGCCGTGGCTGAACACTGCACTACTCTAAATTCTAAATCTGTACTGTTGAAAAACCATAGTGACTGTTTATGTACCATGTAGTAATCTATTTACTAAAGTAAAAGTGAACCAATTATGAATTCACTGAGTGTCTTTCCTTATAGTATTGTGATCATTTAGTAAATATGCATGTACTCATACAGCGCTTCAGTTTTTAGTGTTATGGAGTGCTTCAAACTGCTATGCACTATGTATGTAGTGCCCTTCCAACCTCGCAGTTGTGGTTCAGGCCAACAATTTTTTAGTCAGAATTTATATGAAAGGTGTAAAGTAATAAAAAAGTATAACTTATGAAGTTATTAATAAATATTTATTGATGATTATTTTTTACAGATACTGTTTATCATCATTAAAATAAAGTAATCATGCCGGAGAAAGAAAGAAGAAGAAAAGGTTAGAAAAAGATGCTCACTTGAAAAAACTCAACCACAAGTATTGGAAGACCAAAATAATGTTGCTAAAAAGAGAAACATTTCTGGTAAGACCACAAAGGACTTTTACTAGATTGAAGAAAATAACTGGAAATGCAGAAAGCACTGAAAATGTTCCAAGCACAAAAAAAGTGTAAAGAATAGGAAAGGAAAAATAGGCAATGTACATACAAAGGAAAAAACTTATAGTGAAAGAAGAGAAAATCAATATAAAGAAATCCGCAAAAAATATTTTACAACAGAGAACTCCATAATTTACTGAAACATGCAAAGAAATATACAAAGAGAACACTATTTTATAAAAAGAAGAAGCATATCGAATCCATTGTTGAAAAGGCTTTAGGAACATTTTAAAAACCTGGAATACATCTGCAAAATGTATCTGCAAAAGATTTTATGGATAAAGTGCACCAGAGAAATGATCATCTAGAATCTCAGCTGATTAATCTGATGGCATGTCAGCTTAGGAGTAATGAATATTGGTACCATCATCATGGAGAACTGAAAAGTATGCTACGGAACTTAGGAACTCTAACATCGTTCCCTACCCTAAGCTGTGCTGAGTACGCTTGGGATGATTTACTAGAATTTCTTCGAGAGGCAAATACCAATATAAAAAATATTGAATACAAGACACCTGGAGAGTTGTGCTCTTTGGATCCTGTTAATGTATGCAAGTATTTCAATAATAGATTAGAGGCTTTGATGTCTTTTATCTGCAATAAAAAAATCCTCCCCTTGGATAGTTGTGGATTTCTTTTAGCGAAAGATGTATCAAGCAAGAGGTGCTCCTCATATACATAAGCTGTTATGGATAAAGGACTCTCCCAAATTTGGAACAGATGCGGATGATACTGTTTTGAGTTTTATTGAACAATATGCAACATGTGCTGTACCCAAAAGCACAGAAAAAACAACCTAAGAGCACAAGTGTTACGATTCCAAAGCCACCGATGTGGAAAATACTGTTGACAAAAGTACAAATCTAAGGGCAAGTTCTACACCAAATGTCGTTTAGCATTTCCATGCCCTGTAATATCCAAAGGAAGAGTGAACAGTTTGATGTCATCTTTGCGACATACTATTACAAGAAAGTCTCCAAAAAATATCCACAACTTAAAAAGAAATGAAGAGTCAAAATACATAAATGACTACAACCCAGTTAGTTTGTCCATGTTGAATGCTAACATGGATATTCAATATGTTGCAGACAATTCCATTGATGTCGCTCAATATGTAATGTCCTATATTGCAAAATCAGAAAAGACAGAATTGAAAGTAATGTGGGTAGAGATTTCTCACGAGAAGTCTCTAAGTGAGAAATTATACAGTTTCAGTTTGAAGATGTTATCCCATCGAGAAATTGGAGCATATGAATGCTCAGATCGGTTATAATCTGCAAGTCTATACTCCAAATCTGGAAGAATCATTTAAGTGAATCTAGGTCTTGCAACAATGCAAAATCGAGTACTGAAATCTGTACAAGAAATTGAATATTTAGCAGAAAAATATCCAGAAAGTACAAATGTTTTGAAAACGAATATGCTGGACACATATTGCCAGAAATCATCATCTTGAGAACATGTGTCTCTATGAAGTGCTGCAAAACTACACTTGTAAACGGAATACTACAGAGAACATTAATGATGGAAAATATGGATCATTGGTTTTGAAGGATGTTTGGTGAAACAAACGAAAGGAATTTTAATTAATCACAGAAAGCTGAGTTACAACACTGCTGATAAAAGGGAATTTTACTATTTAGCCCTTTTGCAACTATTCAAACCATGGCGTTCAGAACTGGAATTACTTGGAGATTTCCAAAGCTTTGAAGATTCTTTTAATGCTTGTAAAGATAGAATACAATGCAGTCCTTTTACAAATGATGTGAAAATGTTGAATGATGAAATTGATCAAGAAGCTACAATTGCAGCTGAGATTGCTAGAGATAGTTCTCAAGACAGTCACAGTTCTGCTGTGCTGAGTCAAGATCCACTAGGACAACCAATTGTTGAAAATGAAGCAGCAATCACCATGAATGAGGTGGAAACAGCAATGCATCAAGCTCAAGAACATGTAACAGACTTAGCAAACTTGGAAGAACAACTAAATGTTGAGCAAAAATAAATATATGAGCAAGTGGGATAACAGATTGACCACGGATTACTTCATGAAAAGAAAGAGTGCTCATGCACGTCATTTCGACCTATCCGAATGTGCGTGACTGGAGAAGCTGGAACAGGAAAATGTTTTTTGATTAAAGTAATTACAAGTTATCTACAGAAAACAACTGAGTCCCATTTGTCTTGTGTTGTCACTGCTCCAACTGGGTTGGCAGTACACAACATTAAAGGAATTACTTTACATCGTTTACTAATGGTACTAGTAGAGCATGAACACAAATTGGAATACCACAAGCTATCTGGAGAAGCTTTTTGTGAAGTTTCAAGAGTCTTGAAGAAAATGAAACTTCTTAATATTGATGAGGTAAGCATGATATCAAACTTAATACTTGCTTTTGTGGATATAAGAATGCAGCAAATTCCTAAAACAGAGTACAGCGTGTTATTTGGAGGAAAACATGTCATAGTTTTTGGAGATCTACTGCAACTGACTCCTGTAAAAGGACAACCAGTATTTAAAACACTTGCGCATGAAGACACCAGAAAGTCTCTGGGTAGTGTTGGAAACGTGAACATTTGTTCATGTTTTGAATACAAAGAACTACTTACAAACATGAGACAAGCAAATGATGTTGATTACAGAACTATTCTCCAAGATATAAGAATTGGACTACTGACTGAGCATGGCAAACAATCTTTGCAGACTCGATTACTTTTTAAATAGTTTCCAAATGAAAATTTAGTTCCCGTGAAAATATACAAGAAAATTGCAGAAAACAAATCTGCAATCTGCTTAATGCCAACACTGCGTGAGTGTTCTACATTCAACGAACAACTTTTGAAACTGGAAAATTAAGAAATAATAAAAATGGAAGCCATTGATAAAATAGAGCATGAAGGAATCACTATTATTTTGACAGAAAAATTGAAAACGAAATTGGATTCTTTAGAAAAATCAATATCTAAAACTGCTGGTTTAGCAAAGAATCTATATACATGTAGAAACTATTGAGTCATTTTAAGGCGTAATTTGGACGTAGAAAAAGGTTTAGTTAATTGAGCAATTGGCAAAGTTGTGGATTTTGTTAATTATCAGAATAAAGATGGTATTGAATTTTTAAAAATTAAATTTCATTAGATGGAAGAAGTTAAACAAATTGGTTGTTGTTAAGTTCATTTTTTGATTGTTAACCTCATAGATGCTATTAAACATTCCTCCCCAGTGCTGCGCTGTCCATTGGAACTAGTGCTGAATGGACGTCCAATGGTCGTGCGCAGCACTGGGGAGGTAGTGCTGCCGTCGGCCAATGCACCGAGGCAGCACTTAAGGGGTTAAAGATTTATATGTCCGTGGAAAACAGTTTCCAGTTTCTCTGGCATATGAAGTGACTATTCCTAAATCAAAAGGTTTAAGTGTTGACAGTGCTTTGGTGAACATTGGAAATACTGTGTTTAAAGAAGATATGGAATATGTTGCTTTGTCGCGAGTCAGAACATTATCTGGTTTGTTTTTCATTGATTTTGATGATACAAAGGTTACTACAGATGCCAGCTGTGTCAAAGAGTACAATAGGTTAAGAAGAACATATGCTCCTAATTTAGGTCAATATCCTGTATTTGAAAAGCGTGTGGTTGGTCGAAAAAAAAGATATGACAATATCTGTACTGAAGGTGTAGAGAAGGGAAAAAGACAAGATAATATTGTGATTGCAAGCAAAAAGAAAAATGACACTGTTGAAAAGATTGTTGGTTATCAGTTTGAAATAGTTCTGGTGTCAACTGCTATATTAATGTAGTGGTCAATGTTGTTGTTTTTTCTTGAAGGTTTGCAACAGCAAGATAAGGAGAATAGGGGAAAAAATTGTGTTGTTTGTTGCATTATGTTTACGAAAAATGAAGGACTGATACAAGTAAAATACAAACAGTTTCTGGTGTTAGTAATCTTTTGGATGTATGTTCTGGTTCTACACAATTTGCACAAAATATCCAACAAGATGCTCAGGAATTTCTAATGTATATGCTTACTGTATTGGAAAATTAAGGTGTAGACATAGAGAATATTTTTGGCCTTTGTTATAAATGGGATCATTATTGTTAAAATTGTATGTATACATGTAGCACTAATGTAGACACTGAAAGATTTCTATATTGGATATTACCAGACTGTAAATTAGTGTCTTTAAATAACTTAGTTAAAGCTGCAAATCAAAACATGGAGTGTAACCAATGCAAATCAGAAATGTTATCAACATTATTTATACAAAGATATGGACAATATATAATTTTAATGATGCAAAGTTGTACATCTGACGGAAGAAAATTGGACACTTTAATAAAACATTTTGTAGCTACACAACTATCAATATCAGGAAGGACTTTTGTAGCAGCAGCAATAATTGTCCACGATGGTCCTTCAACAACTTCTGGACATTACACTGGCTATCTAAAAAGTGAGAAAGGCTGGACTCTTTGAAATGATTCGGAGTTGGTTTTCAAACAACGTTTGCCTTTTGAAAAACTAAATTCCTACCTAATATTTTTAAAGCCAAAGTTTTAGGAAGATAACTCAGCCTCTGAGGAATGTATTATTATGATTTAATAGGATTACCATTGGACAATTTACATAAAAATGACTTCACAAATACAATTTGGCCTCAAGGAAAGGTATTTTTTTGAAATATGGACTTTTTGTTACACATTGTCTCGGTGTATAATTTTAACTGACATCATTTACTGTGTTTATAAATTTAAGTTATAAAATTTTCTTAGCAGTAATCATTTTATATATGCGTGATTTGTATTATCCGGTATTTTACTATAAATAGATTGTTGTGTTTTTTTTACAATCTAATTGATTGGTATTTTTTTGCCCGCTGTTATGTGATGAGTACGATTGAAATCACTTTTTCTAGTGAAATTCAATATATTCTGAGAACAGCAAAAAAGGCAAAGAAATTACATAGGAAAATGTTAAAATTATGCTGTGCTGTTAAAAATATATTATTACACGTTATAACTATTTTTTCTTTTCTTTTACAGATCCTAATTTTAAGATATGGAATTTACCACAAAAACAACTGAATAAAATGTGTATCGTTTTTTAGGTGTATTACTGTTGAGGTAAGTTTAAGTAAGTCTTAAAATGGACAATGGACTGTGTTTCCACACAGTTGAAAAAAAGGAAGATGTATGGACTACATTTGTGCTAGAGAATTCCACCGCAGACAGGTATGAAATAGGGGACAGCTTCAGAACACATGTCTGCAAGATATATGGTATAGTACACAATAGACACATATGGTAGTCTTGTAGGTCTTGGTAATTTTAGGATTCTAAGAAATAAAACTGTTTAACTTAAAGCACATCACTAACAGGCACATGCATCATCGGAACATTTTGAGATTCCTTATTTGCGAAATTTAGGGAATCGCAAATAAGGAATAGCAAAATGAAATGCATCACTTTTTTTGCAATTATTATGGGATTCTGTAAAAATCGCAATTTTTACCGAATCGCATAAAATTGCGAATTCTTATTTGCGAATTCGCATTTTTGCGAATTCACAAATAGCGAGATCGCACACATGATGCATCTCAATACAATTACTGCCAGGAAGCTAGGGAAGCAATTAATTGCACCTGATACAGCATTTGAACTGCAGGAGAGACTTATTTATTTATTTTTTATTTTTTTTTATATGCTTATAAAGCGCCAGACTAGACCCCCGAAGGGGTATCTCCGCGCTATAACTGCAGATGGAAGTGAGAATAAAAAGTGTGTCCGGATGTAATATGAACGTTAGTTGCTGGGAAACAGGTAGGTTTTTAGATTTTTTCTAAACATCATGTGGTTAGTGATGGGCCTCAGTTCCGGCGGCAATGAGTTCCAGAGTGTGGGTCCGGTGTAAGCCAGTGCACGGCCACCTTGCCTGGTTTTCTTAACTCTAGGCACCTTCAGTAGTTTCTGATTACTGGAGCGCAGAGAGCGTCCTGGAATGTAGGGCTGAAATACTTGGGGCCCATCCCTGTTAGGCTTTTGTGTATGGTACACAGGGTCTTGAACTGAACTCGCTTCTTCACAGGAAGCCAGTGAAGTTGAGTCAGTAGGGGGCAGGATGGTGTCCTTGGTGGGACATTCATGACAATCCTTGCTGCTGTATTTTGAATAACCTGCAATTTCTTGATTTGTTCCTCGTTAGCTCCAAGGAGCAATCCGTTGCAGTAATCTACCCTACTGATAACAAGAGCCTGCACCAGAGTTTTTCTGTGGTGGTCCGGTAGATAGGGGAAGACACGTCTTAGCATCCCTATAGCCCGGAAACAGGTGCCGGCTACTTGATTGACATGATCCTTGAAAGTGAGTTGTTGGTCAAATAACACTCCCAAGTTTCTGACCTTGCTTTTGGGGATGGGGACAGGACCTAGTTATTGGGGCCACCAGTCCGATGACCAATGTGCCGTCGCTTGACCGAACAACATAACTTCGGTTTTCCCAACATTACACTGCAGACAGTTTGATGACATCCAGTCTGCAATGGCTCTCATGCCATCTGCAAAAGATCTTTTTATTGCAGGTGTGAGATTTTTGAAGGGAAAGAGGAGTTGAGTGTCGTCAGCGTACGACACGGGGGTGAACCCGAAAGATCTTGCTAGGTTGGCAAGGGGGGCCACATATATGTTGAAGAGTGTGGGGCTCAAACAGGAGCCCTGTGGCACTCCCTTATTGAGCTCCCTATGAGTGGATTTGTGGGAGCCCAGCCTAACCTCTTGGGAACGCCCAGACAGGAAGCTCTCCAACCACGCCAAAGCCTCTCCCTCTATTCCTACCTCCTTTAGGCGATGGAGAAGCACCTTGTGAGACACCGTATCAAAGCGGCGGAGAGATCCAGCAGCACCAGAATCATAGAGCAACCATCATCCAGTGCCATTTTGATGTTATTGGTCACTGTTTGAAGTGCTGATTCTGTGCTGTGGTTCGGCCTGAACCCAGATTGAGAGTAGTCCAGGCCTTCTGTCGCTTCAAGATGTTGAGAGAGATAGGTGTTCACGTGCTTCTCCGTGATCTTGCCCAAGTAAGGTAGGAGAGAGATGGGACGTAGGTTGGATAGGTCTGTCCAGGGAGATGATGCCTTTTTTCTTATCGGGTTCACCACTGCCTTTTTCCAGTCTGCCGGGACCTGGCCTGTCCCGAGGGAGATGTTGATCACTTCAAGTATGTGGGGACCTAATAACAGGATCAAAGGGCCAACCATTTTAGCTGGAATGAAGTCATTAGGGGATCCTGTTTTTATATGATTGCGGAGGGTAAGGAGCTCTGTGTGATTAATGAAAGGGAAAGACGTCAGAGAGGGTTTATTATATATGGTAGGGGTCGTGGTGGAGCAAGTTTTGGTGTTATTTTTGCTGATATTGTTGGCTGCTACTTTTCTTTCATAGATGGTGTTGATTTTATCTTCAAAAAATAAAGAGACTTTGTCGCACAGGTCCTGCGAAAAGTCATCAGCGCTTTCACATGCCGTAGGTTTTATGAAGTTTTGCAGAATATTAAAGAGTTCCTTAGAGCTGTTGCCTGCTTCTGCTATTTGTTGTGTTAATTGTTGTTTTCTAGCCAACTTTATATTTTTGTAGTATTCTGATTGGGCATTTAGAAAAGTTGTTCGACTATTTTCGGATTTTGTTTTCCTCCAAGCTTTCTCAGCTCGTCTGCATTTTTGTTTCTCTGCTCTCAATTCCTTCGTATACCAATTTTCTTGTTTTGACACTGGGTGTTGTTTATGTCTTTTTAGGGGAGCTATAGTGTCGATGGCTTTTTTAATAGATTCATTCAGCTTGGCTAAAGCTATATCTGCTGTATCAGATTCCAGAAAGTTGGGATCTATCCATGCTTCTTGAGCTGTGTTGGCATTAACTTTATGCCATTGGCGTCTCCAGGAGGGGGGGGGGAGGTGCATTCTTTGTGGGTCTCACAGGGGTTATTAGCGTGAATTCCAGCAAAGAGTGATCTGTCCATGATATACTTTTAGCCGGTGAGCAGATTATTTTGGTAGCGTTAGAAAAAATTAAATCAAGCATGTGACCTCCTATGTGAGTAGGTCCATGATTTTTTAGCTCTAAGCCCAGGTTCGAGAGATCTGTGATTAGAGCCGTGGATTCGGTCAACATTGGCCGGTCTACATGTATATTAAAGTCACCTAGAAGCAGACAATCTTCTTATGGCAGTTGGAGCTGTGCCTGTTGGAAGTGGAGGAACCTGTTTCTTTTTTCGAAAGAATGGATCAAGAAAATGTGTCAGAAGAGCAGCATGCAAGGAAAAGAAAAGTGAAATGTAGTGACCAGGAGTTGGAGATTCTAATAGAAGAGGTCACAGCGAGACAGGAGCAGTTGTTTGGCAAACAGTCCCTTAAGGTGCCTGAAGGGGTGGAAAAGGAAACTTTGTCTGGCAATACAAGCCAAAGTTAATGCAGTAGGTGTAGCACACAGAGACATCACCAACCTGCAGAAAAGATGGTATGATCTGCGCAGTCGTGCAAAAGAAAAAACTTGCGACCCGCATTAAGAATGCAGAAGGACTGGTGGAGGACCTCCCAAAGACAAGCCAAATACACCCCTTGAGGACCTTGTTGAAGGAACCCTTTCCACAGAAGCGGTGATTGGATTAATAGACATTGACACATCAGAGCTACCAAGAACTTCTCAAGGTAAAGATGCTTTCTGTGTTTTTAGATGTAATGTTTGTCTTTGCTGGCCATTCCAAACTACATCATAAGTGATGTTGGTTTGTTTCACCATCTGCTTCAATGTTTTACCTATGGATGTGTGTGCAATACTAATTTTCATAGTAGCTGCAATGCATCATGGTACTTGTAGTTTCTTCTTGACATATGCAGAAAACATTTGTTAATTGTGTTTTCCAAAAACAGAAAGAATGGAAAGGAAAGACCACTCGGTCGCCCCGAACGTATGGATGGGTGCCCCGATCCCCCGGGAAACCATTGTGGGCGGGGGGCGTGTCCCGGCTGGTATGCCCGAAGCGGCGTAGCCGGAGCACGCCCCTCCCGCCCAGAAGAGGTTGGCCCAGACACCCGCCCAGAAGTCCGTGCACGGATGGGCGTACCTGAGGTGGGCCCCCGCCCTCCCGCAGATGGATAAATAGAGCAGGAATCCAACGAAGCTTCCTCTTGTTCCAGTGCTCTGAAGGCTGCACCACTCGTCGCTCGTGAGCCCTCTAGGGAACAAGCTGCAATTTTTGAGAACTTGTAATCTTTGTTTTTCTCTTTCAGTATCTGGCGTGTGGAAGATCGAGTCACCCTTGCGGGTCAAATCGGACGAAGTGATCAAAGTCATGCCTGGCAAGAAAGCGGGAAAGAGCTCCGAGATGGAGAGGATGCTACGCACCTTGGTGAACCAAGTGGCGGTGATGGACAGAAAGTTGGGTAAAGTGGATCAGCTCGGTCATGGCTTAGCGGCCGTCAGGAAACAGGTGGCGGCCCAGAATGCCCCCTCGGGGCAGCCTAAAAGAGTCATAGGACCGGCCTTGCCGAACGTCGCCCCGGGGGATAAGGGTAAGAAGAAGAAGGGGAGGGCAGGTTCTGTTGAGGTCCCAGTCCCAGGGGTAACTCCAGCGAGTCCAGGAGCGGACATTCCCGTTGCGCTGGTGGATAGCCCGGTACCAGGACCGGATGGGTGTTCGCCAATTCCCGTGGTGATCACGCCAATGGGGATGACCAAATGTCCCCTGTACTGGCACTTCAGTTAGCAGCAGTATTACCATGGCTAAAGAAGGGAGCAGGGGGATCAGTGGCTGCGGGAGACCAGGCTGAAGAAGCTAGATTAATTATTGAGCAGTTGCGGCAGTCAAGGGATGCCTGGATGGCAAATGTACCTTCTATTCCCCCGCAGGTGGCGATGGGGGTCACGACTGACGGTCGGGTGAAGACAACGGACACGGCTGGGAAGATGGCTGAAGCCGGTAAGAGAGCGTTGCCATTGGTGGGGGAGGGTCCAGTACCTTCAAGGCGGGAAAGTTAATCGCAACACATTCCCATGGCTACAAAAGAGATGGTGTGTGGAGATAAGTATTTTAACATGTTTTCACTTTTGACTGACCATCGTGAGTTAGAATATGCAAAGACCCAGAAAGATCTATGGCACCCCAGAGTATGGCGGGCCAAGATGGCGGAATTCAGGGTCGATGAGACCATGGTGAACTGGGTCAGGGCCTTTTCTATTTTTACGGCAATTATTGGGGAGCGTAAACCAGAAGTGTTGACTGACTTAGCATGTTATCAGAACAGGATCATGAATTTCCATGCAATGTACGGGGGAAATGAATGGAAGGGTTACGATGTTACCTTTAGAAAAGCGAAGGAGTTTAACAAGGCCTTGACATGGGATTGTTTGGATACAGTGTCATGGCATGCTCAGCTCTTGCCGGGACCGGCGGGTACGTCGGTACCAAGCACAAGTGGCTCTGGGGCATTCCATCAGAAGCCGTTGCAGCCCTTTCGGGCGAGCGCCGGGGGGATCCCCATCCCAGGTCTGGTGGGAATGGAGGCAAACGGGGGGTTTGTTGGGGATTCAACAAAGGAACCTGTACCAGGCCTCAAGGAACGTGTAGGTTCCGGCATGCTTGTTCGGGCTGTGGGAATTCCTCACACCCGGAAACCAGTTGCCGATCCAAGACCAATGGCGCGGGAGGAAAGGGGGGATCCAAGCTGGATTGATGTGGTGCCTCGGGAGCAAACATCTTCGCCCGTTGATATCTTGGCTTTGACCCCCTGGCTTAACCGATACCCAGATCATGCGTCCGCCGGGACTTTGAGGAATGGCTTTCTATATGGCTTCAAGATCCCGGCGGGCAATTTTCGGGGGAGCCCCTCTGGTAAGAACCAGCTGTCTATTCAGCACAACCCGGCGGTGGCCGCCAGAAAGATAGCGAAAGAGGTTAGCTTGGGGCGAGTAGCAGGTCCATTTGTCTGCCCGCCAGTTGTGGAATTTGTGTGTTCCCCGTTAGGAGTGGTTCCAAAGAAAGACCCGGGGGAGTATAGACTCATCCACAATCTATCGGCCCCTAGGGAGGCCTCGGTAAATGAGGCTATTGACCCCGAGGTATGCTCAGTGAGATATGCATCGTTCGATGATGCAGTCGTTCTGTTGAATCGCCTGGGCCCCGGTGCATTGTTAGTGAAATCAGACATTGAATCTGCATTCAGGTTACTCCCGGTACACCCTCAGGACCAGCGCCTGCTGGGATTCACGTTTCAAGGGAAATATTACATGGATAAATGTATGCCCATGGGTTGTTCAATTTCATGTGCCTATTTTGAAATGTTTAGCTCCTTTTTGGAATGGGCGTTCACCGAGGCCACAGGGCATAGACAGGTGATGCACTATTTGGATGATTTCCTTTTCCTGGGCCCGGTGGGCACTCAGGACTGTGCACAAGCGCTGCAGGACTTCTGCACACTCATGCAGGATTTTGGGGTCCCATTGGCACCAGGTAAGACGGTGGGGCCATCTACCTCACTGGAGTTTCTGGGGATTGAACTAGACTCGGTGGAGGGGTGTTTCCGTCTGCCGGTTGAGAAGGTGGCCAAGTTCAGGGCTTCCTTGGTACGATGTCTCCAAAAAGAAAAGGTGACCCTACAACAGTTGCAACAGACAGTGGGTCAGCTTAATTTTGCCTTAAGAGTGATGCCGATGGCTCGCCCTTTCTCACGTTCCATAGCACAGGCTATGGTGGGCCTTAAGGAAGGACACCACCGCACTAGACTGTCGGCAGAGGTTTTCCAGGACATGCGCATTTGGTTGGCATTCCTGGCGGATTTCAACGGTCGAGTGGTGTGGAACAAACCCCCAGCCTCGTCGGACGAACTGGGATTGTGGACCGACTCGGCGGGGAGCGCGGGATTTGGCGCAATCTTTGGAAACCGGTGGTCGGCACAAACATAGCCGGCGTGGTGGCACTCAAGCGGTTTAACAGGTAACATTGGATTCTTGGAGCTATTCCCCATTTGGGTGGCTCTGATGGCATGGCCGGAAGACTTTAGGGACCGCTCAGTGGTGTTTTGGTCAGACAACATGACAGTGGTCGAGTGCATTAATCACCAGGCTGCACGCTGCAAGTGGATCTTAAGACTGTTGAAAGAAATTGTATTGCGATGCATGAGATTGAATGTACATTTTAGGGCAAGGCATCTGCCGGGTGTACTGAATAATGCAGCTGATGCACTCTCTCATTCACGCATGCAGGCTTTCAGGGGTTATCTACCCACAGCGGAACTAGTGGCAGCACCTTTCCCCGAAGCACTATGGCAGATCGGTGCCCCGGACTACAAGACCTCGTGGCAGCCAGTTTAGCGCCCAGCACGAGGAAAGCTTATGAAGGAGCGTTACGTTCATACTGCGCCTTTTTAGGGCCGGTAGGGGGGCATAGCTGGGGGCGGGAAGAGTCCTTGCTCCGGTTTCTGGTGGCACTTCATAAGGAAGGCGGATCGGCGGCAACCGCCAACAGGAATAGGGCTGCCATATCATTCATGGCACAGCTCCACGGGATACGGGACCCAACGGGTTCCTTCTTAGTCAGGAAGGCACTCCGCGGCTGGCAGCGCCTGGAGGGTCGCAGACAGGAAAAAAGGGACCCGATTGGGTTAGACAGATTGTCCTTGCTACTAGCGAAACTGGATGAGACATGCTCCTCGCCCAGTGAGGTAATTCTGTTCCGAGCGGCTTTCGCATTGGCATTCCATGGGGCCATGCGGGTAAGTGAACTCGTGGCGAGGAATAAGAAGGATGTGGGGGGAGGTCTATGCAGGGATCACGTCCAAATAAGGGGCGATTCTCTGCTGATCTCGATAGCCAGGTCAAAGACAGACCAGGATGCTTTGGGGAGTAGTGTGGTGCTGCAGCGCGCCCGGGGGAACCCCGGTTGTCCGGTAAGGTATTTGGAGGCCTACATGGCACAGAGGTTGACAACATGGGGGGGACCCTGCTTAGACACAAGGACGGCACCCCGTTGACAAGATTTCAATTTCGGAGGGTGCTGGCAATTACGATTGCAGCGGCCGGCTTGAACCCGTGTGATTTTGGGACCCACTCATTCAGAATAGGGGCCGCTACGGAGGCTACGGCTCGGGTCTGTGTACAGAGGAAGTGAAACAGTTAGGCCGTTGGTCCTCAAACTGTTTCAAGAGGTATGTGCGACTGCACATGTTGTAAAAGACTGATGAAATGCACTCACGCTTGTTATCTTTTGTTTGGATTACAGTTTCGCAAGCCTGTAACGCGGGGCGAAAATTGGGATCGGCCCAACACCAGAGGACCAGTGAGAAAGGATCACCGACTGGAGATCAAGTGGTATGGGTTGTGGGCCACTCATACGTGAGGCGTGCTGGGGACATATTCAAGGCAGGTCACGTGACTCACGCATCTGAGGAATATGGGTTCAGAGTGACCTTCCGTGGGGAAAGGAGGCCTCTGTTTTGACCAATTTCAGAGCTTTGTGGAGGAACTCTTAGGGCGGCACAGGTCACCGCCATCTGTAATCATAGTGCATCTGGATGGCAATGACTTGGTAAGACTGGGAAGACGGGTGTTAGTAGAGCACATATTGTCAGCAGTCAGTTGGTTGGCCAAGAGGCTCCCGGGGTGTACGATTGCCTGGTCCCACATGATTCCCAGAAGAATTTGGCGGGGGGGTTTGTCTGTGTCAGCGTTGAACCACTCGGTAAAGAGGGTCAACAACAAGATTGAGAAACTGTTTCGCTCCACTCATTTACAAAGAATTCCCCATGGGTGTATTCGGGGTGATCACTATTATTTGAATGATGGGGTGCACCTGTCCAGGGCTGGGAATGACTTACTCATAGGACACTTCGTAGCATGGCTAGTCGCATTGAGGAGACATGACCTTTAGGAGGTGTGGGGGGGCCGGATAGTCGGTCAACCATCCGGCCTGTGGCGGTAAGGTCATGATCAGTGAGCAGTGATTTCAAGGTCCCTGGGGGGCGCCACCCAGTATGGATGGGAGCGCCCGGGGGGAGGCAGCCATTGGCCCCTCCCACGGGGGCGGCACCCACTATGGATGGGTCGCCCAGGGGGAGACGGCCATAGGCCCCTCCCAGGGTGGAGACGGCTATATGCCCCTCCTACGAATTTCCCGGGGGCCGGATATCCGCTCCGGCGGAAGAGAGTGTGGGGAAGGGGGGGGAGTCCACGCTGTCCTTCTTACGGATACCTCGCACGACCTTAAGATGGCGTCGAGTGAAAGGGGGCCCTCACAACAAGGGAAGTTACAGTTGGCTGCGAGGGTAAAGTCCTCTGCGCATGCGCCACTCACACCGTGAGGGCGGGAATTTGGTAGTAGGGATCTGACACCGGTTAAGACCTTGCCGTTGGCCTTTAATGCTAGGTTGTACAATTTTAAGTTAGAATGTTATGCATTTTCAGGATGCTAGACTCGGCTAGGAAACCTTTGTATTAGAGATTTGTTAAGGTTAGCCAAAAACTTGTCTTCATCAAAATGTAATGGAAGTAAAATTGTACATGATTCATGAAACGTTTTAATTTAAAGTTTTAAATTTTGTTTCATATTTTAATAAATACGGCCGGGGGGTAAGGCCCCCCTGCCTTCCAAAAGTTCAAACCTGTGTCTGTCTCCTCCCATGGGGAATTGGTGTTGGGAGGGGTGGCGGGCATCCCGGCCCATATGGAAAGGGAAGACCACTCGGTTACCCGAACGTATGGATGGGTGCCCCGATCCCCCGGGAAACCATTGTGGGCGGGGGGCGTGTCCCGGCTGGTATGCCCGAAGCGGCATAGCCGGAGCACGCCCCTCCCGCCCAGAAGAGGTTGGCCCAGACACCCGCCCGGAAGTCCGTGCACGGATGGGCGTGCCTGAGGCGGGCCCCCGCCCTCCCGCAGATGGATAAATAGAGCTGGAATCCAACGAAGATTCCTCTTGTTCCAGTGCTCTGAAGGCTGCACCACTCGTCGCTCGTGAGCCCTCTAGGGAACAAGCTGCATTTGTTAATTGTGTTTTCCAAAAACAGAAAGAAATACATGTAGTAATAGGCAAGCAAAGTAGGCTGTAAACTTGTATTGGATATACAAATGAAGTACTTTATTTAATCAAAAAAACAAAATTGAGAGTAAGGGATTATGCTCATAAACGATGGACGAGAAATACTCCTGATCCCCTGGTCACGAATATTCGAAAAACAAATGAAGGAGTATCACCCGATGAGTAGGTAGAAGGTTTTCCAAACGTGGAATCAATATTCCTTGTTAAAAAAACCCTCACTCACCACCTATGTGTTAGTGGTGTATTGGTCCAGTGACCAATACACCACTAACACATAATTGAGATACGTAGGTCGTAAGTCCCCTTCCAGTATCTCACCCCTTATTTTAATATTGGCCAGTTGCTTTTTTCAATAAAACTCATTTATAAAGCCATAACCAGGACAATTTTTAACACTGTATTTTTCCTATTGCACTTACACTTCACAGCCTGCTCCACTGTAATCCAGGTGTCGAAGCACACCCTGGTGACGCTAGGCCACCAGGGTGGACCCCGATGATGAAGCATGTCACCACTAGGTGGTGAGTGAGGGGTTTTTTAACAAGGAATATTGATTCCATGTTTGGAAAACCTTCTACCTACTCATCGGGTGATACTCCTTCATTTGTTTTTCGAGTACTTTATTTAATGCAACATAAAGTACATTTCACACATAGTAATCCAATTTTTGCACTCTTTCAACCATAGATGCAGACCTGGACACACATTTCATAGACTTTGCTGAGTCTTTCACTGGGGATTTGCTTAATTCAGTTGAAAATTGTTCTGTAGCATCCTCACCAACAGTCCAGAGAAGTAATCCACGTCACAGAGTACGTCAACTTCCAGAGTCAGAAAGCGATGTACCACAAAATGATGTTGGTCAAGTCCAAAATACTCCACAAAACCCTGCTCCTCCGCAATGACAGCTTGCCAGACGTCATAGATTGCAGCAATTTTTCAGGCGCAGGACACGTCATGGGCAGCGCAGATCAAATAATGATGATGACACCAGTACCAGTGTGGTAGAACTGAAGCTTTTAAAAATTCAGCGTCTGCAAGGAAAAGACATTAGGGTCATTAAAAGAAAAATGAATACCATCACTGTTGATTTCAGCTCCATTAGTACAAGTTTATCACAAATTTCTGCACTCATGGAAAATGCACACATCGTGTCCTCAGAAAAACTGGACAGAATAGCAGCTTCCATGGATTCAATGTCTGCAACAATGCAGGCACAATATTTATTACAGTCAAAAAGGTCAAACCGGTCTTTCATCTCTATGAAATCATGTAGTAGGGCAATGAATAGAATGTGCATGGCCACAACACAGCTTATCAAGAATGCAGTTGCCATGCAGAAGGGCCTGACAAAGTGCTGTGATGATGTTTCCAGAGGAATGTCCTCAATCATGACTTTAACTAATAACATGCAACTTGTGAGAAATAGTGAAATACTTTTGGAACGGGAGGTCGGTTATGGTGGGGCAGATGTAGCAGAGCAAGGGAGTAGTAGCCAAGTTGTTGAACCCCGCAACAATAGGAAAAGTGGCAAAGGAACCAGCATGACCAAGGGCACTGACAATGTCACAAGTAAAGCCTTAGGGGTGAGAGGTAGAAGGAAATAGCATGTTACCTAAAGTGACATGATACATTTGTCATCATAAGAGTTATGCTTTTCAAAAGTTTACAATAAGTCAATATATGTACGTTTACTTTATCCAAGAGCCAGTATGATGTCTACATGTTTTTTTCACTGCATTTCAAATTAACCTTAATAAACAGAACATGTCACAAAAATATCAGCATTGTAAGTGTCATACCTGTGTTAAAAGTAATGTTTTGTGATCTCTGCCCTCTTTCTCCTTCCCTCTGCAGCGTCTGGTCCATGTATTCTGGCTTGGGGTTGTTGGGGTTGGTTGTCATTGTTTTGCAAGACATCCTCAAAATCCAATTCAAGTCCTCTCTTATTTGCTACGTTGTGCAGCATGGCACATGTTGCTACAATCTTACAGCACACTTCAGGGCCATATTGTAAGGCACCTCCTGTTTTATGCAGTATGCGAATTCTAGATTTCATTACTCCAAAAGTTCTTTCAATGACATTGCGTGTTGAAATATGGGCATGGTTGTACTGTTGCTCTTTGCGAGTAGTAGGAGTCAGATAGGGTGTGAGTATGAATGATCTGACACCATAAGCACTATCACCTACAGTACAAGAAAAGTTGGAATACAAGCTATTAGTGTTAATGCTAAGTATTATTTCACTACTTAAATATTTTACCATGAAAATCACTTACCAAGCAAATAACCATCACCAAATTCTCCAGCCAGCAGTCTACCATGAATAGCACTGTGGTGTCTAAAAATGTAGGAATCATGGGCACTCCCAGGGAAGCTAGCAACTAGATCAGTGATAATAGTTTTGGAGTTACATATAGCTTGAATGTTGAGGGAATGGTAACATTTCCTATTGCGGAAAGTGTACTCATTGTCAGAAGGAGGACAAATAGGAATATGTGTGCCATCTATGCAGCCTATGACATGTGGGAAATGTGCCAAGTTGTAAAAGTCTAACTTGGTTTGAAGCAATTCCTACGCAGTTGTAGGGAATCTAATGTAATGCCTTATCCTAATCAACACAACATCTAGAAAATTATTAAAAAACCTAGACAGTGAACTCTGGGAGACCCCATCAGCAATGGCAATGACACCCTGGAAAGACCCAAAGGCAAGAAGGTACAGCGAACAAAGTACCTGAACATGAGTAGGAATGGCTTGGGTCCTACGTGTCTACCTCTGCAAAATTTGGTCCAAATCTGCAATCAACTCTAAAATAGAATCACCATTGAGCCTATATTTATCATATATCTCTGGCTCTGTCTGCCCTAATAAAGTTATGCGCAATCTAAAAATTCTTTCACTAATCATCCTTCTCCTCCTAGCAGCTCTCAACCTCATCCTACGTGCAAATACAATGACTGCAGCCATAGTGAATGGATGTAAGATGCATTGGTGTTCCCCTTATATGCCTTTATAATCACTTTCACCTGATGCAATGTTAGTAAAAAAAAAATACCACCAGCTCAGACCTCTTCTAAAAATAAGAATTGCAATTTGCGATTTCTAAAAAAATCGCAAATTGCAATTTTTCATGCATGCACTTTTTCGTAATGAAATTGTGATTCCTTATTTTTTGCGAATAAATTTAGAAATCGCAAACACTATAGCGATTCCTAAATTTGCGAATTGGACTTTGACATTGATTTATCCCAAAATTCAATTTTGCATTCGCAAACGACCGATTTCTGCGAATCGCACCGTTTGAGAATGCAAAAACAAATGATGCATGTGCCCGCACGTGTTTTTCGACATGTGACAGTAGGCCCCATCCCTTCTTTTAAGTCATTTTTTTTTTGTCCTCATTTGCCACTTAATCGATCCAGGGGCATTCGTACCGCTGGACCCAGTAGCCTTTTTAAGGTACCCGTCAATTTTCCCTGAAAGGCTGGTCTGGTGTCGCAGCTGAGAAATAGAGCCCAAAACGATCTAGCTCCAGTACACACCCGATATGGGCTGATCGTCCAATTTAGCTATGGCTAGGGGCGCCTCCCATTGGACATGGAGACTGAGGCTTAATCATTGGACCCGGGGAAAAAATAACCACAAAAAAAAAAAACCCCGGTCCTAACTGTTCCGACTCCACTAAATTAAGAAATTCCAAAATCTCACTGTTCGGGGACTACATGTTCTGGCCAAATCTGCTTTTGATGTGATGTAAAGTGAAGACAACCACTCAGCATGAGTTGGTGGGTTGATGTTAACCCAGTTTTTGCAGATTTGTCTTCTTGCTAATAATATAGCGTAGTATAGGAACTCTCTTTCTAATCCTTTGATATTATCACTCAGTCCAAAAATACGTGGTGACCTTGCTTAAGGACTCGCTGAAATTAGAGATGTCAGAAGCAGACTTGGAAACTGACATACAAAGAGTTCATCGAAACCCATTTCGCTTAAATCCAAGTAGGTCCAAACCTAGGAAGATTCTAGTAAACTTCTTGACATATACAACCAAGGAAACGATTCTCACCCTAGCACTCAAAGCCAAAACTCTGCAGACCTCAGATTTTTCCTTTGAAATAAGATCTGACCTATCTAAAACCACTTTAGATAGGCAGTGGGAGCTAGGTCAACGTATAGAAAAATGTAGAGCTTTGGGAGCTACTGCGCAAATGCGATTCCCTGCCTTCTTAAAAATTAAGTTTAACAACAAAATGTATAATATCAAGACACCTCTTGAGGAGGACAAATTATTAGTCTCCATCAGTGAATTTTCCCACACTCCTAGATAATAAAGATATTCACATAAATAAATAAAAAACATTTGTGTCCCCTGTATCAAGGAAAAAAAATGTAGATATGAAAAAAATATATATATATATATATGTATATATATATATATATATATATATATATATATATATATATATATATATATATATATATATATATATATATATATATATATATATATATATATATATACATATATATAGAAATATCTGTCAATATATACATATAGAAAGAGTATGCACAATAGCCAAAATAAAATAAAAGGGGGAGGCACTTAGATCAGCACATAACATTAAAAAAAAAAAAAAGGGGGAAGTAAGATATCCACAAAAAAAAAAGAAAATAAGGGGATTTACCTTCCTGTGAGCCCTCGCCAAAGGAAGCGCTGTCCCTGATTGCTGCCTGATCTTCCTGCAACGCCTCGCGGCCCCCGCTTCGCGGGCGCCGCTCGCAGGCGAGTCTCACTTTTGGAGAACTATCCCTTCCAAGCCACTACTTGTGCTTTGTGCACCAACGCGCCCTGTGGATCCAAACAGCCTGCTGACAGGGTAGAGGCGGGACTGCGAGGACCAGCATTCCGAGCGGCGGAGATCGGCCGCAGCTGGTCCTCTTCCCGCCCCCTCCTCCTCTCTTCAAAACCTCTGGGGAGTGAGTCTTGCCCTGTGAGCCCTCGCCAAAGGAAGCGCTGTCCCTGATTGCTGCCTGATCTTCCTGCAACGCCTCGCGGCCCCCGCTTCGCGGGAGCCGCTCGCAGGCGAGTCTCACTTTTGGAGAACTATCCCTTCCAAGCCACTACTTGTGCTTTGTGCACCAACGCGCCCTGTGGATCCAAACAGCCTGCTGACAGGGTAGAGGCGGGACTGCGAGGACCAGCATTCCGAGCGGCGGAGATCGGCCGCAGCTGGTCCTCTTCCCGCCCCCTCCTCCTCTCTTCAAAACCTCTGGGGAGTGAGTCTTGCCCTGTGAGCCCTCGCCAAAGGAAGCGCTGTCCCTGATTGCTGCCTGATCTTCCTGCAACGCCTCGCGGCCCCCGCTTCGCGGGTGCCGCTCGCAGGCGAGTCTCACTTTTGGAGAACTATCCCTTCCAAGCCACTACTTGTGCTTTGTGCACCAACGCGCCCTGTGGATCCAAACAGCCTGCTGACAGGGTAGAGGCGGGACTGCGAGGACCAGCATTCCGAGCGGCGGAGATCGGCCGCAGCTGGTCCTCTTCCCGCCCCCTCCTCCTCTCTTCAAAACCTCTGGGGAGTGAGTCTTGCCCTGTGAGCCCTCGCCAAAGGAAGCGCTGTCCCTGATTGCTGCCTGATCTTCCTGCAACGCCTCGCGGCCCCCGCTTCGCGGGCGCCGCTCGCAGGCGAGTCTCACTTTTGGAGAACTATCCCTTCCAAGCCACTACTTGTGCTTTGTGCACCAACGCGCCCTGTGGATCCAAACAGCCTGCTGACAGGGTAGAGGCGGGACTGCGAGGACCAGCATTCCGAGCGGCGGAGATCGGCCGCAGCTGGTCCTCTTCCCGCCCCCTCCTCCTCTCTTCAAAACCTCTGGGGAGTGAGTCTTGCCCTGTGAGCCCTCGCCAAAGGAAGCGCTGTCCCTGATTGCTGCCTGATCTTCCTGCAACGCCTCGCGGCCCCCGCTTCGCGGGAGCCGCTCGCAGGCGAGTCTCACTTTTGGAGAACTATCCCTTCCAAGCCACTACTTGTGCTTTGTGCACCAACGCGCCCTGTGGATCCAAACAGCCTGCTGACAGGGTAGAGGCGGGACTGCGAGGACCAGCATTCCGAGCGGCGGAGATCGGCCGCAGCTGGTCCTCTTCCCGCCCCCTCCTCCTCTCTTCAAAACCTCTGGGGAGTGAGTCTTGCCCTGTGAGCCCTCGCCAAAGGAAGCGCTGTCCCTGATTGCTGCCTGATCTTCCTGCAACGCCTCGCGGCCCCCGCTTCGCGGGAGCCGCTCGCAGGCGAGTCTCACTTTTGGAGAACTATCCCTTCCAAGCCACTACTTGTGCTTTGTGCACCAACGCGCCCTGTGGATCCAAACAGCCTGCTGACAGGGTAGAGGCGGGACTGCGAGGACCAGCATTCCAAGCGGCGGAGATCGGCCGCAGCTGGTCCTCTTCCCGCCCCCTCCTCCTCTCTTCAAAACCTCTGGGGAGTGAGTCTTGCCCTGTGAGCCCTCGCCAAAGGAAGCGCTGTCCCTGATTGCTGCCTGATCTTCCTGCAACGCCTCGCGGGTGCCGCTCGCAGGTGAGTCTCACTTTTGGAGAACTATCCCTTCCAAGCCACTACTTGTGCTTTGTGCACCAACGCGCCCTGTGGATCCAAACAGCCTGCTGACAGGGTAGAGGCGGGACTGCGAGGACCAGCATTCCGAGCGGCGGAGATCGGCCGCAGCTGGTCCTCTTCCCGCCCCCTCCTCCTCTCTTCAAAACCTCTGGGGAGTGAGTCTTGCCCTGTGAGCCCTCGCCAAAGGAAGCGCTGTCCCTGATTGCTGCCTGATCTTCCTGCAACGCCTCGCGGCCCCCGCTTCGCGGGAGCCGCTCGCAGGCGAGTCTCACTTTTGGAGAACTATCCCTTCCAAGCCACTACTTGTGCTTTGTGCACCAACGCGCCCTGTGGATCCAAACAGCCTGCTGACAGGGTAGAGGCGGGACTGCGAGGACCAGCATTCCGAGCGGCGGAGATCGGCCGCAGCTGGTCCTCTTCCCGCCCCCTTATCCTGCCTAGTCTTTATAATTTGCGTGGGTAACGCGCACGCGGGACGCGCGCGGGGCGACCACCGGGGCGAAGACCGGGCAAAGAGCGGGCCGTTTAAGGCCGTTCAAGGACGGCAGAGGACGGCCCAGGCCCTGAATCCCTGTTTTTTTGCCCTGAGATCATCAATCAGGTAGGCCGTTGCTATTCAGCCTTTCTTGAGGCCATAGCCACCTGACACTTGGTATAGCCTGTCCATCGCTAGCGACAACTATGCGCCACAAAACAAGAAGCTGCACCAAAAAAGCTGCAGAGGTAGCACAAGTGACTGGCCCCATTGACCTCTTTATCTCACGGGTAACAGAGACAATTGACAAGAGCATTGTACTTCTAGAGAAAAGAGTCTCTCTCGACCTCATGGAGGCCAAGCGCTCTTCCCTGGGCTCCCTCGTAAATGCGCATTCACCTTCCCAGCAAGTCTTGAATAATTGCTCCCTGCCCTTGCCCTTAGCTACTATGGGCACTGTTACAGTACCGAGTGCCGTCGACTTGTCGGTTACCTATTCAGACTCGGATCCGTCCTTTGTGGATCTGGAGGCGACCCCAGACCTAGAAGCCTGTCGGACACCCAGAGAGACGGAGCCGGACCTGGATGGGTTAACTACAAGGTCGACCGCTTACGTGCCCAGCGACTCCAGGGATAAGGCTACTTGCATTCCCTCAAAAGTAATAGCTAAGCCCAAAACCAAGGAGTCTAAATTCAAATCTAAAGAGAAGACCAAAACTAAAGCTAGCAACCATAATCTGGTGACACCTATTTCACACACAACGCCTGGCATTCCATGCTGGGTTGAAAATATGGTCACGGACCTCAAGCATGATCTTGAAACTACAATAGTGACCCAAATCAAACCCTTGATCTCTAAACTGGATAGATTAACATCTCTCATTATTACTAAATGGCCCAATAAGATCAATGAGTCTGGGACTATCCAGCAACAAGGGCATAGAGAACCACCACCCAATCCCCAACCACCAACTAAGGTCATCAAGCCCACAGCTGATAAAGCGAAAAACCTTCCACCATCCAAAGAGCAATCAGCAACACATCTTCCCCACTTTGCAAAAAATCTTGCTCAACCATCATTAAAAGTAGCGAGCAGCTCCTTACCCGCTCAGCAACCAGCTGCTATCACTCCCCAAGTCTTGGACCCTAAAGGAAAACCCACGAACATCCCAGCCCCCCATGCTACTAATAATCCTGAAGTCCCTAAGCCAAGGCAGACTCGTTTTAAGTCTATTAGTCTGCCACGAGAAGTCTCCCCTTTTGTGGTTGTGTTGACTGCTGTCCCCCCACTGAAGGAAGGAGTTAGAGAGACTTATGTAGAGCTTAGAAATAAATGTGCCCAGTGGCTTCAAATACATAGACCATTACCCAGTAGTATGAGTGGGGAAATTCTTACTGTGCGTAGAGGTGATTGGGTGGGTAGGAGCAAGAAAACAATACCAGGGGATGTAATTACTGTCAACTTTAGGGATGTGGGGGCTGCGACTTTTATTTGTAATGCCCCTAACAGCGGCCCAGCCACCCAGATTAAACCACTCCCCCTGTCTTACTTCCTCCCCAACTCGACACGACCCAACCTCCACCGACCAAGTAACCTAGGGCTTGCATGTCCCCCTCAATATGCCTCTAACCATTGGCAACAACCGCCCAATTTTCCATCTTTTGTCCCACATCATGCTGGTCTCCAGTGGCAACAACCCTTCCAGCCCTTACCTCCTCCTTTTTTCCAACCCACCCAGCAGTGGCAACAACCTCCTCAGCCACTATTTTCCAATCAGCAATGGCAACAGCCATGGCAGGATCCGTCTCCATCCCTGTCTTTCAACCCTTCCTATACACAGTTTGCCCATCCAAATAGGTTCTGTGTTTTGGATGAGGTCGATTGACTTTCCCCTAAGGGAGGATTAGATATTAACCTCCCTAGTGATAACATCAGTTTCAAGGATCCTGTGCCGGAGTCAATTCTCCCTATTAACTTAGAGGTGCTATCACCCATACTAACTAGGGACAGCGGTGATCCATGTAACCACCAAGGTACTGCGATCCAAGATGGAAACTTAGCACAGGGCAAGTTAAAGATCCTTAGTTGGAACCTTGCTGGGATTTCAAGGAAATTAGGCCTCCCAGAGTGGAATGCCCTGGTCGATGCCCATACAATTTGTATATTTCAAGAGACGTGGGCCATTGAACCATTACATCGGGTGGGGTTTGTCACTATTTTTACTCCAGCAGTAAAATCTAAGGTAGGGAAGGGGCGGCCATCGGGGGGGCTTATCATTTGGATAAGTATCCTCCTAAATTGTAGGATAATCACCAAGAAGCCAAGAAGCCCGGATATTCTTGGTGTCTCACTATTGGGCCTACGGGGAAGCATGATTCTCGACCTTTATAATGTATATATTAGGGGAACCAAAAACGGGTGTATCTCACCTACAATGTTGGAGCTCGAAGCTCAGTTAGGAGAGCAAAGTGGACCTGGGCATATCCTAATAGCAGGGGATTTTAATTGTACATACGAACCACTTCCCCTAGAAGGAGTACCAGACCTAGGAGAGGAGGACAGTAGATGGGGTATTCCAGCCCTCTCTATCCCCCCCATCAAACGCTGGACTCGCAGTGCAATCCACCTAAATGCACTCACATTGGAGTTCGGCTTAAGAGCTGCCAACGGTCGCACTCGTTCTGACTTGCAGGGTGCTCCCACATTCAACAGAGTTGGTCAATGCACACGGATTGACTATATTCTGCTGGACAGGGGCCTCTGGAGCCATGTTGACGACATGGTTATCACCAATACAATAGAGAGCGACCACAACCCACTCTCTCTATCGTTAAAAAATCCTTGGCCCGCCAAAGTATCACCAGTCCCTTCGAGTCACCAACAGGGGATTACTGTTGCCACTTGTGGCAGGCGCCTAAAGTGGAGTAAGATCATGTGCAATGCCGATAAACTATCAGCAATAGATGAAGTGGTTAAGGTCATGCAAGCCGAAATTGGCTCGATTGACCAAACTATAGCAGCAGATGTGGCCACCACTACATTCGAAACTGCTGTAAAACTCATAGGGGACCTCCTTTGGGTCCAATTGCCCCCAGGGAAACAAAATTCTTTACCAAAAGCTAAAGGCAAACACGATTGGTACTCGGCAACGTGCAGGAAGGCCAAATCTCGCCTAATAGAGGCAGTTAAAGGGAAGTCCCCCCCACTAATCCAAATTGCTAGAAGAGACCATAAAAAGGCCTTACAGGTTGCTAAAAGGGAGTGGGAGGATGCCTACTGGCTAACCCTCAAGGAAGCCAGCTTGAAAAAAGACTCTAAATCCTTTTGGGACGCCATAAGGGCACGAAACAGACCGGATTCTGATCTCATAACCTGCAATATCCCGGGGCAGGTATGGGAGGCCCATTTTGCCAAACTTTATTCCTGTCATAATGATTTGAACGGGAGAGGGTCTGCCCAATCCCTCCCTTATATTAATTATATTCTTCTCCCCAGTGATCCTGAATTCACACAGAAGGAAGTAGAATATGCTATTAATTCCATCATACCACAGAAAGCTGCAGGACCTGATGGCATCCCGGGGGACTTGCTAAAATCTGATGTTGCTACTTGGGGCAAATTAATCCACTCCCTCCTTCTCGCCATTTGTAGGGGTGCCCCCATTCCTGCGTCATGGAAGGGGGCAGAGGTAGTTCCCATCCATAAGAAAGGCCCAAGGGATGACCCGTCCAATTATAGGCCGATTAGCTTGCTAGATGTAAGCCAAAAAGTTGTTGGTAAAGTTATTCTACTCAGGATACTTAACTGGGTAGATGAAAATAAAATACTTACCGACTTCCAGGCCGGTTTTAGAGTAGGCACTGGTACGATAGAGCAGGCCTTTAGGCTTATGATGATCTACTGGAAGGTGGTAGTGATAGGCAAGGGCAGTCTTTATCTCGCTTTTATCGACCTAAAGACTGCCTTTGACCTTGTCCCTCGGGACTTGCTGTGGAGGGTCCTGGCTAATATGGGGCTCCCACAGTACTTACTATCCCTACTAGTTAGGCTCCATCAGGACAGCTTTGCCCAAATTAGGTGGGGTTCTGGAGGGGAGAAAACGGGCTGTATTCCGGTCGAGAGAGGGGTCCGCCAGGGATGTGTGCTGGCTCCCACCCTTTTCTCCTTGTACATTAATGGGGTGGTTGAGCATTTACTGAAACTTCCATCTGACGAACCATCCCTGGCGGGGGTTCGTGTACCGACCCTTCTCTTTGCGGACGACACGCTCCTAATCTCCAAAACACCTATGGGGCTACAGAAACTCTTGGATAATTTCCAATCCTTTTGCACTGATCGGGGTTTGGTTATAAACACCAACAAAACAAAATACCTTGTTCTTAACCCCCCCAAACAGCAAGTGCGTCCCCCTATTTTAAACACTGAGACCCTGGAAAGGGTGAAAGTATTTGACTATTTAGGGATACGCATCTCAGACAAAATGGATTGGACTCCTCATCTAGACAAGATGCTGCTAAATCACAAAAGGATCACAGGTGCCCTATTGAGGGAGCAACGTTCCAGTTCGTTGAAACCAATAGGAACAGTCCTAGAGATCTATGCCGCCAAGGGTGTTAGCTCTGCACTTTACGGAGCTGAACTCTGGGGCTTTGCATCTTCATCAGCTCTCCAAAAATCCGAGAATAATTTCTGCAGACAAATAATGTCCCTTCCTCAAAGCACCCCACTCTTACCCTTATTTATGGACATTGGCTGTACCCAGATTGGCGAAATTGCGAAATTTCGCCCTCTCTTGTTATGGGCCCGTATTTGGCGGGTAGAAGAACTTAGTGCCTACGCCAGAGGCCTGGAAGAAATAATGGGCTCACCACATTGGGCCAGAGTCAAATGGTTAACAGATATGAAATCTTTACTGTTGAACTTGGGCCTTTTGGACTGTTGGTCAAGCAGAACTTCTCCACCAAAACAAGTACTTAAAAATCTTTATCGGGATTGGATCTGCTCCCAAAGGCATTCTAGCACATCAATTGGCAGGCTTACTGAGGACTTCCTGAAGTTTAAAGACATTCCCATGCGAGAACCCTATTTAGATATAATTGGGAAACCGTTTGCAAGATCTTTGTATTTTAAATTCAGAACGGGTACCTTGCCATTGAACACTTTTACTAAAACATGGAACTCCTGTCCTTACAAAACTGACCTGTGCCCTTCTTGTCTAGTCCATTCAGAGACATTGGCTCACTTCCTATTTGTCTGTAGCGAATATGCCAATCCAAGAAGGGTTTGGTTGAAGAACCTGTGCCAGCAACTGGGAACTAGGAGCCATGATGCGGCAATCAGGATACTTGTTTCGGACAGTCATGTACCCTATGTCTGTGCCTTAGCCAAATTTCTATTCTGGGCTTGGGCTATTCGAGCCAGAAAGCTTAAAAACCTTGTTTAATCCCTTTTTAAACCATATTAACTTTAGCAAATGTTGTATTTCTTGCTATTAACTGGATATGTCTAACTAATTTTATTATGTATTAATTCTTTTTAAACTTGCTTTTATGATAATGAAATTTTATCGAAATAAAGCTTTTTGACTTGACTTGATTTACCTTCCTCCTTCTCCTCTTGCACTTGCATATCTTCCAATATGATCAAAGGATCGACTGACCGATAGTCTAGATAAATGGGGCTCCATATAGTAGTATGTCGGGGGCGACAACCTGGCCAGCCATCTGCCAGAGTTAGTAGGGAGGGGTTTTCCAGGGGAGGGAGGGGGGTGGTAGTGGGGGTAAAAGTACAAAAAAGTCCTCAGAACCAAAACTTCAAAAATCGAAAATCTATCGATTCCAGGGTCTACAGTATAAGAATGGTCAAGATCCAAACTAATAAAGGATATATAATAGAAGGTCGAGCAAAGAGAAAACCAAAAACTATTAAAGGGAGAATGGGTAAAGAGAGGCAAGGGACGGTTAGAGAGAAATGAGAGACATTAAGTTTCTCTCCTGGAACATAAACGGGCTGCGCGTACGAGGGAGAAGAAATAAAATCATGCAGTACCTCAGAGACTCGCCCGCGCAGATTATAATGATCCAGGAGACACACTTAAACAAAAAAGAAATTTCAGATATTTAAAAAAAATTAAGATGGGTTGATAAATTTGTTTCCACGGACCACAATGCCAGCATCCGTGGTTTAGCTATCATCTTTAAAAAAGGCGCTAGAGCCCAGATTGCAGACTTGAAGGCAGATCCAAATGGGAGATGGATAATAGCTAATGTCCAGTTAGATCTTCGGAGATTTACCCTAGTAGTTTATTACTGACCTAACCAAAGATGACCCCTCTTATATAAATACAATACAAAATCATCTGATAACCATCACCAATCCAATAATATGGTCGGGTGATTTCAACCTAGTATTAGATCCTAAATTAGATAAATCCCACAGTTCTAGGGCAATAAGTACAACAAATCAAGAGAAACATTATTGCGCTGTATTTCTAATTTGGGAGTTGAAGACTTCTGGAGACAGAGAGCTGGGAAAACATTGGGGGTTTCGTATCATAACCATAAGTATAGGCATAAATCCCAAATTGATTATGCCTCATTTAGCTTCTCTCTAAAAGACATGATAAGGAACATCACATATTTACCATCCACTTATCGGATCATTCTGCTATAATTTTCTCGCTAACAGTAGACTGCGAACACAGCTTTGCCACATGGTCCTTCGACCGTACTCTTCTATTAGAGGAAACGGAAAGGGAATATCTTATATCCGAGACCACTGCCTTCTTAGAGTTGAATTGAGACTCGGCCCCATTGGTTAGTGTGTGGGAGATGTGGAAAGCGTATATTAGGGATTGCATCACCAATAGGGCATCTTACAGGAAAAAGAAGTATAGAGAGGAACTACGGTCGATATAGCAAGATCTGGCAAAACTGCATTTAATAGATCAAGTACCCTCCACCAACTTAGATAAGAAAAAAGAGCTAAAGGATAAATTAGACACACTATTACAGGAGAGAATAAACAAACGTTGGCAGGCTAGTAAACTCTCCCACTTTGAATATGGCGAGTCAGCAGGAAAGTTATTAGCCTGGAAAAAAAAAGCTGACCAGGTTAGGAAACACATGAAAGAAGTGAGAGTGGTTGGAGAATCAAATACCAGGGAAACTGATACAGAGATTGGTGAAGCCTTCAGCACCTTCTTTCATAAAATTTATACTGACGAAATAACTGATAATATCGATAACATTGAGGAAAGAAACAATTGGCTGGAAAAGATGGACCTTCCCGAGCTAAAAGAGCACCAGAGCGAGAATCTAGACAGGGAGATAATCCAGGGGGAAGTTGAAAGTACCATTAAGAAGCTAAAACAGGGATAAGCCACAGGACCGGACGGGATTCCGGGTGAATTATATCGGGTCCTTAACTCCACACTTACCCGATACTGATGAAGCTATTTAATGGTATACTATTAAAAGGAGAGACACCACCTAGTTGTTGGGGAGAAGCAAACATTGCCTTAATCCTAAAATCAGACAAAGACCCAACGGATTGTGGTTCTTATTGTCTAATCTCGCTTCTAAACAATGACTATAAGATCTTTTCGTCAATTTTGGCCGTTCGTTTGGGAAGCGAGATTGGAGGTATCATACACCAGGACCAAAAGGGGTTTATAAGAGGCCCACAACTTGCCGACTTAACATACGATCTAGTTGGAGCTATAGACATCACCTCAACATTTGCTTTACCTCTTGCAATCATGACTCTCGATGCAACAAAAGCATTCGATAGAGTAAACTGGTCCTATTTACATGCAGCTATGGCAAAGTTTAAAATAGGTCCTAAATTCCATGGAACGATAGGCCTATTGTATAAAAACCCTAAGGCAAGTGAGGTAATAGAAATTTTCAGGTAGCTAATGTGTACCCCCACTCGCACCCTATCCATGCACCCATGTTCCATGTATGTTGTGTAACTTCTGTTCTATACATGCTAGAGAGACGCAAATACATTTGCGTCCATCCTTAATATGTTAGCTATCCAACCATACCAAGAAATCCTGTTAATTGTGTTCCTAAGCATACGGTGCCACCGTCTTTATGTGATGCACTTCTGAAATTCGCACACGTTTTCTCCATGTTTCCGGGCCCAGTCGAGCTAGGCCCTAAACGAGGCCTCTCTGCCTCATCTCTCCTGTCTCCGAGAGCTGTACGCATCCCTGACCCCTGCCTTACTTCCTGCCAGCGCAGCGGTGCCCGGCTCGGCCTGGACTGCCTGCCAAATTCTTGTTTTGCCTACAGGTATCTGCTCAACCTCCTCGAAAACACATTCCAGTATAGTGAAATGGGTAAACATAATCCCGGCTGCAGAGCAAAGGGCCCGGCCTTCCTGTCCTCCTTGCAAGTGATTTACTGAACCCGTTACCATGGTAGGCCCATGGCTCCGCGCATTACACCAAGACATGTATGCATGCACTAGCTTTTAGTATTGAATGGCCCCTGCACCGAGAGACCTTTTACTCCAGACATTACATCCACCAAACATCAGATATCAGATACGCCATAGGTACAGGTTGCCCTGACACTCCAGACACCAGTCTCCTCCACTAGTGCTAAAGTCAAAGCCCCCAGTTTCACGTCATACTAGTTGCACGCGCATATAGGGGAAGGGTTTCTGCTGATTCTGCAACTCTTTTCTATGCACCCACCCACATGTGACGTATCTTGTGATGTTTCTCTGACATGTACAGTGCACGCCCATGTGTACGCCTCTTTTCACGCCTCATCTTACACACATGTGTTCTTGTCTCTCTCTTTTCACCTGTTACGCCTACTGTATTGGATTCAATTGTAAAGTATTACTATATATAATGTGTAATGTTAATAAAACGTTGACTGTCCCTTCCTGAACTTTAGAGGTGAGGGAACATGATGCTCCATCCTTGAGGATAATTCCATTAAAGCCCGTATGACTCAGATACCACGGACTCTGCCTCTCTTTTAAATGAGCTGTCTTGTATTGATAATTATACGGTAAAATGCATAGGTAAAATATATTTACCACACAAGTTTGATAATAAACGGTACATGCACAAATCCCTTCCAAATTTCGAGAGGAACTACATGGGTGCTCTCTTTCCCCCCTATTATTTAACATCTATCTGGAACCATTTGCTCACTCCATAAGAGAAGACCCTAACATCCCTCCCTTTTCATTCTCAGGGTGGGAAAAGAAAGTCGGGATGTATGCTGACGACATTCTTATTTATACTACAGACCCGACACAGGCCTTCCCTAGGGTAATCCAAAGCGCAGAGGAATTTGGAAAGCACTCAGGCTATGAAATTGACGCAGGGAAGACGGAGATAATGGCCTGGAACATCACCAATATTCAGCTTTCTCTAAAATCTTCAATGCGTTACTTGGGCATAAGAATCACCAAATACCTAACTTTTTGGCTCAGAACAACCTAGATCGCGTTTCACACGAAGCAAAAACATTATTGAAGTCTTGGTCATTTTTACCTCTCACCATCTATGGAAGGACCAGCTTAGTAAAAATGTCCATTCTCCCGAAATACACTTTTCTCTTTAACACAATTCCTTTAATATTTGACACGGACCAACTAAAAACATCCAAACAAAACATAAATTCATTTGTTTGGTGTTACAAATCATCTAGGCTGGCGTGGAAGAAACTGAGAAGGAGAAGGGAAAAAGGAGGCCTTGCTCTGCCAGACCTGGAATACTATACGTGGGCCTTTCACCTGACCCACTCCAGGATGTTATTAGAGTCCCCATTAGACAACTCTAATGGCTACATGTTCAAAGCTATGCCACTGGGTTCAGACCATCCATCGGATGGATTTCTATTTAAATTCGAGCATCAGAGGTTTTTCAAAAAAGTCAGACTGAAGACATTATACTGCCCCATAAAAGAATGGTCCCAAAATAAATCTAAGGGGGGGATTGCATACTTTTCTAACTATGCCCCGATATGGGACTTTCCCGGGCTGTCACCGAATTCCACACAGACGATAAAAACAGTCCTAGAAGAAGCAGGAATTATACGATGGGGAGAATTAGTAGAAGATGGCTCTCTTATCGATTGGGAAATATTCTCAGACAGAGCAACCTCACCATTATCTTGGTTTGTTTATAGTCAGCTTTCAAGCTGGCTTCGTTCTCAAACAACTAAAAAAAACAAATTTGGAGGAGACAGTTTATTAGAGAGGAATATAATGGAAAAATCATACAAGGGAAAGGAGGTTGCTGCACATTACTGGAGCATTTTGGAAGAAAGAGAGGATGAGCTTAAGTTTCTGACAAAGCTATGGGGTGGAGAGGGTGAACCCCAGGCAGAAGGGAAATGTATTGAGTCCTTTACGCTTCTTTATAAGATCATAAAACCAGCCTGGCTGAGGCGTAATCAATTGTTTACATTACATCGGGCGTACTATTCCCCCAAAAGGCTTTCTAAGTTTCAACCGGGGAAATGCTGTAGTAAATGTTCCCTGCCAGCTGCCTCAGATCTACATATGTTCTGGGAATGCCCGAATGTTACTAATTTTTGGCAGGAAGTAAAGACATTGCTTGATTCAATCCTTAAAATCTCTATCCCCCTCTCTTGGTCCTTGGTAATATTTGTACTGAGTGATAATATCAAAGGATTAGAAAGAGAGTTCCTATACTACGCTATATTATTAGCAAGAAGACAAATCAGCAAAAACTGGGTTAACAACCCTTCTTTTAAGTCATATATAAATATGTGCTATAAGTTTCCTAAAACATAAGTACTTATAAATGTATCTTGTTTTCTGTTAGCAGTACAGAAATGTACTCCTATAATAAGAATTGGCCTAGCCATTAACTCTCTTTCTTATTTACAAGGTGAGGGAAAGGCATTCTGTATAACTTTTGTTTTCCATGTATATATAATCTCATCATACACACCACTTTGCGTTGAAAAAGCGTTCTATAGGTTTAGCTGTGCATGTTTGCACAGAACACTCGTAGAACAAGACACATCTCCTGATTTATTGGAAATAATAAATCTGGACATGTTGGTTAATGCTGCACCATCCTCCAATTGGTGTAGTAAAGCACAACAAGGAGAATTGTTTTCACTTCTAATTTTTTCACTTTCAATATATGCTACAATGCACAGCATATATTGAAAGAGAAAAAAGACTTTACTGATTATTTTTGTGCAGGAAGGGACACCTTCCTGCACAAAAACAATCTCCACATGACACAGACATCCTTGCACCATGGTCCAAGGGTGCCTGTGTCTCCACATGGCTGCAGTTTAAGCAGCGGTGCAGAGGGAAGCACAGACCTGCAACATATTTATATACATATGTTGCATCCCTGTGCTTCAGAAGTACCACAGCTTGCTGTTATTAAACAGTTTACAGTGTTATGCTGTAGCACTTTCTTATAATTCTGCACTTATGCATTCACCACATATCACAAATGTATTTTTTCAGTCAATTATGCACTACCATACATTCATCTAAACTTTCACACAGTGGCATACTATTTTAGCTCTTTGTTTAACTTCTTTTGTGTTGTTTTGTATTTTTATCAGATTTTATGAACGATTTTGTATTTTTTTGTTTTTTAAAAGAGGGAAAAAATGTGAAACTGAGCAACAGAACTAAAAACTAGGAGGAGAGAAAAAAAGGAAACTAACAACGGTGGTTGTCAACCACTCAACACACCAGATCTACCGACTACTCCCCATACGCAATGAGATGATTGCATTTAGTACAAATCATCTGGAGTTTCCCAAATTGGGGTCGGATATCTGGAGGAGATGAAGATGTTGATGGGGTTGCTCCAGATGTACTTGCAACAGCCGGTGTTTGAGCAGGATTTTCTTCCAATCTTCTCATTTCCTTCCTTGCAAAGTTCACTTGGTCTCGAGTTTAAAGATGTTTACGCATACTCGCTGTTCCACACAAGTATTTCTTCATAGGCTCTCCCCTAGACAGCACTGCCTTACAAATTCTACAAGTAACTTTTGTGCCATTAACTTTCTTCTACGCTGGAGGAAACGTGAACAATTTCCACACAATAGATGAGTATCTCTCTCTCGAGGGGGACTTTCTGGAACAAATTCCTCTGTTGTAGAATGCTCTGATTCTGAGGAAGATGGTTGGTTTGTAGTCATTATGAAATCTGGATAATCTGGTCTCCAATCAAGAAGAAACAGCAGTTCCCCTTAGCAGGTCTTTCCCTAAGAAAAGGTCTAGGAAGAGTGATTGAAATGGGTGGGGTCCTTTAATAGTTTCAATATGAAGTCTAATGAACCAATCAAATCTCTTTTTTTGATGTCACATGGGGTACGCCTAGGATGCGCGTACTCAGCATGCGCCCAGCTCGCACCCAGCGCAACTTCACGAAATTGCATTTAAAAGTGATGTTCTTTTTTAGAAGGTTAAAAAATATAATTTGTATATTTACCTCAGATAATGTCTTGTCTTAATATTTATATTAAGTATAAATATATACGTTTTTGAACATTAAAAAAAATGTGCAGGAATCGCGCACACTCCACGTCCGCCTCAATTCACTGCTGATGATGTAACTTATTACATCATTCATGACATGGTCATTGACATCACTGATGACATCACCGATGACATCTCAAATGACATCACTAATGATATCACTAAATACATCATCCATGTGACAATCTGATACACCACATCATACAGTAGCAAAACCTTTCAACACTCATTATAAAAACCCACTAAGTGAGTCCTACACACATCTAAACACTTACCTATAGATTCACTCATACGTGCTAACAAAGATCAATAGAACATTATCAAATATACTTATACACCGACATCCACATTACACACCAGCACACATCCTATTCACTTATGCAGTAATTCTACACACTTATGCAAACAATTGATCATACTTACATTTACTAAGCTACACAATTATAAAAAAGTACCTTATTTATTCATATAGATCGTAACTTATATTTAGTGTGTTATAAAATCACTATTACAGGTAAACAGTTTTCAATACACTCATTCATACAATCACTGAGTCTTATGTATACTTATTTATAAACAACAAGTATCACATACACTGCCTTTTATATTTCAACTTTGTTCGATATGTAACGTTGAGAAATATATTTACTCATCACCACACCCATAAATAGATTCACTCACCCAAACAAGTGTTTCCATGTGCAGTATTAAACACTCACACGCCTCCCACCCAACCACAAATACATTCACTATCCCATGCAGATACTCACTTAACTAATTAATAGTAATATAGACTTTGAGGTAGAAACCAACTTATGTAGTAGTTTACACATCAAGAGATACAGTGAAACAGATATTTACACAGTTTAATCAGTATCCCATATATTTAGTAAGACACTTTAAATTAGTCACTTAGACAGTTAATCACAGTGGTACTAAATGCTCCATCCAGACACTTATACATTCACTCATTCTTCAATGCATATTGCTATATATATATATATATATATATATATATATATATATATATATATATATATATATATATATATTCACTGAAAAAACCATAGGTTATAGACCATATATAGTTAGGAATTAGCATTTACAAAACCTTGAAAATTCACTGAAAAAACCATAGGTTATAGACCTTATATAGTTAGGGATTAGCATTTACTAAACCTTATTTTACTCGCACAAAACCATTGAAATTCGCATATATAGTTAGTTGCACTAACTATATATCGCGCACCCGCAATCCACTGCTGATGATGTCACATATTACATCATTCATGACATGGTCAGTGACATCACTGATGACATCTCAAATGACATCACTGATGACAACATCCAGTGACTGTATGTTTCTGTAAAGTTAAAATATGTCTTACATATTGAAGAATGAGTGGATGTATAAGTGTCTGGATGAAGGATTTAGTAGGTGCATGACTGACTGTATGAGAGAGTGATTAAATGAGTCTCACTGAGTGCATGGGTTAGTGACTAAACTGTCTTAATTTGTGCATCATTATATCTGTTGTTCTGTAAACTGCTGCATGTGTTGATCAGTAGCTATATGAGTAACTATATGGGTTATTGATTGGTTGCCTAAGTATTTGTATGGGAGAGTGTGTGTGTGTGGGGGTGGCTAGGAGGTGTGTGACTCTGTGCAGAGATGTGTCAACAGTTGATTCACTAGATGTATGGATTCAAAACTGCATGTGGAAACAACTGTATGGGTTATTGACTGTGTGCATGGGTGTATTGGTGAGTGAATGTATATCTCAGTGCTACATGTCAAAGTACATATGTAAAACACAGTACATGTGAGAGTTGTCATATATAAATTACTGTGCATATGAGCCAGTGAATGTGTGAGTGGCTGTATGGATCATTGTAAACTTGTATCAGGGATTGTATAAGAGAGTAAATATGTGTTAGTATATGTTTGAATAAGTAAGGTGTGTATAACTGTATAGTTGAGGAAATGGAGGTGTGATTGATTTTCTGCATGAGTGACTAGGTGTGTGAGTAACTCCATGGATGAGTGACAGTCTGTGAGTGTCTGTTTACTCTGATTGTATCTAAGGTTATATTAGAATCTGAAGAGGTTCATCGTATTATCACATAAATGATATCATCAGTGATGTGATGAGTAATGTCAAATGAGATGTCATCAGTGATGTCATTTGAGATATCATCAGTGATGTGATCAGTAATGTTAAATGAGATGTTATTAGTGATGTCATCAGTGATGTCATTTGAGATGTCATCAGTGATGTCATCAGGGATGTCATTTGAGGTGTCATCAGTGATGTCATCAGTGATGTCATTTGAGATGTCCTCAGTGATGTCATCAGTGATGTCACTGACCATGTCATGAATGATGTAATATGTGACATCATCAGCAGTGGATTGCGGATGCGCGATGTATAGTTAGTGCAACTAACCATATATGCGAATTTCAATGGTTTTGTGCGAGTAAAATAAGGTTTAGTAAATGCTAATCCCTAACTATATATGGTCTATAACCTATGTTTTTTTCAGTGAATTTTCAAGATTTTGTAAATGCTAATTCCTAACTATATATAGTCTATAACCTATGGTTTTTTCAGTGAATTTCAATGGTTTTTTAATAGCAAATATCAAAAGCTGTAAAATGTATTCTTATTCTAATTCAAAAATATATTTTTTATATTTGTAATATTATTTTTATATTTATTTGTTAGCTTAATATGGTTCCGCGACCCGGTCCGTGAACCAGTAAACATTCCATTAGCGCAACCACCGCGTTAGAAAACGACATTGTGACTCGTCGCGTAAGCGCGATGTATCGCTTTACCGCGTAATACGTCTTATGACGCGCCGCGTTAGCGCACCCGGAAGCGTTCTGGAACACGAACCGAGGCGCGAAGCGCAGCTACCCGGAAGCGATCCGGGTCGCGTAGCGGGACGCATAACGTAAGCATAACAGGTCATGTGACTTGAAAATAACACTTTTTATTGGTTGATTTCACTTTTTGTTTCTGAATGATGTAAAGCTAGGTCATGTGACCTAAAAATTACACTTTTCATTGGTTTAGAACATTTTTTTTTCCAAAATGATGAAAGCCCCCTCCTATTTTTCTCACTCTGACTTTCAACTTTGTGAGAGGAAGAACTATTTTCATTATTGGAAGATGGCTTCAATTGTAGCTGCAGCTGGTGGACCCCCACCACCACCACAACCTCCTAGGAAGAAAGGACCACCTCCCCAGTTTATTCCCAACCCTGAGGAAGAGGAGGAAGAAGAAGAGCAAGATGTACATCAAATAGAATTTTTCCCTGAAGAGCCCCGGAAATCACACCGCAAGGACAATTTTATTTGGCAGTTTTTTTCATTTCCTGCAGGCCAGAAAAAGGTGAATGCACGTTATGTTACATGCCTGATATGTAAAGAACCTCTGTCTCGAGGCACGGATAAAAAGTATAGCTTTGGTAACTATACTATGCATCGCCACATGCAAAGGTGGCCTCCAATAAATTATAGTATGGCGGAGGTGCGTAACCTACGTGAAAATCCACCATCTCTTGTGGCTACCACCTCATCCCATGAAAGTCTTTCGGGACCAGAGGCGAGGGAGACGGTCCCCACTATTCAAACTAATTTTTCAACATATCAAACTGGTGTGCATTTATTGTGGGGGTTTGCTTTGTTACGGCGAGATGAGCGTAACATTAATGAACAGAGCATATGAAAATCACAAGTGCTCAAAACGCCCCAGAAAGATATTTTTTTTTTTTTGCTCCTGTTGAGCCGTTTCTAATGCCTGTTTTTCGTTCTTCCCCCTGAAAAAAAACAAAAAAAATATAAAACCTTTCAAAAAATACAAAAAAACGATAAAAATGTTCAGAAAAATAATTAAAAAAATAAAAAACAACGAAAATAATAAAAAAAAGATTTTTTCAGAACTACCTCCCCTTTATAAGAAATTGCTAGAATGTTTGAAGAAAGACAAATAGAGGGAGTAACACACAGACGCTGTTGAAAGAGGAACTGAGAAAAGGAGTGGAAAGAGTAGTATAAATAAGTAATAGAAAAAGAAATAAGGGAAGTAGCAAAGGCAGGAAACTGAGGGTTAAAGAAATGAAGCAGTGGAACTAATAAAAGTTAAATGTGATAGAGATGTAACGTAAACAATACTAAACACTTACTTTATAATTTTCGTTAATTTAGTCACTTGTTATTTTTATACTTTTAATCTGTGTAAGAAAGAACAAAAATTTAAAAATTGATAGAAGGTAGTAAAAGATGAGTGAGCATGAGACAAGATGAGTACATATTAAAAATCACAATTCAAAATACAAAATTAATGAAACATATTTAATGGTTTATTTCTGCTGTTCTCAGAAGATATCAAATTTCACGGAAAACAGTGAGTTAAAGGTACACCACTGGAGACACTTTCACCAAATATACATTAGCTCATACTACATATCAATCCCCACATTTTCACAAATTTGGTTGGAATTCCATTTAGCCATTTAGCATGTAGACCTCTCTAAATTCCCTTGTGGTAAATTACTTCACAAAACACATCTGAAGTATTGGAATTGACAACCAATTAAAATGTTACTTTCATTTTCTACTTTTTTTACCTGACATTTGATTGATTATGTACCTGAATATATATAAAGAAAGAGAGAAAAACACAGCCATTTTGACTACTACTTCCTGAAGTACATTGCAAGAACATTTTCACTGACAACTAAAACTTGTTTTTAAAAGGTAAGATGTAATTTTATAAATTTGTCCGGAGAAATATGTTATGCCATTTAAATTAATTTGGATAACATTTTCAGATAGTTATATACGATCCCTCTGTAAGAGTTAGACATTGAGAAAGGCTTCTTTATTATAATTTTGGATTGATTTACGTTTCTGTGTTATAATTATGAATTTACTTAGTCTTTTTCGCAGGCACTTTTTAATAGTACTACTTCACGCCTGAAACCATACAGTGCCCATAGATAACTTCTCTGTTGTAAACTCACAAGTACCTGTCTGAACTTAAACCCAACATTGCCCTATCTCTACTGATATATTTATTTTATATGCAAATTTCAGCACAAAAATGGAAGGAGAACAGAACGTTTCCTTTGACATTGCCCTAGAGATGAACAATGAGGAAATCATTGAACACATTGACTTGGAATTCATGGACGAATCACGAGACCAAGAACTTCTACAATGTGTAGAATCTGTGGATTTGCTACTTCATTATTAGGATGATAAAATGTGGGAAGTTATGTTCACTCAACAAGAGGACATTTCGGACAGTCAAATGTTAGACAGTCTATTAAATTTTGAAAAAGAATCAGAAAAATAAATCTATATTCAATAATCAAAAATTGTTCGAGTCTTTAATCATTTTTATGTGTAATTCATAAACTAGTACCAAATTGATTATAATGTAAAGTCAGACTTATAGTATACTGTGCAACTTTTTTATGTTACACAATAATTTTGCTCATAGTTACTTCCTTTCTCCAACTATATTATCTCCAATGTGTATTTAACATCTCTTTATCATCTCCTGCCTCCATATTGTTTCTACTTTCCTGACACACTATGGTATGAATTCCATATTCCACAATAACTTCTGAAACAACATGCAAGATATCTACAAAGGAGACGGTGTATATTAATTTTTTAACTCTGCATTGGTACCTACATATTGCTACTTAAATAAAAAAAAAACAAAAAAAACAACAAAACGAACAATCAATAAACATACAATATTTAAAAAGTCTATCATTCTTGTTTCCTCATAGTACGCTCCCCGGACCGCTTTCCCGGTGCGCGTACCGGGCGCACCCCATGCAAAAAAAACGATTTTTTTATTTTTTATTTTTGCTCCGCGGGGCCCTTTTAAAGCCTCCACATCAAACCTAGGGAGTCAGGGAGGATCTACTATGCCCCCTTATGGTCATTTCCCCCTTTGTTTTGGCCTCCTCTTGTCTCTCGATCCTACCGAGAGACAAGATGGCGGCCGCTCCGGACTGTTTAGAATGTTGACAGACACCGGAGAGCCAATCAGCTTCGCTTCGCAAAGTTCGGTTAAGCGAAAAGTACGCAAACCGGAGCGCTACCCGGGACGCTCTCACAGATATATCTGTTTTTTAAAACGTTAATTTCTCAGAATCCACTGGAGCACATATATTGAGACCTAGCAAAGGCACATCGGGCTAACAGTCCCTACAATTTTGCCAAGTTTCGTGCAAATCCATTCAGCCGTTCGAGCTAAAAGTGAGGCCAACCGCCTCATGGAAAAATGAATGGGAAAAACGCGTTTTGGGACCCCCCTTTTTTCTCGGCCCCCCCTTGACGAAACCCCCCCAAAGTTTTAGGGGCTGCTCAGAAACAAAATGTGCAATTTTCCTGAAAATTTCAGCCGATTCCGTCCACAAACGCCAAAGTTATTAGACATAGAATTTTCAAAAGTCCCATAGAGAAAAAATCCTAACTATATATACCTACTGGCGACCGCAGTGGATTGTGGGCGCACGAGTTATAGTTAGTACAACTAACTATAACGGGGGAATTTCAATGGTTTTTTACGAGTGAAATGTCTAGCTAACTATAACATCCCTAAAAGCTATGGTTTTTTCAATTTATATATATATACACATTCAACCAAACTCCTCACCATTCCTCACCATTCGACAAGAGTTTCCACAGCACCAGAGAGAGTCCACAGGTAATTAAATCCAAAGTGCTTCATTTAGTACACCATAAATGCGAGCTTGAACAGTCAGCGCGTTTTGCGAACTGCCTTTAACTGGATATATATATCCCCAACTTCACCACACAACATCCACACAAAATCCACTTCACGGGTAAGGACGAAAACGGACCCAATTTTGTAGTGCGTACTCTTCATTTCTTGCCACGCATCTCTGCCACAACGCTTTTCGACCTTCAAGAGGTCTTGTTCACATATATATATATATTTATACACATATACTCAAGTCCCAGTTAAATATTGCTTGATCCACTCACTGAGCGTTTCAGGGGGCCTTTTCTGATATAATGTTTAAGGTCACCTTTCTTAGCAATACTTGCACACTTTTCCCTTGAAATCCAAACTGTGTTGAACTTGTCCTCTTTGGATCCAGAATGTCACAGGTACTATCCTTCACACAATAGAGAGCTATGTGAAAAGTAGCTGTGCTGTGTTGCCCAGAGGGCAGAAAAAAGCACAGCACCCGATTTGGTAAGAGTCACCTTCCAATGACATCTGCAGAGCTTGTGATAAATCTAGCTGTACTACATGATGTGAAATCTCTTGCGGTTGTGTAAAGGAAAGCAGACAGTGTCCAGCCTAGAATTTGCACTGGATGTACAACCTGCAGTTACATTTCCTAGTTAAAGGCAGGTATGGCCAGTAGTTTTGCAGAAAAGGGGGAAGGCAGGTGGGCCATATGCACACATGCACACTCACACCCATGCATTCACACACGCACACACATACACACCCATTCACAATACTCACTCCCAAATATTCTTACATACCAAGTACGCACTCACCAACTATTAAGCTAAATTACGCTTACTTGCTGCAGCTCTCTGGAAGGGAAGTCTGGAGGCACCAGGAGGGTTGGGAATGCCACCTTCTCTCATTGGCTGACCATAGGTCATCCAGTGAGACGAAGCAGCAGAACTGACATGATTGTAAGCATTTGCTAATGCCCATTTAACAAAATTGACAGACAAAAAGGACAATGTTTTCACTATATTTTCAAGAGTGTTTGCTAAACTAAATGTCCTACTGTGTTAAAAGAAAATGTAAAAGAATACCAAAAGCGTAGATACATTTTCAGGAAAAGGCATTATTCGCATCAAGGATTCCAACATGCCAAAACCCTGCTATATGATGTTCTCCTCACTGTATTTGATGCCCCCAAAAAACTTAAAGGTTTTCTAACTTTTTCCTTTTTCCGCTCCTCCTCGCCCACTGTCTTTGCCTCTAATAGTCGCAAAAGCCGGATAATAACCTATGACCTTAATTAGAGTTTGACAAATGGGTCATACAGTCACCGATATCATGTCCGCTGTATTATAATAGTGAATTATTTCCAATGGCGCTTGTAATCGAGCGAAGGGATACCCGTCACCTTTGTGACGGAGTATTCCTTCCACCAAACTCTTAATCAGGCCCCTATTTCTCTGGGTAAGTACTGGGATTGGAGAAGAGAGAAATGTCCATACATATACTCCATCATATGGAACATCTTTATCAAACCACAATTGTATGTCTGATTCTAAGAGAATGTAGCATTGAGGCAACATAATTGATGATTGCTGAGATCAATAAATCTCATGAGAATTTAGAAAACCTGCGTGCACCTAAAAGGGAAGATCCAACATTGCGAGGTAGAACTAGCATTTGCAAATCAATCGGCCTTGCCTTTCGGCCCTGATATGTATTTAGCTATGCAGCACATTAGCCTGGGTGCTGACACATCTACTGTTCTTTAACATGGAGGGAAAGTAAGCACTAAACTGTGTGGTATGCCAGGTATGGAAACACAAGGAGATAAAAATTGCCTTTCAGTAGGAAATGGTATAGTCTAAAGCTCTGTTTTTAATATAAAATCAGAGCCTTCGGTGGTTATATCACTGAAAATACAAGATATGAAAAAAATATTATCGTTTACGGGTGCTTGTGGAAGATAATTTCTATGGACTGGAATCTAAAGAATGCTAAAGTGATTCTGGTATTTTACTGACCTCTGCTGGTCATTTTTTATCAAGAAATTTAAATAGAGGCAGTTGTCGGAAAAATTAAAAAAAAAAAAAGTGACTCAGCAGAAAGCAATTACTGGTATTTTAGTGACCTCTACTGTTCGTTTTCTATCAAGACACTCAAATAAGGCAGTTGAACAAGCAGAAAGCAATTCAGGTATTTTACTGACCTCTACTGGTTGTTTTCTATCAAGACAGTTACTTAGAGGCAGTTGAAAAGGAAAAAAAGTACCTAAGCAGAAGCAGACAAGTCCTAGGGTTGACCTCCAGAGCCCACAAAGTTCATACACATATAAGTATATACTAAGGTATAAACAAGACATTGTTAATGCTCAAACAAAAAAGAGTAAACACCTTGGAAAACAAAATTAATCCAACTGGTTGTCACCTAAACATGGGTTTGTGAAATGTGGCAAGTGTAAGGCTTGTAAATAGAGCAATAATTACAGGAGAAAACAAGATATATTACCAAACACATAACATGTTTTAGAATGCATCTGTGAGTTTGGATATGTCAGGAAGTACTATATTTCTAGTAGACAAGCGAACTTTGGAGCATTTGAGGGCCGTGAAAATTGTTGAATTAACGTATCCAGTTGCTAAACTGGATACTGGATTGTTCATGACAATAAGTCTGAATTGTTATCATTTTTTGCATTGATAGTGTCATAGGTTCAGCTACAGAAGGTTATTGTGAAAATCATCTATGCAGGATGGAACTGACATATATTTTAAGCTTTAACATTAGACACCTGGTGGACTTGAACACAGATCAGGAGATGGCAGTGCAACTCGGATGAAAATAATGAATGCTTCGAAATGCAAGAGAACTATTACATACTGGTCCATTGTGCAATATATCAAGACATTGTTGACTTGGATTTAAATTTCTACCTAGATTTGTTACATTTGAGATGGAAAAATGCCAATTATTTTGCTGATTGTTCCTTAATGATTTTATGAACTTTTTACAAACAAATTAGTTGTCTGGGCCTTCGTGCCCGGGGTGTAATTCATACAACTGATCTCAAAATGGAAGGATGTATATGAGGCCACGATCGCTTCAGGAGTGATTTTATTTCGCTCCTAAACTCTATCACTTGTTTCTTTTTATTCTGATGAACTTCGTCGAGCAGATTCCAGAAGCGAGTTGAATGGTGGCTGTAAAATGTAGCTATTGGGATTGGGTGTTTATTTGTGTCTCTTGGGTGCTTGCTCTCTACCACGGACAGTGGCACCCTGGTACTGCATGTGTAAAAATTGTAGGGAATGGGGAGGCTGCCCGGGGAGGTGGGCTTACCTCAAACAAGTATCACTAAAATGTGCAATGTGGTTGAGGAGGTGAGGGTTTAGGTATACACAGGATACATTTCCTAGTAATGTAGTAGTTACAAGTGCATAGCAATCGATCAAGTAAGGATGCGCATGGTACATTACCCTAGATGTATAGGTAACACCATGCACCATACATTGGCACATGACCCTGTGTGGCAACCATGAACTTAAGAAGATTGCTCACTGGAATTGTAAAGTGTGAAGTGTGCCCATGCTGGGAAGGATGACCGGAGACAGCAGGTGGGTTACAGGAATGCTTTATTCTTCTTAATAGGGAAGAGCTGACTGCTAGTTGCCTCAATACAGTCTGCAATCGCTACTGGCATTCACGTCAGTCCGCGATACCTCGCGGTGGGTCACATGTAAGCATGGCGAATTTTGCGAATCTGGCGTTCGCGAATTTGCGTATTTGCGAACTCGCAATCCGCAAAATCCGCGAATTCTCGCGAATTTGTGGATTTTTTTTTTGTGTTCGCAAGGGTTTCTGCCAGTTCGCGAGGGTTTTGTACCAGTTCGCAATTGCGAACTTACTTGTCGGCTCGCAAAGGTCGCGACTATGTTGTTTCGTCGTCTGGTTCATCATCACAGGTTCACAGCACCCTCTGTTTCACCACTGCCACCTTGTTTCACCCATGCCACCCTCTGGTACATCAATGGCACCCTCTGGTTCATCGCTGTAGATTATGGGGGGGGGGGGGAACCAAGCACACCTGCCCTGCTTCAACTGACATGAATTAATTTTGGGTTGATTTATTAATGTGTCAGTGTTTTAAAATTCCAGTCTGGCACCTGCTTCCTTATCTGTAATTTGCTTTCTGTTGCAGTGCAATTTCTTTTTCCAGGACCTTTGTGGTCTACTTGTAGCTATTTTATGAGCCTGCTGTGAGAGTCAGAGCAGGGTCATAGAATTGTTGCAAATAGCAACTGAACTCTGGAGGGACCCCAGTCAGGAAGCACTACAGGGAATGGTTACTAATGATGAGTTTGAACTTTTGCACCTGCTGAGTGCTTTCAGTTTTGCAAAACTTGTTTTTCTGCAATTTTGCGGGATTCGCATGGCGCGAACTTGCCAGAGATCGAATTCGGAAGCCGCGAATTTATGCGAATATGCAATTTGTTTTTTTGCGGCTTGTTAGTTCGCATGGTTTTGTGCGTTTTAGCGAGCGGCTTGTAGCGCAACAGTGCGAAGTTACCCTCACGGTCGTTCACGGGCGCGGCCATCTTGTTTGCATGACGTATTTCCGTTTCCGGGCGCGATGTGTAATCCCGCAAAGTGTGTGGCTCGCTAGTACAATTTTGCATGTGATCGCGAGGAAAATCTCGCGCGAACTTACCCACGCGGTCGTGAACGGGTGCGGCCATCTTGTTTCTCATTCATTGCTATGGTTCTGGGCATGCTTTTTGTATCCTCTCTGAATCTCTGCCATCCTTTGCTTGTTTGAAGTTTGTTTTTTATCTATTTTACTTATTATCTATCCCTCTACTTTTCTAGCTCTATATTTTTGTGTTTTCTGCTACTTTTGGTTAATTTTAAACTACTTTTTTAAACTCTTTTCTTTTCTTCTTGCCTATTCTACTTCTTCTTTATTATTTAGCTTCCTTTCTGCCCAGACCATGGTAAAGGGAGCCGGGAAGCATCCTGAGAAGGGGAAGGGTCCCGCACCCCGTGCCCGGCTCCCATGCCAGCGTTTGAGGGGGGAGCAGGTCGCACCCCGGGAGATCTTCAGCCCGGAAGAGGAGGCCGCACTAATTTTTTATGTTCAGCGCCGCCTCCCCAGGCGGCAAGATCGCTAACGGGTACGGGATCCAGGAGCGCCGGAAGTGGTGGGAGAAGGTGTGCCGGGCCATGTACCAACACTCTCGGGTCCGACGCTCCTACAACCAGGCCACCCACCGTTGGACGGATGTCCTGGACCGGGAACGCAATCTGCTCGACCTGCTCGGGCTTGAGATCCCTGGGCTTGGTGAGTAGTAGTAGCTATTTTTTTACTACTCTGTTTTCTCCTGCTCTGTGTGTTATTATATTGCAAATTTTTGTTTTTCACCAAGAGCATTAATGCTGCTGATTACATTGTAGGTAAATTATATTTCAAAATTTTCTGTGCATTTCAGGTGCACTGCTCTCCTTCTCAGTAGCGTTGCTACTATGCTTATTTGTTTTCGATTTTGTGTTCATTTCATTGGCCTGTGAAATTATGTATGAGTGTAGTTTAAAGAACTGCGTAATGCTAGACACTAAGGGTCAGATTTTTAATTACCGGCGCATCCCTGCAAAGTAGCAGGGATGCGCCAGTAATTGTGCGCCACGCCACCACCACCCATGGTGCGCTGTATTTACAATGCGGCGCACCATGGGCCCAAAACGTCACCAAAGCGTTACGCATCTGTGCCGTAAAGGCGGTGCATTGCTGGAGTAGCGTCGCAACGATGACGCAGCTCCAGCAATGGTCTGGGGTGCCCTATCTCCCCAATGCTGCGTCAAGCCGTACATCTGCTTCAAGCAGGTGCAGGGTTTGAGTCACGCATCATTGTCCTCAAAGTGACTGATTGAAATCTTGTAGATTTCCCTCAGCCACTTTTAGGATGCGTTCCTGTGCAGGAACGCCCTCCCTTGCACCGGAACGCCCCCTGATGGCGCAGGGCTTTACAACGTGATACATCTCCCATATGCGTCACGTTGTTAATATACGCCGCACCATGGCGCCTCATTTGTTCTGCCGCTGCGTCACAAAAGTCACACAACAATGGAGCAAAATAGCCGCAAGGGGCTTCTAAATCAGCCCCTACAGACTCAAGTCCAGTCCTTCCTTTGTACACATGGCGATAAGAAGAAATAGTGGTGGTGGATTGATAGTTTGAGTATTTTAATGACTGGTTAATGTAGTGGGAAACTTTTTAGTGTTGTCGCTGATCTGCAATCACGATGGACTTTGTCTGTCACTTCGCGTGCTGCGGACTGCTGCCTGCCAGTCCAAGGCAAACCTTTTTAGTAGTTTGTTTAGTGAGTTACATAAGAACTTTCCAAGTCAACGGTCCGCAAATCAAGCAATACTAATAACGTAGTAGACCACATGAGATCGGTCAATATATCCAGTGGAATAGTTGTCTATTTGCTATTTTGCCAAAATATTTTGTTATTGTTCTTTTGAAATGTTTGATTTGGTTGACAAATATCATCCATGCATTCCTCTGGGATTGTCCATAATGTCTTTTCAAGTCTTCTAAATGTTTATGCTTTGACAATTGCCAACAATAAAAATGTGAATGACCACCAAGAAAGAATAAGATACTACTTTACTTTTGGTTTGGATAGGAGGACAATCCATTCTACTACTGTTGCAGGGACAAATCTGCACAAACAGAACTATGGACACTAAATAATGCATTGCTTAGCTTATCAATTATAATAGGCGCTGTTAGACTTTCCACATACCTCAGTGATAACAGACTTTGTAGTTGAACCCCCAATCTCCTTACTGACCTGATAGTGTGGCAGAGTCATTTAGCTCCCAAAGTCACCCATGATTGATCCCCAATGATGATTATCCAACGCAGGACAAGAGTACGGAGTCAGAGTCAAGAAGTGTCAGAGGCACGGACTCATGCTTGCAAAAATTGCAAAACCTTTAGCTCAGCCACTCTAGTCTGGAGGACCAAAAACCACAGAGTCTATTTAAGTTTTAAAGCTTTATTAAAAGTAAATACATTTATTAAAATTAAGTTTGTCATAAAACTAAATGTTTAACTGAAAATGGAAAAGTGCTTAGTGCTGACAATTAATTGAACACATTTCTTGTGGTCGAGCCGAGCTCTCACCTGGTTTGAACTTGATCTTGCTCGTGTTCTTAGAAGTCAAGCTTCTGCCTGCTAGGAGAAAAAGTGGTGCGTGTTAAAAATAAAAAGCAAGCATTCATCAGTTGTGCCAAAAAGTGCAGCAAGACAACAGCCTTCCCTGGAAAAAGGGACATTTTTACTTTAGAGTAGACAGTCACAAATTATTACATTGTTTTCTGTTTTTTTCACATTTCTTTATTCCTAGACCAAATATTATATAGTAGTGAGTGGTGTATTCTAACATTCTTACATGTACTTTGTAGGTGGAACATCTGGTGCTGGGCCCAGCACGGAGGTGGAGGAGGAGAGTTCTGGGAAGGAGGCGGTGCAAGTGCCGGACGACACCAATGTGCCTGTGAGGGTTCACACGGTGGTGACGGGCAGAGGTAAGCTATATATTCCTTACTTATTGAGATTGAAGACTGCAGAGTGTGCTTTCTGCACGGGTGTATTATAAATCAACCAGGTAGTAGCCTCCTCTAAATGTACTTCGACTTAGCTGTGAAGTTTTTGGCGAGAAGAATCCCAATCAGATCTGAGATGAACTTGATGGATGGGATGGACAAAAAGCGAAAGAAGGGTGTAAGTAAGTGTGGAAGGACGAGAAATGTAATGATGGCAGGCAAAGAAGAATGATATGTGTTTGCTTGGTCTCCGAGGTGGCTGGGAAGGAAAGAATATGGTACGGTGCATGGCTGGGTGAATGATGAAGCAAGGATGGGTGGAAGGAGAACAGCCTGGGTGGGTGAAACAGAAACTGTATGTGTGCATATACTTTGAATGGATGGATGCCTGGATCATGGTACTATCTGACTCTTAGATAGCATATGTGTATCTAGAGAGAGTAGACGGTCACTGGATGAACTTAGTGTTACTTTGAAGAGATTGTAACACCGCACCCGCACGTCCATTCCAGTGTAGGAAAGGCAAGGAAAAGAAGTTGTAATTTTGACCAAATACTACCATGAATAGTAGCAGTAGTTTGTATTGCAACTGCAAGCACAGCATATATCTGGTTATTACGGTGGACACTCCCTACCTTTGTTAATAAGTTTAGTTTAGTAGTAGTACGTCATTCATGTGTGGGTGTATCACTGTTCACTCAATAAAAAGCAAAGCACCTAAAGTCATCCCATATGTAATCAAATACATCCCATGTGAAGTGATAGATAATCAGATTATTTAGCTTCTTCATTTTCCTTTTCTAGTACTCATTTGCACTGTAGGGTGAAAGTTAAATTAATTAAGCAGTAGCCAACAATTTAACAATTTTATTAATAAACTACATGATTACTTAAAATATTTACAGTATCAGATAAAAAAAGAAAAAAGAAACTTGATGAACGTCCCGACTCCCCCCCTTACATGTCCCATCCACTCATGAAAGTGAATATCACTTTAAGTTAAAATACTAACACGTTGGACCTGTTTAGCTGTCCAAAACAGAGGGGCATATTATCAAGGGGGTTTATCTCCGCTTTTTTGGCTTTAAAAGCCAAGAAAGCGGATATAAAATTATCTCCCTATTACCTAGCTGTCGCTATCACCAGTTAGAGACAGCTAGTAGGAGATAGCGACCATCTTGGGCCCCGCTTTGCATGTCAGTGATATTTATCACTAATGACATGCAAAGTGGGCGTGCCAAGATGTTAGCGACCGAAAACAGTCGCTAACATCGCTATCTCCTATTACCAACTTTTGGAGATATTCGCGCTAAGCACGAATATCTCCAAAAGCTAACACCTGCCCTGAGCAGTTCTTAGCCATGTTATCCAATGGGAGGTGGATAACATGGCTAAGAGCATTAGCTCGGTAATGCATGAATATCGCGGACTTTTCAGTGATATTCATGCTTTGCGGCGATTTTTATCGCATTTGCGTTAAACCTTGGTAATACCAAGGTTTATTTGCGGTAAAAATCGCCGCAGCTCAGCTGTAAATTTTTGTCTCTAACCAAGCAATAGCGATAATTATCGCTATTGCTTGGTAATATGCCCTAGAGTTCTTTTAAAAGGAGTGATGTATAGGTTGCACCAGTGTTTTCCAACTGATAAGGGGAGGCACATGAAAGTTCGGTAGAGTCAATTCATAGATGGATTCCTCGTGGATCTTTAAAACAGCCCAGGTTGGATAACTGGGGCTGAAGGCTTCCAGTTACTTTGCAGACAATGCTGTTAAGTGGGAGTCGAGTGCCATTTTTACCTGGTGTATAAATTTCCCAACTCTGGCTATCAAACAGGTCGTGGAGACTGAGAGGCACCAGTCCGAAGCCTCTCTGCAAGTTCTATAGTCCGTGTTCCGTAAAATCGGAAGCAGCAAGCGATGGCGGTCATTGGCCAGCTTTGTGCAGCAGCACAACAAGTGTAGCCAGGATTCTCTACGGTAGTTGCATAGATGACAGGCTAAGGTGCCATCTGTACAGGCCCATTTGGGGTTGAAGTCCATGATCCCGAGGGCCAAAAGTCGAAAGTACAAAATGTTCTTTCTCGCGTACGTAGATACTGGGTCTTGCAGGTAAGGTTGGGGATTACCTGGAATTGTCCAGGGCCTGAGTTAGTGGATTTTGCCGAAGAGATGCAAGGTCATGTCCAAAGGAAATGATCCAGACTTGGCGCTTAACAGCTTGGGCCCAGGCTGAGAAAGGAATTTCGTGCACGGGTAAACTCCTTCTTTCGATTTTCAATGCTGCAATAGCTTGTCCTACCTTTGAGTGCCAGGGACAGCCCACCTCATCAAAGATTGATTTTAGGGAGTGCTTTAGCGAATGTTCTGGCGCTTTCAAAACTCTAATATAGAGTTTTAAAAGGTCCCCCAGTAATGCCAGCTCAGGTCACTTGAGGCCTATTTCTAGCCTTAATCTATTGTTCCTTGCGTATCTAGGGGCCTGTAGCACCATCTTATAGGCTTTCGCCTGGGCTGCGTTGACAACTTTGTCAAATGCACCTGGGTAGGCTATGTGCCCATATGCAATGGCAGGGATCAGTTTTGCCCTGAGCACTGTCAACATTGGTTCTGCTGAGGGACTGTCCAAGCGATCGCTTAGGCGTCTTAGCGACAGAATGGTTTTGTCAATTTTTGATTTAATCTCCTTCAGATGTTTAACTGCAGAGGCACTCTGAGAGACCCAGATGCCCAGATAGTTGTAGGATGGGGCAGTGACGATACGGTGCTCCCCCAGAGACCATGAAGCTTCTTTTTTGTGGGGGTATTTGCCAAAAATTACGATTTTGGTCTTGCCCACGTTAATCCGTAAGTCATTTGACTTATTGTATAAGGCCAAACTGCTTAAGGCTCTTTGGAGTCCCACCCTAGTGTGGTCCATGATCACCTTGTCGTCTGCATACTGGAGTGTTCCCAAGACGAGCTTCCCCAGTTTTGGAGGTGCTAAGTTGGCATCTTTCAGAGCTGTCCCCATGTCCGCAGTAAACAAGTTGAAAAGCATGGGGGCCAAGACGCACCCTTGCTTGAGGCCCGGGTTGGTGTCAATTCTTGCAGTTGTTATTGTAGGGCTTAGCTTCACCTTGACCCAGGTGCCCTCATAGAGCGCTTTTATAGCTTTTAGGAGAGCCTGTGGTAGCCCCCAGGAATCAAGTTTTGCCCAGAGCTGGCCCCTGTTCACTCGGTCAAAGGCTGTGAAGTAGTCTATGAAAGAGCAGAACAGGGGCGGCTTGTTCCTCGTATTGGCCTTCTTCGCAAGGTAGGAAAGGGCTAAGATGTTGTTGAGAGTGGAACTATGAGCCCTAAAGCCGGTCTGTGTGGGCGGGAGAATGTTGTTCTTGTCCACCCAGTCCTCCAAATCCCTGAGAAGAAGGCGGGCATATAACTTTGCGTATATGTCGACGAGGGCTATGAGCCTGTAATTGGCCGGGTTCGTGTGGTCCCCCTTTTTATGGATAGGGAATAGAATAGAACCTTTCCAGGAGGATGGCAAAATTGCAGTGGCAAAAGAATGGTTAAATAAAGGGGTGAGTCTGGATGCAAAAAAGGCTGAGGCAGTTTTCAGAACCTGGGCCAGAATCCCATTTGGGCCTGGAGCGCCATCAGTTCTAATGGCCTTGATGCACTTTAGTACCTCCATCTCTGTGAACGATCCGGTGCAGGTCGAGTTTACGCCTTCTGACGTGGCACTTTCGGGTTTGATAATTTCCGCCGCCACCTTGGACCACGCAAGGCTTCCTGCAGTGGGCTGATTTGACTCGCAGGTGTACAGCTCCTTGTCATACTGTTCCCACACTTTCCCTGCGACACTGTTTTCCTTTTGCGCTCCTCTGGGGGTCAGACTGTTAATGAAACGCCAAAGCTTGCTGTTGTCATTTCCTTTAATTAAGGAGAACACGGTCAACCAATTCTGTTCAGTCTGCAGTTGTTTGTGGGCCCAGACTTTCTTTTTATAGTCAGTTCGCAGAGCAGCAATGGAGTATCTCCCTAACAAATGAGTGCCTTTCTTTTGTGCCCTGATTGCCTTATTTAGAGCACGCTTACACTGTGACAGGCACCACGATTTTGCACGACGAGGCTCAGAGTGAAATTGGCGACTTCTTGAATGGTGGTTATTACCCAGACATTCCAGTAAGTCGGAGGTCAGAGTTTCCCAGAGGTAGATGATGTTCTTAGTTTGAACTGGGTTAGGTTCCTCCTCCCTTCTAGCTACATATTCTAGCAGGCTATGACTGAGATTGGTTGACCATTTTATTCTTTTAAGCACTTTGTGATCTTTTTCCCCCGTGGTGGTTCCAATAACTACTTGTAATTCTGCTTGTACCCGCGCCAGATAGAATGAGGCGTGGAGGGGCCTATGATCGTCTTCCTCTCTGTCGTCCACTGTAAAGTTGCAAAGATTGTGGGCAAGCCCTTCGTTGATAAAGATGTAGTCTATATTAGAGACATTTCTAAAATTGAAATAAGTGATTCCATGGCCTGGGAGGATTGACACATGATTGGGTTGAAATAACAATTAATTAGTAGAAGGGGGGAGATTTTTGACCCGATGACAACCCACTGATTAGGATGGCTTGAAGATCAGGAGACCCCAAATTTAGTTCAGTTGTGTTAATTTTGCACGCATGACTTACGTAGATGGAGAGACCCCCTGACGGGCGTCCAAAGATTGTCCTTTTGGTCGCTGGTTTAAAATGTTCGTAAAAGCCACCAATGGCGGTTGTTGCCCTTGCCCAGGTTTCCTGAATACACAATATGTCCCCCTGTGCGAGGTATTCAGGTGTAGTTATGTCCCTAAAGATGTTGCTCAACCCAGCAATATTCCATGAGATAATGGATAACTCGTGGACTAGGCCCCTGAGTGGATTTGAACGGGCGTTATTTTCATGGCTGTTTATCAGATTAGGGACACTGTCTCCATGTGGCCTCCAGGTGATCTGATGTCTGGTAATGCCGCTGCACGCTCCGTTGCCCGTCGTTTTGCTGGATTTTGATTTTTAGCGGGGTGTTTTGCCCGCCCTGATTTCGCCCCTATAACTGGGCGGGTGTGCCTTATGCCTTTAAGAACGGATGATGGTTCGTGTGTGTGCTGTTGCGGCAACAGGACGTGTGGATATTTCAGTGTCCTTGGCGCAACGACTTCAATGCCCCATTCAGCGAACAGTGTTGCTTCCTTAAGGACTGCCTGTTGGACTTGCTGGCTCGCAAGTCCGATTATGGTGGAATCGTCGTGGGTGTCTGTCTCGTCTCTTGAATATCATCAACTCAATATTTTCTGAGGTGATTTGGGCCCTTTTAACAGAATATTCTCAGTGCCACCCGTAATAGAAAAGTAAGAGCTTCACCACCTGCATGTACTGGACCGGTACAGTAACGCAAGTCTGTCTCACTCATCATGGTGTGCGTCTGTTTTTCTCGGGTGCAAGTTCACTGCGCTGGCATTATGCTGGCTTGCATAAGATAACGTACCAATTTTTCTAAACAATGTAATGTAATGTAATGTATAGGCATTTATATAGCGCACTACTTACCCAGAGGGTCCCAAGGCGCTTCGACCGCTGCGAAACCCTTCCAGGCTTCCCTGAGAGTTGGTCCCTTAATGGGTATCTCCAGGGTGAGACCAGGCATCCCCGGCGGTCTGGTGGGGCCGTTAGTGAAGATGAGGCAAGCTAATGCCCAGAGTTGCCGAGTGTGATCGCTGATCAGAGTGGGCACCGAGGCGAGAGAATTATCGAGTCCGCTGACCCTGGTCCAGAAACCTGCCACGCCGGGAATCGAACCCTGGTCCCGGGCCGTCCTCTGCTCTCGGGTCTGCCGCCTCTAACCAGTGAGCCACACTACTTCACCAGACAAGAGAGAAGAATAAGAATAAGACTGGTGTACTGTCATAGTCGACTGTAATGAAAGTCCATAGTGCTCGTAGAATTTGTTCCTTAAACTCCCACTAATGTTAGAGCAAGGATGAAGAAGTGGGAGGTTAGATAGATACTGGCCTCAATAGTTAGGTACTGTGCTTTCAAGTTGCTAGTTGTACTGTGACACAACTTTCTGCTCAATCATTTTGTGTTAATCTTAAGGAGCATTGGTTACAGACTATGTCTTTCTTTCTTCATATAGTTGCTCCTTCCAAATCAAACAAACCAACAAGGAAGGAGCTGGCTCGAATGGCCTGGCAACGGAGGCTGGATGCCACTGTCGCCGAATATCGGCAGCTGGTGGCCCTGGAGGAGGAGGACACGCAACCTACTGGTACATCCACTGGGACAGCTGCATCCTCCTCCATGCCCCCACGGGCTGCCAGCCAGCGCAGTGCTCTAGCGGTACGGAGCCGGGCTACCAAAGCCACCGCCGAGCAGCAAAGACAGCAGCTGCACCCCACAGGAGTTGCAAGGCACGCCAGTACCGCTTATGTCTCAGAGTTTCCTACCTCGAGCAGGAGGTCCTAACATATAAGACCTTGGTGGAGGGCCTCCGCTCCGACCATGCCACCCTCTGCAAGGAGTATGATGCCCTAGCCGCTAAAGTGAACAGCATCCTGCCGTAGTGTCCCTTGCCCCTTTTTTAGAGACTTTTGGGGGTGGGAATTGGGAGTTGGGTTGTTTTTGGGACTTTTGAAGGACAATCGTTGGGGTTAGGGAGGGTCTTGTGGGAGATTATTTTGTTAGGGCTACACAAATATACTTTTTGAAACTTTATCTGAGCATACCTGTTTTTTACTGCTTTTGAGTCTGGTGGGTGGGGGTTTAACAATAAGTTTGTTTTCCTGAAACTTAAGTCTGTGTCATTTTCTTTCTTTAAGTGTAAATGGCTAAATGTTTTCAGCACTAAGTGCCTCTCACAGAGTAAGTGAATTCAAGAGTCCTAGGACTTTAGTAGTACTACCGTCAATCTCTCGTCTCTCCATACTCTAATATACTACCTCCCACCAAACGCTTATCTTACCTGTAATTTGTGTTTGAAAGTAGGGCTAGGCCCAGGGCTGGCTCCACAGCAAATGGCGATTAAGGTTGGCAATCCTGGGTGGATGAAATGTCCTCATTGCGGTGGTACTAGTGGTGTAACACAGTGGCAGTTGCATGCCTATGGAAAAAAATAAAATGAAACCTGCTCCGTCCTTACTGGAGCATTACAACGGTACGATAGAGAATATAGCAGGTGACAGTACACTAGAACAGTGCCACAATGTAGCCTAACAAATGGTAAAGTATTAAAAGTATAACTAGTACTTGCGTTGAATTTCTTCGACATTGGCTACTACTCCAAGAAATAGTACTGAAGCTGAGTAAGTCTAGAATATATCCTCGGATTCCTTCACCAGCCTGTTGCTATGACCTTATCCTCCCCAGCAAGTGTGTGGAATTATTGCTGTATTTTAGTCACACATCAATCAAAACCACACAGCCCGGGGGAAGAGGGTTAGGGTTTGAAAAATGGATGGGAATAGGGGTTTCTTTTTGGGTAAGTTTTGTTGAGAGAAGGAAAAAAAAAGCACAGCATGGACAAACAATAATTGAAGATAAAGAAATCTTTGGGTACAAAGCTAACCATAAAGAAAGTGCATGCACCACTGCATGTATTGTTACTGAAAAGTAAGTAGTACTTTCGACAACCGTGAATGACAGAATGCGACAGTACAGGGCTGCAGCGTTTTCACTTGCCTATCTCTGCACTCAGAGAAACACTTACATTAAATTAGGTTTAAAAAATAGCCGAAGTAAAACCTATAGAATGGCTGTAGGGATCAATTTAGAAGCAGAGAGAGATCCAAGAAATGCAGAGTCACACTCATAGAAGTTCACAGCAATAACATTACTTAAAAAATAATTTGAAAACAATGGATACTGTATCTGTATGTTGTTGTAGTTGTCCTGTAGAATTTGGTAAGTAAGTTGCACGCATCAAACTAATCGTCTTATTAGCGGCACTCCTCCATTCCAGCTGACGCTTCGACCATCAATGTTGGTGACCAGAAGACACCCTGTCCACTGCCTGCCTGGAGGATGCTGAATTGCGGCCCGCTAATGTGAAGCCTGACTTCATCCTTTTTTTCCCATTGCACAGACTGAAACCCGGCCTGTAATTATTGATGGAAAAACAGGAAGTGATATTAGAACACCACTGATAAATAAATATAAGGTATGTACGCTGTGTAGTGCAAAAAGTCACACTTTGAGTTTCCTAATAGACAGTACAATATTTTTGAAAGGATAAATAAGTATGGGCAAATTAATTTAGCGGATCTTTCCCCTCAAGCTAGGTGTACTGTAAACTGTGTTTTAGAACAAAATTAGACCTTCCCAGCAGTGCTCCCACCCAGACCTTTACTAAAGCCAGTCTCAAAAATGTAGAAGACCCCCAATCAGATCTCAAAAAACGAGGCCTAGTAGAAAACTGGTGACAAAACGTACTTTGAAAGTAAAAGTAGGCCCAAATACCCCCTTACCCACCGTGGATTGTATTCAAACCACTTGCAAGCAAGCAAAAGTATCCATACCCAGCATCGCTCCAAGACTCGCAAACGCCCCCACAAACAGCCCCCCACCCAAACACATGCAATACAAATACTGCTAATCCTAACAAGCCTTAAGTTAAGAATAGTGGCAAACGCTTTCTTTAACTATGCCAAATCCCCCCATTCCCACCATGGATTTTCTTCAAATCACTTGCAACCAAAATTACACATTCCCACGAGTGCTCTAAGACCCCAGAACTCAGTTGTAAAAATCTAGAACACCCCGAAACACATGCAATCCTGCTGCTAGGGCTAACCCTAACGAACCCTAAGTTACAAAAAGTGCCAAAAGGCTTTTCCTCATGGATTTTGTACAAACCACTTCTATCCAGTATTAGACCTTCCCAGCAATGCCCCAAGACCCACCAACCCACCCGCAAAAAAGCACAACACCCCCAAACAGCCAAACAGGAAAATCTCATACTTACAATATTTATCGGCCTTCGGTCCAAACGCGCTGTGCAGATAGGTCATAACTCCCATTTTCCACCACGGATTTCCTGAAAAGCAAATGCAATCAAAATTAGACTGTCCCAGCAGTGCTCCCAGATCCCAAAACCCACCCACAAACACCCAGAACCCCCCCCAAAGAGCACCTCAAAGGCAAGCAAATCAGCAAAAATGCAACAAAAAATGTGCCTCCGATTTGGTCCAAACCACTTTTATCCGGTTTTAGAGCTTCCCAGAAATGCCCCAAGACCCGCCAACTCACCAGCAAAGAAGTAGAACACCCCCACAAGTGCAGAGTCTTTCTTAATTGGGCGTAATCTAGCCCTCTGCTTTGAGTGAAATAGGAGTCTGGAGGAGGAGGATAGAGGAGCATGTTCTTGTGAACTTTTGAAGCTGAGGAATGCAGACTGCGGCACCTTCAAATCAATAAGCAAACAAGTGAAGACAGTTCTGATTATGGGCTTGTTTTTGTGATTAGATGATTAAAGTTTTAATTATATTAACTGTGCAAAACAAAGAAAGACAGACACACAGGAATAAAAGTGAAAAAGGACGAAAAAGAAAGTTATTGATTCATTGGCTCATTTTCAAGGCTCGGTGTCAGGGAATATGAATAAGAGTTCGTCCTCATACTCTGCAAATTCAGGCAGGAGTAGGTCAGTGTCACCTAACAGAGAACAAATTCCCTCATCTAAGTTGCTGTCCTCCTCGTCTTCATCCGGCGTGTGTTCTCGTACGTTGTAATCTGGTGGTATGAGGTGCTGATTCATCTTGATCATTGTTAACCTCTCCACATTTTTGGGCGAGAGGCGGGTCCGTTTGGAAGTTACAATGCCACCAGCAGCACTGAAAACACGTTCAGAAGACACGCTTGCGAGTGGGCAAGACAAGTAGTTTATAGCCAGGTTGGAGATCTGTGCCCACAATTCTTTTTTCCCATGCCAATACGCCAATGGGTCAGCATTAACATAGACCTCTGTTGAGTCATTCAGATAGTCCTGCACCATCGACTCAAGGTCCTCCAAGGTTCATCCACTTTGCTTACTTTTTGCTGGGACCTTTTGAGAACCAAACCCAAGCAGAGTTAGCCAATCCTCTTCTTCACCCAATGTTACTGTTGTGTCTGGTGCAGATGATCCGGTTGCCGGTGTCTTTAACGGCTGAGAGGTCACTTGTGCCACAGGTGCAGAAGTGGATTCTTTTGACTGGGGACGGCCTGCTGTTGCTGGTGTACTGCCTTTTCCTTCAATTTGCTGCCGTTCTCTTTCCAACCTCATGGCTGACAAGGCTAGCCAACGTTTGTACTTTGTAACATCTTCATCATCAAAAGGAAAGAATGCTCGGCCTGCCATCGCCTTTTTGTCGCGTGGATCCAGAATAGTAGCACAAATGTAATGCTGTTCTGAGTGGATCATTTTAAGATGTTCATCGCCAAGTAGGCGCTCTAATAATTTCTCCGCCAAAACAAAAGCGTCTTGCTTTTTTTTATCTTTTTGAAACATAGAAGACACCGCCTTCAGTTGGTGCTCCAGCATGCGCAACAATGGGATAGCTTTTCCCAAATTACTGTCCTCCTTGCTGACTGCACGCGTGAAGACCTCAAAAGGACGAAGCATGTCTGTCAGGCTTTTAACTAGGTTCCATTGCGCCGCATCTAGCCTCAGGTCCTTCTGAGCTGTACCCAGTGTTAAGAAATAGTGATTGAGTACTGTATACTGCTCATACAGATGCTCAAGCATGTAGAAGGTTGAGTTCCAACTTGTTGGCACCTCCTGGATGAGTGCTTTCACTGGCATTCGACGTTCATGTAGCAGGCTCCTCAGATGCTTCCGGGCCTTCAAAGAATGGCTGAAATGGTTGCACATTCTTCGGCAGGTGGCCACTAACTCGCACGCTGGACTGTCTTCATCACTCAAGAATTTTTTAACAACCAGGTTTATACAGTGCGCCAAACACGGCACTCTGAAATAGTGACCCAGATCCATGGCCTTAACTACATTGGCGCCATTATCCGTGGAAACATAACCAATCTGCCGTTTTTTGGGGGACAGCCAGTGAAAGACCTTTGTGTTAAACTCATTCAAAATATTTTCTGCTGTATGAAGTTTCTCCAAGCCAAACATGGCTAGTGTTGCATGTTTCCGAGCAGCTTTAAAAACTTGGCCCGGGTCAACACCTGCGTTTAGCTTTGCTTTAACCCCTGAAAAAGAGACCCAGTGTGCAGTGATGCACATGTAATCAGCGCCTGCGCCACTGATCCACATGTCTGTTGTCAGATGTATAGTGTGAACAGCACTCTTCTGCAAACTGCCCCAATCACCTCCAGCACATCTTCATGTAGTGCTGGAACCGCAACTCTGGCAAAATAGAACCGGCGAGGAACCTTCCATTTAGGGCAGAAAACCAACCCCTTCTACAAAAGAAAAAGGGAGAAGGTCCAGAGCTAGCATTTTAGCCAGCTTAGTGTTATACAGACGCGTCAGTGGGTGGTTGCGATCATATGGGGCTGCTGAAAACAACATGGTTCTAATGTTGCCCTGTACCATGCTTTTACGGGATGATGATGATGATGACTTCTTCAACCCAGTTACGCTCGCTGATGAACTTTTTCGCATTGGTGTCTCACTCTCTCCCACACTCTTAGTGTGGCTAACAGGGGGTGTGCTGCTGACAGGGGTACTGGGTGTAAGAGAAGTGTTTGACACTTCTTCCTCCTCATCATCATCAGATGAAACATCAACGTTTTCTTGACTTGCAATTCGGGCTCCCTTGATCTCCTTTAGGTGCGCAAACCATTGGACAGCGTGCTGTCTCTTAAGATGACCTCTCCGGCCTCCGGTACCATAGTTGGTACCAAAATTACCACGACTAAATGCATGCTTATAAATGCTACAAATGGCGAGGTTTTCCTTTTTTGGGCAAACAATAAAGAAGTCCCAAACTGCGGACTTGAAATGTCTGTGGGGGCCGGAGGAGGCGGCGATACTGGTGGTGGTCATGCTGCTAATGCCAGATGAAGTGGAGGATGTGGATTGCCGAACTTTACTACGTTGTGCACTTTCACCACCACTAATTGAGGTCGAGGTGGATGGAGGTCCCTTCTGGCGAGGAAGAAATATGGAAGCGCTAGGTGTTGGTGTACTAGTTAACCCCAATGATAGTGGTGTTTCCATTGCCTCCTCGTCGACAACATCATCACGCTCAGCAGCTTCTCAGGCTAGGGTCAAAATGTCTGTTTGCTGCATGCCTGCTGAGGCTGGAGTGAAGCCTATGATGACTGAGTCGTCGTCGTGAGAGTCTTCATCAGCAGGAGTATCCGCCACTTCTTGTTGAGCCTCATCACACTCCATAACTATGAGACTTTCGACGACCTTCCTTTTACGCTTAACTGCCTTTGTCAGATCATGGTGTGCCTCACTCTCAGACGGCAGTGGTGCTGGTTCCCAATTTTGATCCGTATCATCAGAAGGAGGTGGGCTTGAAGAAGATGTAGACACCGCCCTTGATCTTTTCCTTGCTAGGGATCTTCTGGAAGACAATGAATCATCAGGAGGAGTGGCTTCCTCAAATGATACCTCGACTTCATTGTCGATTTCCTGATGTGCCCCTACTTCGGGAGGAACAACTATTCTGGGCACTGGTGACCCTCCATGCACCTCTGCTTGCGCATCTCCTTGCACTGCCTCTCCTTCCACATGTACTTGGGCATGCACTTGCACATGTGGTTGTTGTTGCGGCTGTGGTTGTTCAACAATTGTCAGATGAGTTACTACAACCTGTGTTGATTGAGGGACATTGCTGCTACTTTCTTGCGATGAGCCAACATCACTGGTCGATAGTGATTGAACAACTAGACTAAGTGCCTCTGCAGCACTCAAGGGCTTGGACTTAAGTTGGCGTGGTGGTGGTGGCACTGAGCCCAATGGTGCGGGGGTGCTGCTCCTAGCTTGGTCCCCAGCAGATCCCGCTGCTGCTGCAGGCGTACTTTTTTTTTACTCCCAAAAAATGTGCCGGGCGGCACACCAGTCTCCTTGGTAACTTGCTTCTTCTGCTCCTTACTGGCAACTTTCTTGCTAGAGGAGCTACGGGGAACTTTTTTTGGGGCCATCTTCTTCAGAGGTCAGAACAGCAGGCCGTAGTTGCACGAGTTGCAGAGTTGTCTGTGGCCAGACGTGACGTCGCGTGACGTTATGCTGCACACACACACCGCTGCAGGACTTCTTCCTGGCACTGGTGGTTCTCTTGAGTCTTGTGCACATAAAAGCAATGGAAGACAGAGGAACATCAGTTCAGTTATACACCCCAAAAACTCGAAAACCACATAAAAATCAGCACAATCCCATGCCATCCAACCCTCCATGATGTTTAAATTCAAGACACCCCACAGAAAGACTAGGCCCATGCACCACTCACTACCCCTGGGCATAATGGTTGAAAGCTAGGCAAAATGGGTGTAGGCCTGAGAACACTGCCTGCATTCAAAATGGCTCCTTGCCTCCCAGCACATGCCCAGGGCCTGCCTGTACCAGCACTCAAAATGGCCCCCACCCACATGGCCTGTCCCCATGAACACCCCAAAAAATCGAAAAACACAGAAAAATCAGCACAATCCCATGCCATCCATGCCCTCCATGATGTTTAAATTCAAGAAACCCCACAGAAAGACTAGGCCCATGCACCACTCAGTACCCCTGGTCAAAAGGCCCCAACAACAGCATAAAAATCGAAAAACACAGAAAAATCAGCACAATCCCATGCCATCCATGCCCTCCATGATGTTTAAATTCAAGACACCCCACAGAAAGACTAGGCCCATGCACCACTCAGTACCCCTGGTCAAAAGGCCCCAACAACAGCCCAAAAATCGAAAAACACAGAAAAATCAGCACAATCTCATGCCATCCATGCCCTCCATGATGTTTAAATTCAAGACACCCCACAGAAAGACTAGGCCCATGCACCACTCACTACCCCTGGTCAAAAGGCCACAACAACAGCCCAAAAATCGAAAAACACATAAACATCAGCACAATCCCATGCCATCCAAGCCCTCCATGATGTTTAAATTCAAGACACCCCACAGAAGGACTAGGCCTATGCACCACTCACTACCCCTGGGCATAATGGTTGAAAGCTAGGCAAAATGGTTGCAGGCCTAAGAACACTGCCTGCATTCAAAATGGCCCCATTCCTCCCAGCACATGGCCAGGGCCTGCCTGTACCAGCACTCAAAATGGCCCCCACCCACATGGCCTGTCCCCATAAACACCCCAAAAAATTGAAAAACACAAACAAATCAGCACAATCCCATGCAATCCATGCCCTCCATGATGTTTAAATTCAAGACACCCCACAGAAAGACTAGGCCCATGCACCACTCAGTAGCCCTGGTCTAAAGGCCCCAACAACAGCCCAAAAATCGAAAAACACAGAAAAATCAGCACAATCCCATGCCATCCATGCCCTTCATGATGTTTAAATTCATGACACCCGACAGAAAGACTAGGCCCATGCACCACTCAGTACCCATGGTCAAAAGGCCCCAACAACAGCCCAAAAATCTAAAAACACAGAAAAATCAGCACAATCCCATGCCATCCAAGCCCTCCATGATGTTTAAATTCAAGACACCCCACAGAAAGACTAGGCCCATGCACCACTCAGTACCCCTGGTCAAAAGGCCCCACCAACAGCCAAAAAATAAAAAACACAGAAAAATCAGCACAATCCCATGCCATCCATGCCCTCCATGATGTTGAAATTCAAGACACCTCACAGAAAGACTAGGCCCATGCACCACTCACTACCCCTGGTCAAAAGGCCACAGCAACAGCCCAAAAATCGAAAAACACAGAAAAATCAGCACAATCCCATGCCATCCATGCCCTCAATGATGTTTAAACACAAGACACCCCACAGAAAGACTAGGCCCATGCACCACTCACTACCCCTGGGCATAATGGTTGAAAGCTAGGCAAAATGGTTGCAGGCCTAAGAACACTGCCTGCATTCAAAATGGCCCCTTGCCTCCCAGCACATGGCCAGGGCCTGCCTGGACCAGCAATCAAAATGGCCCCCACCCACATGGCCTGTCCCCATGAACACCCCAAAAAGTCAAAAACACAAAAAAAACTGCACAATCCCTTGCCATCCATGCCCTCCATGATGTTTAAATTCAAGACACCCCACAGAAAGACTAGGCCCATGCACCACTCACTACCCCTGGTCAAAAGGCCACAACAACAGCCCAAAAATCGAAAAACACAGAAAAATCAGCACAATCCCATGCCATCCATGCCCTCCATGATGTTTAAATTCAAGACACCCCACAGAAAGACTAGGCCCATGCACCGCTCAGTACCCCTGGTCAAAAGGCCTCAACAACAGCCCAAAAATCAAAAAACACAGAAAAATCAGCACAATCCCATGCCATCCATGCCCTCCATGATGTTTAAATTCAAGACACCCCACAGAAAGACTAGGCCCATGCACCACTCAGTACCCCTGGTCAAAAGGCCACAAGAACAGCCCAAAAATAAAAAAACACAGAAAAATCCGCACAATCCCATGCCATCCATGCCCTCCATGATGTTTAAATTCAAGACACCCCACAGAAAGTCTAGGCCCATGCACCACTCATTACCCCTGGTCAAAAGGCCACAACAACAGCCCAAAAATCAAAAAACAGAGAAAAATCAGCACAATCCCATGTCATCCATGCCCTCCATGATGTTTAAATTCAAGACACCCCACAGAAAGACTAGGCCCATGCACCACTCACTACCCCTGGTCAAAAGGCCCCAACAACAGCCCAAAAATTGAAAATTCCAAAATTGTAGTTGCAGCACCTGTAATGCCCCAAACAAACTTACTTGTGAAATTTCTAATCCAAAAGTGATTTAAAGAAAGTCAAAAAGGCCTCAAATCCAAATATCCAGCAGCATCCACAAAAAGTAATCCTTCCAGGTCAAGAATCCGAATGAAAGTGACCAGCACATGAAGAAAGCACTGGGAGGAGCCTGCTGGACAGGAACAGGAAGTTGGAGACTGTGGGGCACTTCCTTCCTCCCACCCCCCCAAAAAAATTGACTTCTTGCAAAAAAAAGTGCAGGCAAATGTCAACCTGAGGAGTTATTCTGATAAAAATCATCATTTTCAGAAGGTTTATGCTGCTTGCTGGTGGATTTCTTGTGCAGAATTTCAAATCTTGTAATTTCGCGAGTGCGAGATTGTTGCTGCCCGCCGCATCTATGTGTTCGCAATTGCGAACTCTCGCGATGCGTGCTGTGCAAGGTGGCAAGCCGCGATTACGTAATCGCGGTCGCCAAACTCCCGCGGGATCCCGCAGCAAGATCCAAAATGGCGCAGCACTCGCAAAATATCGAGAAAAACAACTCGGCAAACGCTGAATGATGGTAACTGAACGCCGCACGCCGCAATATTGTATCACCAAGAAAAAAAATCCGCTGCGTGCGAATTTGCGGATTTTCGGTAAATTCGCGAGAGTTCGCGGTTTGCGATTTTACCGAAAATCCCCAAAATCCACGAGCGGATCGGATTTTCCGCCCATGCTTAGTCACATGAACCCCAGGAGGATAGACCGCAACACTACACATCTTCCCCCTTAATGATGGCAGAAACAATGGCAACTGAGGACCACAGGTGTGGGAAGGGAAGAAGGAAGGGGAAGTGAGGATAAAACTGATTGTCTATGAAGTGTTACGTAGCTTCGCCGAGTTCAGAACTGAAAGTTACTGAATTATTTCGGTAGCTTCACCGCACGGCCCTTACGGGTGTGCGTTCCAGTCCCGTGCTCCTATTCTTAGCTGGGTCCATTTGACTTCGTGCCCTCACCCTGGTCTCTACAGAGGGCGTTGGTTGTCTCACCCGGAATACCCTCTTCGTCTGCATCCTGGCTGGGCAAATGTGGAGTCGAGCGTCTTCCTGACTGACCTTCTGTATTGGCTGAGGTTCCGACCTCACCCCTTTTGGACTTTTCCGTCCCATCACTCCTTGGGCCCGTGGCTGGTGCTGCCGCTCCTGCGACACTGGGGCTTTCTTCTATATCGCTGTCATTCATGCCCCACTGCAAGATCTTGTTGCACTTGGCCATCCTGGATTGTGACCAGACCTTGGCATCGCTCACCAAAGCTGAGCGGGCATATACCTCTACGATTCACAGGGGCTCACTGAACTTGCTGTCTCCTTTTCGGCCTGGTTGGCCCTTCTTGATGCCGACCCATTCGCCCTCCACCACTGAGGCTTTTCGCACGTTATTCTGCTTGTTGTAATGTGCCTTGTAAAAGCTTTGTGCCTTCTCTATGTTGCTGCGGACAATGACCGGGGACCATTTGCTTTGGAGTTGCATGGTCATCCAGGCTGTGTTGTCTCTGGTGAAGGGTTCTCTACCTCTGAGGATCTTAAACGGGCTGTAGCCAATCAGGGTGGATGTAATGCAGTAGGCCCATACTGTGTTTCTGAATTTGGAATCCCAGTTTTTTCCCGCGTTGATGGCAGCCTGGATTGAGCACATGATCGCACAGTTAAAGCATTCCACTAAGCCGTTGCCCGCAGGGTGGTAGATGGGAGTGCGTCTTGTCCGGATTTCATTGTGGTTGGTAAAGGCAGTCAACTTGGCTGACGTGAACTGGGGATCGTTGTCACTGGTGATGGACTTGGTGATGCCTTTCCTCAGAAAAATGTTGGTGAGGAAGGCGATGATGACATCTGAATCTACTGATTCGCTGATTTCGACTTCTGGCCACTTCGAGTAGCGGTTCACGACTACGATGAGGTGTTTGGTTGTACCCCAGGTGTCTAGGACAGAACCTAATATGTCGATGGACAAATCCTCCATGGGGTTGTTAGACGTGGAGAACTCGCCCATGGGGAGTTTCAGGGTGAGGAGCATTTTGGCGTCCTTGATGCAATGGTCACAGGCTCGCACAAACCTCTCCACTTGGATGTCCATGGCGGGCCACCAGTATAGCAGTTTCATTCATCTTTTGGCTTTGACTTTGCCAAGATGGCATTCATGGTTGATGTGGAGAATGCAGTCTTGGAGGGCCTTCGGGGGCACCACTTTGTCACCCCCTCAGCAGAAATATGGAGCCATCTCCAATGGAGAGTTCATCACAGACCTCCCAGTATTTTCTGAGGTTGCTTCTGATGTGCTTCTTCTCTGGCCAGCACTGGGTGAAGTACAACTTGACTTGGGAGAGTTATGTGTCCTGCGTGTAGGTTTCTGCCCAGTCCTGGGCACTGATTGTATGTTTGTGGTCCGTCAAGATGGCCACGCTGTAATCGTCCCACACTGATGGAGTGACTGGTTTTTCCATCCCTGCTGCCCTGGTGATGAAGTCCGTCACTCTGTTCTGCATACCCGGGATGTACTCCTCATCGTAGACAAAGTCCAAAAGATGCAAAGTCATGTCGGCGATGCGAGGGGTGGCTGTCACATTTCCGCTGGATGTGAGAACTTTGATCAGGGGCTAAGGTCGGTGCGAGCGTGAATCGTGACCCCCACAGATATTGTCCGAATGTCTCCATCGCCAGATGGACGCTAGCATCTCTTTCTCTGTTACAGTGTACTTCTCTTCACTGGGGGTGAGGGATCGCGAGGTGAACCCCACCGTCATCTCAGTGCTATCCGTAGCTCTCTGGAAAAGGACCGCTTCCAGCCCTTTCTCGCTGGCGTCCAAGGTCAGGATACTGGACGCATTGCCATCAAATCCCAGTAGGGGAACCACTGCGCAAATATCTTGTTTGATGGAACAGAATTCCGCTTCCATCTCCGCCGACCAGGAAAAGATGTTCTTCTCCTTGAGTAGCTGGCTTAGGCTGTGCGTTTTCGTAGTAGAATTTCGGACAAACTTACTGTAGAATTCCGCCAGCCCCAGGAAAAAGCGAACATCATCCTTGGTTTTGGGGGAGGGTGCAGACATGATGGCCTCCATGTTTGCTGATTTGGGGGTGATCCCCACGTCACTGATTTCATGCCTCAGGTAGGTGACTTTTCGAAGACCAAATTTGCATTTTTCGAGCTCCGCCGTGAGGCCGTTGGCTGCTAGCGTGTGTAGAATGGTGTGTAAAACGTTGTCATAATCAGCTTTTGATTTCCCCATGACGAGGATGGACTCCTTGGAACAGTTTAAGCATAAGGTTTTAAAAGACGGCCGATGCAGATGCGAGTCCGAAAGGCATACGTCTTACACGGTAGCATCCAAAAGGCGTAATAAAGTATGTGAGTTTGTGGCATGACGGATGGACTGAAACTTGATTGTAAGCAGCTTTGAGGTTGATGGTAGAGAACCACTTTATACCTTTGGTCTGGGCTAGCAGCTCGTTTATTTTGAGCAAGGGAAACTTGTCCACGACTATGTTATTGTTGAGGTCGCATGGGTCAATGCACAGGCGTACCTTGCCGTTCAGTTTGCGCGCCACCACCAGAGGCGCGAGCCATTCGGCTTATTTGATTGGTTCGATGATGTCGCTGTCTTCTAGTCTTTTTAGTTGTAGATGCACCACTTCACGGCAGTTGAAAGGAATGTTTCTGACTTTGTGGGTGACTGGTACTGCTTCGTCCTTGAGCACAATCTTGTGGGAGAATCTGGACATCTTCCCGATTTGGTTGCTGAACACTGCAGGAAACTCTGCTTTGAGCGAGGCAGGCGTGGATGTGTCTTCCATCAGGAGCACTTGTGTGTCACCACCCAGGTTGAGCTGGAAGCCGAGTGCTCCCTGGTCCGCCTATCCCAGGACCGATGGGTCTTTGCACGCCACGTACAACTTCGCCGTCGTGTGTCTGCCCTTGAATTCAAACAGGAGTTGCCAGAACCCCACCATGGGGATTAGTTCCCCTGTGTATGTGACTGGGTGGACCTCTGTGGGGTGGAGATGATCCCCCACTACAGGCGCGAAGTCCTGGTCCCATATCTGCTTCTGGATGATGGTGTATGGCGAACCGGAATCAGTGACCATGGCGGCATAGACACCTCTGATTACCAACTGACAGGATGGTTTTTTGGTTGCAACCCCTTCAATGCCCAGGATATGGTCTTTGATGCAAAGAATGCTATCTTGGTCAGAGAGATCTGCTCCTTCATGGTGGTCGGAGGTAACCTGGACGTACTTGACGGCAGCGTTTCTGGGCCCCCATCGGCAGACTTTGCCAAAGTGTCCTGTGATGCCACAGAAGGAGCACTTGATATGGAACGCTGGGCATTTCCTGTTATTTCCCACGTGGGCGTGAAGGCCACATTGGTGACAGACGCTTCGTTTGCCTTGGGGGAATGACCAGGGCCTCTGCCTTTGGGTGTAGGTTGCCGGGTGGAGGTGGCGTCCGCTGTGGCTTTGGCGGGTGGGACCTTTTGGTCGGTGATTTAGAAAATGGGGGCCGGTGGCGTTGTGTCTTTCTTAGCTGCGAGGGTGCACCGTATGGAGAGCTCCGCACGATTGATGATCGCGATGATCTCCGGAAGGGGCGCTTTGCCACTAACCCAGAGCTTCTCTTGGATGCAAGAATGGGTGGAGTGCATGATGATTTGGTACCGAATTAGGTCATCATGTAGGGTGCCAATCTTACAATTGAAGGCCAGTTTCTTGGGGCTAACACGTAGTCCTCAACCTGTTCCGATTCAGCCTGTTTATGTTTTTAAGAAGTTGTAGCGGTCGATGGCTGTGCATATCATCGGCTGATAATGGGCGTCAAGGTCCTCAAGGGCGTGTTGGAAGACGTCTTCATCCAATGACGCCTAGCCTTCTTCACCATTTGGTTGTACACGCGTAGACCCTCCAGCCCCAGGCTATATAATAGGATTTTATTTTGCCGATTGCTGGAGAATTCCTCCTCACCTTCGTCCGCGTGCTGAGAAGCAGAACGCAGAGTGCTGGCAAGCTGCCAGATGGCATGGGTAGGCCCTGTGAGGGCTTTGGTGGTGGGTCCCACGCTCCCTTGAAGCACTGAGGTCATGTGAGGTGCGCGCCGATGTGCTCTAATGTTGCCACAATGCAGGGTTGGTTCCCAGTGTTCTAGGCCTTCTCACGGTGCAGGGGTGGTGCTCTGTGTGCTAGGCCTGTATGTAGAGCAGGGTTGACTCCCTATGTTCTAGGCCTGTTCTTGGTGCAGGATTGTTGGCTTGTGTTCTAGGCCTGTATGTGGTGTCTTTATTGCTCTGGCCTCGCATTGATGGGTGGGCGTGGATGCTCCACGCGCGAGAAATGCGTGCCGAAATTAGGGTGGGGCTTGGATCATGCCCCCCCTTTTTTCGGGCTGAAATGCGCGCCAATGGTGCAAACAGACACCGCTTCCTTCCGCAGACCGCGATGTACATGTGCGCCCGCCGAAGGATTAATGCTGGCTCTCCTCTACCTGGACAGAGGTGGTAATGCAGTACAGGATGCTCCGCCTCGTCACCACTGTAGAATGTGAAGTGTGCCCTCGTTGGGAAGGATGACCGGAGACAGCAGGTGGGTTACAGGTATGCTTTAATCTTCTTAATTGGGGTGAGCTGACTACTAGTTGCCTCACTGCAGTCTGCATTCGCCGCTGGCGTTCACGTCACTCCTGTGATACCTCGCAGCGGGTCACGGGAACGCCAGGAGGCTAAACCGCAACACTACAGGATTGTTCCCGGGAAACTGTAAGTTTGAAAGACCTGTGAATTGTAGCCAAGTTATTTTTTTCTTCTTTAAAAAAAATGATTTAATAATGCCCCCTTAACTCTGCAGGATCGAACAATGTCAAAGCTACAGTCTCCCTCAGAAGACATCCTGGCCCTCAACAGGTACAAAGCAAAATAACATGAAACGCAACCAGTGAGAAGCAGACAGCCCACTCCCTGAGCTGGCTTTGTTTCTGTATAAACACCCATATAAAGGGGACAGCTGACTCACACGCTGCCTTGTGTGTATTATATCTTCCTGTGGTGACAATTAATCACAGCTGAGAAGCCCATCTCCTGCCAGTCTGACGAGCACAAAGCCCCACTGTTTCCACGCTGAACTGCAGGGCCGCGCATTCTTGGAAACCTGAAGAATTTTGGGCAGACGCCCAGTTTCCTATCAGAGGGATTCTGAGAAAAACAGCATTTGTACAGGAAACACACAACTGTCAGCAGGGCACTTGCCCGAGACTCAAATAAAACTCATATTGTGTCAGAGATCTGGAATGCTGTCATGGAAAGTGAGTATTATCTGTGCAGGGCACAAGTCCTAAAAAAGCATTTACAATGCAATAGGACTCTTATTTACGCAAGACCTATTGCATTGCAAATTATTGTGGGCAGGGGGTGAGAAGGCATGAACAATGACAGTGCGTGCGGGCGGTGGGAAGGCATGGGAAGAAAATAGTGCTCAAAATCCAAATAACACATATCACACAATACTTGAAGTAAAGGAGCCAGTAGCCATGGAAGGATACAAATGACGACATGGCAGTCATAAGGAGGGACTAACAGCCTATAAACCAATCGGAAGCCAGCATTTAGAAAAGACAAAGACACAAGCCAATGAAAAAGATGGGTGGGGGAGTGGACAGAGCCTCCACTTCATACTCCATTACTGCATGCATCGGAGAGCGAGCCGTGCATGCATGCTTCCGCTATAGCTCGACCTAAAAACTGGCACTGAGAGGTAAGAGGGCAGATATCTAGTGGATAGTAAGATTACCAGCATAGTGCTTTCCTGAGGAAACCACAACTGACATCCAAACTGTGAGCGATCTCAACAGCATCTTAAAAACATTACAGTCACGTAGTACAGGTGATCAACCCAACAGGCTGGTACTAAAATCATCTCAGACACCCTCAACAATGTAATAAGCTTCATAAATATTCCACAAAACCACGGACATAAACACTGTACTGAAATCTAGGGAAGATTATAGCAATACCCTGAACAGCACAAGGTTGAATAAGACTTAAAGCAGATGCTCTATCTAACCTAACATTGGTTAAATGGAAGGTCTAATGACCCACACCCCCCTGGGAGACACAGCAGAAAGACAACTCTAAAAACACCTTACCCCTTCATGGGTATTGCCAGTTGGTTAAACTGATCTCCATCTTCAGACTCACAAGATATTTTTTGAAGAGCTATGCCAGATTTAATGACTCAATATTGTTTCTGCTGTCCACTAATTCAACATAAATGTGAATTTATTGCAGGCATTGTTGGATCAGGCTTTTCAACATAACTTTTCATGTAAAGATGCGTACCATCTTTATACTCATCCAGAGCACATCTCTCATTCATGCGGGTCAAAGGGCAACAGCACAAACTCAGTGAGGAGCTTTGGGTCAGTGATGTAACACCAAGCCCACCGCTGGATGTGTGAAGGGCTCCCTGGGTCTTCCATATATCACAGATATTCATTGGCTCTGCACTGATTTAGGGCCTATTGAGGTATTGAAGGGTTGGGCCCCCCCGTGAGTGATAAGGAGAGCCTCCACCATAGGGGCAGCAAGGGCCTTTGTTGCACCACTGCTTGAGGCATGTCCCATAGTAATTTTTACTTGTGTTGTTTTGTTGTGCATAAATACATATTTATTGAATACACTTATGAAACGCTTAGTATTAAAACATTTTAATTGAAAGGTTAAAAAAAACCTGCCAGCATCTCCGTAATCTCTTGCTTATTTAACGAACATTTTGGAGTGTTTTTTATTTTTATAATTATTTAGAAATCTCAGAGTTTTGAAAGTATTGTGCAAAGATTAACTATTAGTGGCCATGCAGTTACGTTCAACTAATTGTATTTGCTTTGGTATGAAATATTTAGAAATGCTCATGGATTCTAGTTTCTTCAAATTGTTAGTGGTGGAAAAAATGAACTTCGTTCTCCCGGTGCTCTTAAAGAGCATTCTGTGCATTAAAACATCTGTTCTGCAGCTCTGATTAAAACTGATGGCACCTTATCTGCAAAGGGATTGCTGAAGGAAATATAGTGTCACTGCAAAGGCTAATGAGCCTGTTCCATAAACATGGGCCATGTTCCCTTGGCTCCACATCTGTTAAATTCAGTTTTTTTCACATTGATTCCACATCCACTGCAGAAGTAAGAAAGACCTAATTTCCCAAATGTAAATGTCACTTCATGCATTTGTAAAAAATTATCTTCCTACAGTCAGTTGTCGATCAATCTTCTCTAAAAACCTACGCACATGTCCCTGTGGCTGCAGGTCTCTTCCTTGCAATGCTTCAAAAGTTAAAGTCACAACCAAAATGTAACCCGTATATTTGAACCAGAACTTCGAAGGGCAAATGGTCATTTTTCACTGTGAATCCCTCCTTGTATTCCTGACTCTTCGATGTGATGGATGTGGGAGGGTGCAAGTGATCTTGTGCTAACTCTACTACAACTAGCCTGGCAATAACCAATGACTTACCAATCTCTCTTTAGAATTAAACAGTACTAAGAACAGCAAGAAAACTGGTGCATCACCTTGTACTTCAAGTCTCGTGGGATGGGTCCAAGAAATAAATACTGTTAGAACAAGTCCACAATTTACCAATGGGCTCTCAATCTCTCTTTGAAATTAGACCTCCAGATAAATACATAGGGTAGGTGTTCTGTCTATACAAGTAGAAGCTGCTTAGGTATACAACAACACCAGAGCATGAAAGTGCCAGTGCCAGTGCTTTTCAAAAGATGTAGCACTTTAAAATAAGCATAATTATTGGAAGTGCTAAATTTGAATAGCACGTATCACATGTGCAGAAAGGAGGGGCATGGCAAAATCAGCTAAATGTACAGATCTAGGATGCATACTGGCTAAAAACAAAGAGACATGCACTTTTCCAGTGGTAAATTGATTGAAGGAATAGCAAAATACAAATCATGTCATTGCAGACATTAAGGCCAAGTACATGAAAGTATTTTCATAATACCAAGAACTTTATGGCACTTTTAGTAGATTATTTAAGTAAAGATGGAGGCCAGGGAGGTATCTCAGAAGTCTAATCTTCTAGTTAACATCTATAAAACAGAAATTACGTGGAGCGCGCGGTGACTGCTACAAGATGGCCGCATCTTGAGGAGGCTCACAGGACCAGCACTTTTCCTACCGCGAAGGGACCACTATTCAGCTCCATTTTCTCTTTTGCTCAGCAGTATCGATGTCGGAAGCCGCCGGGAACATAATGGCGTGTTTTCCGACCTGTGACGCAAAGTCTGTTCTTGTCACTCTTTCAATTCCGCTTCAAGCCTAATTGTCGCAGCCACCATTTTGAATGCCTAGCTCGGTACCTCACAAGATGAACTATACTTTATTATAATCCTTCAAATGGATACGGAGTGCTTTTGTTCTCATAGTTTCTTCTTCTTAAAGCTACAGTCAATTTTGCAATCCAACTATGGTTCCTTTTATCTCAGTGCTGATGGCGAGTTTGTGTTTCAACTAAGACTCACCTCTAATGGATTTGGAACTCATTCTCCTCAGCTCTGTCAGCATGGTTGCTATTTGCCCTACATACTGATTTTAGCTCCATCAGGCTAAATAACTGCGCTCATCTTGTTGGCATTGATTAAAGCACGCTACACCTGCATTTTTGTTTATCTTCAAGGCCCATTAACCATACCAGTTTGAATCCTTTCTTCTATAATGGCTTGTACTTGCTCTAGTGTTTTGCCTTGCTCCTGGACAGTTTTACGCCACTTGTCCATGCACACCTCATGGTTTTTTTCTCTCTTTTTTTTTCTTCTTTCTTTCAATGTTGCTGACATGTTTGCGCTTTAACCAAGGCACTCTTCAACTGGAGTTGGTACTTTTTTCTCTTTAGCTCTGTCAGCATGGGTGCTGTTTGCCTTACATATTGCCTCTAGTTCTCTCAGGTTAAATAGCTGTGCTCCTCTTGTAGGCATTGATCAATGCACGCTAAACCTTCACCTTTGTTTTTTTAGAAGTCAGTACATATATCAGTTTGTATAAAATTCCCTGCAATGGCTGGTACCTGCTCTTTTGTTTTGCCTTACCCTTGGACGAATTCATGCCAATTCCTATTGTGTCCAGGCGTGCTTTCTCTGGTAATATATTGGTCACCTTTTCACCGACTTTTCATTAACTTGCCTATTCGTACCAGCTATTCCGTTTTATGGACTTTTTTCTTGTGTTTGGACTTTTGTTGCTGTTCTAATATTCCTTTCATTTTTCCATCATGGATATTACGCATTCGAATAAACCACATAGTGCCTCAGGATCTGCTTCTGGGGGCCGTAAGGATTCTTCAAGCAACAACAGCAAACATCTAAAGAAAGATCCCTCTTCCCCGACTAAATCTCCTCTTCCTATTACGCTTGAAGGTATTATGGACGAACTACGACTCTTTTGTCCATTCATGTCAGACACTACTACCACTCTCCAAAGAATAGAAGAAAAGTGGTCTGGCTTGGATATGAGATTATCTGATGTTGAACAAAAGACAAGTGATGCTCAGGATGTCATGGCAAAAGTTGAGACTCTTACTAAGGAAGTAAACCAACTGACAAAATCCACTGAGGATTTGGAAAATCGAAATCGACATAATAATTTACAAATGTAAGGAATACCAGAGGGTTCAGAAGGATCTGACATGATTCTCTTCTTGAAAACTCAGGTCTTACAAATTGCTGGATCTCCCAGAGACTGTTGATTTTAATATACAAAGAGCTCACAGATTAGGTCCTCAAAATGCATCCTCGGCTACCAAACCAAGAGGTATCATTGCCTATTTTTTGCTATACTCTGACTATTCTCAATGCAGCCAAGCAACACAAGCAGATGATTTGGTCAGGTCATAAAATCTTCTTCAGCCAAGATGTATCCGAGCCAACTGCAAATAGACGCAAGGAATTCACAGATCTTCAGCCAGCTTTGAAGTCAATGAACACTCGTTGCGGTCTTACACATCCCTGTTTCTTTAAGGTTACTTATAAAGAAAGACATTTTTCATTTGATGACCCAGCTGACCTTAGGAAGTTCTTCCACACTCATCAAGAAGAGCAGATGGAATTCAGCAAACATTAACTGTTTTTGTCATGATCTTCTAAGTTTTCCTCCTGTTTTTTTTTCAGGTCAATGTAATTGCCTTGTATTTCAGTTAATTGTTATCTGTTCTCTTGTCTGCTTTAGATTCATCCTGTGCTATGCTCGAGGACTCCTGCGTGTATCATTCGTATGTTTACTTGTTTGATGTATTCCGTTGATATGTTCCCCAACACCCTGGTTAGCTCTGCTTTTATATTGTCTTATTGTCCTCTTGTTTACTGTGTCTCATTTGGACTAGTTCATCCCTTCCTGCCTACCTAATTGCATATTGTCAATTCTGGCCTTGTTTCCCTCCCAGTGATGTGGTCGTCTTTGTTCCTTTACCCCGTCCCCCTCCCTTTACATTGCTTGTTCTTCTCTCTTTGAGTATTATGATTAAAGCCCCTGTGCTTCTTGGCATCTTCTCTTTCTTTATCCTTTTGGGAGATACTGCTCCTAACTTTCTATCATTTTCCCCCTTTTCTCTCTTCTTCTTCCCTTCCCTTTCTCTTTTCCTTCTCTCATTAGTGCATATTTTTCTTCCTCCTTTCAACTTAATCACTGCGGTGGGCTTACCTCTTTTTATTTCCTTTTCCTTGGAAACATTGTATTTGCTTACCTTCTACTACATTCTCCTCTCTTTCTTGTTCTCTTGCATAGGTTTTTTTATTGCGTTCCTGTTCTGTTTTGGCTCTTTCTACTGTGGTGTTCACAAGTAATATTTTCTTTCCCTTTCGGTCTTTCTTGTATTTTTCACTTTTTTATTACTTGTTCAAGCTCTTGCTATTCTTTTCCTTCTTATTTAACTGGTTTATACTCTTCTTCCTAATCTCCTTTGACTTTCTATTATGAGTGGTCTTCAAAATCCTGTTAAAAAGCAACGTGTTTTGTCTCATTTAGCAAGATTGAAATATAAAGTAGCTTTATTGCGAGAAACACATCTTACCTCGCAAGATATGTCTTCATCCTGTAAACAATGGGTAGGAGAAGCCTTTTGCTCTTCTGCAGTTAACAACTAAAATGGTGTTGTAATTTTGTTTCATAAATCGCTGTCTGTTTGGACAAAAAGTCATTCATGATTTTAATGGTAACATATGAAACAAATGGGTTTGCTTAATTTGAACCGCACATCACAAGGTTAAGCCAATTGTAAAATGGACATAGGTAAATGACAGGAAGCAACTATGGCTGGGGTGCTCCTAAGGTATATGACACCTACCCACCAAAGTGTCATTCAGTCCCAGGATTTAAATGAACCCAGGTCAAACATATATATGCACAACACCTGAGCACACCAATATCATTATTTCGAATTTAGGTAATATAAATATTTTTCTAGAACAATTAGTAAAGTCTCAGCGTCCTATGCACTTTTCTTGGGTGGATGGATAGAGTCCCCAAAATTGGCAGCAATGTGTAACACTTCTTCTTCGGCAGATGAAGAAGAAGTGCTTGTTGGCTCCACGCGGGGTGCTTTAAGGAGAGTAAGAGTGCAACCCTGGATTTATCAAGATTCGGAAGGATTACACTATTTCTTATAAAGGATGGATTTGAATCCTAAGTTTGGATGTTAACTTTGGAAGAGGACAAGCTTTTACATATTGGGGCCACAACTATCATATTGATGAGTGAGAATAGGAACGCCAAACTCAAAAATCAAGCGTTACACATTGCTGCCAATTTTGGGGACTTTATACATCCACCCAAGAAAAGTGCATACAAGAGAACATTTACAATTATAGACGCCTGGATTAATGAGCAAAGAGCCTTGAAAAAGCCCTGAGGGCGAAACGCGCGTCGGCTGCTGTCTTTTCTCTTGTGAACTGTGGAAATTAAAACCAAACCAGACCTCAACCTAAGAAGATTTGCTTGGACTCCTTGTTCTTCCTTTGGACTTTCTGGATTTAGAACCTATAGGACGCTGAGACTTTACTAATTGTTCTAGAAATATATTTATATTACCTAAATTCAAAATAATGATATTGGTGTGCTCAGGTGTTGTGCATATATATGATTCTAATGGTAGATGGAGGACTTGATTGTAGGCGGTGATTGTAACCAACACATGGATCCCTTTCTGGATCAGAAATCACAAGCCAGATACGTTCCCAATAAAATGCAAAAATCATTTTTAAATCCATCTCTTCTAGAGGCCTTATAGATTCCTGGAGAATATCTCACCCTGACTCCCTTGAATTTTCAATATTTTCTCTTGTGCATGCATCACACTCCCGTATTGATTACATCTTTCTCACTCAACATGCCTTTCAATTTATGACTAATTCTGAAATAGAATCTATTCTTATTTCAGACCACGCCACCGTAATTTTGAACATGGATTTTCCCTCACCTATCTCTGCCTCTCGACACTGGCGCTTTAACAACTCTCTCCTTCTAGATCACCAATTTACTGCTCACTTTACGCTTTTTCGGGATTAATTCTTTCGCAACAATCTCAACACCACCTCAGACTTTCACTTTATTTAGGACGCTTTTAAGGCCGCAGCTAGAGGCTGTATAATAGACTTTGTATCCCGATAGAAAAAAATAGTCCCTTCCACAATCATCTCAAATCCTTCATCAAATTAAAGAACGCGAACACCTTTATTTTACCACTAATTACTCTGACACACTAAATTCTCTCATCAAAGCGAAAATGCAATATAATAAGCATTCCTGGCATTCCGCTTCTAATCAACTTCTTAAATTTAACACTAAAATGTATAGTGGACATAATAAAGCTGGCGAATCACTTTTGAACTATCTTAAAATTAAAAATCAAAAATCTAAGATTATTGCCATCACAGATTCCCAGGGAATTTCTCAGTCCACGGATACTAAAATCCTCGACTGCTTTGTTCAATATTACTCTTCTCGCTATACTCCAGAATCTAATCCCTCTTCTGTACACATTGACTCTTTTTTTTAATCAATCCCTAAATACCTTGAAAAACCTGTAGATCGCTCATCCCTTGATATCCCAATTTCATAGAAAGAAATGGTTACTGCTATTACTCTTCTTCCCAAGGACAAAACACCTGGGCCAGACGGTTTTACGGTCCACTTTTATCTCCATTTTAAGACTGCCTTAATAACACACCTACTTACATTAATTAATCACATCCTTGCCAAAGGTGAATCTAGGGGATCCTTCACACAGGCAATGCTTTGCCTAATTTCTAAGAAAGATAAAGACCCCTCCCTCGGCAAAACTTTAGGCCCATTTCCCTCATTAACACAGACTGTAAAATATACACCAACATTTTAGCCATGCGTATTAATAATGCAATCCCTGATCTAGTTAATATATATCAGTCTGGATTTCTCAAAGGTAGGTCTCTAACTGACAACTCAAGATCTCTTCTTAATATCATACATCTTGCTTGATGGATTCCCCTGTCGCAGCTATCACACTAGGGGGCATATTACCAAGCAATAGCGATAATTATCGCTATTGCTTGGTTAGAGACAAAAATTTACCGCTGAGCTGCAGCGATTTTTACCGCAAATAAACCTTGGTATTACCAAGGTTTAACGCAAATGCGATAAAAATCACCGCAAAGCATGAATATCGCTGAAAAGTCAGCGATATTCATGCATTACTGAGCTAATGCTCTTAGCCATGTTATCCACCTCCCATTGGATAACATGGCTAAGAACTGCTCAGGGCAGGTGTTAGCTTTTGGAGATATTCGCGCTTAGCGCGAATATCTCCAAAAGTTGGTAATAGGAGATAGCGATCTTAGCGACTGTTTCAGTCGCTAACATCTTGGCACGCCCACTTTGCATGTCATTAGTGATAAATATCACTGACATGCAAAGCGGGGCCCAAGATGGTCGCTATCTCCTACTAGCTGTCGCTAACTGGTGTTAGCGACAGCTAGGTAATAGGGAGATAATTTTATCTCCGCTTTCTTGGCTTTTAAAGCCAAAAAAGCGGAGATAAACCCCCTTGATAATATGCCCCTAGTAGATGCTTAAAAAGCTTTTAAATAGGTCTGTTGGGATTTTATGTTTGGAGCGCTCAGATGGCATGGTTTTAATCCCCCCATTATCAAGTATATTCAATTATTATACTCTGACCCTTCGACTTCTATTTGGGTTAATGGTGTACAATCAAGATATTCCTCCCTTCATAGAGGAATCAGACAAGGCTGTCCTCTCTCATCTCTCCCCCATTCTTTTTATTCTTGTACTTGAACCTTTTTTGGAAAAAAATAAGATGCTCCTCCTCCTACACTGGATTCATATACAAGAACGTTGAGATCAAATTTACTGCTTATGCGGGTGATATTTTACTTTATATTTCTAATCCGGCCTCTTCTTTACCTGCTCTTTTTTCCTTACTCCATGACTACTCCTTAGCATCTGGATGTAAATTGAATATTGATAAATCTGAGGTCTTACCTCTTAACAAGTTTTGTCTTTCTCATAAGTTTCAGGGATCTGGCTTTGAATGGAATCCCAGACATGTCAAATGTTTAGGTATTCTTTATGCCAATAATATTAGAGAAACCATTCAAAATAATCATAAGGATATACTTAAAAAGGTTTCCTCCCTTATTGATGGTTGGTCCCCCCTTTTCTTATCTTGGTGGGGTAGGCTAGAAACTGTTGAAATGATGCTACTTCCTATTGTTCATTTTTACCTTTCTATGCTTCCTATTTCCTTTCCACACTATTTTTTCACAACCATCAATTGCCTCATAACAAAATTCTTATGGAATAATCGCAAAGCTAGGATTTCTCTCTTTCGCCTCCAACAACCCGAAGATTTGGGTGGAGTCAACTTTCCTAATATTTCTCGTTTTCATTCGGCCTTTACACTCAAACAAATCTGGCCTTTTCTAACAAATTCATCTTCTCATCTTTTAACAGCTTGGAGCTCAATAGAACTCGCACAAATTGTCCCTTTTTCCTTCCTTACTGCTACTTGCTTATCTCAACCTCCAAAAAGATTTATTACCCCCGTATTTAAACACTACAAGGTGCTAGCTCTTTCACTGTTTGGCTCCTCCCTCTCATCATCTAATCTTCACTTGTTGACTCCCATTTGATGTAATAAATTCCTCAAGTTTACCAACAGAGCGCTTTTTTGGAACGAATGGATTGATAAAGGTATTATCACTTACGACCACTTATTTAAGGACAATTCATTAAGAACTTTCCAGGACTTACGCGACACCTTTAACCTCTCAAACACACACTTAACCCACTTTCTCTTACTTACACACACCCTCATTTCTATCATCTCTCAGAACAGTCCCCCTCCCAACACTATGCCTTCTCTCATCTCTCCGCCAGACTTTCTATCCCTTCCAGAGCTTTGGCTATTTACAAAATACTTTCTCTTCCCACCTCTGAGAGACTCAAATCTAAACTTGAGCTTTTATGGGAAAAATACATAACTCAAGAATTTTCTCTACAAATTTGGAACGCTATTTGGTCTAAAATACATACTGTTTCCCGCTCGGCCAGCAACACACAGTCTTTTTACTTTTTTTATAATAGGCTTTTTTTTACTCCTTCTGATTTGCACAAAATCAAACTACTTGACTCAAAAAAGTGTTGGTCGTGCTCATGTGACAATATTGATATACTACACTTGTTTTTCCAGTGTCTTTTGGTCAAGTCACTTTGGTCTCGCATTTGGTCTAAACTAAACGACATTTCATCTACTGATGTCCCCTTTGAGATTGCACATATTTTCTTAGGTGGTTCTTCACCTATATGGAATGTTCATTGCAATGTTTGTAAATGTATATATCTTTTCATAGCAATTTTGTTTCAGATAATTACAACCAACTGGAAAGATACTTCAAATATTTCATATAACACTTGGTGGAATTTGTTATGTCACCGCCATAGGCTTGATCGTGCCTTTGCCACCACAGTTTTTTTTTTTTACATTTTATTTATTGATTTTTATCAAGAAAAATTACAAAACATCGATCACCACTCGCAATGGTCAAATAATATTCATCGCATTTAAAAAAAAATCCATATTACACAGCACCTTATGCCACGAGGTTCAGTAATCATAGTCGAAAAGAGATAAAGATAAATCAATAGCCTAGCAAACAACCAGTACATGAAATTAGTTGTTCGTCTTAAGCAAATCGGGGTGTTCACGCAGATAGTCAGTAAGAGGTCTTCAGATATCTGATGGTTTGGAAGCGGTGGGGAGTTCCTACACATATAGTACAACATTTTCTCTGCAGTATATTGCGTTTAGAATCCAGCGTTCCACCGTGGGAAACCGTCCGCTATCCCAGTGCATTGCTACTCTCCTTTTAGCGAGCAATATCATTATTGCTACCAACCTCTTCTTGACAGATCGCAATGGTATATCAAGGCCTAGAAAACATACTCACGGTGTACATGACAGTGTACATGACATCATCGAACCTAAGTGGTCAACTACATTTACCCAGTACTCCTTTACCTTCCTGCAGTCCCATGCCAAATGTGTAAAATCGGCTTGATCAGCCCCACATCTTTTACAATAGGCATTGTCCCTCAAACCATGTTTATATAGACGGGCCGGGGTATGATATATTTTGTGCATATATTTATAATGAATTAAGCGAAGGCTACCATTAGGTGTAAGTAGTGTAATCAGTGTGCAACAGCTCGTCCAGTCATCATCAGTGAGAGGGTTATCCAGCAATGCATCCCAGTGTCAGTACCTATGTCTGTTTGCACCAGTCTGTACAGTCGCGAGATTACATGCCAGTGGGTGGTAGCGGTGATTAAGGTTTGTAGCGGTCGTAAGGTAGATGGTTCAGTTGGGAAGTTGGGGTACAATACCCTAACAGCTGCGCGCAGCCTGTGATACAGGAACCGAAAGAGTAGCGATTGATTACTAACATATAGGAGGTCTTCAGGCGTTATAAAAGTACCATCAGGATATAGATACCCCAGTTGTGTGATGCCTACTTGTGCTAGCAATGACATATTGTTCTTCTCTAATGTTACAGAAAGCTTTGGGTGATTAGCCAGTGGATAGTTTGGGGCATATATCGGAGTTTTTTGCGTCAATTCACTGATGCGCTGCCAGGCTTGAGAGTTGGTTCGTATTGTGTTTATTTCTTTCGGAATCAAGTGAGGGCGTTTATGCAATAGTATGCTAGGTAATGATATTGGGCAAGCATCACAATCTCCGACTAAAGATGTGGTAGGTATTGCACCGGATGGTACCAATAATATGCAAAGTGCGCCTGGGCGCATAAATAATATATATAGACGTCTGGTACTGCAAAGCGCCTGCACTGTACGGTAGGGATAGTGTTTTGAGGCTGATTCGAGCATGCCTACCAGCCCATAATAATTTTATAAACTTCGTTGGTAGTCGGGCGAATAACGACGATGGGGGCGCTATCGGTATGTTAACAAAGAGGTATAGTAGTTTTGGCAATAGGACCATTTTTATTAAGGCAATGTGGTCTGCTAGTGAGAGAGGAAGTGCAATCCATCTAGCTATTTTTGTTTATATGTGGTCAATCGCGACACCATAGTTCTGCCTAATTACCAAATCAGCATCCCTATGTACCCATATTCCCAGGTATTTAATGGGTTCATCTTGCCAGACTAGAGGGAAGTCTATTTGTGGGGCTTTTGTGCACTCCATCAACGGCAGCACTGCAGATTTACTCCAGTTTATCTGCAGTCCTGATTGCCTCCCAAACTTAACATATTCTCGTTATAGCGGCGATAAGTTGTCTTTAGGATCTCGTAGGAATAGGACCATATCATCAGCCTATAATTGTATACTGATGGGGCGCAGCTGAAATTGCAGGGCTGTGTGTGCATAGTGTTGACGTATTGTGCATGCAAGAGGTTCCAACGCTATCGAGAACAGGAGAGGGGATAGTGGGCAGCCCTGCCTAGTGCCACGCTGTATAGGTATGCTATCTGATATATGTCTGTTCACTTTTATACGCGCAGTGGGTTTGGTATACAACAAGGAGAACCAGGTTATAAGTCTTGGGGCAGCCCAATTCGCTGAAGTATCGTGAACATATAAGCCCATTCCACAGAATCAAATGCCTTGGCGGCATCTAAAAGGACCGCCACCGCCGGTGGGTTTGGATTCAGCTGATGTAAGTGGGAGAAAATCGTGCGCAAATTATGTGTGGTGGATCAATCGGGAATGAAGCCAGATTGATCAAGGAGGATAATCGTTGTCATAAGTGTCTGTAATCTTGTGGCAATAATCTTCGCTAGTATTGTGACGTCAGTGTTTATTAGGGATAAAGGCCCTTAAGAATCCGTTTTAGTGGGACATTTGTCTGGTTTTAGGAGCGCCACTATAAGCGTCTCACGTAGTGCCTGGGGAAGGATCTTATTGTTATAGGCCTCATCATACGCCTCAAGGAGATGAGGTATTAACAAGTCTGAATATGCTTTCTAGAATTCACCGGTAAATCCATCAGGGCCTGGTGATTTACCATTCAGTAATTCTTTTATGGCAGTTTGTGTTTCTCCCTCCGTTATTGGCTGCGCTAGATATTCATGATGTGCATCTGACAGCCACACTAGTGCTATATCCTCTAAGTATTGTAAAATCTCGGGTTCAGTGGCAGTATGTTGTGTGGTGTAGAAGTCACTGTACGTTTTCACAAACATGTTTAATATCCCCTGAGTGTCATAATGCATTTGTCCCACATCATCTTCTATCTTTGTGACTGTGTGTTTTTTACGTTCTCTGCTTTTCTTCTGGGCTAATATACGGCCCGGTCGGCCTCCCTCTCCTAGCCTGCACGCTTTGTAGGGTTGGTTCGTGTATTTCATTTCATTATCAGCCAGATCATTGTATCGGCTCATCTCAGCTCGCAAATTCCCCAATGTGGTGGCATTATGAGTGGCCTCATATTCAGCCTCCAGCAAACGTATGCTATCTTCACAGTTCTTTAACTGTGTCCTAATCTCTTTTAAAATTCTCACAGTTGTGCTTATGCAAGTACCTCTTATTGTTGCATTAATTGCCTCCCACATAGTACCCGCACGTGCATATTGTGTATGAAGAAATCTTCTATTGCGGTATGTATCGTTTCTTTGTATATGGGATCCAAAAGAGCCATTGCATTAAAACGCCATACAAATGGTGGGGGCACATATGTAGGGATATGTAAATATAAAGCCACTGGTTTGTGGTCCGATAGCGTTTTGGGAAGATGTGCAATGTCCATAGTCCAGGTGGATGCACATTCCGACAGTAACTAATAGTCCAATCTGGACCAGCTGTTCTGTACTGTGGAGGAGTTTGTGCTCTCTTGTGCATTGGGATGTCTTTCTCGCCACACATCATGGAGGTGAAATTCCGTCATTCCATTGAGGATAACCGAGAGTGCTTGATTGTGGTGTTTCATAGTGTCATGAGATCTATCCAAAGTAGTGTTTAGGGCCACATTTAGGTCACCGCCCCATATGATGTCTAAAGGCGGTATGTCACTTATCTTGGTGAATAGAGTCATGAAAAAGTCCGGGTCATCTACATTCGGCCCTTTTCATATTCACGACGCCTACCCTAGTGCCTCTGAGTAGGCCTGTGTTAGAAATGGTATTTCTGGTTGGCTAGGATTGCGCCAGAGTCAGGCAGAAACCACCATTCTAAGTCAGGGCAAGGAAGTCACCTGCCAAGACAACCCCTGTTTACCCTCTTGGTAGCTTGGCATGAACAGTCAGGCTTATCTCAGGGGCGATGTGTAAAGCATTTGCGCACGCACCCACCAGCAACAACATCCAAGGCCCCCCACAAAAGGAACTCCACACAAGGTGTATGTAAGAATAGCCTTTGTATTGCAAAACACATTAGATAGAAACACACACTTTACAATGTGCCAACAGGCACGGGCAGAATTTACAGGGGATTATGTACAGGACAGGTCCACAGGGACCACTGTCAGGAATATGCACTTGTAGATTTTAGAATAATAATCACTGTAGGACAAAAATGAAACATAGAGCACACAACCAGTAACTACTGGTAACAGGTAAGTACCACCTAAGCAACCCTAACCACCTTAAGAGAATACTACGCAGGGAACCTGGGCTTCACTAGCAACACCTGTACTAGAAAGAACAACCACCTAAGTATCACTATACATCTAGGGGTATAAGCATGAACATATTACACATGATGCTTCACAACATTCAGAGGTGTAGGGAAAAACACATGATGCATGGACATACATTCAGCGGTGTAACAAAGAACACAATTGCGCAGAAATCACCTTAGGCCACAACCAGTGACTGTCCCTAGCCCAACCTGGCCTTTCAGGGGCTGACCAACCATTTGTCTAATATGTCAGGGCTGCCTGCGCAGGCAGGGAAAGAAGATGCGCAAAAGTACCAGGCCTAAACGTAGCAGCTGCCCACTAAGGGCTGGGCAGCTGTGGAACTCCTCTGGGCTCCCGCTGGGACAAGGGGCCCAAAACAACGTGGAGACCTGGAGCCACTCGTGTGCTTGGCAACTAAATATGGACCCCTGTGAGCCTCGTGGGCTCTTGAAAGAATGGTGCCCCTGGGAGCCTCTCTGGCTCTAAAATAACGATGCCCTCTGAGCCTCGCAGGCTCTAAATCACATATGCCCCCTCACGACGATAGAGCCCATCACTGGGGACTCAAATGAAAGAATGCCCCCGGAGCTCTCGTGGCTCTAAAGCAAGGCAATGCTCCTGGAATTGTTGGAGTGCCGCTCTGGGACTCTGAATAAACTATGCCCCCAAGAGCCTATCAGGGCTCCTTACAAATGTGCCCGGAAGCCTCGTGGGCTTTCACAAATGCCCCGGTAAAAGTGGCGCCTCCCACGCTCTAAACAAAAGCCCTCGCGGGTCCGCTCAGAACTGGAGCCGGGTTGGGCGCAGAGCCCCCACCAGCCCTTTTTCACTTGCCGGGCGGTTCTTGGGGGACTCCGGTCCTTTCTTCTGGCGGCGGGGCTCTCCTCAACACCGGAGCCCCGCCTGGGCCTCTAGCCGACCTGCTCCTCTCCTCGGTCTGTGGGGCTCTTCTTGCTTTCCTGGGCGCGGACTCGGCTTGGCTTCCCCAGACCGGGGGAAGCGGAGGAAGGAGTCGGCTGGTCTCCTCTTCTCTGGGGCCTTCTCTCTCCATGCAGGAGCGCGGGGTGGGCTCCCACAGGCTTCCTGCTGTTCCTCTGGTCCCGCCCCCGCCCTGCCTGTCTTCCGGTTCGTGCGCCGGGGGTCTTCGTAGCCTTGAGAACACGAGGTGGTCTCCCAGTATTAATTTATGGATAATTGCCAGCAGGGTCCTTGGCGGGATGGGCACCCATCAGGGGTCAAATCACAACATAGTACCCCAGCAACATGCGGCATGGGCAGCCGCGAAAAGGGGAAATAAAGCGCTCTGCGGCGCTAGTGCAAAGTAAAGCGCTTTCAAGCGCTAGGGGCCAAATAAAGAGCTCCCCAGCGCCAGGAGCCCCTATATTCCAGTCATTGTCCTTCAGGGGGTGGGGGGGCAAGGCTGGGCCCAGAGCCAGCTCACAGGGTCCTCCTAGGCAGGGAGGCAATTTACCCAGTGGCGGTCCTTCTGGCACCCAGCAGCAACAGCAGGCCCCCCTCGTTTGGATCAAGAAGAAGAAACTTTTTCAAGGGGACACAGCCCCTTTTTATACAGTTAATTCCTTTGTCTGGGTGCAGCGTGGGAGAGAAACCAGTCGCAGCTGGTTTTGGAGCATACTTGATGTGCTCAGCCACCCTTCCTATTCACTGGCCAGGCTAGGGACATTAGACGCACCACAGGGGTCGGAGCTAGCATTGTGTGGGGAAAACCCAGCCCTATTGAGGTCCCGGGTGTACCACTCCCTCAAATCAGCATGGTAATCTCAACACTCACCACCGGGGCAGATCCATCCAGACTCCTGGAGACAGGTTCACCAGTCAGCTCCAACCAATCACACGCCAGCACACTCACTGCACACGCACACCCATGTCTAGAAGTGGCACTTCCACACTAGACACAAACACGCCGCACACATCATTGCGCAGCATTCAATCACACGAGTTCGCACATACCAAACTCTGGCCTGCACACCTCAAAACATCAGGAACTACCAGGGAAACAGACATTCCCCATGCATTCCTATGGAAGAGCAGGCCAATGTCACCACACGCACTCAGAGTGCGCACGCACTTTCCACTGGGACACGGTGAAAGTGCGCAGAAACCAAAAATCACCATCCCCAGGTAACATATAAAAAGCATAAAGTTCAGGGGTGATCCTGCCAGTAGTGCCAAGTTCAACAGCCTGTTATTATAACAAACCTGCCATGCGGGTCATTATGCGTATGTTTGAGGATAAACTGTGTGCCTTTACGTATGAGGGTTGAGACACCTCGTGCGTAGGACGAATGGGTGGCAGACACCGAATGGTCAGACCATGTATAGCCCAGCTTGTTCGATTTACAGGGGAGTAGGTGGGTCTTTTGTAAGAGTGCTATATCTATTGAGTGCCTGTCCAGATATGCGAAGATCTGTCTAATTTTCTTGGGGCTATTTAGGCCACGGACATTCCACGTTAGGAATTTCAGGGGTTTAGTGGTAGTCATTGTATCTCAGTATTGTAGTATGTATCCATTCTGATACCTCGGGCATAGGTGTACAGTTTTGGATTCTTAACCAGAGGAGAGCAGTGACCAGTAACAACAAACCATAAACATCCATCCCACCCCCCACCCACTTTGTTATCCCAATCATGACAAAGCCTAAATCCCAAATTCGTTCCCTAAAGGCAAAGGGGAGAAAACCCACAACCCACTGCTTTCCTGAAGTCAGATACTCCAACAGAAGGAATCAAACAATGTGGTACACACAGGGGGGGGGCGATATTGCCTGCTAACAGCCCCAGTGAAGGTATGTCCGGGGGATCGAGCCTGAATCACGGAAGACCATGAATATATACAGCGAGGGCGTACCGTCATGTCTAATGCATATCAATTAACAATGAAACATACTTTGCAGCGACAGTATATGCGATCACAGTGACATCCATATACATACAATGGCTATATATACCATTTTCTTGCCTTTTGGATGTAGGACGTTGTGACGAGGAGGACCCGGACCCGGGCCCTCCCGGCTTACCTTTACCTGTGTCCCCTTTTGTCACCCAGCATACAGAAGCCTGGAAACCTGTAACGGACTGGCAGCAAACAGCACGGGAGCCGGAGGAGCCGTGTTTCTTTAACTGGGCGGAGCTGGAACCCGAGACCGCCCCCCCCCTGGAGGTAAAGGTGCGCCCATCCGGGAAACAGGTGTGTTTTACACCCGGAGGGAGTGGAGAGTGGTGGCGTGAGCGAGGAGCAGAGTGGAGGAGAACCGAAGACGAGGAACCGAAGATCGAGGAGGAGGCGTGTGAGCAGTGGAGGACGGGAGACGACGGAAGCAAGGAACATCAGCTGGAGGAGGCGTGTGAGCAGTGGAGGACGGGAGACGACGGAAGCAAGGAACATCAGCTGGAGGAGGCGTGTGAGCAGAGGAGGACGGACGAGGACGCAAGTGGAGTACAGCACGGACCGGAGTCGAGTGAGCAGACGGGGAGACCGGGAGCGGACTGGAGAGCGGATCAACGGAGACAGGAGGCGTCAGCGAAAGAGTGGAGAACGGAGACCAGGGACAACGGAGACAGCAGACCATCGACCAGGGTACCCGAGGAGAGCAAGACCTGCGACAACAGCGACAAGCCGGGAGGCCACCGAGGAGGCGCATCGCCCAGCCACACTTCACATGAAGTGTGGCTCGAGCAGGTACGGTCAAGATTCACGGGGTGGGCGGGGCGTAAATGGGGTAAACCACCGTAAAACCGAGCAACAGACCCTTAGTGCACCAGTACCTTCCCTTCACCTCACCGGCACTTAGGGGAAAGACGAGCACGTGTGGTCCCTCACTACCCTTCCCTGACAAACCCCCTACAACCACGAGCTAATAGTGGTTTTCTTTCTTTCTGTTTCTTTTTGGGATCGAATCTGGGACGAGAGACAAGACGGCGGAGGCAAGGCCTACAACGCCCAGAAGGCACCGCGAAAGTCGGAGACTGGGAACAGCCAAACAAGCAAAGGAGGACCTTGATAATCCGTTACCGTTTTATAGAGTACCAGTTCAAAAGAGGAGGCTTTATAAAATAATAAAACCATCTTTGCCTCTCAACCCCGTATCAGTGAGTTTATTGGACAAACCACCCGAAAGCCCACAAGTGGTGGAGAATGCGGGCATAGAAGAAGCCATCCAGGATACAAAGATGGAAGCCATACTACAAGCCCTGGTTAAAGGACAAGAACAGTTAGGGTGGGCTGTGGAGCAACAGCTCGCCTCCGCTCAACTAGACCGGGACACTTTCCGCTCCACCGTAGTCACCCAACTGGAAGGGTTACAACACAATACTGATCCCGGGAGCAACCCTGTGCGCGAAGCCAGACCGCCGCCTACACCGGCAGGCATCTCCCTACAAAAGTACACCCCTGGTGAGGACCCGGATGCCTTTCTTTTAAATTTTGAACGGGTGGCACTGGCATGCGGATGGCCAGTCGAGAAGTGGCCTTTCTTTTTGGCGCCTCTACTGACGGGGGAAGCCCAAGCCGCCTATCAGGTGGCCAACAGCAGTGGATAGACGCCATACAGACAAATCAAAACTATCATATTGGACCATCTTGGTTTAGATGCGGAAGCATACCGCGTGCGTTTCAGAAAAGAACGGGGACAAGGGGGGGACAATCCAAAAACCCTCTTCTTCCGCCTAAAAGCAGCAGCGGACAAATGGCTGACCCCCTCAACCAGTTCCAAAGAAGACATTATGGATAAAATATATCTGGAGCAATTCCTAGAGGCCCTACCCTACGGGACACAACGCTGGTTGCGACAGCATTCCAACCTAACCACCCAGCAAGCTATGGAAATGGCTACCACGTTTGTCCGGGCCCAGCCCCGCCTACACTCCAATGAACCAGAGAAGCCCCACAAGGTAATCCCTCGGCCTGAACGCAGACTTAGAGCCCCTCCTGGATTGCCAAACCCCCGTTTTTCGAGCCCGGAGGCTCCTCCGTTACGAGGACCACAGTGTTTTGATTGTGGGGCCTGGGGCCACATCGCCCGCTTCTGCCCCCAGAAACGCAGTCAGGAGGAACCAATGGAAGTGGGATATATGCCAAAAGCCGTCCTGTACACCGCCGAACTGGGAGGCGCATATCACGTGAGTGTGACCGTTAATGGGACTGTAATCCAGGCCCTGCTGGATTCGGGGTGTAAGCAGTCAGTCATGCGGGATGTTTATGTCTTGCCCCCCCAGGTAATGCCCAACGACCAAGTATACATAAAATGTGTCCATGGGGATGTGAAGGGGTATCCGGTGGCCTACGTCCCCATAGAGCTAGAAGACAGGGATACATTGATAGTGAAAGTAGGGGTGATGTGTTCTCTACCCGAACCCCTCATTCTGGGCACCGACAATCCACATTTCCTAGAACTGTTTGAGGGCCAGTTACAAAAAAGAGATCTCCGCGGGAGACCCCTATACCGGCATTGTTGTCCCCTGACCCATGGGAAAATGATAGAAGCTTCAAGTTCGCCCAAGCGAATGATTCCACTTTGTTGAATGCGTGGGAAAGGGCCCATGCAGAACAGGACATAAACCCCGTGAGGTACCCCAGATTCCTTATTAAAGATGACCTCTTGTATCGGCAAGCTAAAGCAGAAGACCCTATACAACTCTTGGTACCAACCTGTTTTCGCGAACAAATAATGTTCTATGCTCATACTCACCTCCTTGCAGGACACACCGGCAGTGAGAAGACGACTCAGAACGTACTCCATAACTTTTACTGGCCAGGTGTGTATCAAGACATAAAAAGCCACTGTCAGACGTGTGACGTTTGCCAGCGGAAAAATACCCACCGACCCGCGGCAGTACCCCTACAACCCCTCCCCATTATAGGGACCCCATTTGAGAGGGTCGGGATGGACCTGATCGGGCCCCTTCCCAAAACACGGAAGGGGCATCAATACGCTCTGGTAATCGTGGACTATGCCACAAGGTTTCCCGAGGCGTTTCCCCTGAAAGCTCCCACCTCCAAAAACATCGCTGAGAAATTTCTGGAGTTGTTCTCAAGGGTCGGATTCCCCAAAGAAGTCCTAACGGACCAGGGAACCCCCTTCATGTCCCGAGTCATGAAGGAAGTCTGTCACCTCCTAGACCTCCACCAGATCCGTACCTCTGTGTACCACCCTCAGACAGACGGTCTGGTGGAGAGGTACAATGGTACCCTGAAAACCCTGTTGAAAAAGATGCTCACCGTTAACGGGAGCGAATGGGACCTCTTGTTGCCATTGGCGTTATATGTCATACGCGGCCAAACGCAGAGCAGCTTAGGCTGTTCATCTTTCGAGATGTTATATGGGCGACAACCCCGCAGTTTGCTGGAGATGACACGGGAAGTATGGGAGAACGAGAGTGACGGGGACACAAGATCCTTGCTGGAATACAGCCAGAATTTAAGGAATAAACTGGGGAAGATACGAGAGTTGGCCTTCACCCAGCTGGAGACCAGTCAACAGAAACAGCAGGCCCACTACAACAGAGGAAAGAAGTGGAGACATCTAGCAGTAGACGACTGGGCATTGGTGTTGTTGCCCTCCATGTCCAAACGATTCCAGAATGAGTGGCAAGGCCCATTCCGAGTCATTGAGACGATTGGGAAAACCACGTACCGGCTCCAAATGAGTAGGAATAAAAACCAGGTTTTTCATATAAACCTCCTAAAAAAGTGGTTGGGGCCCATCCCGCTGGTATCGATGGTAACCGTCCCAGGAAAAAAGGATCCCAATACCACACTGGACGAACTAGTGATAAGCGAGGAGCTGTACGATAGAGAACGAGAAGACCTACAATCCACCCTACGTCCCTTCAAGAGAATCTTTTCGAATATCCCGGGCGCCACTACTCTGGCAGAACATAGGATAGACACTCCAAAGGGCGTCACAGTAAAACAGAGGCCATACAGAATACCAGCCGCCAAGAGGACCGCCATAAGCAACGAAGTACAAGAGATGCTGATCCTTGGAGTCATCCGACCTTCTCGCAGTGAATGGTCTTCTCCGATCGTAATGGTGCCCAAGCCAGATGGTAGTAGCAGGTTCTGCATGGATTTTAGGGCCTTGAATGCAGTCTCCTCGTTTGATGCCTACCCTATACCACGCATTGACGAACTTATTGAGAAACTGGGAAATGCCAAGTACATCAGTACCCTTGATTTAACGAAAGGGTACTGGCAGGTCCCTCTCCGAGAGGAAGATCGTAAAAAGACGGCCTTCGCCACTCCTGACGGGCTCTATGAGTTTAACGTCCTTCCCTTTGGCCTCCACGGAGCACCGGCCACATTCCAGAGGCTTATGAATGAAGTACTAAGAAACCATCATGAGTATAGCTCGGCCTACCTGGACGACATCATTATATTCAGTCCTTCTTGGGAAGAACACCTCCGACATCTACAAAACATACTACAGCAGCTAAAGGAAGCAGGGCTTCATGTCAACTCAAAGAAGTCCCGAGTGGGTTTTCGAAAAGTCAAGTATCTGGGGTACGTACTGGGGCACGGTGTCATCGAGCCCCAAATCGAGAAGGTCAGGGCGATTGCTGAAACCCCTTTTCCCTCCAGCCAAAAGGAAATGAGAGCCTTCCTCGGCCTCGTGGGCTACTACAGGCGATTCATCCCCTCCTTCTCAGATATAGCCACCCCCTTAACCGACACATTGAAGAACCACACCAAAAGTCAGGTCCTACATAATCCGACAGTCGCCATGTGGAACGCCTTCCAAACCCTGAAGCGTGCCATCACGACTAGTCCTGTCCTTATCTCTCCGGATTTCAACAAGCCCTTTATCCTGCACACAGACGCTTCTGATTTTGGTATTGGGGCTGTGTTGTCACAAGAATCCGACACTGGTACGGAGCGCCCCATACTTTACATCAGTCGCAAGCTGTTCCCTAGGGAAGTAAAATATCCTACCATAGAGAAGGAGTGTTTGGCGATCAGGTGGGCAGTCGACAAACTGAGATATTACCTGGAGGGGCATTCATTCATCCTCTATACTGACCACGCCCCTCTTACCTGGATGAGTCGAAACATCTCGAACAACCCGCGAGTACTGAGGTGGTTCCTGGCCCTGCAACCATTCCGGTTCCAGGTCCGTCACCGTAAGGGGAAGGACAACGCCAACGCGGACTTCCTGTCGTGGTATCCTCTCCCCGATCGGGAGAATCGTAGGGGGGAGGGATGTGACGAGGAGGACCCAGACCCGGGCCCTCCCGGCTTACCTTTACCTGTGTCCCCTTTTGTCACCCAGCATACAGAAGCCTGGAAACCTGTAACGGACTGGCAGCAAACAGCACGGGAGCCGGAGGAGCCGTGTTTCTTTAACTGGGCGGAGCTGGAACCCGAGACCGCCCCCCCCCTGGAGGTAAAGGTGCGCCCATCCGGGAAACAGGTGTGTTTTACACCCGGAGGGAGTGGAGAGTGGTGGCGTGAGCGAGGAGCAGAGTGGAGGAGAACCGAAGACGAGGAACCGAAGATCGAGGAGGAGGCGTGTGAGCAGTGGAGGACGGGAGACGACGGAAGCAAGGAACATCAGCTGGAGGAGGCGTGTGAGCAGTGGAGGACGGGAGACGACGGAAGCAAGGAACATCAGCTGGAGGAGGCGTGTGAGCAGAGGAGGACGGACGAGGACGCAAGTGGAGTACAGCACGGACCGGAGTCGAGTGAGCAGACGGGGAGACCGGGAGCGGACTGGAGAGCGGATCAACGGAGACAGGAGGCGTCAGCGAAAGAGTGGAGAACGGAGACCAGGGACAACGGAGACAGCAGACCATCGACCAGGGTACCCGAGGAGAGCAAGACCTGCGACAACAGCGACAAGCCGGGAGGCCACCGAGGAGGCGCATCGCCCAGCCACACTTCACATGAAGTGTGGCTCGAGCAGGTACGGTCAAGATTCACGGGGTGGGCGGGGCGTAAGTGGGGTAAACCACCGTAAAACCGAGCAACAGACCCTTAGTGCACCAGTACCTTCCCTTCACCTCACCGGCACTTAGGGGAAAGACGAGCACGTGTGGTCCCTCACTACCCTTCCCTGACAAACCCCCTACAACCACGAGCTAATAGTGGTTTTCTTTCTTTCTGTTTCTTTTTGGGATCGAATCTGGGACGAGAGACAAGACGGCGGAGGCAAGGCCTACAACGCCCAGAAGGCACCGCGAAAGTCGGAGACTGGGAACAGCCAAACAAGCAAAGGAGGACCTTGATAATCCGTTACCGTTTTATAGAGTACCAGTTCAAAAGAGGAGGCTTTATAAAATAATAAAACCATCTTTGCCTCTCAACCCCGTATCAGTGAGTTTATTGGACAAACCACCCGAAAGCCCACAGACGTAAAGTCCGGATAGAGAGAGAACATCTGTGGTAATTGAGATCTGCATTATTACGACAACATATGTATGCTGAATTACTTTTCCATACAAACAGGTATTAAATTCAATAGTGAAGGATACATTGAATAGTTCTATCAAAAGAGAGCATGTCGTTGAGCCCCCAAAGCTGTCCATAGACATATGAAGGAAACCATTTATTCGGCATCATATGGGGGGTCCATTTCAGCATGTTGGCCACGCGGGGATTTCCGCCGGAGATCGTGTGGATGATTCATCTGCTGAAATTTCAGTGGAGCATTACAAATTGAGCTTTTCCCATCAATCGTGATTTTTAAGCAGGTGGAGTAGATCATGGCATAGGAGATGTTATTGTCTTTCACTTTCTTTTTCACGTCCAATTATCGTTTTCTGGCTTCCTGGACTTGGGACGTAAAGTCAGGATAAAGAGAGATGGACATACCTTCATGAGTTATTGTTCCCAGCTCCCGGGCCTTTCGGAGGGCTGCATCTCTATCCCTGTAATTTAGAATTTTTGCAATTATAGGGCGGGGTCTTGCCCAAGGACTGGCACTGGTGCAAGAGAGAGATGAGCGCGCTCCACAATGAAGACGGAAGAGGAGGTGTCTTTACCGAGATTTGCGAGAAGCAGATCTTTAATGTATTTCTCCATAATTCCGGTCTCTGTCGTCTCTGCGACTCCCATAATGCGTAGGTTGCATCGTTGTGACCTGGCTTCCAAATCCTCTGTTTTAGCCATAAGGTTTTGCAGGGCTTTGTCTGCTTTTTTGTGTTTCAGCTCAAGTTGCTGGGCCACATCTTCAGCGTCAGAGATTCTTCGCTCTGCCATATTGATACGCTCCGTGTGTTTGTCCAACCTTTCGGACATGCGGTCTACACGGTATGCAAGTGAGTCTATTTTCCCCTCGATGTTGGCTAGGGTTGACTGTATGGTCATGAACATTGCTTGCACATCCGTCACTTGTGGCAAGGTAGCTGCAGACGTGTTTGGCTGGCCCTGACTGGGTTGACCGCCGGACAGTTCCGGGGCTTTCCGCTGCTGTTCGAACTGCAGCTTGGGTTGATTTTTTTCTGGCTTACCCATGCTGAACGCCAGAAGGGAGATGCAGTATCATGCCCTACTCTGGGTGTAAGTTGCCTCCGCTCCGTTCAGAACCTCTGCTATAGGTTGGCACTGGTACAGGCAAGCCCTGTAGCCACAAACAGAGTAAGGGTACAAGGTGTTACAGTTGTGATCAGGATGAGGTAGCTGGCAGTATTACCACCCAGACCACAGAAGAAAGAAATAATCGACAGCTGTCTAGCAGTGGCACAGAATACCCACAGGCAGCAGGGTATCGAGCAACTACAGTCCCAGTGGTACACTAAGGCAGGCACTCCTGGCGGTGGTGTTTTTAGCGCAAGTGCATTTAGCCCCTCTGTCCAGGGGTCGGATCGTTCATGCATGCCACTCAGGGATATATTGGAGGGGGGGGGGGCACCACACATCGAGGTTACCATCACGGGCGTATCGCCAAACACTGCTCTGTTTTTCTCCGGTGCCCCCCCACACCCTCATACAGCGCGTGCTCTCAGCTGGTGGTATTAGGGACCCTTCCGCAGCATGGGCGCCCAATCTCTCACCCACCTCACATTCGCTCCATAGGCCCTGACTCCGGATCCGGATAGGTTTGTTTTGTCAGTGCCAATATCGCAGTGTACCCCAGAGGCCGATACACCAGCCGGCGTCAGCCCAGCTCCACAGCCACGCTTAGGATATAGGTCGGGGAGCAAGCAGTCACCTTGCCTGTGCCCTCCGTTGCAGTATTTCGGGTACTCCACAGCGTCCGGCGCCGCAATATGTCCGCCGGGCCTACTTCTCACACTGCGATCCCCGGACTCGCGTAGGCCTTACGTGGGCACGCACGCCAAGGGAGGCTTCATACGGGACTCGGTGCAGCACTGCTCAGCGCCACTACGATGATTGATGACTCCAGCCACCTCTGATTTTCATATCAGGCTTGTCACTGCATATAGTCGCTTCGTTTTTAGCAGCAGCAGATCGTCAGACGCCCAGGATATTGAAAGGATATTGGCTTGATCGTTAGAGCTTGTCTACAGCACAGCCATTTCGGCTAGCTCCACCCCCTGCCTTTGCCACCACTGTACCCTTACAAATCAAAAAAGGTATGTTATGGTTGACCTTAACTGATTTTTTCTCAAGACATGTCACCTGACTGTTTTTTATCTTTCTTTCACTCTTATCTTCTTATGGTTAATTATAGGTATTGACTTTGTAGTCTGAGTTGCCTCCCTCTTCCTTTCCTCTTCCCCCCCTCCCTCATGACAAAATACCCTTAAAAGCTTTGTTTCTTGGTACAGTTTATTTGCCCCTTTGGGGTTTGAGTTGTATATTGTCTCATTTTACTTCTGTTCCATCTTCTTTGGTGTCATTTACTTCTGTAATGATGTTTTACTTTGCATACTTTTATTCAATAAAGCTTTCTAAACTTAAAAAACAGTAATTACAACATCTTGACATGCTTTGGCTTCCTATGCAATAAACACGGAATCCGGAATCTTGAGTAAAATATGTAAACTTTTTGTGGTAAGGTGAGCAGCAGCATTATATAATGTCTGAAGGAGGTGATGCTATCCCTATGGAAGCCCCAAGGAGAGTGGGGCTTCCATAGGGATTTTGTCTTTTCTGAATACTATTCCTACAGTGATTGCGGGCCTTCTGCAAATAGAAGTGAATTATGACAGAATTTAACACAGAATTATAAGTTGGATGAAACATGCCTAGCCCCCCAATATTTATGGTTCCAATTAAACTTTGTGCACCAAAGAAAATATTTTTTAATTAAAAGGCAGACTTCGCAGCCTACTGATTTACATGTGTGTGTGTGGGGGGTTACGTTCTCACTACCCAAAATCATCACTGCTTTTTTGTGAGAACTAGGCCCTTGACAGGCAATCCCCAAAAATGGCAACATCTTTCTCTAGGTATACACCCAGCTCAAAGAATACCTGTTGTTTTAATTGAGATTTCCTGTGGCTTATATATTGTTACACAATTTAGCTAGTGGGACAAACAGATATATTCTTTGACCTGAAAGGAATGTTGGGAACTAGTTGAAGTCCCAAAATTAACTTGGAGAAGATGTATCAGGTGCGATTGATGTCTGATCTGATTGACATTGTTGAACTCTGCTAAGAGGAGCACAATGGCAAGAGTCTAACATTACCTACATCTTCTGCTGTCTTGAAGCCATAAAGTGTGGCTAATGGAAGAGGTTATGTTCCTCTGCTGGACTGAAAACAAGCACAAAAGCCATCAAGGATTTTGTGGAGGAAGTCGTAAAATTGAGATGTGTCCAAAACTTCTAGGATTTTCCTTGCTGAGGGTAGCAGTCCAATTTCCCTGTTGGTACATGGGTCTTCTTTGTCCATAGAACCAGTTTAGAGAAGGTATACCAAGCCCATTTTTAAGGCCATGTGGTGCACTTGGGTCACAAGAGTTGCTTTTTGAATTTATAATAAATATCATGATGATAGAAGAGAATAATGATTGGAAAGGATTAGCAGATTGATAGCTCTTTCTCGATTTTTTGGTGGTGGTGCATGCCATTTTTATTTGGTGGAGCGATTTGTCTGGTTAATTCTGAATAATGATTGCTGAAGCATTGATCATGAGTCGTTCATATAGTTTGCTACTTAGATAAGGTTATGACTGAGCAGTCAATTATAGTGATTATGTTATTCCTTTTTTAACAAAGGAAGCTTCTTCTTGCTGTATTTGTTGCTTCTTTTGCCAAATAGAAATGATATCTCTTTGATTGTGGCTATAATTTTGAAGCATGAATGTGTTTTCCATTAGAGCACCATATTCCAGATCTACTAGGTTATTTCAAAGCCTTTTCACTTTCAAATGGCATTTAAAAATATTCCCTGGTCTTTTCGAGCATTAAGGAGCGCAATCTGCTGTCCCAAGTGTTAAAAATGGCTTTCAGTTGTAATGTGCAGTACAGCACGTATCATGTCAAATTGTTTTGTTTTTCCACATCATAGATGTGGACCTAAAAGCTTAATCAGATAAAGATGCATTTCAGAGTGCTTAAAAATCACGCATTGCTGTAAATTATGTTACTGGTACAGGGACAGTTGGGCACTGTCAGGGCACAGGTTTCACATTTTGGAGTTGTACCCCAACAACTTAATAATGTAATATATTGCTTGGTTGAAGCAGGGTTTCAATGTGAAACCTTTGCTCATTTCTTGGTTGCTATGACACAAGCAGTAGGCTCTTTACCTAGGAAATGTATCATTATTTAATCTGGTCCAAGTAAATGTTGAAGGCATAACATTCCCAATCAATTTAGTGAAAACATATATAAAAGCAAATAGGGAAATACAGGACTTATTTTTTAGGGGAATATCTCGAAAAAACAACAAAGCATCAACTAGGTCAATGATTGGTTGAATGACACCTAAAACTGATTTCAGGCTGACAAAGGTATAGCAGGAGTATGGTAAATCTAGAGGGTCACAGTGGTAAACAAATTTACCTGGGCCTTAGTCTAGTCAAATTCCTCAAGCAGTGCTAGGCAAGAATCTGAAGGCATTGAGTATCCCTCACAGATCAAAATGTTGAATCCATATTCCCACAGAAGCATTCGTTTTATGCACCACAATATCAGAACCGGATAAAACAGGATTCTGTAGCTGACTAGATTACTTTACAGGCAAGATGACCATGTCACTTTTCACAGTCCAATGACCAGCATTCAACTTTAGTTACTTTTTTGGTTCTCAAAGTCTTCGATTGTAGCGAAGGTTTGCTTTATTAGATTGCATACTTCAGTTGGCGAATATTGTTGTTTAGTATCCCTTAGCTATTGGCTGGCAAACATGTAACTAAGTATCGCCCTGTTACATTTCTGAATCACCCTCTATTATTTGCCATTATCCCTCTTTCTCAGATTTACACTGTGTGGTTGGAAATTGTAATTATTCCATGTGAGATCAGATGTATACATTTGGGACATCCTCATAGCAAATCAATTCTTGAGTAAGACCTGAGGATGTAAGAAAAGAAAGTACATGTCTGACCTTGGGGAATTTGTCCCTCCAGATGTCAACCAAGCCTATTTAGTGCAGTTCATCTTCCAAAGCATGGATCATACCACTTTGCCCATATCTGTTACCTGGGTGTCGGTCAATGTTTTGTGTAGTTCCTATATATTCTTATACAGAATCTGCGCGTTCGGATAACATAAACTGTGGATCTGGTGGCAGACTGGTTCCGGGCACCCCCACCGAGAATGTTAACCTGCTTGCATTAGCTAGCTCACAGTGCCAATAGAATCTCCTTCAATAGGGGAGAGAATAGTTTCTGGGAACCTTAGAACATGACAACCCTGATTCCTCGAAATCCTGGAAACAATGTACTACTTTTCACTTAGTCACTTGTTCTCAGTTATTGTATCTCAGAGAGTTACACAGAAGAAACAGTTGGTGTGTTACAATAAGAATTTATTGCACAGTTGTTCTTCTAGTGTGAAATAGATGTGCTACAACAACCGTTAGACAGTAGAAAATATATATGATTAGCAGTACAGTGAATATAAAAGGATAGGACAGTTCTCCAATTTTGCAATAATCATGAAAACATACATGAATATATAATTCATGATAAAGGGGAAGTGCATACTCCTATGATGCCTGTCTAGATGTAACTAAGTCTACCTAGCATGGGAGTAGGTGTGAAGCCAAGAATCTCTCTAGGATTTAGTCTAACCTCATTACCTGAAGTGGGCGAGTGTGGGACCCCGTCCTGATCTCCAGTTGGACACCCCGTGAGGGATGTGTCAGAATCTGTCAGCTGGTACGTCTGCATGGGGAAACAACCTTTGCAACGCAACTTTTACAACGCACTACCATTACAAAGAAACTTTTACAACGCAACATCCATTACAACGCATGCCATTACAACGCAACCATTACAAGGCATGACACCACAAAGCATTCCACTACAACCCATGTCATTACAATGCAGTCATGACAACGCATACCATTACAATGCATACCATTACAACGTATAGTACCCTTCCACTATCCAACACTTACCCTACTGTTGCACCCCCTGGAGTTAGAATAGTAATTTCTACCCCTACACTATCAAACACTTACCCTACTGTTTCACCCCCTGGAGTTAGAATAGTAAATTTAACCCCTACACTATCCAATACTTATCTTCTATGCTATGTAATGGTATGCGTTGTAAAGGTAGTATGTGTTGTAATGGAATGCGTTGTAATGATAGTTTTGTGAAATGCGTGGTAATGGCATGCATTGTAATGGAATGCGTTGTAATGGATGTTGCGTTGTAAAAGTTTTGTTGTAATGGCATGCGTTGCAAAAGTATGGGTTGTAGTGACATACGTCCGTCTGCATGGAGGAGCGTCAGCGTCTCTGGTCAGTGTGTCGGCTGGAAATCTCAGTTTCCTATCTCAACCCTAACAAGATGTGCTGTATTTTTACAAAAAGTATCTAGGGTTCCTTTGTCCGTTGTTTATTGTATTAGCCATAGTTGTATGTGAGGATGGCATATGGGATGAACTTTGTATGTAGATATTATGCAGATGGTGTAGCCTCTGCCTGGTTTCCAAGAACCCTTATGAATATTCATTCATAGTTTGTGAGTCTATAGATGAAGTTATAGGACGCTATTGTTCAGTGAAAACCCCCATTCTGCACCCAGGACTAGAACTAGGTAAAGGTTCAAACCTGAAAAGCAGGTTACTGTGTATTGTAAGGAAGGTAATGTAGGTGAAGGTGTATGATGTTACCTGGGCCTATATTAGGGGACTGATATGGAACATAACACATGGTGGTCTCAGCAACAGTGTTGAAATCTCCCACCCAGAGTAGCTTATTGGGATCCCATTCCATTATCTTAGCAACAACTTCTCTCAGGAAACATTTGTGGTCCTGGTTCGAGCATATACATTAATGAAACAAAGCATTTGACATTAACATGTCCCTTCCTCTAGTAAATATTTGCCTTCAAATGTATCACACAGGACCATGCTCTCTTCATATGGAAGACCTTTATGTATCCCAATTATAACACCCCCGTTTTTTTTTAGGACGTTGAGGCGAAGTACTGAGTTGTGTACAGCTCATGTTCCAAGTACTTCACATCAAATTTCTGCTGGTAGGTTTCATGTAGGCAAAGGATGTCTAACAGCACATCTCACACCTCCCTCAATATTGTAACTTTTTACATGGGAATTCAAAGCCTGTACACTCCCTTTTCCTAACCCAACTCCTCACCTTACACCCAAAAACAACTATTTCTGAAAGCTAGTAGGCATCAACATATTAGGAAACAATGTCCCCTTTGTTGGGGTGGTCTTACTCATAGTACTAAGGGTAATCAGGATCCCCCCTAATATCATGCTCTAGTTCGGAGCTCACCAGATGAACTCCTAGCACATCCTGCCACAGATCACGCCCCCCCCCCCATTAGTATTAAAAATGACTTTCCATCTGTAGTCTGCTTTGATCAAAACAGGACCACTCATGTCAAATACTAAGCAGTGAGTTCACACATGTTTAAAAATGCAATGAACTATAAGTCAATAGCATGTGGTCAGAAGTAAATATTAAGAAATTTACAAGATCTCCGGCTCAGTTTAAAGTATTGATGAATGTTGAGAGGCTAGCTGATAATTTATTAAGAAATATATGCCTGTAGTTAATACTTAGCTCTATGATGATTCACTTTTGGCTGTTGAAACGTATTAACAGACCTGTTTGGACAGTTACCTAGCTGAAGGAATGTGTAGTTACTGCAATTCAGGGAAGGTTGTAACCCTAATGTATATTTTGCTACACTACTTGCATTTTAGAAACAAAATTTGAAGGACATTTCAAAGATTATGATAGCATCAAGATGATCTAATGTCAATTAGATGTGTCAATATTGATGACAAAGAATGTTCACATGTTTTCTTCTTAACTGAAAATAAATTGTTAATTTAAATATTTAAAAAGAATTTACAAAGGTTAGCACACATGGACATTGGACTGTAAGAGTTGTCCTATTTAATCAAGCCGATAATATTTTCATTGAATTTATAGGAAAGAAAGTCTGAATTTATACTCTCATCAATCTAAATCTATGGTTAGGACCGTCCCATGTAAGTGGTGCATGTACCCACTGTCGCATCTCAACAATTCATAATACCAAAGCATAAACATACAAAATAATACCTATTTTATAAACACTTTCAAAGTGTTGGTGTATACAAACCCTTCTGTTGTTGTTCCTTAAAGTAAATATTTAACAAAATCTCAAAACTTTCAAATAGGTAATGGTTTTTAAAAATGCTAATGCTATGATGTTACTCATGTTGAACTCCGAAGTACTCCGTTTGAAATTAAAATAAATGTGACTTCGCTGTTACTTTGATAATTGACCTTGTTAGCTGGTGCAAGCAAGGAAAATGGTGGCTTTGACTCCTGTTGGGCTTGTAAAATACCATAATTATCAATTGCCGCCTCATGACTACGTGCCCCTGTGACACTGCACACGCTGCGCCAGTGGTAGCCACGCCCCATCTGATTGCGAAGATTTGCAAATGCATTGAAATGAATTAATCAGACACATTTTAAATTATCAAGTTATGCATACTATTTGGTTGGAAAATGCTGGCTGTGTTCTATCCTCCAGTGAAAAACTGCTTTAATGTTCACTTTGAGGAAAATTTCTTGACAAGAATATTCGAAGCAGGTCACTTAGAAACATTAGCCACGATTTCGCAAGGGGCGGGAGAATAAAATTGCCCAGAAAACAATTTATTTAAGAGCTAAATGCGATTAATGTATCTAAAATTGAGCTACCAATATAAATGTTCCAAAGTAAGTACCATTAAAGAAAAATGCACTTAGTTAAAAACAGAAATAGATGTGACTAAATCGTAGATTGCAGGTGCTTGACAGGAATTTGAATCCTCTTTAAGTGGTCTTCCGTTAAATTGGCAAATGGCAGTCATAATATCAATAAGAGGGATGTTTTTTAAATTTAAAACAAAATGCTTAGTGGTATTGGGATCCAAATAAATTGAAGAAGGTAATGCAATCAACATGTTGTTTAAGAAATCTAAAGCAATTACAAAGTGTTAAGTGCTGTTTGGAACTGTACATGTTTGAAGGCTCTCTAGTTGGAAATAGATTAAAAGAACTTTGGGGCATATTACCAACAACTAGCGATTATTATCGCTATGTCGGTTTAGCGGCAATATTTTTATCGCCGAGCTGCAGCGATCTTTATCTCTTAGGAGCCTTGCTATTATCAGAGTATATCTCCTAAGCGATAAAAATCGGCCGAAATGCATGAATATTGCTGAAAATTCCGCGATATTCATGCATTACCGAGCTAATGCTCTTAGCCATGTTATCCACCTACCATTGGATAACATGGCTAAGAACTGCTCAGGGGCAGGTGTTAGCTTTTGGAGATATTCGCGCTCAGCGCGAATATCTCCAAAAGTTGGTAATAGAAGATAGCGATGTTAGCGACTGTTTCCAGTCGCTAACATCTTGGCACGCCCACTTTGCATGTCATTAGTGATAAATATCACTGACATGCAAAGCGGGGCCCAAGATGGTCGCTATCTCCTACTAGCTGTCGCTAACTGGTGTTAGCGACAGCTAGGTAATAGGGAGGTAATTTTCTCTCTGCTTTCTTGGCTTTTAAAGCCAAAAAAGCGGAGATAAATCCCCTTGATAATATGCCCCTTTGTTAGCTGTGAAAACAGAAGCCCACAAATGTATACTTCTTTTCCCCATTTACAGTATTTTTGTGAATTAATTAACCTTTCAGCTTAACAGTTCCTTTATATATCTTTGTAAATCTGGGCCTATGTAACATGGGTTTGCCTCAAAAACCATGAGCGAATGCATGGAACGACCATACAGCACCCTTGGAACCTAGCATAAAGGGGCGCAAGCCAGCACAACGCTCTGCCATGCATTACTTTTTCTGCACATCAACATTTGTGTGGTTTTGTAAATACCAAAAACTATTTTGCATCTTAAAAGTGATGCTTCTCTGACACAAAATCTGGACCTAAAATCACGTTAAATCCTCTTCGAGAAATCAGAATGACAAAAAAATTGCACAGATCTTAATATTGAGAAAGTTGATGTCAATATGAAGAATGAAACATTTATGTATCAGAACAAAATTGCATCTTTATTAACAAATTCACCCATTTTGAACTCCATGTCAATCCCTCAGCAATATGTAGTCAGGCAGGCTCTAGACCTACACCTGAGGACACTGATAGACATGTCACAGGTGAAGCAACACGTAGGCGGCAGACAAACGGAAAAGCAGGAAAATACAGATCTATCCTACAGATAGGGGCAGAGGAAATTGGCCTCCATAAAGCTCACATGGACAAGGGGTATGCGTGCTCCCAAATCACCACACAGTCACATCCCAAATAAGTTAGGGACTTATAGCTAATCAGGACACAGCACAGACAGTACATGCAGTGATCACGTGCTCTCCATGCTGGACATTTGGACACATTACCCACTGGTCGCATGGTGTCCACACTAGGTTGAGGCCCACCTAGGTTACCCATCAAAAAAAGAATTCACAACTCCAAAGGTAGTGGTTCACATTCCATACCATACAAGGAATCACCAAAACTGTTCATGGCATTCAATAAATTGTATATAAACCCATTCCAGAACGATTGTAAGTTGAGAGAGTCCTCAGACCCAATGCCTGTAACTGATCTCCTAGCCATAATGTTTAATTAAACAAACTGCTCCTGTTTTGCCAAACGACTCTTGATTTTTTCAAGGTATTTGAGGTTCAAGCAGCACAGCCATACGAAACATGACTCATTGCCCCCAGACTTAACTACCAATCTAAAGATTTATTAACTTAATCAAAAGTTTTAACAAGAAATTTGTTTTTGTGAAAATTGTGTGTGTAATTTAGGTACCCAGTGGGCTATTCACCTTGTATTGTATTTACCCCTTTCAATAAATACCCCACAGTTCATAACAGGTATTTATGTGCACAATCCTGTTTAACACAACCTTCAATTGACCTCACTACTTGTAATGAAGGCCTGTTTTGGGCCTAGTGTATTTTAGAAGAATCTATTTTTTTCATTAAGCAGCGATAAAAGCAACATAAACTGGACATTGGGGGCTATTTATTAAAAATGGTGGAATATCTTCTTATTTAAGTCAAGATGAATGAATCAGTGACACAGGAGAAAAGGCAAGAATGCATTAGTTGCACTACTTACATTCAGCATAGGCAATCCGTCTGGTCAAGGAAGGGGGAGTAAACGGAGCAGCCTACACAAAGCAAAACATCTGTCTCCTAGTCATTACCAGTTACTTTGAGAACCGACTTTTCCCTTTCCTCTCTTGGCTGTTGATTTACCTCAGACCCGCTTCATCCTGTAGGATGTTCTTCCTCTACTCGCTGCTCACCTCCCCTCTAATTTGGTCAAAGTGGGAAGGAGCCGTGCACAGATAAGATGGTATGGCAGAAAAATTGAAAATGTATGTTCACCAGCTTTTCTCTGGCTGGTTATGGATGTTCCCATGACCACACAAGGATTGCTTACACTACCTTACCTCCGCTAAGGTCAAGACAAGGTGACAGCAGTGGAAAGCAGAAGTAGCAGAAGAGAGCGGAAAATCTTATACTACTGTTTATAATACTACAAAGCAACATTGCTTTTTCAACAGATTACCACAGCCACAATGTTCACTGCTAAGTAGAGTAGGAGGTATGAAGTAAAGAAGCACCACAGGAATGATGAACTTAGCTGGGCCAAAGTGACAGCAGAGTTACTTTCTCTATGTTCTTGACGGGATAGCATTTTGAATCCCTTACATTGTTATCTTTCAATCCTGGTACTAACAATTTTAATACACCCCTTTTGATGCAAAGGTATGTAATTCAGAACACAAGAATGACTACTTTAGATTGGGTTTTGAATAGTTGATCTCAGGTTTTAATAAATTGTACATTTACAGCAAGCTTAGCAGTGCATAGTTCTCGTATACAAGGCCAATGACCACATACATAACACAAGGTACAAGGCAAGTACAGACCTTACAGGCATCAGCAGCGAAGGTTTTTTTCATTGCTGACTGTAATATCCAATTCATAACTAAAGGGAAGTTACAAATGTTAGATTTGGAAAACATATTGCATAAGTACTTCGATGTTTCAAAATTCTTCTAGAGGAAGGTGACTGAACGGAGGGAGAGAAAACTGAATGAAGAAACATGTAAATATTTCATAGAGGATTTCATTAAATAATCAATTGTAATGAAATGAAGTACACTGTGCAGAGAGTCCAGTGGATCCCCAATTTCTATACAGAGGTAAAAGCAGATACGTTTAATGTTCTTTTTGTTGTACTGTGGGCAAGCAGTTTTGCTTATCAGAGGGTAGCGTCAAACATTTGTTGTACTCACAGAGACAATAAATTAGACACACACTCAAGAATACATCTGAGACCAATTTACAAAAATAGTATACATTTTTTTAAATTATTAAGACCAAAAACTTTGATCTACAGGAATTACTTTTGGAGTTATCATTTTTCAAAGTTTGAAAAATATATCGATTTTGCACGGAATTACGCACCATTGAAGTCAATGGGAAAAAGTGTTAAAATGCATCAGGCAATGCTTTCACAAAGTTCACCTTCTTGTTGCAGGTTGATAACAGGACTAGGGTCAATGTTCCAGCAGCAGACGTTTGTGAGTGTCCTGAATTTGGCTGGGAGCAGAGTGCAAGCTCATGGTATCTGGTGAACAATGATGAAGGGGGCCACTTGAAAACACACTGCACAGGGGGGCCTAAATGTAAGTCTGAGGGAGTCTCCTGTGAGGGAAGAGGTTGCAAGGGTCCCAGAGCCATCGGGAGCAGAGCTGGTTTGTTTCTCTCAGGCCAGTGGGGCTGGGTACAGAGTATATAGTCAGCCGGGAGTCAGGAGCTGAGAGGTCCTCGCGCTCAGGAGCAGGAAACTCGGAGAGGCAATTCCAGGACGGCTGGGCCACTCTAGAAGTGGGTCTCTGGGTGTCTCTATATCTCTCAATGGGTGCTTGCCTCTCGTATCAGGGGATTCCAGAGTGAACTCTTCTTCTCAAGTCTTGCAGGTGGGGGGTCATGTACCATTGCTATTGCTACTGTGCATAGATCCTGGTGCCTCCAAACTTGTTGGAGGCAGATCTGACCCTCAAGCTGGTGTACCAATTTTGGTGAAAATGCTTCTTCAGTATCGCCAGGGAAAAGCAAGATGACAAAATGGATTTCTTGGGATTAATGCCTGCGGTGTGCAGATGAGTAAGACCTTCTCTGCAAGGGAAGTTCTTGACACTTTTCAAAATCTGGAGTAGCTCTGGGGTTCTTGGAGTCCTCACAGGTTCAGGACGACACAGCACACAGTAATTGTCGAAGTCCTAGGAGCAGCAGTGTTACACCTCTCTGACCTTTATGGTCAAATACATGGTGTACACTGCTGATTCAGCAGAGAAGATGTGGTTTGTGCCCTACATCCTCAAGGGGCAAACTACAACTCCCAGCCGCCCATGGATAATCTCAGCACAAGTGACGACACCGTGACCCAGTAGTTTAAAGGACCACTCTGGTGATCGTCACTTATTGCGTATTTATTGCTAAGACAGACGTGCCTGTGCCAAAGCATAGCGGATTCTATTTCAGGCTACAGCGTGAGGGCAGTAAAAGCGATGCTGTCACCGTTTTCATTTGTTTCTGGGTTAGGGGCCATAAATCTTTACCTATGCAAAACCTGGATTCGTATTACATTCAAAAAGCGTTCCCGGGTCCAGGATTAGCTGATAATGTGATTTGGGGGCTTGCCCAAAATCCACTCATTCTTGTCAGAGCTAATTTCTTGTGGAGGTACCTTCCAGAGGCTAATGGAAGATTAATGTCAACAAGCTGTGAAATAGAATTAACATTGTGTTGGTATGCGTAATAAGATTTTCCTGATGCAGCTTACTGTTGATGAGTGATATCTTTGTGACATTTCTGTCTTAAGCAGCAGAGTATTAGTTAGTAGGTTTTCAACTGTTGTGATATTAACAGCCGGGTCTTGCAGTTACCAATGAACCACAAAAGGCAGGAGTAAGCCATATAAATGAATGATGTGACTTATTCTTACAGGGCCTTCAAAAGATGGAAGGCACTTTCCCATTGGAGTGATATACAATCCAGCTCTATTTTCTTTTACAAATATATAGAGACCTATAAAATAGTAATAGTGTTGGATAGTATTATAAACCGGGTGGTAGTATTATAAGGTGGGTGGTACTTTACTTCATCTTATGTTGTTTTGTTTGTGTTTGTTGTTTTATAGGTCTCCCTACCCGGCTGTCCCCATCCTTTCCTTACCTAGCTTAATCTCTCCAACCATATGTGCTATAACAGCTTCAGTATGAGGCGCAATTGAGAGGTGGACCCACTTGAGCATCGAACCCATCCTGGAAGCTTGGAATAAAACCTTGACAAGCAGGTAGGGCTTAGCTCTAATTTTCTTCTGCAGCAGGATCCACTTCTCATTCATCTGGTCTTCTTTGTCCTTCCCTTCTTCTTGTCCATCAAATCAAATTTTCAGGTCTAGACTTGCCACCTAAATACTGAATTTAGGGGCTTTACAGGGGAGGCAGTTAGTAGGCAATGGGCCACCTACCTTCAGAGTGCCTACACCCTCTAAGTGACCACTTGCTCTGGGAAGAGGCACTACCGTAGCCTTGATAGGTTGTTTTTCCACCATCCCAGGATGGTGGATTTTCACGAGAGGGGTTCACATCACGTGGCCCACCCTTGGGGTGATGCTGGCTGAGTGTGGTCTCTCCTCATTAATTAAATAATGTTCCAACCTGCCAAATGTGAAGCAGGACAGAGGGTTCGACATTCCCCACTATCTGGAGAAGCTTGGACTGAACTTAAACGTCAGCAAAACCTTTTGAGTTTCCCGCTCTGGAAGGCCATTCCGGTTTGGAGGAGGTGTGAAGCAACTCCGCCCAGAGAAGGCTTTGTTTCTGGCTTCTGAGAGTGCAGGCTCTCACCCCATGAGGTCAGAAACATGTCGGGTGGTGGCAGACTTGCTATGACTATAGAGAGACCACACCAGTTCTTGGTAGGTTTTTATGGAACCCTCTACAGGGTCTCTTGGGTGCATTTATTAATAAAAATCTCACTGGAATCAGTGAGGATTTATGAATACAGGATGTTTGGTACCAAAATATGCAATGGTAGAGTGAAGCATTAGGAAGCTAGGAAACTCGTAATGACAAATAATTAGCCCATGTACTATTTCTGGCTTCCTTGAGTACTTAGAAAATCCAAGAATGATTCAGATACTGTACGATCATATCTGCTCATGCAGATATGTCTACAGTGCCGTCTGCCTTAGGGCTGTAAGGCCTGCAGGAGGGGTGGCGTACCTATATATCAAGCAGTGCTTGTGGGCATAGCAGACAGGGATGTGTGCCATGTCAACTGTTTGGATTTCTCTTCACCAATCAACACTGCCTGCAGTGGCAGTTGGTATGGTCAGGGTGTGGTTACCCAGGGGCGTCACAATTCATGCTGGAACCCAGTGGACCCTCTTCAGTACCCATGCTCTAGGTACTAATGGTACCATTTTTTAGGGACTTACAAGTGTGGCTGAATGTATGACAATCATGGTACAGTTTTAGAGAAAGGACACTGGTACTACAAACCTGTTTAGAAGGGACCCAATACACCTCAGTCAACGATGTATCAAAAAACAGGCAAAAAGTGGGGTGACAATTAACACCCAGTTTCTCACATCAATTAATCAATCACAAGTTTATAGAGCATGGCAATTCACCTGTGAGGGTCTTGAAGCACTGGAGATGTAGCTGCTGCATGGTGACTTGATCATTTAAACAGCTGGGGGGCATATTACCAAGCAATAGTGATAATTATCGCTATTGCTTGGTTAGAGACAAAAATGTACAGCTGAGCTGCGGCGATTTTTACCACAAATAAACCTTGGTATTACCAAGGTTTATCGCAAATGCGATAAAAATCGCCGCAATGCATGAACATCGCTGAAAAGTCAGCGATATTCATGCATTACCGAGCTAATGCTCTTAGCCATGTTATCCACCTCCCATTGGATAACATGGCTAAGAACTGCTCAGGGCAGGTGTTAGCTTTTGGAGATATTCGCGCTTAGCGCGAATATCTCCAAAAGTTGGTAATAGGAGATAGCGATGTTAGTGACTGTTTTCAGTCGCTAACATCTTGGCACGCCCACTTTGCATGCCATTAGTGATAAATATCACTGACATGCAAGGTGGGGCCCAAGATGGTCGCTATCTCCTATTAGCTGTTGCTAACTGGTGTTAGCGACAGCTAGGTAATAGGGAGATAATTTTATCTCCGCTTTCTTGGCTTTTAAAGCCAAAAAAGCGGAGATAAACCCCCCTTGATAATATGCCCCTGGGTCTTTTGTTCTTTCCTGAATTGCTCCATTCCTTGGCCAAGGAGCTTGAAAAAGAGGATAACTCATCTAGTAATGAGAGTGCAGAGAGCAACTGAACTGCAGCTTTTGCAACAAAAATCATCTCTATAGAGTAGGAGGGCCACATTTCCAATGTTTTCAAGCAATACAATGCAGTAACACAAATTGCAAAACTGCATTGCACAAGGAAGAAATTACAGTACAGAACTATATTTACTATGAATGGTCTGCTGCTGTAGAAGAGGTTGACTAGTTGTAGAAATGTTGGTCATTGGAAATTTCTGGCAGAACGCCTTGACAACATTATACCCCAAGACCTTGTCAGCACTGTTTTTCAATTTAAATTCTCACAATACTTGATGTGTAAAATGTGGTCAATATGTAAAATGCACATAACAGTGTTCAAATAATTCAGGGATTACGGAAAGGCGTAATTTGACATCTTCTACTGGCAACATTGCCATTAAGTAGTCTTAATTGCAGTTCTGGTTTTTAATTAGTGGATGGTTTTCGGCCAAGGAATTAAAATGTATGTATGGAGGACACATCATTCTATTTTAATTCACCACTTTTTGTCTTTTGTTGCACTGGAACTTCTCTATAACCAACAAAGATCAGCTACCAGATGACGGCCTATATGTCAAGTCAAGTCAAGTCAGAGAATTTATAAAGCGCACTACATACCCAGAGGGTCTCAAGGTTCTAAGGAGGGGGGGAGGATTACTTGTCAAATATCCACGTTTTAAGTTGCTTTCTGAAAGCTAGGTGGTTCTGGGTAAGGCGAAGGTGAGTGGGGAGTTGTAGGAGAGTAGGGTCTGCTATCCTATGGTCACCCCAAATTTTTGCTTTTTGCTTCACTGGTTTCTGACTTAATGTGGCTGTGGGCCTGCTAATCAGACCCACAGCCTGCTGTTCTCTCTCTAAATTACTGCCAATGCACTTTAGGTGCATTACGAATTGGAACTGGTTCACCTTATGAGCCCCTGTATTAGTGCACCCTAGGTGCCCAGGGCATAGGTGTATCCAAGGCCTACCAGGGGCTGCAGCATGTATTGTGCCACCCCTGGCCTGGCCTCCATATTTGACACAACTGGCTGATCACTCAGCTGGGGTAAGTCGGTGTAACCACCTCTTACTTAGGTACAGTATGGCTGTGCCTAACCCTAAACTGGACACATATGTTCCTATCAGCCACTCCTATGGAAGGCCTCATCAATCCTGGAGGCAGAGTGCTTGGAAATATGTGAGATGGTGCTCTAGCATGAGCTGAGCCTGTCTGCAGCTGTCGGGAACAACTCCCTAAGCTGTTCCGGGATATTGCCATACCATATACTCTTAAGTGCATTATAATCCTCGCGGTTAAATGCTATCTTTGGTTTGGCTTTATCAAAACATGTCGAGTAAGGTGTCATACGAATTGGAATACTATCCCCTCGCCAATTCTGGCGACGGGGATAGCATTCCACCCTTCTAGAGGGACACGACATGTGTGTAGCCTTAACCCCGGTTAAAGTTAAACAGAGCCTCAGCTTCACAAAATGGACGCTGCCACCACAGACACAAGTCTGGCCTCCTGCTGCTGACCGAAACTCGGCAGATGGTGGCCTGGACAAAGGGTTTCCTGCCTTGGGAGGTGCGAGCACCACCCCAGACAGGATTTTGTGTATTGGGTAGGACAGGGCTGAATAGAATCAGATATGCCCGGGGCACACAAGGTGTCCCCGTGCATAGGCCAGCCCAAACCGGTTCTGGGGCCTTCCAGCCCCAGTCCTGGCGCGGAGCTGGACAAAGGAAAGGGGGTGTCACCGCCCCCCTTCCTGGTTCCTCCCAGAGGAGGGACCTAGTAGGTGATCCACCCCCTAGATTGGGAATAAGAGGGGGAGCAGTGCCATTGCACAGCAGATCATCCTGAAATCAACTTTAAACAAAGAAGAAGACTGGACTTCGACATTCTGCTGCACAGAAGACTGAAGAGAATCTCCCTTGTGGCCTAGGAGTGGCCACCCTGTGAACACAGGTACCAACCAGCGACCCGACGTCTGCTTTGCTGCCGCCTCCCGCCGGAGACCGAGCCCAGAGCCCAACAAGAACCAGACTCCCAGACCTCTCAGAGCCCGATCCACAGTCCCTGCAAAGAAGGGACCCGTGGAGGCACCGAGTGACGTGGGACCGGACCTCTTGGAAGACACTCGAACAGCTGACTGCGCAGCTTCTGAGGCATCCTCGACGTTGTGCTTTGGGGATTGAGAACCCCCACCACCGAGCAGCCCTTGCACCGAAGATCAGCCCTCCAGCATCTCCACAATCTGCGTGGGGCCCTTTTGCATTGTGCCACTCGACGCGCCATCCCGGCCACTAGCCACGTGGTCAGCGGCCATCTTGGCGACGAACCCGAAGATTTACACAGCAGGTCTGGTTGCTCCAGACCTACCCAAGCTCCTGTAAAAAGGAGCACCCGCTCTGACCTTGCTGGTCCGAGTGTTAAGCATCTTTCACTTTCTGCCTGGCTTGCCTTTGCCAAGGCCTGTTTGCTCCGATCGAGGTGCCGACACCACCAACAGCGAGGAGCCTGCGTGCGACAGCTCGTGACCGACTCCTGGACGTCCTCGACCCCGGGTATCCACGTGGCTGCAGAAAGAAGCTACCCGACAACGCCTGTTTGCACCCGACATCGCCTGGTTCCAATCTGGTTCCACGGCAGTCACTGGCTAGTGACTTTGAACATTGTCCCCTCTGCTTTCAGGTCTTCACATCTTCAGATCCACCCTTGGATCCACCGGAACTCTTCTCATTGAGCCGCCTGCAGCACCTTCAGCTCCAAGCACCCTCGACCAGCATGACGAAACCCGACACTACTTCGACCCTGTGCACCCGCTTCCTGTGGGTGAGGTAACTCAGCTCCGCCGGTGCTCCTGCACTGGTACACATCCCAAGGGCCTGTGTTTTAAGTTTCAGCTCCGTAGGTCACTCGGAAGGTTCCTAACTTTCTAACTTTGTGCTTTTTACGCACCATAGACTTTGTATTGAGAAGTGCGTGCACTTTGAACACTGCACCCGAGTCCCGTGGGCCTTTCCCGACTTAGTTAACTTCAGTCTCGAATAGCTCCAGCGATTCCCAAGGCCCTAGGCCTCTTCACTTTCCTATTGGTATCTCTTATACCACTTTCTTAGTATATGGTTTAGGTGGCCCCTAGGGCTCATCCATATTGTGCAACTTTTGTGTATTTTAAACTGTCTTGTGATTTAACGCTTGTGCTTCTGTGCTCATAAAGAGTCCAGGGGATTTTAATAGTTAATAAATCAATATATATTTTCAATATATATCTGTGTGGTGTCCCTTTCATTTGGTATTCAAGGGGGTTGTGTATGGTATAACAGCTGGCTTCACATGCCTTTCAGAGTTTAGCCTAAGACTGCTTTGTCCACGTTACCACTAGGATAACTGGTCTACAAGGTTGAATTACAACCATCATCATAAGGGTTGCTTGGCATGGTACAAAGTGATCACTAGAATTAGTGAGCATTATATACCAGGCCAACTTCTCACAGGAGTGAGTTCCATGTTTTAGCAGCCAGGTAAGAGAAGGATCTGCCTCCCATGGTGGTCTTGTTGATGCGAGGTACAGTGGCGAGGGCTTGGCTAGAGGAACGTAGTTGGCGGGAGGGGGTGTAGAAGGACAGTCTTGAGTTGAGGCATTCTGGTCCGATGTCGTAGAGTGATTTGTGTGCGTGGGTTAGCAGTCGGAAAGTGATTCTCTTATTGACGGGTAGCCAGTGGAGATCTTTCAGGTGACCAGAGATGTGTTCGTTGCGTGGGATGTCTAATATGATTCTGGCTGAGGCGTTTTGGATTCGTTGGAGTTTCTTTTGGAGTTTAGCGGTAGTGCCTGCGTAGAGGGTGTTTCCGTAGTCCAGTCGGCTCGTGACCAGAGCATGGTTGACTGTTTTCCTGGTTTCGGTGGGGATCCATCGAAATGTTTTTTTGAGCATGCGAAGAATGTTGAAGCAAGATGAGGATACGGCGCTGACTTGTCTGTTCATTGAAAGTGAAGAATCCAGGATAACGCCTAGGTTCCGTGCGTGGTCTGTCGGGATGGGTGCTTTTCCAAGGGCTTCCGGCCACCAAGAGTCGTCCCATGCAGAGGGGGATGTACCTAGGATGAGGACTTCTGTTTTATCTGAGTTCAGTTTCAGACGGCTGTGTTTCATCCATTCAGCAACTTCTTTCATTCCTTCGTGTAGGTTAGTTTTGGCGGTGCTGGGGTCCTTGGTGAGAGAAAGGATCAGTTGAGTATCATCCGCGTAAGAGATGATGTTGAGGTTGTGTTGGCGGGCGATGGTTGCGAGGGGGCTCATGTATACGTTGAAGAGGGTGGGGCTGAGAGAGGATCCTTGTGGTACGCCACAGATGACTTCGGTGGCCTCGGACTTGAATGGTGGAAGGCGGACTCTCTGGGTTCTTCCGGTGAGGAACGAGGTGATCCATTCAAGTGCTTTTCCTTGTATTCCGATGTTTCTGAGGCGTTGTAAAAGGGTGCTGTGGCAGACTGTGTCGAATGCTGCAGAGAGGTCGAGGAGGATGAGGGCGACTGTGTCTCCATTGTGCAGTAGAGTTCGAATGTCGTCTGTTGCTGCGATGAGGGCGGTCTCAGTGCTGTGTTTTGCTCGGAAGCCAGATTGTGAGGAGTCGAGGGATTTGTTGGCTTCGAGGAAAGCGGCGAGCTGGTTGTTGACAGCTTTCTCGATTACTTTGGCCGGGAATGGAAGGAGCGAGATGGGGCGGTAATTTTTGAGTTCGGTGGGGTCCGCTGTGGGTTTTTTCAGAAGGGCGGTGAGTTCAGCGTGTTTCCAGTTTTCCGGAAAGGTGGCGGAGTTGAAGGAGCAGTTGATGACGTGTCTGAGGTGCGGTGCTATGACGGAGTCTGCTTTGTTGAAGATGTGGTGAGGACATGGGTCTGTGGGGGATCCTGAGTGGATGGAGTTCATTAGGCGGATGGTGTCCTCAGTGGAGATTGGGTTCCAGTCGTTAAGGGTGTTCGTGGGGGGAGAGTGTTCAGCATGTGGTTGGGTGGGTTGGGCTCCGGGTTGGTTGTCGAAGCTGTTGTGGATGTCTGCAATCTTGTTGTGGAAGAATGAGGCTAGGGAGTCGCAGAGGGCTTGAGAGGGGGTGATGTCGTTGGAGTTGGCCGAGGGATTGGAAAACTCCTTGACGATGTTGAAAAGTTCCTTGCTGTTGTGGGCGTTGTTGTCAAGTCGATCCTTGAATGCTGTTTTCCTGGCCTTTCGGATTAGTTGGTGGTGAGTGCGGGTGGCGTTTTTGAAGGCGTCCTTGGTGCTGGTGGTTGGGTCTTTTTTCCACGCTTTTTCAAGGGTGCGGCAGAGTTTCTTGGACTTCTTAAGATCATCGTTGAACCATGAGGCCTTCTTGTTGCCAGGTTTGCTTTGACGTTTTTTCAGTGGTGCTAAGGTGTCGGCGGTGTTGGATAACCATAGGGTGAAGTTGGCGGCGGCTAGGTTTGGGTCCGAGGAGTGGGCTGGGGTGTTTAGAAGGAGCGATGAGGAGATCTGGTCGGTGGTGATTTTGTTCCAGTTTCTTTGCAGAGTCGGTTGGAGGTGGTTGGCGGGTTTGGTCTTGTTGTAGGTGAAGTGAACGCAGCTGTGGTCAGTCCAGAGGAGACCCGTAGTGTGGCTGTAGGAGACATGATTGCTGGAGGTGAAGATGGGGTCGAGTGTGTGACCTGCGATGTGGGTGGGGGAAGTGACCAGTTGTTTAAGTCCGAGGTTGGCGAGGTTGTCCAGGAGAGTCTGCATTTGCAGCCCAGCCAGATTAGCTGGCATTTAGACCCCCTGTGTTCTTTTGTGTTGTGCTGTATTGCAGTCACACATGGTGCTGAAATAGCCAATGGCTTTTGGATGCCAAGTTAACGTTACGCTGATGATGCAGTGCTCTGAGCAGGTCAGAGCAGTTCTTGCATAAACATTTAGCATCATTCAAGCCCTCCTACAACTCAAACTGCCCTCAACCACACAAATAGAACTGCAGGGTAATGGTAGTGGGCCTTATGTCCTTAGGAGGTTTCTACAAAATAAAAAACTTTGTCCTGCAAGTAGTAGACCATTTGGATCATCTAGGTGTAAGATTAGACAAAATAACAATTCAACAGGTAAACTCAAGAAGAACAATTTGAATCTATTAAATACTACCCGCTTAGGTTCTTTATGCAATATCAAGCTCGGTGGAGTGACGCTATCTGTTCCTCTGGATTAATTTCAGGTAAAAATGAAAGCTGGAGAACTGAACACAGCTAAAATATGGGGCTCAGCAAACCAAAAATGATATAGGAATATCCCAAAACAGAGTTCTCATATGTACTGGCCATCTTCAAAACTTTGCAGGACTCGTAACTCTAAGGATGGAATTGGGGTCAGGCCTAATTGTAAAATAAGCCTTGAAACAGCTTTGTTTTAGGCAAGACTATGGTCAAATCCTGCTTTAACATATGCCAAAATATCTTAACAAATTAGTCAAAATGTAAATATTACATTTACCTGAACTGGATAGCCTATATTTGAAAAACATTCCTGACATTAGACCTAAATCTTTGTTAGTCAGAACCAAAGGAACAATAATGCAATCATTGCTCATAATGAGAAAAAAATGTTCAACAGTAAAAGACCTGGACACATGCAATTCTTCGTTCTCACCAGTTTACTCGGGGCCATGCAAACAAAAATGAATGTGCTTAAAAAATAATTACACCCTCTCATTGCAGCTTCTCTTCATAAATGCACACTACATATTTTATTATATGAATTGGACAGTAAAACGAAGGAAAGAATTGTTGAACTCCTTAACCTGAGAAAGTCAGTATAGTGAATGCACACTCTGAAGACTAACCTATTAACCCATTACACTGTCAGTCTCCACCTGCACGTTTCTCCACTTAGCAGTACAGCATTGCCCTACGCGTAGAATCATGTTATTAGTAGATCCTTTGGCTCCTGTCCCTATTTCCTGCAGTATTGAGTAGCTTATGTGACAATATACATTCTTCTTTTATAAGTCAAATCACCAACTGGATTTTCTTTTAATGAGTGGTATGTTGATTGTTGCATTCTGAGTAGCTAACCTCACACCACCTCCCTAAGTAAGCATTGGACTGCTCGGGTTTGCTATCCTAGGGCCCAGATACTCATAGGTTTAGTGTCAGGTTAGCATTCCTTTTTTAACCCAAACCCTACGCTAAACCTATTTTGGGATTAACCAACCAATTGAACTTGGCATTTGCATTGGTTTGTATGGAAGAGTAACCCAAAGTAGCGCTAAAAGCTGCTTTGCATTACTTTGAGGATTCCCTTGCAACCACCCATGTTTTTTATGCTAAACCCTAGCGCTAAGGTGTGTGCCAGGCACATGGCATCTGTAATTAGCGCCGGCGCAAGGGAGAGTGGAGCACTGTGCCATATCTCTGTGCATATGGCGTCTCCTGCTCTCGCCCTGTCACTGTTAGGGTGTTGCGTTGTGTTGCCTGACAGCTATGAGAATCTAGGCGCTGGTGTTTAGTGCTATAGGGGTGCACATGGTGCTCTGCTATCAGTTTCCGTAGTTGTCAAGCCCTCAACTTCAGTGGTACACTGATTGAACCCCCTGGACTTGGTTAAGTGATATTCCCATGAAAATTCTGCAAACATTTTCAGCCTGCTTTCCAACAAAAAATCGCCAATGGAGACAATGACAGCCATGATCCTGTTAAACCATGAGATTGTGTGTGACCCATTTACGATGTTTGCATTATTTTATATACGGGTCTCCTTCTGCAGATAACACCATGCCTTAATACATTTGTGGGCCAATCGCCATGCTTGTCCAGTAGCTTGAATGATAGATTTATTACTTATTTCAGGTATCAATCATTATCCATTGAGTAAAACCCTAACGTCTTTGGATGATAGAGGCTGCTTGTTGATGCCTAACTACATTGGGTTATGGATATACTATGGTAGCCACCTCAACAAGTACACCAGGTGATTTGCCAAATAATTAGACTCCATCAAGGGCAGTCAAAATCCGATGGCCAACATCTCCGGTTGTAATTCCCAAAAATCCATAACCAATGTGTAAATGGCATTTACAGTGGGCCTGGGGCACAAAACAGGCATAGTGGCAAATACATAATTATACCTCTGTGCCCTGTTAATATTCACCTTTTGAATCTAGCCTAGAATGGCTGACAGGATCACCGGAACATTTAGAGGACCTCTTCTGAATCAGGGGATGCATGTTAGCACCATGTGACAAGACATGACTGAGTATGGGGCTTATTTAAAAGAGAAACCTGCCAGGGACTACCTTCTAGTACACCTTTTAATGGGCAGGGCCTCACATTATGATCAGTTGATTCTGTATTCCAAAAATAACAACAATTCGGATATTGGCAAGAAAATCGGGGGCACAGAAGTTTCATGTTTGGATAATTCAAGAAAGATGATGTGGCACATAAAAATAGTTTTGTTTGCCTACAGATGGGTCCATTGACTGTCATTGAATGCTGGATTTTAACCACTAATGCTTTGAAGTCCAGGAGGAACAGTAATGGAGAGAATGGACAACTCTATTTAATGAACATTCTGATCCTGAAGAAATCAGAGAAAAAAGTCCTGCAATTTTCCTGACCAGAAGTCTCAGAGGAAAGCCATCTGTGTCTTTAAAATCTGGGTCCAAACCCTTGCGTTTCAGAGGTCTGAACAGGCAACCCCATTCCACACAATCAAAAGCCTTCTTGGCATCTGACGATAGGGCGATCTTGTCATCATGTTCATCATCCCTGACCTTCTATACTGAAAATATCAGTGTCCTCATAATGTCGCCCAGGGACGATGCCATTTTAGTTTTAATATGAAACAGGAGATCACACGTCACAACCTGTTTGTCGGGATGTTTGCTAGGACCTTGTTGTCTTATTTCATAAATAAATGGGCCAATTGCTGGCACATCTGGTGGTTGGAGGATGCTAGATCCCATCTGTGGTCAAGACAACTTAAACATTTCACGTCCTGCAGAACAAAGTTTATTAACATTTCATGATCAAATTTTTTTAATTCCAGCATCTGTGAACGAAACCCTATTGTGTTGTATTTCCAACTGTTTCCCTGTAAGAGAGAACATACACTCAGCTAGAGTTTTACAAAGGAAATAGTGATGGATAGGAAAGTCTTCCTGAAAAGTACCCAATCAAAACTGTTTTATTTAAAATTACAATAATGAATAATCCAATAAAGTTTAGTAATATAAACAATTTTGAGATTTGTCTGGGCAGGGAAGACAAATCTACAATGAAGTGAAGCTACGAAGCTTGAACCATCTGCTTCTGTTTTTCTATTTGTGTTCTCCTCTGTCTTGCAAATGGAGTGCATGCTCTAGGCTAGCTTTTAAAAAGATGTTTCTTTTTGCCATCAAATATTAACTTAAAATAAGTCTACAGCTCACTAGGTAAATGATGTTTAGTATCTTAATGAAGAGTTAAATATTGAGCCTGCTTTGCTGTTTATAGCTGACCTACAGTCAGTAACTACTAAAGAGGTAGAGAAAGAAGAGTTAGGTATAAAGTGTTACTGGTATTCCCGAATTCATCGGCCTTTTCCTGGTAATTAGCATATTTTTTTTGTCCTCATAATCTACCCTGGTCGTTCCGTAAAAGTCTGAAGAGAGTGACAAACTGCCTCAGTGAACTGGATGGCCAGGCTAATTGATGCTACAGCCACCGCCAATCAGTGATATCAGGACCTCCAAGACCTTCGTACAAAGACCCAAGGCGAGCTACCTTGTATGGCATGTATATCCATAGTCAGGACACGACCTGATATATCTGGATTTGCCAAAAAACAAAAAAAAACTAAAGAAGGGCAGCATAATTATTGGATGGGGAAAAATAAAGAAAAGGAAAAACCCCTGGCGGCCATCTCACTATTAGGACCACTTCAAGAGGTTCCAAAAGGCTCTTTTGTTTTGGTTGCCTGATCTCATTAGGTCTAACCTCGAGACCTGCAGTACTGACATCCGCCAATCCAGAAAGGTGGGTGGTATAGAATCCTTCCACTTTTTACAAATTTCTTTCCTGGCCAGGAGGATTGAATAGAAAAGAAGGTGTCTGGCAGGGCCCGTAACCCCATTCATCACACCAAAAATTGTATGTACAGGGTTTATCATGATTGTCGGCCAAGCAAAGTTGACAGTAACTTACTTATAGAATCCCAAAAGCAAGTCAGAGATGGGCAATCAAAGAACATATGTAAGTCCGAGGCAGCTGTTGCCCTACACCTCGTGCAAGATACTGGTGAGTCTTTTGAGAATTTTGAGAGCCTCTGCGGTGAATAATATGCCCTATGCAGGGTGAAGAGGTGATTCCTTTGGAGCCATGCTGGTTTAACAATATCCCATAATAGCTTGAAGGAGTTGAGCCAGAGGTTACCCACATCCTGGTCCAAAAAGGAGCTCTCCCAGAGACTATGGGCCAATAGAAATTCACTGTCAGTCTCCTCTAGAATTGCATGATACCAATAAGAGATTTCCTTTTTGGCCGGAGTTCAATTAATGAGTTGGAACTCAAGATGATTACCTCCCCCTACTGGGAATCTGTTCTTAATGGTGGACTGTGAGTGAGCCCAGCTAGCTATCTGCATATATTTAAACCTAGACAGGTTTGAGCCTACTAAATTACTAAGGGATTCCCATGGTACAAGAGCTCTTCCTACACACAAATCACCCCAAACTAACAACCCTGCCTCTCTCAAGGGCAAAGCAAGGCTATCCTTCAGCCAACCCAGACCCCCTGCAGTATCCCATGAAGGTGCCTTACTAGAGAAAAACCCTAGCCTTAAAGCACTACGCACTTTGGCCCACAGTCTAGCCATCCCCTGTAGGACCTTCAGTTTTATTTTATTTTTAAATTTGGGGTCCCCGAATTTAAACAGAAACCCCTACTGTGGTAAACTAGCCCCACTAGGCATGTCCCTGAACATATAACCTATTCTGATGTTAATGGGCATCTTCAATAGCATGCACGAGTGGGTAAGTTGGAATGCCCATGCATACAATTGAAGATCCGGGGCTGCCAGTCCTCCCTTTTCTCTTCGGGTCCTTAGTCTTTTCCAGGCGATCCTGGGTATATGCTGCACCCAAATAAATGAATTAATATCACTCTGTAACTTAGACAAAAGTGAAGGCTCAAAATAAAGAGGAATAGTGTTAAACAGAAAAGTAATTTTAGGTAAAATGGACATCTTTATAAGGTTAACCCTTCCCAAAATAGACAGCAGTAACGAAGACCATGATCTCATAAGTTTCCAACAGTCTTTCGCTACTGCCAGAAAAATTAGTTTCAGCAATTTTGTTGACATTCTGGACAATATTAATACCCTAGTATCTAATTTTTTAACTGGGCTGCACTCCTGCCATTGTCTCCGTGTTGTTCCAAACCATAATTTCTGTTTTAGAGGCATTAATCTCGTATTCAGAGATTTCCCCAAAATCCTGAGCCAGTATAATCACCGATGGAAGGGCAGTACACAATTCTTAGTAGAAAATCAAGATGTCATCCGCGTAAAGGGCCACCTTCTTTACCCACTCCCTGTACCTAAAAGACTTGGGGGCCCATTAGGATGGCGGGCGGATTGCCTCCGCCAGGGTAGTGGTGGCCACCGCCACCCTGGCGGAGGCAACCCGCCCGCCATCCTTCCCTGCATTCCCCCCCGCCATATTACGATGGCGGAGGGGACCGCAGCGGTGACAAACACCCCCCGCATGTTTTCCGCCCCGGTCGCCTTGCGGCCGGGGCGGAAAACCAGTAACATGGTGGCGGTGTCTGTTAGACACCGCCCGTCATATTACAATGGTCTGGTCTCAATGCCTTTCCGTGGCGGCAATGCCGCCACGGAAAGGCATGCGGTGTTCACTCTGGGGGCCCCCTGTGGGCGCCCAGAGTGAAGTACAGGTGGGGGGTGCACATGGGGGGGTACCTATGGTACCCCCCTTCATTTGCATATACAAAGCGGCAGGCACCGCGCGGTGCCTGCCGCTTTGTATATGCAAATGCTGACAAGCATTTCTAGCATTGTGGCGGGCGGTGCTGAGCGCTCCGCCCGCCACAATGCTAGAAATGCAGGATGTGCCCGCCACAGTGGCGGGCACATCCTAATGCCACCCCCGGGACCCCCGCCCTTATGGCGGGCGGTCCAATTCCCCGCTAGGATGACGGGCGGACAAAGTCCGCCCATCATCCTAATAGGCCCCTTGATGTTAAGGTCGTCCCTCAGCCTTTGGGCGAAGGGTTCTATATATAGTTCAAACAGGAGAGGGGAGAGTGGGCAGCCCTGAAGTGTTCCCCTTGTGATGTCAAAAGGGTCATACAATGCTCCATTCACCAAAAGTCAGGCTGAAGGATTCTGGTATAGCAGTCTCACTGCTCGACCAAAATTATCTCCGATGTTAAATTTACCTAAGACCCCCAACAGGTAGGACCAATTCACCCTGTCGAAGGCCTTAGTTGTGTCGAGCCTAAGAACAGCCAAAGGGATAGAGTCTGTGGATGCAATGTCGATTGCACCTATAAGGTCGTAGGTCAGCTCAAACAGTTGTCGGCCTTTAACAAACTGTTACATTCTTGCATTTCCTATGCTTGGTTTTCTTCACTATTTCTTATGTCATTGTGGCTGGAGCCTAGAATGTATGATGCGTGCCTGCATCTTACATGCTGGGTTCCAGATTCTGCTTCAACTGTATTATACTCTGGACATACTGCCTAACGGACGTGCTGTGCTTCTTTCATTCAATTCTAAAGTAAATCTTCATATTTTTATATATACAAGCCTCCTACTTTTTTATACTGGCGACGAGGGACACCCATCATATTTCTGCCACGTTACTTTGGAGCACAGGAGCAGAAATTTTGAGAATCCACGTTTTCAACGTTTAAAACTATACTTCTTACTCTAGAAGAGAAGCAGATTGTTTCCTGCCCATTTCCTACTTGCTCCGGTGAATCTACGTAAAGTATTCAGCCTTTTCTTGATTTCTTTGTGTTTTCAACGTTTTCTTAGTGAACTGAGACTGGTTCTGTACGTCATCAAGTGCCCGACGCTTGAACCATTCAGCAACTTTCTTTCTTTCTCGATCCTGATTTGTCACTGACAACCAGCTCTTTGTGTGAGTCATCGCGCATCACGCTACACGTCATCGCGCACCACACTAGGCTGCCATTTTCGTTGCTATAGCAACTGAAATCACCGAGTGACAGAAACACGAAGCAGTTGCTGTATACTCACCGGACAAGTGAAATTAAACTGTTTTACTTTTAAATTCAAAGGAAAAGGTACAATTTTTACACGCTCTTCTATTCCTTGCGTGTTTTGTGTTATTTGATTTTCACTTGAGAGGATTATCTTCTAAACAACGGTGCTATACTACAAACTTAATATACTACATACTATCGACTTCCTTATTGTTACTATTCTCATTAGCTTCACGCTACTTCAACATCTCAGGTTTTCTTTTGAAACTTTACTGTGGAAACTTTGACAGGAACTCTGTGTATTTTATTACTAGACTGCCATCTACTGGATGTTTTAATAATTACTTTTAGAATTCATTAGTTTTTTTTCCAGGTTGTTTATTTGACATTTATTTTACATTCAGAATCTAACATGCAATTTGATCCACCGTCCAAGTTTTTATAATCTAAGGGTGATCGACCTATTCCATGGACAAGATGGAAGGAGGAATTTTTTACTTATCTCAAGGCTATGGATGGAGAACGCATGTCTGCAGAGAGGAAAAAGAACATATTTTTACATTGCCCTGGTTCAGAAGGCCAGTTAGTGTTTAGAACATTGCCGCCTGTAAGATCGGGTGGTGATAGCAATGTTTATGATGAAGCTGTTTCAAGGATAGAAGGGAGATTCAAACCTATTACTAGTGTTGCACTAAATAGATTCAAGTTTTATACTAGGGTTCAAGATGAAAAAGAATGTTTTGATGATTTTCTTACAGCTTTACGTGCATTATCATTGCATTGTAATTTTGGCCTTATGACAGATGAAATGATCAGAGATCAGATCATTGTACATGTGAAGAGTAAGAAAGTTCAAGAGCAGTTGTGGATCTTAGTTGACCCTAGTTTAGAAACAGCGATCAGTACTGCTAAAGCCCTTGAGCAGTCTGATAAATGGATAAAATCGTTGGATAAAGCATCTGCTCCTAGTACTTCTACCTCTACTAGTGAAGTTAGTGTGATTAAACCCCATGAACAAAAAAATGTATTGTATTCCAATAGGAGCGATGGAAAAGCTAAACAGTTCTTTTGTTTTAGATGTGGTAATCCCGACCATATTGCATCTTTTCCGCAGTGTCCAGCTATTAGTAGACAATGTAATAAGTGTGGGCGCTCTGGACATTTTTCTAAAATGTGCAAAACTCCCACAAGACCGTTCCAAGACACTAAAAAATCTTCGTTTTCTACATCTAAACGTCCTACTGGTAATGTATCATATGTTAATGATGAAGCATGCAATGATCCAGATATTAAGGAGTTTGGTATTGTTGTTTCTGTACAAGACTCATTCGACATGTCACAAGCGGACACACTATCTTCTCCTAAGAGTTGTGTTACCATTTTGGGTAAAGTATTAGAGCTTATGGTCGACTCTTGTTCCCCTTGGACCATTATCACACATGAATATTGTATAGAGTCATTTGGAGACCTAATTGATATCAATGCGTTATCTAAACCTGATATCTGTGCTTACAATTTTGATGGATCTAAGATCAATTTTATTGGTTTTAAGGAAGTTTTACTTACGATCAAAAATAGTTCTGCAAATGTGAAGTTATATGTTGCGTGGAAAGGAGTGAATGTCTTGGGGTGGAGGGACCAAGCGAAGCTTGGTGTTACATTGAACCCTAGACTGAAAGATCCTGTGTTAGTCCTTGCTATATCTAATGGGGAGTCTACTGAATTACCTGAATTCACAGAGATTTCTCGTGCTTTTCCTAAGGTGTTTTCTGATAAGTTGGGCAGATTGAATGGATTTACTCACAGGATCAAAGTTAAGCCCAATTCTGTTCCTGTTAAACAAAAACTTAGGGGAGTGCCTATCAGTATTAGGGACGAGCTTAGAGATATGTTTGATACCATGGTGAAAGATAATATAATTGAGGAAGTGGAATCATCAGAGTGGGTTTCGCCCATTGTTTTGGCCATTAAACCTGACAAAAGTATTAGGCTATGTGTAGATTTGAGGGCACTTAATAAGAGTTTGGTTACTGATTGTCACCCACTTCCTAATATTAATGAAATGCTATGTATGTTAGATGGTGCTAGTGCATTTTCAACGTTAGACCTTAGATCTGCATATCACCAGATCAAACTCACTGAAGACTCTAAACAATTTACAGCATTCATCACCCCTCATGGGTTATTTCAGTTCAAGAGAATGCCATTTGGTCTGGCTTCAGCTGCTTCAGTGTTTCAAAGGGCAATGTACCACATTTTTAAAGACCTAACATTCGTCAAGTGTTTTCATGATGATATTCTTGTATTTTCTAAAAATAACTGTGAACACCACTCTCTTCTTAAAGAAGTCTGTTCTAAGTTAGAACAATTTGGTTTGACTATTAAAGCCAGCAAGTGTAAATTTTTCTGTAAATCTGTTGAATATTTGGGACACACTCTTTCTGGAGAAGGAGTAGTACCAAAAAAAAATCTCGTAGATGCCATTGTGAAAGCACCAGCTCCAGACAATAAGGAAAAGTTGCTCTCATTTGCTGGGTTATGCGAATATTATAGCAAATTCATTCAGAATTTTGCTAACAAGATGGAACCCTTAAGAGAATTGACTAGGAGTTCTGCCAAATTTGTTTGGACAGACAAGCAAGATATGGCTTTCAGGCAAATTAAAGATGAAATTGTTAATGCTCCTACACTTAAATCATTCTGTATTAATAAGAAATGCATTGTCACTGTGGATGCCAGTCTATATGGCATTGGAGGTGTTTTGAGTCAGAGTGCTGGTAAGGATGAGTGTTGCGTAGCTTTTGCTTCTAGAACTTTATCTCCCACCGAAAGAAGATACTCAGTTATCGCAAAAGAGTTGCTAGCCTGTATTTGGGCTGTGGAACATTTTAGAAATTATGTGTGGGGAAACAGATTTACTTTGAGAACAGACCACAAACCGTTAGTAGGGATTTTGTCTCCTGGGGGTGGATGGAACTCGACTGCAAGGATTGCTCGTTTATCTTCACGTCTTCAGGTATATGATTTTGAGATTGTGTATGTGCCAGGAAAGAGCAATGTCACGGCAGATTTTCTCTCCAGGTTACCTTGTAGTGTTGATAAGGTTTCTACCATTGACCTGGATGTGGATGTTGTTGCTTCCATTGAAGATTGTATATCTCAGGTGTTCTTAACGTTAACTGAAGAGGAATAGTTTAAGGAAATGGGAAAAGATTCTGTATGTCAACAAATTTTGGACTATGTAAAAGTTGGATGGCCCAATAGTAAGTCCACTTCTTCTGAGTTAGCTTCTTTTTCTCAGGTTGCTTCTGAAATTGAAGAGTTTGGTGGTTTTCTGTTCAAGACTGGTAAGTTAATTCCTCCTGCCTCTTTACAAGAGAAGATTTTGTTGTTAGCTCACCAGGGTCATATTGGTATGTCGTCTATGAAACGGTTGATTAGAGAAAACTTCTGGTGGCCTGGCATTGATAAAATGGTTGATAGAATGGTAAGGGAATGTTCACAGTGTATTAGTAGCGATAAAATGCTTCATTTGTCTTCTGCTCCTCTTAAACCTGTAGCTTGGCCTAAGTTTCCTTGGCAGAAAGTGGCTTTTGACATCTCCGGCCCTTTTAAACATTTGCCTTTAAATGCTCGTTTTGCTTTAGTTTTGGTAAATTACCATTCGAAATGGCCTGAAGTAAAGTTTGTTAGTAATGTTTCTTCTCTGGTCATTTTGCTTTTCTTGAAAGAGATCTTTGCTAGGGAAGGTTTTCCAGAGACCTTTGTCACGGATAATGGTACACAGCTGATTTCTTCTGAGGTTGAACAGTTTCTTGACAATTGTGGTATTAAGCATCATACTGTCTCCTTATATGAGCCTAGGGAGAATGGTCAGGTGGAGCGTTTTAATCGAGTTCTTAAGGATTGCATTAGTGGTATAAGTTCTTCTGACGACAGTTGGTTGGATGTTGTCAGGAAAAGACTATGGGTCTATCGGATCACACCTCACTCTGTCACAGGTGTGAGTCCTTTCAAACTTCTGAAAGGTAGGGAACCCACTTCTGTCATTTGTCCCTGGTGGGTTAAGAAGTTAAACAAGAATGATTCTAAAATTGATATTGAGAGTGTTGCTAAACGTGTTGAAGATAGACAACAGTGTTTGAAAGTTTTGTTTGATTCAAAAATGAATGTCAAACTTCATGATTTTGTTGTAGGGGAGTGGGTGAGAGTGAAAACACCTGGATTTCTGGTTAAAGGTTTTTCTAAATTATTTCCTCCCATTAAAGTGGTCAAAGTATTCAAAAACAGTGTTGCCACACAAGATGGAAGGGTTTGGAATGTTCGTAAGGTGGCCAGATGTCCTAATTCCTCTAATTCGGCCAGTTCTTTTAGTTCTCCTAACTCACTTCCATCACGAGCGCAGGTTAATGTGTCTCCTCAAAGTTCCCCTCATACAGATTTGTCTATTGCATCTAGGGTTAAAACTGATGTTAGACCCAAAAGAATGCCTAGTAGGTACCTGTGTTAATTTTCTTTTGTAGGGATAAGATGTGTTACATTCTTGCATTTCCTATGCTTGGTTTTCTTCACTATTTCTTATGTCATTGTGGCTGGAGCCTAGAATGTATGATGCGTGCCTGCATCTTACATGCTGGGTTCCAGATTCTGCTTCAACTGTATTATACTCTGGACATACTGCCTAACGGACGTGCTGTGCTTCTTTCATTCAATTCTAAAATAAATCTTCATATTTTTATATATACAAGCCTCCTACTTTTTTATACAAACCCTCTCTGGTCTTGGTGCAGGATATCAGCTGCAACCGACCCCAGTCTATTGGCCATAATAGAAGCAAAGATCTTATAGTCCACATTAGGAATGGAAATTGGTTTATATGACCCACAGCTTGATGCCGTTTTGCCAGGTTTTAAGATCAATGTAATCGATGCACCATCCCATGAGGTGGCTGTGACATCCCTTCCTGGAGGATCTGATTGAATAAAGTGGTCAAGAAGAGGACAATTGCCTGCTCCAACACCCTATATATCTACGCAGGAAGGCCATCTGGACCTGCTGCTTTGCCCTTCTTACCAATCACAATAGCCGTTTTGACCTCATCTCGCGTGATAACCCGATCTAAGGAAGACCGTTGTTCCAAGGTCAGCAAAGGCAATGGTATCTCCTTCAACCAATCTTCAATTTTTCCAGCCTCAATGCTTTTATCCTCCTTATAGATATCCTGAAAAAACAGCCTAAAAACCCTCCGAATATCTTTGTCTGCTGTATAGACCAAGTTATCCTGGGAAATTGAACCAATGTGGTTTTGTACCTGGTCAGTCTTAGATTTCTAGGATAAAAGTCTACCCGCTCCCTCACCATATTGAAAACAATCTATTTTACTGGCTTCCGGTCACTGCCCACTCCCAGTCTGAGGCCTGAAACTGCACCAAATCCTGAAAACCGTTGCTTTTCCACATCCAGAGCTGTAAAAACTGTCCCCACGCACTAAAAGCTAGCCTAACCCCAGCCCCTCCCACCCTGAGCCCTAATAACTGGCCCTACCCCTGAAAACGTCCCCCAAACCCCTGAACACTAAAACCCGGCCCCTATCCTATAAACAACAAAGACCCCCGAACCCTAAAAATGAACCCTCCCCCAAAAACAACCCCCTAAACCCTACCCCATTGACCTGATTGGGTCCTCTCCCAATCCTTCCTCCTCCAGTGCCCAACCACCCACTCCAGCATCTAGACCATGCACTGCCTTATTCGAGCAAATATTACATCACATTTATCAACAGCTGTGTGATTATCCCTGCATTCACGGGGCACATATTGCAAGGTCAGTATAACATACCAAATCCCTACTTAATGACTCGAATTTCAGGGTCCTTATTATGCATGTAAAAGCTACTAGATTCATTATTTTTTTATTTTAATGCATATGCAACTTCATGAGCCAAACACAACATTTGGATGGAAACAAAAAGATTACTGGCGCACCTAAAGTTGGGTCTGATATGATACATCAATTAAAAAATATAAATTGTTCTTTGTCAGCAAACCATGGCTCGCCGAATGTGTATCCATGCAACCCTAGGTTAGTCAATTAACTTGCATTTTTGCATTTTTTTAAAAAGCCCTCTGGAAAAAAGATAAACACATGTTCATTTTCTGTTTACCTGTTACTGCTTTCTAGGGCTGAAAGGCCTGCTATATCACATTGGGAACAGTCAAAATATCGAGTCCCTGATGTCGACTTACAGTAATATCGAGTTCCAAATATCCAAGGTAAGAAATGTCGATGTTGTAAATATCATAGTAAAAAATATTGTTTTGATCTATTGTTTATTATATCGAGTCAAGTAATGTCGAGATTAGAAATATCTATATATAAAATATAGAAATGTCAAAATATCGTTGTTTTATGTTTTATAAATTAGAAATATTTAATTGTTTAGAATTTTTTTTATAGTACTTTTAAAAAGTTTAGTAATGTATTATAAATTTTTACGAGCGGGATGTTGGGTTTATAGGGGATAAGGGTGGGGAGTGTTTTAAAAATATATATTTAGAATTTAATATTTTTTAAATTAATTAAATTGAAATAGGAATTTGAAATTTGAAATTTGAAATTAATTAAAATTTAAAAGAGGGGGATGTTGGGTTTATAGAGGATAAGGGTGGGGAGTGTTTTAAAGTATATCAATTATGGAAAATGTTTTTAAAAATGTAGAAAATTGAAATATTTTTTTGAAATTTGAAATTTGTATTTTAATTAAAAATGTTAGGAGCGGGATGTTGGATTTATAGGTCTAAGGGTGGGGAGTGTTTTAAAAAAAATCAATTGTCGAAAATGTTTTTAAAAAACTTTTTAAATTGATATATTTATTTGAAATTTGAATTTTGTTTTTTATTTAAAATTTTAGGAGCAGGATGTTGCGTTTATAGGGGATAAGGCTGAGGAGTGTTTTATAAATATTTAGACTATGGAAAATGTTTTTAAAAATTTAGAAAATTAAAAAATGTATTCAAAATTTGACATTTTTTTAAATTAAAAATTTTCGGAGCGGGATGTTGGGTTTATAAGGGCTAAGGGTGGGGAGTGTTTTAAAAAAAATTAAATTCTGTAAACTGTTTTTAAAAATTTGGAAAATTGAAATATTTATTTGAAATTTGAATTTTTTTTAATTTAAAATTTTAGGAGCGGGATGTTGGGTTTATAGGGGATAAGGGTGGGGAGTGTTTTAAAAATATTTAAATTATGGAAAATGTTTTTAAAAATTTAGAAAATTGAAATATTTATTTGAAATTTGACATTTTTTTTTAAATTTAAAATTTTAGGAGCGGGATGTTGGGTTTATAGGGGATAAGGGTGGGGAGTGTTTTAAAAATATTTAAATTAAATAGAAAAATTTAAAAAAAATATTAAATTGAAATAGGAATTTGAAATTTCAAATTACAAATGCAATTTCAAATTTTAGGAGTGGGATGTTGAATTTATAGGGAATAAGGGGTGGAGAGTGTTTTAGAAATATTTAAATTAAATAGAAAATTTAAAAACAATCATTAAATTGAAATAGGAATTTGAAATTTCAAATTAAACATTTAATTTCAAATTTTAGTACTGGGATGTTGGCTTTATAGGGGATAAGGGGGGATGCTTTTAAAATATTAAAATTAGAATTACATTTTTTTTTCAATTAAAAAAAAAAGATGTTCAATTTTAATATGTTACATTTGTCATGGGGTGTTGGTTTTATAGGGGATAAGGGTGGTTAGTGTTTAGATAAATATGAAATGTTTTAATTTTGAGAAATATTATAATTATTTAATGTATAATTATAATTTCTAATTTTTACTAGATTTTAATGATTTCGATGTTATGATTATGTGTGACTTGTTTTCCAATATAACAAATTTCATTAAAAAAATAGTTAAATTATTAAAATGTATTTATAAAATACATTAATATATTAAGAAATAATTATTCTATAGAAATTAAATAGGGTCCGTGTCCAGCAACTACCCTACTTAAATGCAGATTGGAGATGGAATATTATATTAAATAGGTTTAGTGTCCAGCACCTATCCTTATTAAATGTAGATTGGAGTTGGAATAGTAAATTAAATAGGTTTAGTGTCCAGCACCTACCCCAATTAAATGTAGGTTTTAGTTAGAATAGTAAATTAAATAGGTTTAGTGTCCAGCACCTTCCTCAATTAAATATAGATTGGAGTTGGAATAGTAAATTAAATGGTTTCAGTGTCCAACACCTACCCTAATTAAATGTAGATTGGAGTTGGAATAGTAAATTAAATAGGTTCAGTGTCCAGCACCTACCCTAATTAAATGTAGATTAGAGTTGGAATAGTAAATTAAATAGGTTCAGTGTCCAGCACCTAACCTAATTGAATATAGATTGAAGTTGGAATCGTAAATTAAATTGGTTCAGTGTCCAGCACCTACACTAGTTAAATGTAGATTGGAGTAGGAATAGTAAATTAAATAGGTTCAGTCTCCAGCACCTACCCTAATTTAACGTAGATTGGATTTGGAATAGTAAATTAAATAGGTTCAGGGTCCAGCACCTAACCTAATTCAATATAGATTGGAGGAGGAATATTATATTAAATAGGTTCAGTGTCCAGCACCTACCCTAATTAAATGTAGATTGGAGTTGGAATAGTAAATTAAATAGGTTCAGTGTCCAGCACCTACCCTAATTAAATGTAGATTGGAGTTGGAATATTAAATGAAATAGGTTTAGTGTCCAGCACCTACTCCAATTAAATGTAGGTTTTAGTTGGAATTGTAAATTAAATAGGTTTAGTGTCCAGCACCTACCATAATTAAATGTAGATTTTAGTTGGAATAGTAAATTAAATAGGTTCAGTGTCCAGCACCTACCCTAATTAAATATAGATTGGAGTTGGAAAAGTAAATTAAATAGGTTTAGTGTCCAGCACCTACCCTAATTAAATTTAGATTGGAGTTTAAATAGTAAATTAAATAGGCTCAGTGTCTAGCACCTACCCTAATTAAATGTAGATTGGAGTTGGAATATTACATTAAATAGGTTCAGTCTCCAGCATCTACCCTAATTAAAAGGAGATTTGAGTAGGAATAGTAAATTAAATAGGTTCAGTGTCCAGCACCTACCTCAATTAAATGTAGATTGGAGTTGGAATAGTAAATTAAATAGGTTTAGTGCCCAGCACCTACCCTAATTAAATGTAGATTGGAGTTGGAATAGTAAATTAAATAGGCTCAGTGTCTAGCACCTACCCTAATTAAATGTAGATTGGAGTTGGAATATTACATTAAATAGGTTCATTCTCCAGCATCTACCCTAATTAAAAGGAGATTTGAGTAGGAATAGTAAATGAAATAGGTTCAGTTTCCAGCACCTACCTCAATTAAATGTAGATTGGAGTTGGAATAGTAAATTAAATAGGTTTAGTGCCCAGCACCTACCCTAATTAAATGTAGATTGGAGTTGGAATAGTACATTAAATAGGTTTAGTGTATAGTACCTACCCAAATTAAATTTAGATTGGAGTTGGATTAGTAAATGAATTCTGTTCAGTGTCCAGCACCTACCTCAATTATATGTAGATTCATGTGTGAATAGTAAATTTAAAAAAATATTTTTGTACAGTTCTTTACATTTTTTATTAGCTACATCTGTAAAGTTTTTAATAAGCTGTTTTTTATATATTGGTAGTAATATTTTATAATAGGTAGTAGACAATAATTACACAGTTTTTGCAAAATAATTTTCTTTATTTGTTCATATAGTACATAAATCAAATAATATTTTTTTTATAAATGAATGTACACAATTTTAACAGATAAATATAAGTACATTTTAAATAAAGTATTTAGTGTTTGTATAGTTGTTGAGTAAAGTACCTTTTAGGTATATATAAACAATATAGTAAATGAAAATATATTGAGTATTACAATATATATAGTACATAAAGTTGGAAAAAACTTTTTACATTTCAACATTTTTATTACTGTACATTGTATAATTTTTTTTACATATAAATGTAGTGTTGAAATTATGTTATACATGTTGATATATTTTTCAAAAACAACATTGATATTATATATTGTTTATTTTTGTATATTTTTGAATTATAATATCTGTTATATGTTTTTAATTTTATTAATATTAATGTTTTATTATTAATATTAATACATTTAAAATGTTTGTAATTTTTTTTAAATAAATACATAAAAAGAATCCATTTTGTTTAGGAATTTGTAACTTAATTTTTTCATAAATATAAAATTGAATATTAAACTGTAATAATATTTAATTTTGTATTTTTAGATATATGAATATAATAATATATATTTTTTAAAACACATGAATTGCATACATTTGGAAAAATAATTTAATAAAGTTTTACTAAATTTTTAAATGTTAAATACATTTTTTTGTCATTTATTTAACTATTTCGGTGGCAATATTATTATTTGGGTCTTTTATTTTGTAACCGCTCTAAGGGGTTTATTAGGATGGCGGGCGGACTGTGTCCGCCCGCCACCCTAACAGAAAATGGGACCGCCCGCAATAAGGGTGGCAGTCCCGTAGGGGGAATTAGGATGTGCCCGCCACTGTGCTGGGCACGTCCTCCATGTTTTGCACACATCTCCATGTTTCGTCCACAATGCAAAACACTTGTGAACGCATTTGCATGTGAAAAGCGGCAGGCACCGCGCAGGGCCTGCCGCTTTGCATATGCAAATGTGGGGGTACCATAGGTACCCCCCGTCCTCCCCCTAAACTGGCATCACCTGGGGGCCCGCAGGCGGCAGCCGCAGCAAACACAGCCTGCCTTTCCGTGGCGGTCTTGCCACCGCAGAAAGGCACCTATATGTGACCATTGTAATATGGCTGGCGGTGTCCATTGGACACCGTCACCATATTATTCAGTAAATCGGCGGACGGTCTTTGCATCCGCCGCGCTCCCCCCGCCATCCTAATACAGCAGGGGGAATCCAGGCATAGGTGTTGGGCGGATTGCCACCGCCAGGCCGGCTGTGTCTACCGCCAGCCTGGCGGAGGTAATCCGCCCGACATCATAATGGACCCCTTAGTCTTTTTGTGTCATTTGGGAAGATTCAAACTCGCGGTTTTCTTGATAGTTTAGGTTTTAATTGTAAGATAGATTGCTCCATTCTTAATTCTTGAAAACTTTGTTCTTTTTGTATTGCTATTAGGAGTTTGTGTAGTGTAGGAGTTGTTCGGCCAGTTGAAGATAGGAAGGCATTATGCAACCCTCCACTGCGTTGTTTGTTTTGGCTTCTTGGTTTAGGGTTGGTAGATATACATTCCACCAAAGTATTAGGAATTTTGGTTGGCGTCTGTGGCCTGACCTGTGTAGTCTCCCCACCCAGGTGTCCTCGAAATAATCGAGAAGTGGAGCTAGTTTTTGTTAATTTTTGTATAGAAAAAACTTTCTATTAAAAGGTTATAGTGCTCAGCCACATCCGTGATTGTCACGTATGCTAGGGCTATTAGGTGTTTTATTTGGTATGCAAGTGTAATATTGGTTGCATATTCAACACTAAGGGGTCCATTATGATGTCGGGCGGATTGCCTCCGCCAGGCTGGCGGTAGCCACCGCTGGCCTGGCGGAGGCAATCCGCCCGACACCTATGGCTGGATTCCCCCCCGCCGTATTAGGATAGCAGGGGGAGCGTGGCGGACAGAAGACCGTCTGACGCTTTACCGCCGCGGTCTCCTTGCGACCGCAGCGGTAATGGAATATTATGGTGGCGGTATCCAATGGACACCGCCAGCCATATTACAATGGCCACATATAGGTGCCTTTCGGCAGCGGCAATGCTGCCACGGAAAGGCAGGCGGTGTTTGCTGCAGTTTTATTTAAAGTCCTGTTGCAAGGGGTTCCTTATTTATACTAAAGAAAGGGGTTGGACATACTCTGGGGACCCATCTACGAGAGGGTCTGGAAAGAGAGGTTGCTAAACTCATTTCCTTTGTCCAGTTTTGCACCAGAGCAGGGGCTGGTAGCCCATGCAACCGATTTGAACTGGGCTATGCATAGGGACACCAAAGGTGCTGCCAGTGCTGACTTGGAAGCACTCTCAGAGTGCACTCACCAAACCCCAATACACTAAAGCCTTTCTGGGAGGTGGTTACACCTCCCTGTGATAGGAAACCTATTGTCCAGGCCCCCCCTGCCGGAGTTTCGGTCAGTAGCAGGAGGCTAGACTCGTGTCTGTGGCTGCAGCATCCATTATGTGATGCCAGGGCTCTTTTAAACTATTACTGGTTAGACCAGTGTACACGTGTCTCTCCTATAAAAGGGTCGAATTCTACCCCCACCACCAGGACTGGCAGGGGGTTAGGATTCCACAAAGTGTTTGACACCAAACAAGACATGTTTCCATGCAGACATTCGAAAGTTAGCATTTACTGCTAGGTTATAATGCACTTAAGAGTATATGGTCTGGCTGCATCACAGGACAGCTTTAGAGAATAGGCTCCGAAATCTGCAGAGGGGCCCAGCTCATGCATGGGCACCATCTCACACAAAACCAAGCACTCTGCCTTCAGGATTGATAAGGCCTGCCAAAGGAGTGACTCATAGGTTTATATGTGCAGTGATTAAAGGTAGATATACGTTACCAATATCTTAGTAAGGGGTGCATGCACAACCTTACCCAGGCTGCAGTAGCAGTCCTGTGGTGTCATTTTGGAAGGCTTCCCAGGGGTGGCATAATACATGCTGCAGCCCCTGTTAAGCCTCAGGGGTACCTATGCCCTAGGTACCTAAGGTACCATATACTAGGGACTCATAAGGGTGCCACAGTAACCAAACTGGAGTGTACCTGTTGTACATGGAATCAATTTAGAGAGGAAGCAGTTCGGGTGGGGTCCTGGATAGCATGGCCCCAGTCAGACTAAAGTCGAAAAATAGTGAAACACCAGCAAAAAGTGGGGGTAACCATAGTAAGCAGATCCTACTCTCCTACACGTATGTTAAGCTACAGGAACAAAACAACCTACTAAAAGTCTTTACCTGAACATTCCAGCTGAAAAGTTCCGACTCGAGCTGCCCTGGACACCCACTGGTGTCTTCTTTCTGAATGAGCTTTGACCCCCTAGTGCTGTTCCTGAGGTCCTTGGACATTTGATTGTGAAAACCCTGAGACTTATAAAAGTTATTGGCCCCAAAGATCTCTAGAGGACTGGGAAAAACTTGCCAAGTCGATCTAATGAAGTTGTGAGAGGCTGCGAGGGAGCCACGAGGGAGCTGCAGATGACAGGCTGCTGCTTTGTCAGGTAGGCCCCAATTGTGGGGACTTTAGAGACAGCAGCAGTGGTGGAGTGGGTGGCCACAGCTGCCCCTACCGCTACCCCATGCTGTGATCAGTGCTGAGCACTGAGTTGGGGAGCGGCGTTCACTCAGCAGTGTTCGGCGACTGGGTCCCCTGTGCTTGACACTCAGTCTCTTGGAGCTGGAGTGCCCTTTTGCTCCTTCTCTACTGTCCCCTACTCAGGAACACTGCAGCCACTGGGCATCAGGACAGACACAGAGCATGGTGCCCAGAGCTTCTCTCAATGCAGATCTGTGGTAAGGGCGCATGTGTAGTGCAGCGAGGTATCAGTGGGTTTAGAACCTGCTGTATGGGTAGAGTCCTGATCTGTGGAAGTGGCCCAACTAGGCTTGGGTGTGGCTTGTGGACCAGGTGTGCTCTCCAGCCTCAGCCTGCCCCTCCTATTTACCGCTGACCTAGGAGGCACTAAAGACCATCTGTTCTGCTCCCCCATGTCCACAGTTAAATCCTGACTCAACCTAACGTCTTTGTAACCATATGGCCTTGTGGAACCCACTTCAGCTTTTGCATTCAGCCTTGCCCCACTGGGGGAATTTGAGCCTCTAATTAAAATGACTAAGTCAGAAGATAGAAATCTTCATCTGGAAAAGGTATCAAAGGATTTGGCGAATGATGCACATTCCTTGGGTGCAATTTTTGAATTTATCCCATTCAGAGCCTTCCCATCAAAGACAACTTCATTACTGAGACCATGCCCGATTGTTATTAAACCTTGTGGAGCTTTTTCACTACAGCCCACTGCCTTGCCCCACTGAGAATTTTAGACTTTCATTTCAGAAACCAATTCAAAAGATAAAACTTTCAATTGTGATGTGCCTGGTTTCTGTATCAAAGCCTTGCTCACTTGAAGTTGGTCTCATACGTGCCTGTGATCCAGTCAAGCACAACAAAGTTGGTGCATAACGTTTTTTGGTGCCATTTTCAAGCTTTAATAATTAAAATCTCTACTTCTGCTTATTAGATACTCCTCCTTTTGGTGTCATTTTGTTATTTAATTATTCTCTCTTTTTATACATTAGAATGGGATTCTTATTGTGGTTCGTCTATAATTTAGTTGTTCTAAATGCCTTACACATTTTCCTAAGTTAAACCCTTGTGCTCTGTGCCAAAGCTATCAGGAGGATTACCATAGGTTTAATTTTCTGAACCTAACATGAATAGTGATAATTCCTTATTGTGGACTGCCATCTATCACAATTAATAATCCAGTTTCTCACAGTGTTCATTCATGTCGATGATACTCATTGCTCAGAAATATATTGAGCAATATTTTGCAGTGCATATTTATTTTTAACATATGTATTATGTAGTGAATTTCAGATAAAAGTACATAGAAGATTCATTTACAGAAGAAAGAGCATGGATTATGTTTATAATGTTACTAAACCTGAACATTTATCAATCACTGTTGGTACAGACTATGATACATCTTGAGATGTTAATTATTTTATGAACATGAAAAGGGTATAGGTGTATATGTTTGTGTGTGTGTGTGTGCGCCTGGAGTGCTGCACATTGATGATCATAACTTAATCAGTGGTATCAAGTTGTGTATCGTAGTTGTGGGTACACTGCTTGTTTTTTATATTTCTCTCTGACAGGGTGTGAACAAACGATGACGTACAGCATCCAGCCATTTGCATGGCCTTTAAAGATTAATCTAGATCATAGAAATGGTCCACCAGTAACAACAACTTTATTGGATTTCTTAGTTTACTTTTTGTATGAGGGAGTGGATTTCAGTGTCTTCTGAAGTCACTATCTACCTTATAAAAATTCCCTTAATGCCTTGTAAGCCTTATTGATAAAAATCACTATAGAAATGAGGATTTTTCATTGTTGTGGATGTTAGTCCAATACATGTAAGGCCACATATGTGTCAGAGTAAACCACATTTTCAATAATTTAAAGCTGGGTTTAATTCCCTGGTAGCAATGTTGCAGAGGAGGCAGGCTTATCTCAGAGAAAAATGTTTAAAGAATTTAGAAATACCAAAACTGTTAAAATGTCAAAAATGCAATACAATAAAACTTCCACAATTTAGAAACATAAAATAAAATGTAATGAACAAAATGACAAAAATCCATAGGAGAACGGGGGACATGATTACTTTAAACATAAAGGCAGAAAGTGCTAAAAAACAATAAAGCACTAATCAGAAGTCAATGTTTCTATTTAACCAAGACCTAGGCATTTTTTCCTGCCAGTCGTGATGAAGTGTAGGTCAAATACAGCAAGTGGATTTGCTGATGCTCCAGTGGTCTTGGAAGTCCAATTATTTTTAAAGTGCATCTTTTCAGAGTTTCTGGTGCAGCTCCTTTTGGTCACTTTTAGGCTCCCATGATCAGGGGAAAAAATAATTTTCTACCCTAGGTTTCCCTTTACACTTGCCTATACATGAACCCGCCTCACCCTGGTGCCTTTCAAGTTAATACATTTCCTGATTTCTGGTATGGGTCACATGCCTCACATTTAGGTCTTCCTGCCAAAATAGCTCAACCAATGTTTCTGAAGCATTTTTCACATCTTATTGAGTGGAAGAACTGACAGGACCATCATGATCTTATTTAGCCACTCTGAGAAAGTGGATTATTAATTTGAGAGGTTGTGAGTCCTCATCAAGCAAAAATGCCAAAACTCGCTAGCAGGTCCTGGTAGGTATTTATAATTGACATTTGAACACAACCCATAGTAGCTGTGGCAGAGAGTGGACATGCTTAGCGTAGGAGAAATGTGTAAAGCAATTATCTATCCAAAATAATAAAAAAGTGTGCTATGAAATTGTGACATTATTTACTGGTGAGTCATACCCCTACAAATAATGATCCACTTTCTCAAATTTTTGTTTAGCCCTGGGATCAAGATCTTGCATTTACCAGCATCAGTCATCTATTAAAATAGAAAATTAAAAATACCTAAATTCTCTCTAAATATGGTTCTTGATTTTTAATTGATCTTAAGTAGGGGTGGATGAATAATTCAGCTCCGCTTGGAGCCTGGAGTTCTGACAAAACTCTGCTACAAGGCATGGTTTTTTTCTGGTGTGCAGCTTGGCAACATTATGCTGGTGTGCACAAGTGGAAATTTGTATCCACTGGTGCGGTTTTTGGGTGCTAGAACACCTCCCAGTGCAATTTCTCAAAGCAGGAGGTTTCAAAAGGACATAACCATTCATGTTGAGAAAGCTGATGCTCGAGTAGAAAATCTAATCGAGCGGCAGAAAGAACCAGCTCACTCTGGCATGCCACGTGGTACAGTTCAGGCTTATTTTACAACACAGCACAAGCTCCCAGTGCTAAAAATCAGCACAAGCAGACCGGTGTGTAACTAATCAGAATTTTGCTTAATGAAACTCTGTGAGTTCTGCCCACCCCTAGTAAAAAGGCTCTAATTGGGTATTTATTTCTATAATATTCCTGACTTCAATTTGTGCTCCTTTTAAGATTGTAAAGGGGAACATGTAGTTGGATCTTGCTAGCCTGCAGCAAAGCTAAAAGCCTTCTTCAGAAAGAGGTTATTGAATTTGAGTCTCAATGCTAAGAAGGAGTTTTGAAAAGGCCCTCAGGCCCTGTGAAGAAGCTTTCCTAGCCCAGATCACCTCTGAGACAGAGGAAACGTCAGAGAATGAAGAATATGAGGACAACTTGTCCCACCCAAGCTTGGTCAGCACCAACACTTCTGAGATTACCCTCCATCAGAGAGCTCTTGAAGCCAAGCTGGCTCCTTCACCAATAGTGGAAAGGAAACTGGCTCTTATAGAAAAGACATTAGCCTTAGAGGAGGAGAGAGCTAACCTGGGTCTGAGGACCAGCAACAGTGCTGGCAGCAATGAAGAGGTAGCTGGAGAGAGGGTCATACTACAATAGCTTGCCAAAGATCATTGCACCTAGGTTTTCGGTGGGGACTGATATAGGTAAATGAATTGCCTCTTTTATTAGAGCTTGCAGAATGAAGAAGGTGGGTCCACAAGACTGGGGCTCTCTACTGTGGGAGTTAGTTCCTGTAGTGGGTAAAGATAGGTTCCATCTAGTCAAGGAGGTAGCTAAGCCATACAAACACATGAACGATGTGTTTGTGGAAAAAAATGGGCTAACAGAAAAAAGTTCCAAGACATCAAAAAAAATGCACAAGAGTCCTAGGTAGACTTTGTGGATGTATCAGTGAGGGCACCAGAAAGCTGGATAAAAGGTAATGAGCTTACAACTTATGATGGGCTATGTAGCTTGTTTGCCAAAGGTCACAATTTTAAGTTATTGTTCTTTAGAGTTGTTACAACAGCATCGAGTAGACAGAAACTTGATTAGCCCCAGAGAACAGAAGATGAGAAGGTGTTCACCTGTGTTTCCAAAAAGTCCCTGAGGGATAATCCTAAGAAAGGAGGTCTGAACCCCAACAGGGCAAAGAGGAGGATAAAAAGAAAGTGCCCCAAATGCCTTCTGGTTAGGAAATTGGGTCTCTAGTTGACAGAGATATAAACCCTGTCCAAATTTGGACCATAATCCTTTTCAGGGTAAGCTAGATACACACTAAAATTTAACCTGTGCACACCCAATGTTAGCTTGGCACAGAGCAGGCAGGCTTATCTAAAGAAGCAATGTGTAAAGTAATTGTGCAACACACATACACACACAGAGTAACACAATGAATACACCATAGAAAAACTCCACACAGGTTTAGAAAACCAAGACGATTTATCTGAGTAAAACAAGACCAAAATGACAAAATTCCAATTAGTAGAACCGGAGTTATAAATTTTTAAAGAATAAACCAAAAATAGAGCTTAGAAGTCAGCAGCGCAAAAAGGTTACTTGAGATCATGTTAGACGAGGGTAAATCCAAAGTTCAAGCTAACCATGATTGAGGGCAGGCTAGCTACAGGACATAAACAGGTCCCATTGGAAAAGTACCTTTGATTGAGCAAAGCATTGTCGTCGAGAGTACTATGCCTTGGTTCCGATTCACACAGTCGGGTCGATGGATTGAAGTTGAGCTTTGCAGTCGGGACCTCGGATTGGCACTACATCAGAGTTGAGCCTTGCAGTCAGGACCTTGGATCAACCCTGCATTTTTGTCCAGCCATGCAGGTATGTCTTCAGATCGGCACTGCATGAGCATCGAAGGGCACTCTGTCAGTTCTGATTGGCACAGTGGTAACCATGCTTTGGTTTTGTGGCCAAACAGCTGCAGAGCTCACAACGAGGCCCAGGAATGGATGGGACACCTTAGGCAAGGGTGGGACTCACATATGGTAGAGCCTAGCAGCACCAGCATCATTGTAGGAAGTTTTCTATGACCCTGATCATTCAGAAAACAAAATGTCAGCGAGCAAGCCCTTGGAGCCACTCTGGGTGCAATTGACATGGGTCCAGTACTTATATTCAGCATGGCAGAGATCAGCAGACAGCAGAGGCAGATCAACACAGCAGTGAAGCAGTTCCTTAGAAAATGCAGTCAAGCAGAGTGGTAATGCTTCCAGCACACCAGTCCTCACTCCTTGCAGAGTTCTTCACATGTCCAGTAGTGTACTGTCTTGGTAGGATCAGAGCCTCAGTACTTATACCCAAATGAACCTTTGAAATGGCGATACGCAGCTTCTTGAAGTGCACAGTTCCCCTTTCATCCCTGCCTTGTCTGCAAGGCTGTCTGTGGGGGATAATCATTTCTCTCTGTTGGGACAGGACACAGCCTATTCATATATGTGTCATCTCCTTCTCCCATTCCTGCCCATGAAGTCTATCAGAATACAGATGAATGCAAATGAGTCCTCTGTCACACCCACCCTTCCTGTGCTTTTGGTTGTCTCGAGGGAATGTACAAAGTGTAGCTGTCGCCCATCATAGACATTTATTGGAGACAGGCTTCAGACACAGAAAGCTAAGTTAAGAGCAGAGAAATGTCCACTTTCTAAAAGTGGCATTTATAAAATAGTCACCACCAAAGATTATTTCTCATTACTGTTCCAAAGAAATGAAACATGGTGTAACTACTCCTTTCAAATTAGCAATTACAGCCTAACATGTTTTAAGGAAATACAAATTCTAGCCTAGGAGAGGAGTATTTCTCACTGCAGTGAAACACTAATTTAGCTGATTGTCACTACCAGGACATGCAGAACTTATTATTATTATTATTATTATTATTATGGAGTTTATTAAGCGCACGGCTACCCCCACCGGGGGTGTCCCGGCGCTGTGGACAGCAACGGTAGTGACCAAGGCGGCTAGTAGCTAGAGAACAGGTATGTTTTCAATTTGGACCTAAATGGGGGTTCTGAATCAGTAAGTCTGAGGTGAAGTGGAAGGGAGTTCCATAGCTTAGCCGTGACCACCGCAAAATCTCTATCTCCTCTTCTGGAGCGATGGAAACAGGGAGGGAGTAAGAGACGGAGGTGGTTAGATCCAAGGGAACAAACTGATTGGACCTGCTTCAATCTGTTCCTGAGATAGCCTGGTCCATACCCATTTAGTGCTCTAAAGCCAGGACCAGGGCTTTGAACTGGATGCAATGAGATATCTGAAGCCAATGCAAGTTCTTTAAGTACGGGGAAATGGAGTGGCGGTAGGGAACGTAGCAGATCAGTCTTGCTGCCGCGTTCTGGACAATCTGTAGTCGATGACGTAGATATGCAGGGAGCCCCTACATATAGACTATTAGAGTAGTCCAGATGTGAAGTGATGAGGGCATGCACGACAGTCCTCATTGAGTCCCTGGATAGATAGGGGGAGATTTTTTAAATCATTTTTAATTTGCGAAAACAAGCAGAGGTGGCCTTTTGGATTTGCGTTTTGCATGATAGTTCATTGTCAATATAAAACCCAAGGTTCCGGGCCTAATTGGCCGGGATGGGGGGTGGGTTCAACTCAGGCGGCCACCATGTGGAAGACAGCAGAGGGGATTTCAAATAAAAAAATAGCACCTCGGTTTTATCGGTGTTCAATTTTAACGTATTAAATGTCATCCATTGAACAATGTTAGTGAGGCAGTATTTAAAATGTTCTAGTCCTTTGTCAGAGTGGTCTCTAAAAGAAAAGATCAGCTGAGTATCATCAGCATAAGAGACCACTCTGACACCACAGGCCTCGATAACCCTTGCCAACGGGGACATGTAAACATTAAAAAAAAAAGGGCTGAGGGCGGACCCCTGAGGGAATCCACAGCCAAGGGGTATCTTATCTTTTGATAGGTAGGGACGACACCACACCTGTTGAGTCCCGCCAGACAGGAAATATTTTATCCATGTCAGTGGTGTGCCCTCTATCCCTATGACACAGAGTCTGTCCAGTAGTATGGAGTGGGACACGGTGTCGAAGGCCGCGGACAGATCGATGAGCACCAGCATGGCCACCTCATCTCTGTCCACTTAAAAGTTCATGTTCTACCTTTTACTTTCATAGCATCCTGCCCCTAGGGCTACCTAGGGCCTACCTTAGGGGTGACATATGTGTAATAATAGGGGAGTTTAAGGCTTGACAAGTGGTTTTAAATGCCAAGTTGAAGTGGCAGTAAACTGCACACATAGCCTTGCAATGGTAGGCCCGAGACAGGTTTGAAAGGCTACTTCTGTGGGTGGTACAATCAGTGCTGCAGGCCCACTAGTACCACATAGACTACAAGCCCTGGGCATATGATATACCACTTTGCAAGGGACTAAATATACCAGTAAGATGTGTACCAATGTCACCATTCTTAGGGGAGACGCACATGCACTTTCGCACTGGTTAGAAGTGGTAAAATACTAAGTCCTAAGGCCAACAAAAAGATACAGCAAAAAGTGGAGGAAAGAAGGAAAAAAGTTGGAGGAAGACCACCCTAAGCATGGCAGGCCTAACCCTTCCCAAGAGGGGGAGTCCAATGCCTTTGCCACAACTAAATGGAGAGTGTACAATGAAAAGAAACCTTTTGACTCCTATGATGGATGCGGTGTGCCTAAAATGTCATCAGTCAGGACATAAGAACAGAGACTCTGTCTGGTCAAAATTCACCCACTATTGGTCGGTTCAAGGAACTGCAAGTGTTGGATGTGACATCTATTTTTGCCGAGGTGAAACCAGGGGTTACTCTGAAGCTACTTTAGTCACTATGCATGAAATGGCTGATGATGTCCTGACTGCCTTAACTTACAGCTAATTATCACAGATGTCAACCATAAAGTGGTCAATGCTGTAAATGGAGTGAAATTTTTATGCAATACAATGGGCAACTTTGGATGAGTAGGGGTTACTGGTCTGTAGAGGGTATCTGTGAGCCCTGCCATTCCAGTGGAATGTATGTTGGCAAATGACCTGGAAACCTCTGTTTTTGTCTGAGGTGGAAAGAAAGACCCATGCAGAAATGCTGGGTTTTCCCGAGTGGGTATGTGTGGCTGCAAGGGCCCAGATAGAATGTCAAGGGAGTAAATGGAGTCTGGAGTCTGTAACAAGGATCCAGTCTTCCACAACCTAGAGTAAGGGCAAGAGGCATGGGAAATATGTCTCAAATGTTCCCAAGATCCAACTGTGCGTGACCCCTAGCGTGAGGATTTGGAACCTGATGTAGAAGAACCCCCATGGGGTTATGCCAGATTGTGCTGAATTACAAGGAGCAGTAGGACCCTCCATGGAAGGATTCTCCTAAGGGCAATAAGCATGTCCAACTCATGCAGGCCATCAGCGTCAGGTTGAAGCAAAGGAGGATGTCAGGTGAACCCACAGAATCAACTGGAAACAAAGAGTCCTGTACAGTGAGGATAGGGGACTAAAACCTGGGATCATCAAGGAGATGTGTGGCCCCTCAGCAGTATAGGACCGTCCTCTTAAAACTTAGCCCATGACAACCCCTTGACTGGACATTTGGGACAGACTAAGACCTGTGACAGGTTGGCCAACCATTCTTCCTGGCCGCCGATATGGGAGAGGGTGAAGGAGGACTGTCCCTCATGCACCACCTGCAAAGCAAGTGAATTGTAGTGGCAGTGGACCTTGCAACAAGGTATCCTAAAGCAATACATCTGAGGACAGTGAGTGTGCCCTCATTTTTCATAACCTGCTTGGATTCTTCACCAGAGCAGGGTTCTCTAGAGAGGTGACATCCAACGGGGCATAACTTCACATCTGAATACTTGACGGCTATGTGAGATGACTGCAGGGTGATCTACAAATGCACAGCCCCTTATCACTCACATACCAATGGTCTTATAGAGAGATCCAACAAACCTTAAAAGGAATGATTCTGGAGTTGTAATGAAACTCCATAGGATGTGTGATGTACCACTCCCATAGCTTCTATTTGCCTACAGAAAGGTACCACAAAAGGGAGTGTGTTCCAGCCACGTTGAATCTTTGTGTGGGCAACCTTTTACAGGATCTAGTCCAAGACGTGCTGGAGACCTTCCTCAAGGAACCCAATAGTGAAATATTGGATTATGTCCTAGGCCTTTACTACCCTAATACAGAGTACATGAAGAAAGATAACCAAAATCTAGAGGCCAGCCAGGAGCGTGTCAGACTCTGATACGACTAGTGGACTGAGCCCTACCCGGTGCTGGAAGATGAGAGAGGTCATCTATGTGGAGGACTTTGTCACTTCCAGACACTCCCACAGGGGGATCCATGTCAACAGGTTGAAACCACACTTTGACAGGGCAGGCATGTCTATGCTCATGGTTGACTGAAAGAGGAAAAGAAGAGGAGAAACCTTGTATACCATAATGCCAAGGATGGTTAATGGAGGGAGCGAACTTTAGTCGCCACTATCTGGAACAGCTTTCTCAACTATTTTCCCTGACACCTGGCCAGTCACAGTGGTGTGACCATGACATAGACACTGGTGACATTTTATCCCGAAAAAGAAAATCTACAGGCTTTCAGACAAAATCAATCAGTTGCCTTTATTAGCAGGGGACTCCACCCAGGAGAAGGTGGACCACTTCAACAGTTAAGGGTTTTTCTTTCACCGGCATTAGCTATCTGAGAAGCCTGTGGTCAATTGGAGGTATGAAGTGAGTCCCAAACAGGTAGGGTCTCAGTTTTTTCAGGTACCAAACCACAGCAAAGGCTTCTGTCTCAATGGCACTGCAAAAAGGCCAATGTCGAACAGTATCCGACCACCAGCAAGACTTTCCTGGTTACAGATTACGGACTTCACCTATTTCGAGCTTTCTTCCATCGTCCATGACTGCGGCAAGTTTCCTGACAGATCCAAGGTTCCCATGGGGCCTGTGCTTTACCAGGCCACTGTCATCGATCTCTCCTTCAGACCCAATCTATAGCCTGATCCGCCCACGGCCGATCAATGTCAAAATCTAAGTCAGAGAGTCAGCCTTCCACCAGTACAAGCCTGGTCCCTGTACCTGACTGATATATCTTTGGTTTCCTACATTCGATTTTTGTCATTTTGGTGTATTTAAATATTTCTCTAGTTTTATGAATTGGATTGGGATTCTTATTGTGTTGTGTTTCCCAAATTGTATCTGCTTTGGTATTGAGATAAGCTTTACAAATGTCTCACAAATTAAGCCTGCCTGTTCTGTGATGCAACTCAGGTTTAAATCATTGACAACTAACTGAACATGGTTCAGAATTGTGACATTGTTACCTGGGGGAGGCTTGCATCTCCTTAAACTAATAAACTAATAATCCACTTTTTCACACCCATTCAACATTTTTAAATGTCACTTTTTATACATATTTAATTAAAATCTGACTTCACCAAATTAATTTTTATAAATATTGAAAATGTTAGTGGATTGTTTTGATAGCTTGTCCCATACCAGAGTTAGCAGATGTATAATTCTATTCTAAACATTAGCTTTTGTCATAGGACAGCTTCAGCCCTTCACAGCGAATATAGCTGTTGGGGGCTAGTCACAGTGGGTACATGACAACATTAAATTCATGCATGCATCAATTTTAAATACTAGTCACTGTACCTTGTGGCCTATAAGCCATACGTAGGTGTGACATAGTTGAACTTTAAAGTGTGTGACAAACGTGTTTATTTGGCAGGTTCTCCTGCAGGTTTAAAAAGCTGCAGGAATCAGGCTACAGAGAGAGGTCTGAAGTCATCTTTTCTTGGTCAGCTTAGTAGGTGGCATAACATTTGGTGCAGTCGTGAAGTGACCTTTAGCTGTCCCATGCCATTGTTGTACTTCCAGTGCCATGTAGTATGGCCTTAACGTAAAGTTAAATATGCCAATTTATAAATAACTAACATCACATGGTTTAGGGGTCAGAGTACAATCACTGGTGAACAGGGGCCCAGACAGCAATGGTCCAGTGTGCAGAGTTCAGCAAACAACAATACCAGTAAGCTAACAAGTGGAGTGACCAAGCAAAAATGGGCACTTTCTTACAATCACTAACATCAATCCTTTTGTTCTCAAAGGCACTGCACTCAATTGTTGCAGCATGTAGTCACCATTAGGAATACCCCTTAGCCTCAATGTCACTTTCTTCAATGTCACTGCCCTCAATGCACTCTCACCTGATGTGCCATGGAGGAATTTCCTGCCATGTCACTTCTGCCAACGTCACATCTACTTCCTGGCCCTCAGGATTGCTGACACCCACTGCCTATAATGACATCCTCATCTACTCAAAGCTTATCTATCGCACCCTGTAGGACTACTCAGTGAAATTCCATCAGGAGACCAGCTATTTTAAACAAGTAACAGATCAGACATGCAACAATCGGATCTACCTTAAATGCCAGATGACTGAAATCCTGATCATTCATACAATCAACACAATAACTTTTCAGTCGGGCTCTTATTCACTGGTACTGCATGTTTCCACCTCTTGATGCTGTTTGATGCTCATCTCTATTCTCCTCCTTAAGTTAACAAACCTTCCAACCTTTTAATATATCTGCCACTGCCAGTGCTTTTCCCCTCATATTCAACTCCCAAACAAAAGCATTTCATGGGGATGGTAATCATGGTATGGCAGGATTATTATAATTCAGTTTGCATATTTTGTGCAGATAAACAGTTTCTGCAATTGTCAATATGTCTAAGAGTTACCAAGATTATTTCACTCTCGCTTTGCATTGTCTCCTGATATTTGGCAAACCCCAGTTCAGAACCTCATACTTAGTGAAACAAATAATGTAGGGGCATATTACCAACAACTAGCAATAATTATCGCTATGTTGGCTTAGCAGCGATATTTTGATCGCCGAGCTGCAGCGATTTTTATCGCTTAGGGACCTTGGGGCATAATATCAAGGGGGTTTATCTCCGCTTTTTTGGCTTTAAAAGCCAAAAAAGGCGAGATAAAATGATCTCCCTATTACCTAGTTGTCGCTAACACCAGTTAGCGACAGCTAGTAGGAGATAGCGACCATCTTGGGCCCCACTTTGCATGTCAGTGATATTTATCACTAATGACATGCAAAGTGGGCGTGCCAAGATGTTAGCGACTGGAAACAGTCGCTAACATCGCTATCTCCAAAAGCTAACACCTGCCCTGAGCAGTTCTTAGCCATGTTATACAATGGGAGGTGGATAACATGGCTAAGAGCATTGGCTCGCTAATGCATGAATATCGCTGACTTTTCAGCTATATTCCTGCATTGCGGCCGATTTTTATCGCATTTGCGATAAACCTTGGTAATTCCAAGGTTTATCTGCAATAATAATCGCCGCAGCTCGGCGATAATTTTTTCACGCTAACCAAGCAATAGCGATAAATATCGCTATTGCTTGGTAATATGCCCCCTTGCTATTATCAAAGTATATCTCCTAAGCGATAAAAATCGACCGAAATGCATGAATATCGCTGAAAAGTCAGCGATATTCATGCATTACCGAGCTAATGATCTTAGCCATGTTATCCACCTACCATTGGATAACATGGCTAAGAACTGTTCGCGCTTAAAGGTTGGTAATAGGAGATAGCGATGTTAGTGACTGTTTCCAGTTGCTAACATCTTAGCACGTCCACTTTGCATGTCATTAGTGATAAATATCACTGACATGCAAAGTGGGGCCCAAGATGGTCGCTATCTCCCACTAGCTGTCGCTAACTGGTGTTAGCGACAGCTAGGTAATAGGGAGATAATTTTATCTCCGCTTTCTCGGCTTTTAAAGCCAAAAAAGCGGAGGTAAACCCCCTTGATAATATGCCCCGTACTTTTATACTTTCAGCTCATTCACATAGGTCATCAAGTCAAATAGCTTTATTAAACATTCATGGATTGCCATCCAGATAGTTCTGATTGCAAATGCACCCACATTTAAAGGACGTCATAGGATTCAGGCATGTTTAATGACTGAGTCTAGAATGCTTTTACATTACTCTCAGGAGGCAGCTTAAGTTTTGGCACAATGAAACGCTAAAATATTTTGCTTTATGATAATGTAATGTAGTATTTGCTCTAAGTATCCCTGACCGCTGCACAACACTAATTGCTTGCTGTCATCTTCTGTATCTGTGGGTGTTCACGTGTGTTATCCAGGTAGACTCTTTTGTGCCTCCACTACCAACGTTTTTACATTCTTCTACTTTGTGCACTACAATTGCACTGAATAACATTCAATACCATTAACATATTTCAGAATGATGTTCAGTGAAACCTTCCTTCCTCAAAGTAATTTTGCAAATATGTAGAATGAACTATCATGATGCTCTGTGACCAGCGGGCTCCCAGGGGAGTAAATGAAGCATGACACACTCATCTGTTCTTTTATAGAAATATTTCTCTCATCATAGAACCTTGCGAATGATATGTTCCCAGAATTATTTCATATGTTGACAGTCTCATTTTCTTGAAAACCTTCTATTTTGGATTCTTTAATTTACAGGGCTTGGTCAATTCCTGTACTCTTGCACATTAGCCCAGTTATTAGATTAGCACTAACAAGCTGACTAAATTCAGACTTCTTTCACAAACAACAAAGACCTGTAAAGGGTTCCTCTATTACCTATGCTTTGGTACTTGCTATGGCCTCTTTCCATCCCATGGATAATTCAGATCGTCGATGAGCTTGCACACATTCTATATCATGACCTCTCATGAAAAATGCACATGCCTATGGAAATGCCAAAATACATCATAGTTCATGACTCATTTGGTTCCTAATTTGAACAAATAATTCAAATGATGCATATTGGTCAAACTATCCATGTTCATCAATTTGTGGCCATAAAAAGAAAACCTAAAAACAATAAAAGGGTTTTTTATTTGGTCACCAGTGCATTTTCTTTTTACTTTTTAGAGTTCTCTCTACGCACATAACTATTACTTTTGTTTCTACATTTCAAGATTATTGTCTTATTTGTATGTGTGAGAAAATTAAATATTAACTGGGTTGGATGGTATTCCAAATCAGGTAATAACTCATTAACCAGGCAAATGTTTCAGAGGTGGGCCTCTGGCAAATTGTTGTTTCCCTGAAGCCACAAACGAGGCCAGGCAAATAATCCTTGGCTTGCACTTATTCCTCCTCAGTATAATTGGGAGCAGGCCCTACTCTTCAGCTTCTCACACGTCTCAAACAGCAGGTGTGATCCTTCCTGTGTTCTTCCTCAGGTGGGTGTACCTTGTGGCTACTCCATAAACAATAGGGTAAATGTTACCACAGCAACCGTGCCCACTTTTTACGCCGTTAATGTTTACCTTACTGCAAAATATCCAGAGTGCACCTTCCCCCTAAAATCAAAAAATGTGAAAACTCCTTCTCCCATATGCAGAACCTGCGTGCCCATTCAGCTGTTGCCCAGGGGAATGAGCTGCTGCCTCTTTTGTGCTCATTGAAAAGTAGTTCCAGGGGTAGTTTCCCTCCATTTGTGTCTGGAGCCAGTCTATCCAGGGGGAAAAGGTTTGCCTTCCCCAGACCTTACCTTACATTTAGTTGTGAAAAGGTAGGCTTCTTACAAGTTAACAAAGTCGCTAGGTCCATACAAACAGGTCTTCCTGCAAGGGGAAGATAACACATCCCCATATCCAGGAAAATGTTTCTGCTCTGGTAGAAATGTTCATACCTCATTAGAAGAGGCTTCTACATGGCAGCTGCCAGAAATCTAACGAAATTAGCCTCCGGAATCTAAAAGCAATACAAAGGTAACATTCTAAAGTTGGTTGTCCTCCATATTTATTCAAAATCTAACTTCACTGCTGAATTGGATTGTCATAAGTATCAAAACAGAGTGGTCGAACTGTTTTTGTAGTTTGTGCCAAACCTGAAATAAGAGAACTAATATTTTAATGTGCACTCTAGTTTTCCTCATTGGTCAGACAGGACCTTCTACAGAGAACATGGCCTTTTGGGGCATTGTCACTTTATACGTTATCGACATGGTAATATTACGTGTTTTACATTGACCGTTTCTAAACATCAGGCTCTCCACCTTCTCAGCTACAAGAACAAGGCCTACATAGGGTTGATAATATTATTTAAAAAGGATGTTTTTCTAAAAAAAAATGCAATGAACATTAGCACAAATGGTGGTGACCATGAATTAAAGGAATCATACTGTCACATGTATCATAAACAAAGGTTGTGTACCATTTAATTCTGACATCCTTCCAAACCTACTCTAATAATCACTGGTCGTCAAGCTATAGGTACAAATCTGTTATAGCGGTTTACTTTCCAGATTTCGATTGTACTGTACCTGAACTGTACATACAAAAGAATTACATATTGTTTGTCTTTGTTTGCTGTTTACATTTTTCGATATTTTCCTTATAAGACATAAACAACAATTATTTGCGTTCAATAAAAAATATCCACCAAGGGCTAAATTATGAGTGCTTTGGAGGGGTTAACAACATTTATTACACCTCCTAGGTACCCTTATAAATGGAGCATAACATGTAGACTCTTGTTGCACCAACACATTCAAGTCCTCAATTTAGCAGGCATTCCCCCCATTCCATTTTGCTGGTTTGGCTGCCCAAATTAATGAAGGGAGATTTCGAAGGTGCATTCGTATGGAAACATTGTAATTACCAGGTGTGATGAACATTGCCCTCTTTGTAATTGGGAATATGTTGTCCTTTCTGGACAATATATTAAATAAAGTATATTTAAATTGTCTTGCTTTTTTATCCAAATCACGTCCTAATATTATTATGCTAAAGCTGTCTGAATTTGCTGGGGAGTTTGTTTGGCTTTGGTGTACTGATGTACCAGCTGAGCTGCCTAAAGCATTTCTATATTCCAGACTGGTTTAGATTGATGTGAACATATAAAGTGAAATGCTTGTTTTTGGAGTGAAATGTTAAACCAATATTCAGAATAGATATCTTACATTTGCTGGATGGTTTGTTTTAAATATTTGAAAGAATAGTTTTGGGTATGGTTACTCTTTTATAAAATATTTTTTTACATCAATATGAGGTTTGGGCCCAAAAGACCTCCAAAATATATATGTGAGGCAATTTAAGCATTCATTACTTTACATTATATGGAGAGCATCAGAACACAAGACACAGAAGACAACAAACGTGCTATTGCAATTAAGGTTGCTAGAATTAAATAATTAGAGCTCAAAATCAAAATATTCAATTTTAGTGACTTTACAAACATTTAGGTAAATAGTAGTAGAGATGTCTCAATCGTGTAGGGACCTCATGCCAGTTTCATAAAGCTTGCCAGTATATATATATATATATATATATATATATATATATATATATATATATATATATATATATATATATATATATATATATACATATATATATATATTACCTACTGGCGGTCGCCAGTAGGTAGTTATAGTTAGGATTTTTTTCAATGTTAAATCTCAAAATTCTATTTGGAATAACTTTGGCGCCGGTTGACGAATCTGCCTGAAAATTTCCTGAAAATGGCCTTGCGGCAACCCGGTCCTTCCCTCAAAGTTTGGGGGGGATATGTCAAGCGGGGGCCGAGATAAAAGGGGGGTCCTAAAACGCGTTTTCCCCATGTTAATTTCCATTGGGCGGTCGATTTCACTTTTAGCCCGAACGGCTGAATGGATTTACACCAAACTTGGCAAAATTGTAGGGACTGGTAGCCCGATGTGCCTTTGCTATGTCTCAAGATATGTGCTCCAGTGGATTTTGAGTAATTTAGGTTCAAAAAAATATATATATCTATAGCCGCGCCCTGGTAGGCGCCCCGGGGAGCGCTCCGGGCGCGCCACGCGAGGTGCGCACGGAAAGCTGATTGGCTCTCGGGTGTCTGTAAACATTTGAAACAGTCCGGAGCGGCCGCCATCTTGTGTCTCGGTCAAATCGAGACACAAGAGGTGGCTAAAACAAAGGGGGAAATGACCATAAGGCGTCAGGGATAGACCTCCTTTGACCCCCTAGGTTTGATGTGGGGGCTATAAAAGGGCCCCGTGGGGCATTTAAAATATTTTTTTTTTTCGTTTTGCACGGGGGAAGCGCTCGGTGCGCTCCCCGGTGCGCATACCGGGGAGCGTACTATGAGGAAAAAAGATGACAGAGTTTTTAAAAAATGAAGCCTTTTTTTAGAAATTGGAGGTAGTTCTAAAAAGAACTTTTTTTTCTTCTTTTTGTTGTTTTATATTTTTTTTGTGTTTTTTGAACATTTTGTACTTTTTTTGGCTTTTCAAAACAGTTTTATATTATTTTTGTATTTTTTTAGGGGGAGAAACAAAAAAAGGGAATTGAAACTGGCTCAACTGGAGCAAAAAAACAAAAAACCCAAAAAATTACTTCTTTTTGGGGCACTTGTGATTATCACCTGCAAGGACGATGAGCTTTACGCTTTTTCACCATAGGCGATAAGCTTGCCACATGCAGAACAAGTGATTTTAAAAACAGCAAATCTTGGCTGAATACAAGGCATCATCTCTGATGTTTCTGGTCCCGATGAAGTGGGTTCGTTTCTTTGGGAGGTGGTCCTTGAAGAATGGGGGAGGTTACTGGCCAGTTCCCTGAGCTCTGCACGAGAATAGTTGTTAGGGTGCTTTCTGGTCATATGACGAATCATGGTATAGTTACCAAATGAAAATTTTTTGTTTGGGTTGCCCCTTGAGAGTTCTTCATTGCAGATTAGGCAAGTTACCTTGGCCGCATTCACTTTTTTCTTGCCCTCTGGGAGTGAAAAAAACTCCCATACAATGTGTGGCTTGGGCTTGTATGGGGTATTTTCTTCAGGCAGCCATCTTCTCCTCCCCTCCTCCTCTTCCTCTTCCTCCTCCTCCTCTTCTTGACCACCAATATAATCTTGAGCTGGTCCTGTTGGTGGTGGTGGTGGTGGTGGTGGTGGGGCAGATGCACCAGCTGCTGCTGCTACTGAAGCCATTATAAAGATCAAAAAGGTACAGAGATGTACAAACAGGTCTTCCTCAGTCAAAGGACAAAGTCAGAATAAGGAAAAAAGGTGGGGTCTTTCATCATTTGGAAAAAAAACTGTCCTGAACCAATGAGAAGTGTTATTTTCAGGTCACAAGACCAGGGGCTTCATCATTATGAAACTAAAACTATTATGAACCAATGAAAAGTGTTATTTTCAGGTCACATGACCCGACGCGCTTACGCTACGCGCCCCGGGGCGCGCCCGGGGGCGCGCTCCGGGTCGCGTAGCATAAGCGCGTCGGATGTTTACGTTGCGCAATCGTATTCGCTCGAGTACTTCCGGGTGCGCTTACGCCGTGCGTATCACGCGGACGCGGCTACGCGATACGTCACAATCATGTTTTCGTTCACGATATTGACGCTCACGGGACGCTCCCCGGAGCGCGCCCCGGGGCGCTTTATAGAAGAACGCTTTCCCGGGCGCTCCCCGGGGCGCGCACCGGGAGCGCTCCAAAAACAAAAAAAAAAAAAAAATGGGATAATTGTAGGGACAGGTAGCCCTATTCTGAAGTGGTTTTTAAAAAATTAACTTTTGAAAAATATGTATTGTGCTACATTGGGCTTTATATATGTTAGAGCCAAAATGTAGCCCAAATGTAGCCCAATGTAGCCCAAAGATGGCCACCAGAGACCAAAAAATACAAATGTAGCCCAAATATCAGCTAGATGTAGCCCAACTGTAGCACAATGACAGAATGTACCAGAGTGTTCTAAAGAACAACTAGAGTGCTAACAGTCTTATTTATAAATTGAGACTTATAGTTAGGAATTAGCATTTAAAAAACGTTTGAAATTCACTGAAAAAACCATAGGTTTCACACCAGTTATAGTTAGGAATTAGCATTTTATAAACCTATTAAATTCACTAAAAAAACCATAGGTTTCACATCAGTTATAGTTAGCTGGAAATTTTACTGACATAAAACCAATGAAATTCCCACGTTATAGTTAGTTGGACTCACTATAACTTGCGCGCCTGCAATGCACTGCTGATGACGTCACATATTACATCACTCATGACATGGTCAGTGACATCATTCATGACATCACTGATGACACCATCCTTGTGACAGACTGACAGACCTCCTTTCAGTGTAATGTAACCCTTGAAACACATATTCAAACAATAGAAACTAACATTTTCAAAAAAATGGAGATACCGATACCAGTTACAATAACCAATTCAGTAATTCCACCATCTATATACACATCCACTCATACACCAACAGTTCTATATAGTCACTCATACATATTCTCACTCATCATATATAGTGATACACATATACATCCTGTTACACACCGACAGTCTTACAAAAGTTACTCACACACATACTCACACATGCAAATAAACTATTGAACATCCATTTATTTGCATATACAGCTATACATACATTAGCACATTACTTCTAAGGAAACTTACACATACTTACTCTCTTGAACAATCACTTATAGAAACACATACTTATTTAAACAGGAACTCTTTCAATCTCTCTAACATATACTTACTTATATACATCAATGCTCATATATACAAGTTTAAAACATATGTAGTTACTCATAAAGACACTAGTGAGACAGGCATTCACTCACTAACACACACATATACACACTCATCCACCCATACAGTCCTGCACATATGCTGTCTTCAAAACACATACAAACAGTGAGTCAGTCACCAACCCATGCAGCCACTTATACACAAAGTGAAACACTGATACCTATATTACAATATTTAAAAATTACTCGTTAATATATGTATTCACTAAGATACACTTAATAAGGCAGTTAACCAATCAATTCTATTTTAAAAAAACATCCATTTACACACTTATTTAACCATTTATTCTTCCATCGTCCTTTACAAATACATATATGAAAAATATTTATTTTTCATAAAGACACACATTGCTGGATGGTGTCATCAGTGATGTCATGAGTGATGTCACTGACCATGTCATGAGTGATGTAATATGTGACGTCATCAGCAGTGCATTGCAGGCGCGCAAGTTATAGTGAGTCCAACTAACTATAACGTGGGAATTTCATTGGTTTTATGTCAGTAAAATTTCCAGCTAACTATAACTGATGTGAAACCTATGTTTTTTTTAGTGAATATATATATATATATATAATATATATATATATATATATATATATATATATATATATATATATATATATATATATATATATATATATATATATATATATATATATACCTACTGGCGGTCGCCAGTAGGTATATATAGTTAGGATTTTTTCTCTATGGGAGTTTTGAAAATTCTATGTCTAATAACTTTGGCGTTTGTGGACGGAATTGGCTGTCATTTTCAGGAAAATGGAACATTTTGTTTCTGAGCAGCCCCTGAAAATTTGGGGGGGTTTCATCAAGGGGGGGCCGAGAAAAAAGGGGGGTCCCAAAACGCGTTTTTCCCATGTTAATTTCCATAGGGCGGTTGGCCTCACTTTTGGAAAGGGGCGACCACTCGGCCCCCCCGAACGTATGGCGGAGTGCCTCGATCCCCCCGGGAAGCCATTTTTGGGCGGGAGGCGCGTCCCGGCTGGTATGCCCGAAGCGGCGTAGCCGGGGCGCGCTTTTTCCCGCCCTAGAGTGGGCTGGCCTAGACACTGACGCAGCCAGCCACGCCCTCGGGGCAGGTAGGGGCGGGTTTTTCGCCCGCCCTGAAGACGGATAAAAGGGACGCAAGACCAGAAGACGTCCTCTTGTTCTTGTGCTCTGAAGCTGCACCTCCTCGCTACACGTGAGCTCGGGACAGAACAAAGAGCCGAAGCTGCACCTCCTCGCTACACGTGAGCTCGGGACAGAACAAAGAGCCGATTTTGAGCGTTTTGATCCTTTTCTTTGTCTTCTAGATACTTCGTCAAAGAGATGCCCAAGAAAGGCGCAAAGAGAATGACGACTGATCAGATGGTTCGGGCCCTCTTTAAGGAGATGTCCGACATAAAGAAGCGGCTGGCGGAGCGAGACGGGGAGGAGGGATCGGGGCGTCCACCGGCTGGGGGGAGACCCAAGAGGCCACGAAGGGTTCCAGCTGGGGGAGACGTCCCGGTTCCCTCTGCCCCGCTCGAGGCGCCGACCCCGGTACCGCTCGAGGCGCCGACCCCGGTACCGAAGGAGGGGAATCCGATCCCCGTTGTCGTCACCCCGATATCCACTGAGGATATGCCCCCCGAGCTGGCAGCACAGCTAGCAGCGTGGTTGGGTGATAGTAATGATGGCGCCACGGCTGCCGAGGCACAGGCGCTAATGAAAAAGTTGCGTGAGAACAAAGATGCAGCCAAGGTGACCGCGCCGGTGGCGGTGATAGACAAGCCACAAGTGGCGGGAGCACCGTCCGGTTCAGGTAAGCGGCCATTGCCGATCGCAAGGGATGAGTCAGCACCCTCTCGTAGAGAGAAGTTGGGGCAACATGTTCCTTTGGTAATAAAGGAAAAGATTTGGGCGGGGGAGTATGTGAATATTTTCTCCTTGCTTGTCGATCATTATGAAATGGAGCATGTTAAGAGTCAGAAGGACCTAATGCATCCGAGTGTTTGGCGCGCAAAAATGGCCGCCTTTAAAGTAAATGAGAATATTGGCAACTGGGGCAATGCGTGGGGTATTTTTACATCGATTTTGGGGGAACGTAGGCCCGAGTTGCTTCCTGAGTTTCCAATTTATCAGTCACGAATTATGGGTTACTTGACAGCGTATCAAGGTAACCATTGGTTCTGTTACGACAACCTTTTCAGGAAAGAAAAGGAGCATAACAAAAGTTTAACTTGGGACTGTTATGATTCTTTGACATGGGATAAAATGAAAGAGTCAGGAATGTTAAAAATGCCGTTAATAGGGAGCAATGTTGTTGAATACTCCCGCCAAAATGCGGGGACGCCCTTTCGGTCGGGTACGAGCACCAACGATTACTCGAAACCTGCCGGCAATACAGGGAAAAGGGGTTTCTGTTTCAATTTCAACAAAGGTAAATGTACCAGGCCTCCGGGATCGTGTAAATTCAAACACGAATGTAGTAATTGCGGGTCGTCCCATCCTGAGTCCTCGTGCAGAGCCAGAACGGGTGAGAATGGGGGTAGAGGTGGCGCCAAACAGGTCTAATGTAGTCCGAGGGGCGCCTTTACCAACCCCGATTGATACCTTGGCGATGATTCCCTGGCTCAGTGAATACCCGGATCGTACTTCTGCTGGGGTGCTGCGGAACGGTTTTTCGTATGGTTTCCGCATCCCGGTAGGGGACTTTCAGGGTGTCGGGACGTGCAAAAATCAACTTTCCGTCCTGCAGCATACGACCGTAGTGCAGGTTAAGATCCGGAAAGAGGTTATCCGAGGTCGGGTCGCCGGCCCATTTAGTGTACCCCCGGTGCAGGATTTTGTCTGTTCTCCTTTGGGGGTGGTCCCCAAGAAGGACCCAGGTGAGTTTCGACTGATTCATAATTTGTCAGCTCCACATGGTCTTTCTGTAAATGATGCAATTGATCCAGAAGTATGTTCGGTGCGGTACGCATCATTCGATGAAGCCGTAGCCATTTTGAATCGCCTGGGGCCCGGGACGCTGATGGCGAAATCAGATATCGAGTCAGCGTTCCGATTGCTCCCGGTACACCCAGACGACCAGCGTCTTCTGGGATTCGTGTTTCAAGGTTCTTATTACATGGATAGGTGTATGCCGATGGGATGCTCTATATCTTGTGCATATTTCGAGAAATTCAGTAGTTTTCTACAATGGGTCTTCACGAAGAAGACGGGTTTCCAAAATGTAATGCATTACCTTGATGATTTTCTGTTCCTTGGGGCGGCCGGGGATCTCGAATGTGGCCGGGCCTTGGCCGAATTTTGTGTGTTAATGAATCAATTTGGCGTGCCATTGGCACCAGGTAAAACTGTGGGTCCCACGACTTGCCTCGAGTTTCTGGGGATCGAGTTGGACTCTAGTGAGGGTTGTTTTAGTTTACCAGCTGCCAAAGTGTCGAAATTCAGGACAGCCCTCCAAGTATGTATAAATGCATCTAAAGTTACGCTGCATCAATTGCAGCAATTGGTAGGGAAGTTGAATTTTGCCCTGAGGGGGATCCCAATGGCCCGCCCCTTTTCCCGTTCAATTGCCCAAGCGATGGTTGGCCTAAAGGAAGGTCATCATCGCACGAGACTATCGGCTGAGGTCCGCCAGGACATGCGTATTTGGTTAGCATTTTTGGCGGATTTCAATGGTCGAGTCGTCTGGCACAAACCAGCCGTGTCCTCTAAAGAGCTTGGTCTATGGACAGATTCAGCGGGAAGCATAGGCTTTGGCGCCATCTTCGGCACAAAATGGTCGGCACAAAGGTGGCCCCCATGGTGGCATGAAGAGGGGCTGACCAGTAATATTGCCTTCCTTGAACTGTTCCCCATCCGGGTGGCCCTGAGAACCTGGCCCGAAGGGTTCAAAGATCATTCTGTCGTGTTTTGGTCTGACAATATGACCGTTGTAGAATGCATCAATAGTCAGGCAGCCCGTTGTAAATTGATTTTAAGGCTGCTCAAAGAAATTGTCTTACTGTGTATGCAACTGAACGTGATATTCAGAGCACAACATGTCCCAGGGGTAATGAATCAGGCGGCTGATGCACTGTCTCGTTTTCAAATGCAGGCTTTCTCGGGTTTCCTTCCCTCAGCGGACCCAGAGCCGGCACCCTTCCCCGAAGCTCTCTGGTCTCTCGGTGCCCCGAACTTCGTCACCTCGTGGGAGAGAGTCTAGCGCCAAGGACGAGGAAGGCATATGAAGGGGCGTTTCGGGCCTATTTAGCCTTTTTGGGGACTGAGAGAGAGGGGCTGTGGGGTCAGGAGGAGTGGGTAGTACATTTTCTGATGTCCTTACGTAGGGCTGGGAAGTCGGTGGCTACGGCCCAAAGGCATCGTGCTGCCATTTCCTTTGTTGCCAGGGCCCATAACATCCAGGACCCGACAGCGTCTTTTGTGGTGCAGAAGGCGCTGCGTGGGTGGCAACGCCTGGAGGGTCGCAGAGTAGATGAGAGACGACCGATAGGTCTGGATAGGTTGTCCCAGTTGCTGGCCACACTCCCTACCACATGCTCGTCTCATTTCGAGGCGTGTTTGTTCCGGGCTGCATTTACGCTAGCGTTTCACGGGGCCATGAGGATAAGTGAGTTGGTTGCAAGGAACAAACAGGATGTGGTGGGGGGTTTGTGCCGGGAACACGTTCAGATCAGGGGTGAAGCGATGATTGTCTCCTTTGTCAGGTCCAAGACCGACCAAGATGGGATGGGGGACTGCACGATCATTCGCAGGATCCCCGGGTCCTCCATGTGTCCGGTACAGTGTTTAGAAGATTACCTAGCACGAAGGGTGGCATCATGGGGGGGGACATTGTTGAGACACGCAGACGCCACCCCACTGACGAGGTTTCAGTTTCAGCGGGTGCTTGCGATGTCCATTACTGCAGCGGGCTTGGACCCGGGCGAATTCGGGACCCATTCTTTTCGAATAGGGGCTGCCACTGAAGCTACAGCCAGGGGTCTTAATGTTGAACAAGTAAAACGAGTGGGGCGTTGGTCCTCCAATTGTTATAAGAGATATGTGCGATTGCACATGTTGTGAAGCTGTAATAATGTACTCACGCTTCTTGTCTTTTGTTTGGTTTTCAGTTGCGCAAGCCTACGAGGCAGGGCGGACTATGCAGTCGACCCAACACCAGGCCAGCGGTCAGACATCACCGGCTGTGAGAAAGGAGGTGTGGGTCGTGGGCCACTCATACGTGAGGCGAGCCGCAGACGTATTCGAAGCAGGTGACATGATTCACGTACCTGGGGAATACGGGTACAGAGTGTCCTTCTACGGAAGAGGCGGTCTCTGTATTGACCATTTTCAAGCATTCTTTGAGGGTTTGTTAGGGCGGACGAGGTCACCGCCGTCTATAGTCATAGTACATTTAGGGGGCAATGATTTGGTCACCACCGGTAGACGACTTCTCCTAGAAGCAATGCTTTCCACAGTAAGTTGGTTAGCGAGGAAAGTTCCGGGGTGCATAATTGCGTGGTCTCATATGATCCCACGAAAAGTGTGGCGGGGGGCTATTTCGATTCCTGCTTTGAACCATTCTGTTAGAAAACTTAATAACAAAGTGAGTAGGTTGTTCCGTTCCAAGACATTGCATTCTATCTCGCATAGTTGTATTATCAATGACAGTATGTATTTGGGGGATGGTGTGCATTTGTCGCGGCCGGGAAATGAGTTACTCATAGGAGACTTCTTAGCTTGGTTGAAAACGTTACAACATGACCTTTAGGTAGGAGATTTGTGGGGGGGTCCGGATAGCCGGTCAACTATCCGGACCTGTGGCGGTAAGGTCATGATCGGTGAGCACTAATTAGAAGATCCCTATGAGTGGGCGTCACCCAACACGGATGGGAGCGCTCGGGTGAGGTGGCCATTGGCCCCTCAATGGGGAGGCGGTCCCTTCTAAGGATGGGTCGCCGGAAGTAAAGGAAAGGCGGTCAAGGCCCCTTCCTGTGTAGGAGGGGTTACAGCCCCCTCCTGGGGAATTTCCCGGGGCCAGGGTCATCTGCGACGGCAGATGCGGTAAGTTGTGTGGGGTTGGGGGGAGGTCTACGATACCTGCTAGATACCTCACACGAGTATTCGAACGACCTTTAACTGGCGTCGAGATCTTAAGTGCCCCCGTCAAGACAAGGGAAATTGGTAGTAGTTGCACTTGAGGTAAGCCTCCGTGCTGTCGCCCCTCCCAAGTGGGAGGGGTAAGTCTGGTTAGGGATCTTGACACCGGTTATGACCTTGCCGTTGGCCCTTAAACGTTAGGATGTACAATTTCAATATTTCTAGAAAATGTTTTGTAGGATGCTAGTTCGGCTAGGAGAACCTCTGTATTAGAGAATATGTTAAAGTTAGCCAAACATCGCAATGTGGTAATGAAATTGTACATAACATGAAACGTTTAATGTTTTAATTTTGTTTTTAATAAATACGGCCGGGAGGGTCACTCCCTCCCACTTCCAAAAAACTTCAAGAACTGTTTCCGGTTTTCCTCCTTTCGGGGATTGTGTTGAGAGGGGGTGGCGGGTATCTCAGCCATATGGAAAGGGGCGACCACTCGGTCCCCCCGAACGTATGGCGGAGTGCCTCGATCCCCCCGGGAAGCCATTTTTGGGCGGGAGGCGCGTCCCGGCTGGTATGCCCGAAGCGGCGTAGCCGGGGCGCGCTTTTTCCCGCCCTAGAGTGGGCTGGCCTAGACACTGACGCAGCCAGCCACGCCCTCGGGGCAGGTAGGGGCGGGTTTTTCGCCCGCCCTGAAGACGGATAAAAGGGACGCAAGACCAGAAGACGTCCTCTTGTTCTTGTGCTCTGAAGCTGCACCTCCTCGCTACACGTGAGCTCGGGACAGAACAAAGAGCCGATTTTGACCCACCCACCAGCCCCTGAGGACAGCCAGTTGTTTTGTAATAAAGTTAATTTATAATTATGTTTCTGTGTCGTTTACAGGTTGTGATGGTATCATGTTTGATGTTGATTATAATAAAGAATAGTGCATGTTGTGTAGGTTTTTGCGATAAAAATGATTCGATATAGTGTTGAATTTTAAGCATGCTCTTTCGGTCATAGTGACCAATGTTTGCGTAGGTTTGATTAGCATTGTCGTATTTATTTTGGTAGGCGGTAAGGTCATGATCGGTGAGCACTAATTAGAAGATCCCTATGAGTGGGCGTCACCCAACACGGATGGGAGCGCTCGGGTGAGGTGGCCATTGGCCCCTCAATGGGGAGGCGGTCCCTTCTAAGGATGGGTCGCCGGAAGTAAAGGAAAGGCGGTCAAGGCCCCTTCCTGTGTAGGAGGGGTTACAGCCCCCTCCTGGGGAATTTCCCGGGGCCAGGGTCATCTGCGACGGCAGATGCGGTAAGTTGTGTGGGGTTGGGGGGAGGTCTACGATACCTGCTAGATACCTCACACGAGTATTCGAACGACCTTTAACTGGCGTCGAGATCTTAAGTGCCCCCGTCAAGACAAGGAAAATTGGTAGTAGTTGCACTTGAGGTAAGCCTCCGTGCTGTCGCCCCTCCCAAGTGGGAGGGGTAAGTCTGGTTAGGCATCTTGACACCGGTTATGACCTTGCCGTTGGCCCTTAAACGTTAGGATGTACAATTTCAATATTTCTAGAAAATGTTTTGTAGGATGCTAGTTCGGCTAGGAGAACCTCTGTATTAGAGAATATGTTAAAGTTAGCCAAACATCGCAATGTGGTAATGAAATTGTACATAACATGAAACGTTTAATGTTTTAATTTTGTTTTTAATAAATACGGCCGGGAGGGTCACTCCCTCCCACTTCCAAAAAACTTCAAGAACTGTTTCCGGTTTTCCTCCTTTCGGGGATTGTGTTGAGAGGGGGTGGCGGGTATCTCAGCCATATAGCTCGAACGGCTGAATGGATTTGCACGAAACTTCGCAAAATTGTAGGGACTGTTAGCCCGATGTGCCTTTGCTAGGTCTCAATATATGTGCTCCAGTGGATTTTGAGTAATTTAGGTTCAAAAAAAGATATATATCTGGGCGGAGCCTAACCACACATCTGATCTGATTGGCTGTCAGCACTTCATCCAAGAAGTGTTGGCAGCCATCTTGGGACCAATATACATGATAGCACCTCATTAAAAAGCATTGTAGTTAATAGAGGGTTTTAGGACTTTAGTTACATTATAAATCATTTGTTGATGGTACCATACTCGTTTTAGGAATTGTGGTGGGTTCTAAGGTGATTTTACCATGTGAAAAAAACCTTCTGCTGTGATATCATGAATATTGTTTGAAAGAAAACTAATATCTCATGATTTTCCCACAGTGGTTTGGAAGGGGATCTATAAGCTAAACTGAAAGCATATTTTCTGTAAATTCACATTATCTTTCTCAGTCATGTGAAAATGAAGTCTGACATTCTCAGTAAAACATGTACATCCAACAAGGACAGAGACTGTCAGTTGATTCCTTTGTGTTCTACTGCAGCCTCCTAGAGTGTTCTAAAGAACAACCAGAGCGCTAACAGTCCTACTTATTACAAAGGTATAGCACACCTGAAGCCATCTTGATTGCAATAAAGTGGTAACTCTTAAAACATTTAATTTAAAAAGAAACAACATGAGGGGGTATATTTTGCCATAGAAAGTATGATTAGTGCTGCAGAATGAAAAATTAGGGCACATTTTGAGTGACTTCTCAAATCCTTTTCTATTTCATTAAAACATTCTGACATGCAGTCTCCCAAAATGGCCACCAGAGACAAAAGAGCCCAAATGTAGCCCAAATATCACCCAGATGTAGCCCAAGTATAGCCCAATGACAGAATGTCCCAGAGTGTTCTAAAGAACAACTAGAGCGCTAACAGTCCTACTTATTACAAAGGTATAGCACACCTGGAGCCATCGTGATGGGAATAAAGTGGTAACTCTTAAAACATTTAATTTAAAAAGGAACAAAATGAGGGGGGTATATTTTGCCATATGAATTATGATTAGTGCTGCAGAAAGAAAAATTAGGGCACATTTTGAGTGACTTCTCAAACCCTCTTCAATTTCATTAAAAAATTCTGACATACAGTCTCCCAAGATGGCCACCAGAGACAAAAAAACCTAAATGTAGCCCAAATATCACCCAGATGTACCCCAAGTATAGCCCAATGACAGAATGTCCCAGAGTGTTCTAAAGAACAACTAGAGCGCTAACAGTCTTACTTATGACAAAAGTATGGCACACCAGAAGCCATCTTGATTGGAATGAAGTGGTAAGTCTGAAAACACTCAATTTAAAAAGGAACAACATGAGGGGGTATATTTTGCCATAGAAAGTATGATTAGTGCTTCAGAAAGAAAAATTAGGGATCATTTTGAGTGACTTCTCAAATCCTCTTCTATTTCATTAAAAAAATTCTGACATGCAGACTGAAACATGCACTTTGAATACCAGCAGCAGACGTCCCTGGTGAGCAGTAGCTTTACTACAGTGATCTAATGTGCAACTAGAGTGCTAACATTCAGAATTTATGGCAAATGTGTGACACATCTGAATGCCTTCTTGATGGAACCAAAGTAAACAAGCATTGAAAATGCAATAGATCTCGCCCTCATTTAAGTTAAAGCCATTCTGTTTGTAATGAGGTGGCTTTTTAGCTTTGCTTTTGTTAGTGTTTTTTCAACCTTCATGTAAATAACATGCATCTGTATGCATATAAGTATATGTATGCATGCATTTATGTTTGTATTTATATAGATATACAGATGATATATGTTTATATATGTATGTATATATATATATATATATTCACTGAAAAAACCATAGGCTATAGACCATATATAGTTAGGAATTAGCATTTACAAAACCTTGAAAATTCACTGAAAAAACCATAGGTTATAGACCATATATAGTTAGGAATTAGCATTTACAAAACCTTGAAAATTCACTGAAAAAACCATAGGTTATAGACCATATATAGTTAGGAATTCGCATTTACAAAACCTTATTTTACTCACACAAAACCATTGAAATTCCATATATAGTTAGTTGCACTAACTATATATCGCGCACCCGCAATCCACTGCTGATGATGTCACATATTACATCATTCATGACATGGTCAGTGACATCACTGATGACATCACTGATGACATCTCAAATGACATCACTGATGACATCACTGATGACAACATCCAGTGACTGTATGTTTCTGTAAAGTTAAAATATGTCTTACATATTGAAGAATGAGTGGATGTATAAGTGTCTGGATGAAGGATTTAGTAGGTGCATGACTGACTGTATGAGTGAGTGATTAAATGTGTCTCACTGAGTGCATGGGTTAGTGACTAAACTGTCTTAATTTGTGCATCATTATGTCTGTTGTTCTGTAAACTGTTGCATGTGTTGATAAGTAGCTATATGAGTAACTATATGGGTTATTGATTGGTTGCCCAAGTATTTGTATGGGAGACTGAGTGTGTGTGTGGGTGGCTGGGAGGTGTATGACTCTGTGCATAGATGTGTGAGCAGTTGATTCACTAGATGTATGGTTTCAAAAGTGCATGTGGAAACAGCTGTATGGGCGGTTGACTGTGTGCATGAGTGTATTGGTGAGTGAATGGATATCTCAGTGCTACATGTCAAAGTAAGTACATATGTAAAACACAGTACATGTGAGAGTTGACATATATAAATAACTGTGCATAAGAGCCAGTGAATGTGTGAGTGGCTGTATGGATCATTGTGAACTTGTATCAGGGATTGTATAAGAGAGTAAATATGTGTTAGTATATGTTTGAATAAGTAAAGTTTGTATAACTGTATAGTTGAGGAAATGGAGGTGTGATTGATTCTTTGCATGACTGACTAGGTGTGTGAGTAACTCCATGGATGAGTGACAGTCTGTGAGTGTCTGTTTACACTGATTGTATCTAAGGTTATATTAGAGTCTGAAGAGGTTCATCGTATTATCACATGAATGATATCATCAGTGATGTGATCAGTAATGTCAAATGAGATGTCATCAGTGATGTCATCAGTGATGTCATTTGAGATGTCATCAGTGATGTCATTTGAGATGTCATCAGTGATGTCATCAGTGATGTCACTGACCATGTCATGAATGATGTAATATGTGACATCATCAGCAGTGGATTGCGGGTGCGCGATATATAGTTAGTGCAACTAACTATATATGGAATTTCAATGGTTTTGTGTGAGTAAAATAAGGTTTTGTAAATGCGAATTCCTAACTATATATGGTCTATAACCTATGGTTTTTTCAGTGAATATATATATGTATATATGATGTACTAAAGGAGAGATCTTCTGAATTATAAGTGAATAGTAGCAGGGGATCGTTGTCTGGTAAAAAGATGGACATTAATTATCAGAACAATTGGGTAGAACTTGACAAATGATCTGCACATGTTTTGTGAATGATGGGCTTATATATGAGTGTTCTACATCACTTTTGAACCATGTAAAGTGGTCCCTTATTTACCAAGTAAAGTGGTACATGCGTGATACAGGGCTCTCAAATCGAGCATCACCTTGCTCTGCACCCAGAAGGCATTCCATGGGGTCTCCCATGCAACACCATTGGAATTTAACGCTGCCCCAGATTTACAAAATCATTTTAGCCTGAGGTGGAACTAAATCTGTATCCTCCAGAGGTGAGATGTAATGAGGAGAAATATGTTTATTCCTCCCCGTGTTTCCCTCTTTCTTTGTGTGCTGCATTCTGCAGCACACATAGGAAGAGGATAACGCCTGTTAGGATTGTTTTTGTGCAGGCAATTCTGCATGCAATTGAGGCACCCTTACACCATGGTGCAAGGGTGCGTACATTGGTGCTGGGCTGCTCAAACAGTGCAAGTGCAGTGAGAAAGAGCAGGAATGCACCCTATTGCCTAAATAGAGTAATTCCTGCCCTTCAATTTGGCGTAGGGCAGCGCAGCAAAGTGCCTTGCTGTGCTGTCCTACAACAACATCCCTTAAATGAGCACCTAAGTATGTAGTCAGTATTGATAAGTGTGTGCATGTGCTTGCTTGTGTGTATGTGTGTTTTGACAGCAGCCTCTCCCATGGTACATTTTATGGAGATGTAGCAGTGGGACAATAAACTATTCTGGCTAAGCCAACAAACTGGCGTTGCTCATTTCTCTGAACAGGGTAGATGCTCCTAGTGTGTGTTTGTTTGAAGGAAAAAACATTTTTTTTTATGAATACCCTCACCCACCAACCTAGTTGGTGGCATGCTTCATCATCGGGTCCCACCCAAGTAGTCTAGTCAAATTAGTTCAAAAATGGGCTAACCTAGAACCAATTGCAATACAATTTCTGTGATTGGATTCTTATTGAAACTTTTCCATAGAAAATGATGGTGAAAAGTCTACCACTCTATCGTGACGCATTGATCCGATATGGCAGATTTTTCTAAATGGCTGCCCATTATTTGAGATATATGGTATATCTGTTTATATGCCCATGGGTGGTATCATTTTATATGTTTTTAGGGACGGGAAAGTCAAAAATACCATCAAAAATTGTTTCTGATGACCATAATATCAAATAATCACGGAATAGGTCAGATAGAAAAAGTTTCTATAATTTTATCATTGACTTATATGACAAAGTGTGAAGGAACGTAAATATTACAATTAACTTTTGAAATAAAAAGTTTGCTATTTTTTGTGTTTTGTTTTGTAACTTTGTTGTTATTGTTTGTTTTTTGTTAACTCTTTAAGTGCCCCGTCAGCCGTTGGCCATCGCGAGCACTACCTGGTTGGTGCTACGAACGGCCAAGGGCCGATGCGGCCCCGCCCGTTTCTTCAAACGTACGAAGCAGCTATGGTGTTAATCAAAAATGTTTCATTTATGTGTTACAGGTTCTTGCGAGTTGCTGTGAGATACAGTGAAAATGGATGTAGAAAAGTGTTTCATTTTTGATGTGGTGTTTCAAGAAGATGACGATGTATCTGTACTCACTGAAAGAGGAGTTACTGGAATTCAAAAAACATGCAAGGAGAGAAAAATATCAAATTTTAATGTTTGTGTTGGGCAGAAAGTTCACAAGAAATGTTGAGCGCATTGTGTTAACATTGAAACCTCCATTCCACGAGAAAGAATCAGATCCCACAACTTCTTGTGTTCTACAGTCGTGTGAAACCCCGTTTGAATTTAGAACTAATTGCTTTTTCTGTGGTACTAAGTTAAGTTTATATTTCAGGGAGAGGAAAAAATGTGTGGTTTAATGCACAAGCAGTATAATTCAAATCATCAGTTTTACAAAAATGCAACAAACTCAATGATTAGTGGTCAGACAAAGTTAAGAGACATATCCAAAATGTGTCTGATTTACATGCTGTAGATGCATGCTACCACAAAGAGTGTTCCGTCAATTTTTATACTGGAAAAGTCATTCCTGGGCAGTTCACTGATGACCCTCCAATATTTTCAGATCGACCAGAGGACTCAGTTCACTAGGAAACTTTTCCAGACCCTGGTTACTCTCGAGTGACCCAGACACTGTCCCCTTTGTTTTCAGGTACTCTTCGAAAAGAATCCACGTTTGGATTCCATCGCACACGTTTTCCCATTCCAGCAGCGGCTCAGTCTGATGCCACTCCACTCCTATGCAACCGACTTCCCTGGGTAAGGTAACTTTGGTACCTCAGTATCCACGGGTGGAGTGGCTCTCCAACCTTCTGTCTTCCACAGGGTTTCTTGGGATTCTAACCGCGACTTGCATATAGACTTGTACTGAGCATGTGGTGGTGTTCCCACGCTGCACACACTCTACATATGGGTCCCTATCTGCTCACCTTGGTGGTTCCTTGGGGTCCCACCAATTCTAAATCCTCTTGACCTCGTCCTGACTTGAGTCGTGGTTCTTATACCATTATTTCAGTATATAGTTTGGTCCCCCCTGGGGCCCACTGTGTATTAGTGATATTTACTGGGATTACTTAGCCTGAATATTGTGTGCTTTGTGTCTATCTCCTTGTAGGAGATATTGTAACGTACTAAATAGTGTTATGTAATAAATACATATTTTTTATAATTACTGTGTGATTCCCTTTTTATTTGATCTATCCTATAAAATTACATTCTGGTAAAACAAGCTGTTTTACTCTACCTCAACACTAAGCCTGAAGGCTGCTCTCCACAGCTACCAGTTGGACAGCTTTTAAGGTTGTCTGAGACCATAAGGGTAGTCTAGATTGGTGCAAGGTGCCCCCTTACTAGTGGACAGCATATACCAGGCCAGCCTCTCACAGGCATCCACTCGGACTCCAATGCAGGCCCTGCTGTGAGGCTGAGTAAATTGATGCATCACCTGCCACGCAGCTGGAAAGTTGAGCCAGATCCTGTTTCGCCTCCGTTGCATCGACTCAGTGTATCCAGATTTTCGATGCATTGCACCTGAATGCCAAGTTCTTTATCGATTTTGCCCAGCAGTAAGGATCCGAGGCCGTGTGTCAGGAGTTCGACACATTACCTCCCCTGCATTAGGAATCGAGGCATCACTTTTTTTCCGGTGCCACATATCCCCTTCACCTGTTTTAGTCTTTATTTTTGACGCATTCCAAGCACTTTGTAATAAAAGTGATGCATCCACAGTTTATTATGGACTGAACTAGTTTAAACCTTTTAAGAGTGATATCTTTGCTTGTGTTTGGTGGATTTATTTTGTCATTTTGCTCTTGTTTCATTCAGATAAAGATTGATTCTTTTTCTAAACTGGTGTGGTGTCCATTTGTAGTGTTTTCACTGTGTTACTGTGTGTATGTACAAATACAGTGCCACTGAGATAAACCTGACTGCTCATGCCAAGCTACCAAGTGGTTGAGAAGTGGTCATTTTAGCTGTGTAATCCCCTTACCCTGATTAGAGTTAGGATTCCTACTTGGACAGGGTGTAAGCTACTTCCAACTAGAGACCCCCATTTCTAGATGGCAGGAAAAATCACAAGCAGTTATAGTTATCAGCAAAATGTTAGCACAGGCCAATATTACAAGTCTAAACTAGAAAGCTATACCTAACGTGTTATGCTGTTGATCTCTAGAAATGTATCACAATACTCCCCACCCCCCAAACCACCCACGTGGGAAAAGAAAGTTTCTTAGGCCATGCCAGGTAGTTTGTTGCTGTTGTTCCATGTTGATGGCCTGGGTGCTTTTTAGTCCAAGATAGCTTGTGTAGGCATCATTTTTTCTGCTTTTAATGCATATTAAAACTGTTACAGTGAGTGAAAGATGTGTCACCTAGCTTTCCCAGCTTCCAAGGTTGTGCATTCAAAATTGTCAAGTATATAGTAATAAGAAAATACCCAAGGTTGCACAAATACACCTTGGGTATTCAGATATGGTAAGGAGTAAATAAGGAGTAACTAACTTGTAAATTGCCCACATAATAGACTATGGGCCTTAGGATATTACTGTTAAGCAAGAACATTAGTAATTATGTAGATATGTATGTCTTCTAGGTAGGCATATCCTATGCATTTCTAATAGTTGAAACCTTTAGTAATAACCACTCATAGATAACTTCTGTGTAAAAAAACGTGAACATCATTGCTGAATCTAAATTCATGTCTTGTTGCCTTTCATAGCAGTATAATAACAAAGCCTTGTTGCCAAGGAAGTACTAATTGGGAAACCTCAATCTTGAGTAGAAGAACGCCCCCTCTCTCCATCTTAATTCATGAGTTCCTGTACATGTCAAGCATAGTATATACATTTTTATTTCCATTCAGCCATGGTCTGGCCTTTGGGTAAAAATGTTATTTGAAACTGGAGGGGCAAAGAAAGGTATGGGAATGAGAATAGTGAGAGTTAATGTGGGTGCAGCAAAATCAGAAAAATCACCCCCTTCAGCTTAGGAATTACTGCTGAATGTGCTGTTTCCCCAGTATACAAATTAAAAATGTTGTGGTTCATAGCCACAGGAAGGAGAAGTATGCTAACAAGCAATCCATGGCCTCTCACTAGGACCTCCTGAGACACTAACTTTGATTTAATTTCACTGTCAGGGGAAGGCCACTTTTTTGGTGATATCAGGGCCCCTTCTTCTCTTGCTAAGAAGTTATAGGTTGTTTCCTCTTAGTAGTTTCTTGATGAGAAGTCAACCATGAGTTTGGGCTTTCTCATTTATCTGATATGCCAGAATGCAGTGCCAGCATCTAGGAGTTTGCTAGTCCAGTTTGTCTCTGTTACAATTTCTCCTTTGTCTGGTGCAGACAGCTTCCGACCTGTCTTGCTATGGAGACTCCTTTGAAGTATAACTAGTGTTCTGCAGGTTTTAGTGCAAAAGTTCTTCTAATCCAGCTTAAGGGTTCTTTTTCATGCCTACATTGCATCAATACGTACAATATAAGTAGCAGTCTTAGTTGCAGAGTGTGGCAAATGAAATGTCAGCAGCTTCATGGAATTGATTGTTGCATTGTTACCAAAGGTGGAATACTAGGAGGACTTGAGGATGAAAGCGAGGCCTCCTCCCTTCTCATGCCTGTGGTACCTATTTTGGATGCAGTAGCCTGTGAAAAGAAGGGCTTCTAGGTAGTGAGTTTGAGCCATGCCTCTGTGATGATAAGGGCGTCAAGCTTATGATAAGGGATGAGGTTCTGCGATATCTGGTGCGGGGAGTACTGTAGGACGAGTGTTAATAAACATGAGTTGGAATGTGGGCTGTGTAGTTTGAGGGTGTGTGGTAGTTATTAGAATGTCTGTGAGGTTAGGTCTAGGCGTGTAAAGGCTTTCTGAGTATTGACAGTTTGGTGTTCCGGTGAGGCCCATGCATATATGTTGCCATGTATGCTTTAGTGGAACAGAGGTTCTGTCCCAGGTTTCTTTCTGCCACTACCAGGTCAAAACATGTGATGCCCTTCTCTGGTTCTCCCATTTTCTGGGCAATGAGATGCTCTGGTGAGTGGATTGAATTAGAGAGATGAGGCAGGAGGTGATGTAATTTCATTTGCAGGTGGATGATGACGTTGAAATTAAAGCATTTATAAAGCGCTCGTATACCAAGCGGTTTCTTGGCGCTAAGGACAGACATCCGGGAGGAGACAGGGAGGGAGGGCCGCCTATTTATGAAAAAGCACGTGAAAAGAGCTGGGTCTTGAGAGCCCTACAAAAGATAGAGTAGGAGGCAGCTGTCCTAATGCTAAGAGGAACTGCATTCCAAAAGGCAAGGGCTATGATGGAGAACCTCATGCCACTGTGTTTTTTTCTCCTGAATCGGGGAGCGCGCAAAAAAAGCTTGGAGGAGGACCGCAGATCCCTGTTGGGGATGTAGGCAGTAATTGTGGAGGCTAGGAATGCTGGCGCAGTGCTTGCCAGGGCCTGGAAAGTCAAGCATCCCATTTTGAACAAGGAACGTTCAAAGTAAGGGAGCCAATGTAGAGATTTTAGCAGTGGAGTGGCATGATGGTGCTTGGGCAGTTTAAAAACTAGACGAGCAGTTTGATTCTGGATAAGTTGGAGGCGGCGCAGCTCATATGCAGTAGCTCCAGCATATAGCGCATTGCCATAGTCAAGGCGCAATACAATCATGGCTAGGAGGATGATTTTCAAAGCAGCAGTAGAGAAAAAGCGAGAGATCTTATGTATAACGCAGAGTTTCAGAAAGCAGGATGATACCACGGCACTGATTTGTGAGTGCATAGAGAGATCGGAACTAACTCTTATCCCAAAGGTTTTGACAGAGGTAGAGGGAGAGGGAGCGGGACCCAAGGAGGAGGGCCAGAAAGCAGAGGACCAGGGGCTGGAGATGCCACCCGTGAGTACAAGCTCAGTTTTATCTGGGTTCAGTTTAAGATGATTGACATTCATCCAGTCCCTGATAAAAAGCATAGTAGATTGGACATTAAGAGCAGAAGCAGAGGAAGAAGAGAGGTTAAAGATGAGCTGGAGGTCATCGGCGTAATTAAACACCGTGACGTCAAGTGTCTGAAGAGCAGAGATAAGAGGGAGAATGTAAATATTGTAGGGTAGAGGAGAAAGAGACGATCCCTGGGGAACACCACAGAGGATCGGGCGAGGAGGAGCAGAGAAGCCAGCCAGCTGGACCGCCTGAAGGCAGTTTCCTAGAAAGGAGGTGACCCATGCCAGGGCGGTTCCCCGGATGCCCGCGCCCCTGACACGATCGAGCAGGATACTATGGTCGACCGTGTCAAAGGCAGCGGACAAATCTAGGAGAACCCGGGCCTGGGGGGAGTTGGTGTCGGCACCCCCTCTGAGCTCATCCAATACAGAGAGAACAACAGACTCTGTGGAATGAGCTGGGTGAAAACCCGCCTGGTTAGGATCTAAGAAATGGATTTCCTCAATGAAGGAGCTGAGACAGGTGGTAACATGGCTCTCCAGGATCTTTCCCAAAAAAGGGAGCAAGGAGATGGGATGAAGTTAGAGAGAGAGGAGGGGTCTGCTCCAACCTTCTTCAAGATGGGAATGATTTTTGCCGACTTGAAGGAGTGAAGGACCATCCCCCGTGTGAGGGAATCATTAAAAAGGGTCAGCTTGGGTTCAGGGCAGGCTTAGAAGATCTCTCTAAGTATGGAAGCAGGGCAACTATCAGAAGGAGAACCAGTTTTGATCTTGGTGAGTAGTGAGGAAAAATTTTCAGCGGAGATCAGGGGGAGTTGCTCCAGAGAAAAAGGATTCAACGGGGGCTCGGGGTGGGAAGGGCTAGGGAGGGGGGAATGTTGGATTTAATTGCTGCAATTTTGTCAATAAAATAATCATTAAGTGAGTCACAAAGGGGTTGCCAGGGAACCGGTTTGAGGGTGACTGTCAGAAGTAGACAGGTTGTGGACAATGGAGAAGATGTCCTTAGGCTTGTTGGCGGTAAGAAGGACCTTGGTGGTAAAATATTCTGATTTGGCTTGCAGAATAGCTTTTTTGTAAATGTGCAACAGGGCAAGATAAGATAATTTTTAGGTTGGACAATACTTCAGTCTCCTCTGTCGCTCAACCTGTCTAAGAGCAAGTTTTTTTATTTTAAGGTCGGTGGTAAACCATCTGTTAGAGTCATGAAGGCGGCGCGTCTGAAGACGTTTTGAGAGGTGCTAACTGATCACAGGCTGAGAACAACCATTCATTAATTGCCACGACTTGGGAGTCGGGGGATCGGTTGGTCAGGTCTGGGGGGGAGGCTGAGAGAGAAGAGCAAAGCGAGGGGACGTCCACTCGTCCCCAATTGCGGGCCCAGGTGTTGGAGGGAAGCACCGGTTTGCAAATCAGTCCTAGGTTTAGAGAAAGTGAAATAAAGAAATGCTCCGACCACGGACAGGGACTGATGATATGGGTAGGAATGTGTAGGTTAGTGGACCAAACCTGGTCCAGAATGTGTCCACGGGTGTGTGTGGGGAAGTGTACATGCTGGGAAAGGTTTAAGTTGCCGAGCAAGTCTGTGAATTCTTTCGAGAGAGAGTCTTCGTGAGAGTCAGAGGGCCAGAAGTTAAAATCACCCAAAAATAGTACGCTGGAGTTGTTGATCACCACGGTGGCCAGCAGGTCATGGACTGCCTGGCAGAACAGGGGCATGGACTGAGGAGGACGGTAGAAAAGAACACATGTAAGGGTTACTGTGGTAGAAGTGGTGCAGATGACTAGATAGTCAACGACTGGAATGGTGGAAAAGGACAGGGTCTGGAACTGAAATTTAGAGTGTATAATAGCAGCCACACCACCTCCAACCTTCCCTTCTGGGCGACCGGAGCTCAATATGAAGTTAGGGTCCGGAATTGCTGCTAGTATATCTGGCATAGAGTCAGAGTCGTACCAAGTTTCAGTAAGGAACAATATATCTGGTTTGACAGACTCTAGGACGGAGAAAAGCTCAACCTGGTGCTTTACCGCAGATTGAGTATTGAGAAGATAGGTGGAAATGCTCGGTGGGGCGAACTGTGCGGGATGAGGCTGAGAGGGTACGACAATCGGGGGGGGAGAGGATGGGGAGGAATAGTTAGGGTGACCCTAACAAGATGGAGGCAAAGTCGAAATGCCAAGAATGTCAAGTTGTAAGAGAACAGGGTCGGGGAGGGGCCACTGTCCGCAAAGAGAAATAAGGTACTTAGGGGTATAGGTCAGGTAAGGGGCATGGTCTCTGGCCCTTGACCCTGGCCGGCCGTGGACGGGTGCAGACGGGCTTGACTTTGGCGCGCCTTTGGCACGCCCGCTGCGCGCGTCCACTGAGCGTGTGCATGGGCCTGCGAATAAATAGGTGGGAGGAAATGAGAGCACAGAATATCTGAAGCGCTAACCTCCCGCCGGCTTGCCTGCAAGGAAGTGAGGATAGCTGCCTAGGAAGCCCTCCGATCAATCGGCACACAGCCGTGTTGGACCGGGGCTAGGGGCGAGGCAGGAAAGATGTGAAAGGTAGCGAAAGGCAAAAACAAGAAGCGGAGAGTAAGTGCATATAATTTCTAGCTCAAATTGCATCTGTTACAGTCCAAGAAGCGCCAGGAATAAAAAACAGTGTATTTTTTAAAAACAGACAACAGCGTAGCAATTCACACACACAGCTTGCGACAACCCACTGCCACCGGGTGCAAGATCGGAAGTGAAATCCTTTTGCCTGGCTTCCTTTAACACCATCTCTGCTGCAGCAATTCCCCTCCTGTGCTGCATGACCTCTATTTCCATTGTTCATGACGAGCTCAGCTCGTCATCAGCACAGCTCAACCGTGCCTCATGACGAGCTGAGCTCGTCATGAGCATCGAAGGGGCTAAAGATGGTTTTAGAAGGACATCAGTGATATCACTTTAATATTTCTCAGACTTTGCCTTTAGTATATCCAAGGCGAGGGAACGGAGTGAGCATACCAGGGCAAATTAAATAATCTCTGAGCTGGTTTAAAACAATGCAAGCAACATTGGGTTTCTCACAGTCTGATCAGAGGGGCTCTCTCTACTATAGGGTTCCTCCTCTTAACTGAATCCTGCTATGCAGTTTCACCACTCTTATCCTTCAGGAAGATATCATTATTATGTTGGTTATTACTCAACATTACCCTCTCCCCCTAAAGACATGGGGACCCTGGCAATGTTCATCATGCCGATCCTCTGCTTTGTTTGCACCCCCTTTCATCCGGATTGTAGAAAATTGTGGGGATCCACTGAATTTTTACATCAATGACTCATCCCCCCTGCCTGACCCCAAGATAGTCGCCTCAATCATTGACTCTGTGAACCCTCCTTCGACAGCTGAGACCCAGCCATTTTGACTGATGCCCGCTGGAGCTACATTGGGAGCTAAAGGGGAGATGGGCTATGGATTTCCTCCTTGGCCATCACCTACCCAGCCGGTCTTTGGGCAAACTCTCCTATGTCTCTCCTGACCTTATCTCCCAGCTCAACCTTCATCCTAACCCCTACCGCTCCACTCTTCTCTTTCCAGCTATTGACTCCAGCCCTCACCTGTCATTGCTCATAGTTCCCACCCTGTTGGTCCACTGGACTTTCTTATGTAAACTTCCCTCATCAGTTGAGACCTAGCTATTTAACTGCTGCCCGATGGAGCTACCCTGTTTAGCTAAAGGGGAGATGTGAAGTCCCCCCTCGGTCGTCACCTACCCAGTTGGTCTTTGGGAAGACTTCCTTTTGTCTCTCCCACCATCTTTTCCCTCATCCTCCCCCTTCACACTTCCCCCTTCTCCCCTCCTCCCTACTTCTCTCCCCTTTCTTTCCGCTTTTAATGTGTTGTTTATTTTTGACGTAATGTGTAATTGTTATCATTTTCTGTAACAATATGTAACCGAATGTAAAGCTCTCTGATACCTACGGGTCTAGCCAGCGCTATAAAAAACTCAGTAAATAAAAATAAATAAATAAAAATTGTCTGAGGTTTGAAGGCCATGCAGGATATGGCAATAGTGGGATCCACACCACCCTGGACTCCTCTGGGTGAATAGTTTTCAGAAATGTCTGAGTTTGGTAGGTTTCGCTGGTTCCCCTGGTACCGAATTCTGCAGCCATCCCACATTGCCAAAATGGGTCATTATTCATAATGAAATGTTGATGTTTCTATGTTGCTTTTAGGTGGTATCCTGTTGAAGGTAACAGGCCCACCCAAACAAGTGAGATAATGTTTTTATTAGGAGAAGTGAGGGAACACATATTAATAGAACATGTGATACTATCAATTGGAATGCTCTCAATCTTTGGCCTCCAAATTTATGTGCGCAAAAAAGATTCATTTGACAAAATACCATTTGAATTACAACAATATGTGCAACTCTGAACAAAAAAACACTATTCCTAAACTCTGTATCAGATGCACACATGCATCATTGAGAATTGCATTCGCAAACGGTGCGAATCGCAATTTTCGGCCGGTTGCGAATGCAATTCTCAAATTTTGGATGCATCATGCTTTTCGCAATTTTAGGAATCGCAACCATGTAGCGATTTCTAAAATTGCGTTTGCATTTAAGAAATCGCAATGTGAGATTTCTTAAATGCAATGCATGATCATTTTTAAATTGCGAATTCGCAAATTGGAAGGGGTATATTGGCATGAAGATGAACTTCATGCTAATTTACCGAAAACTTTCAAACATGCACAAGTTACATATTTGTAAGTTTTAATTTACACACACACACATGTCCTTGGGACATGTGTGTGTGTAAATTGCATTTAAAGTTACATTTCAGGGGTGCAGGGAGGGGTTCTTTGGACCCCCCTGCACCCTTGATATTGTATTCACATTTTGCGAATTCTCAAATTGAAAATCGCAAAATGTGAATGCCTTCCCATTCATTCCTATGGGCCTTTTGGCCCATAGGAATCAATGGGAAGGTTTTCCTTAATTGCGATTCGCAAATTGTGAATCGCAATTAAGGAAAAATAAGGAATCACAAAAAAAGTTGCGATTTTTTCATGCATTGCCATTTGCGATTTCTAAATTGCGATTCCTTAATTTTCGCAATTTAGGAATCGCAAACGGCAACAATGATGCATGTGGCCATTGGTCACATCTGTCAAATGGATAGGTTCCAAATCCCATTTTTCGTATAGAAGAATTTACCATATAATTTACTGCTGGTTGGTGCATACAGAAAAATGCAGCTAATTTGATTGCTCTGGGAATCGTGTGTGTTTATACAGCCAACAAACACTACTTATTTCTGTTAACAAAAGTGCCTGGTAATGGTATGTTACTTTTGCAAATTGGACCACGGCAACAAATTCAAGATGAAAATGTAATCACCTACTTCTATTTTTTCCTACTTATTTTCATTATTCTTGAAATTCAACATTTAGCTTATTTGGAAAAACCATGAGCAGGCTTCATAAATGGTCCCCTGTTGAGTTTACAATATTATCTGTTTTCGGAAACGTATAGCTTTCTGGGCTAAACAACACTTTCACACCTGTTGCTGCCACAATCTGCAAGTAGTTTGACACAAGAATAAAATAGGAAAAGTCGAATACCACTTTGAAAAATGCAAAAACCGTGGTAAAATAAATGCTGTTTTAAAACATTGCTTTTACCTGACAGCTGGGGACATTATGATGCTAGCACAACAATCTTTTGTTGATGTCATTTTTAGGAAAAATATAGATGCTTTCTTGCACAGCACTGTTTACCATAATTTATATTCATTTTAGGCAATTTCTTGGTTCTGTCCAAGAGAATCCACAATACCTGGTTACAAAAATGTGAAAAAAGGGCACTTTTTGTGGGAAAAAAGTTATAAAGACTTTAATGCAAAGCCACCCCTAACATCAAAAAAGGGATGAGTGCTTGGGCAGGAAACATTGTAGCCATTCACAAACATTATCAATTATTTCCCTTACATTGGTTTAAAATAACAAAAATAGTAATGAGCCTGTGGTTAAAAGACCATGGGGCATATTATCAAGGGGGTTTATCTCCGCTTTTTTGGCTTTAAAAGCCAAGAAAGCGGAGATAAAATTATCTCCCTATTACCTAGCTGTCGCTAACACCAGTTAGCAACAGCTAGTAGGAGATAGCGACCATCTTGGGCCCCACTTTGCATGTCAGTGATATTTATCACTAATGACATGCACAGTGGGCGTGCCAAGATGTTAGCGACTGAAAACAGTCGCTAACATCGCTATCTCCTATTACCAACTTTTGGAGATATTCGCGCTAAGCGCGAATATCTCCAAAAGCTAACACCTGCCCTGAGCAGTTCTTAGCCATGTTATCCAATGGGAGGTGGATAACATGGCTAAGAGCATTAGCTCGGTAATGCATGAATATCGCTGACTTTTCAGCGATATTCATGCATTGCGGCGATTTTTATCGCATTTGCGATAAACCTTGGTAATACCAAGGTTTATTTGCGGTAAAAATCGCTGCAGCTCAGCGGTAAATTTTTCCCGCTAACCAAGCAATAGCGATAATTATCGCTATTGCTTGGTAATATGCCCCTTAGGGCTCTGTTTAGCGCTTGGTGGAGGGTAAGCTTTGTCAGAACGTGGTGGGTATCCTGTACACTAGATTACAAGCCCCATAGGCTTTGATGCCATTATAATATGGTGGGAAGGACATCTGTTATGTTTGTTGCACAGAATCCAGTTGAACAAACTCTAATGAAGGCCCTTGGGCTTATTTATGAGAGCCCCGTATCACTTTTGCACCAGATAAAGTGGTGCATGCGTGATGAAGGGCCCTCATAAAGATTTACGAAGCCAGGCAAAGCCACCCTCCCTGTCTTTGATTGGCCTCATAAATAATAAGTAACACAGTGCAGCACAAATTACATACTCTGTGCCCTGGAGGTGTTCCAGGGGCTTTGCAGTGGGTTTTCTCACGCAACACCAATGGAATTTAATGCTGTCCCAGATTTACAAAGTGAAGTATACCTGCCAAAATGTCAAATCTGTACGCCTCCCAAGGTGAGGCATAACGAGGAGAAATATGTTTATTGCTCCTCGTTTCTTTCTCTTTCCAGGTGTGCTGCACTCTTCAACGCAACATAACAGAGGAAAACACCTTGTAGGATTGTTTTTGTGGAGGAAGGTGCCCCTTCCTGCACATAAACCATCCTACTGAAACATAGGCACCCTTGTACCATGGTGCAAGTGTGCCTACATTGTCTCTAGGCTGCCAAAACTGCACCAGCGCAGGCGGAAAGGATAAGAATGCCCCATATTGCTTAAATACGGTGCATTCCTTCCCTTCACTTGGTGTAGGGCAGTGCAGCAGGGTGTTCGGTGCGCTGCACCAAAATACCATAAATGAGGCCTTTGAGACCTCATTTATGAAAACTGTTGATGCGACAAAACAGCGATGCAACAGTTTTCACTGCACCCTCCTGGTGACACCATGGATACGATGTTTTTAATGTATGGCACTCCATGTTGCAAGGGATTACAGATACGTCAGTATTTCTGACGTATCTGTAGAGGTAAAGGTGATGCATTGCGTGGGTGTGTCTGAAAACGGACACATGAAAACAGACACATCTCCAGCAATGTGTCCTTTCACTTGGGGCAAGCCCCATGTGATAGAGCATGTGTCAGTCCTACGCCTGCTGTGAGGCAGGCGTAAGATATTGATGTAGTAGCTTCCTAGTGCTGCAGTGAAATCTCATAGATTGCACAGTGCCACTTTTACGACCGTTAATTGCAGGGGAACTCCACCCTGTATACATTATACCTGACACAGGTATAATGTAGCCCAGGCCTTTACAAAGTGATGCATCTGCTTAGATGCATCACTTTGTAAATATGGCACAACATAGCACATTATTTACGCTGTTGCAGCATCACAAAAAGTGACGCCACAGTGGCGTAAAAGTTTTGTAGTTCTTCATAAAAAAGGGCCCTTGGTTTTTACCGATTACAAAAAGATTTTTTTTTAATCTAATTTAAAGGGTACATCTGGATTCTTTTTTTGTCAAAGTTCTTTTTATTAAGGTTTGTACAACTTTTACACCAGTTATGCATGTGACAGAAACCAGCAGTTTAGTAATGTAGGCTAATTCCTGGTATAGTTTCTTAGTGATAGATGCCAGTCTGTTTCAATTAAATCCTTACAGTTGTATCTGTTTACCCGCAAGTGTGCAAATAAAGCCATCCCTACCCTCCTCCCTCCCCTCTCCCCCTCAAAACTTGAACTGGGAAACAAGAATAAAAGAAAAAAAAAAAATTGCAATTAACTGTGTACGGTACTCAACAGGTGGGATGATAGCTGGACTATTGTATGTGAAGTGTTACCTATCTGGGGGGAATGTCTGTGGGGCCAAGGGTACGTATCCATCCGCTGAGGCAGCCTCAGTGGAGACAATCAGAATTGAAAAAGGTGCAGTGCCCTTGATCTAGATGGGCATGCCACAAGGGACAGCCCGGTGGAGAGATAGCTGGTTAATGATCCCCACGTGTATTCAACGTTTTTGAAGTTGTCTCAGAAGATATCACTCATCCTCTCCATAGTGATTGCCTGGCATAGGCGTGTGTGCTATTGTGTGATGGGTGGTGCCTCAATTTTCTTCCAAGCCACTGCTACTGCCATTTTTGCAGCACCCAAACATAGCCACATTATTCCCTTGGCTGCTTTTGCCTGATGATTTAGGGAGTCCAACCTGAGCCCTAGTAGTACATGCGAGATAGTATCTGGTATGGGGTAGCCCAGGATTTCCTATATTTGAGCAAGGATTTCGGACCAGAACAGGCGAATGTTCAGGCAGTCCACCAGATGTGGCAGAAATCCCCTAACCAACATAGGTCCGAGGTTTCAGGATAAAAAAAATTCAGTTTAGTGGGATAAAAGTACCAGTCGTATAGCAGTTTGTAGTGTACCTCTCTAAGGCCAAGAGAGGAGTTGTGCTTGTGTACATCTCTCCATAAAGAGTGCCACATGTGATCTTTAATGCCATGTGCCAATGTCTGCTCCCAGAATGGAATGTGTCTTGGGGAGGTCCCTGTGTGGAGCGAAACAGAAGTGAATACAAGAAGGAAATGATGCCTTTGGTGCCTTGAGTCTTTTTTGCGAATACTTCAAGGGGGTGAGGTCCCTTGTGCCAGCCTCTCTTGTCTCTGGTTGTAGGGCCCAGTGTCTAAGTTGTTGATAGCAAAAGGATTCCCCCTTTGTTAAGTTAAAGTCTTGTTGACAGTGTTCGAAGGTAAGAATGTCTGAGTTGTGAAATAAGTGCGATAATTTCAGACACCCCCCTCCCTCCACACATCAAAGGGTCCTGGGTGAGGACCTGGTGGAAATGCAGGATTGAAATGTGTCTGGGTAAATGGGGAAGGAAAGAACGTCCAGAGTGATTTCTTAAGCACCAAGTCCCATACCCTTAGAACCTTTCTCTTTGATGTACTAACATAGGCGTTAGCAGGGCGGTCTGTTTTGTGTTTCTACAGTTAGTCCCACATGACTCTGCCCGCTATTGCTCTGTCCATGTGCAGCCAGTGCATGTCGGATTCCCTTTGCAACCACTGAATGATGACTCGCAGCTGCGCTGCTTTATAGTAGTCTATAGTTATAGTACTAGATCAGGTAGTCCTAGCCCCCCCTGACTGAAGACTCCGAAGAATTTAAGTGGTAACCGTACCCACTTGTTCTGCCATATACATTTATTCAGCAACGTTTTAAGTTTATCCAGATACCCTGTGTCAAGTGCAATGGGTAGGCTTTGGATCAAGTGGAGGAATTGGGGCAGGAAATATATAATCTCTTTAAATCTACTACCAGGTTTGCATATGTTGTGGGTAGTTTGCCTGAAATAGTTGTGAAATTTTAGGGGTCAGTTTGATGCCTTGATATGTGAGGGCTTTCCTTTCCCATTGGAAGTGAGAGGAGCCAGCTAATGTCTCCATCGCTCTATGGGAGAGTGACAGATTTAAGATAGAATACTTGGAGAGGTTAGTATGATAGCCAGCCACTTGTTCGAAGAGGGTTAATTTTTTTAACAGGGTCACCAGTGAGTCCTTGAGTTCAGTAAGAGGGAGCAGGACGTTGTCAGCAAATAGCAAGTTTTATGCTCCTCTCCCCCGAAGGTATTCCCCTTAATCTCGGGATTGGGTCTACCTACAGCTGCTAGAGGTTCGAGGCTCAGAGCAAAAATGATGGGGGAGAGTGGGCATCCCTGCCATGTCCCCCACTCCAAATGGAATGGCTTTCCGGCACATCCATTCACTAAGACTCTGGTGGTTGGGGCTTCATAATTTCCTTGGATCATGGTGACAAATTTGTCGTCAAATTCATAGTATTTGAGAGTCACGAAGAGAAAGGCCCAAATGACACAATCAAATACTTTTTCCACGTCCAATCCCAGGAGCACCACTGATATTCGTTTACTGGTCACTTTTTCAATGAGATGGAGCACTCGTCTAATGTTGTCATGTTTCTGTCGCCCCCTTACAAAACCCGATTGGTCAGGATTGATGAGTTCATGCATTAATCTTCTCGGTGCGTCGCCAACATTTTTGAGTATATCTTGGTGTCAAGGTTTAAATGTGCAATGGGTTGGTAGGAGCCACAGACCTGCGGGACCTTCCCCGCTTTAAGTATTGCTATTGTCAGTGCTTCCCTCATGGAGGGGGGGTGACCTTTCCTGTGGCTGTGATATGGTTAAATAGAGCTGTCAGGTGCAGGATCAGTTCCACGCTAAATGCTTCATAGAAACGAGCCATCAGGACATTCGTCCCCGGCGAAATGAAGAGTTTTAGGGTGCCAATCGCCTTTAGGACCTCCTGCTTGCTAATGGGTTCTGCCAACCTTTCATTATGTGCCTGCGTCACTTTGGGAAGGACTACATTGTTTAAGTACCGGAACTGTTAGTGAGGATCTGTGTGTTATACTTTATATAGAGATTGACACAATTCCCCGAAAGCCTCCGCTTTACAGTGCTCTTCAGATTCTAAGGACCTCACCAGGTTTCGTTTGTCTTTAATATATTCCTTATCTCTTTTGACTCTGAGCTGTCTCACCAGATTTGTTCCTACCTTATTGCTGTGCGCACATGATGTTTGCTTTAGCTTAAGTAGGGTAATTTCAACTCGGTTCATGTAGATTGCGGCCAATTTACCCCTGGCTGCTGTGACTTTGCATTGTAGAGGCATATTGGGTGCAGACTAGTGTGATTTTTCCAGAGCCTGGAGCTCCGTTTCTAGGTCTTGTCTGTCTATTTAGCTCATTTTTGCTGCAATGCAATGTCCTCTCAGGACTGCCTTGAAGTCATCCCAATTATTGGCTGTGGAGGTATCCTGGGGGAGATTGTAAAGGAAAAGATCTTTAATAGTCTTATGGCGATCATCCCCAGCAGTCTATCCCATAGCAGTGCCTGTGGGAAAAACCAGCGCGCAAATTTATGGGTGCGTGCTACTGGTGCGTGGTCCAATATGACGATTGATTGGATATTTGTGGACTGCGTTTCCCCTTTTAAAGTTCAGCTTAGAAAAACATAGTTGAGCCTCAAGTATGTGCGGTGTTTGTGTGAAAAAAAAGAAATAGTCTTTTTCTACAGGGGGTAACTCCCTCAATATTAAACCCATTTCCAGGATCACATTTTTAACTGTTTGGAAAAACTGCCTGTGTGGGCCCAATGTGGGTGCGTGCTATCCAACCCGGAAGTCCAGGTTAGACTATAGTCCCCCATAAGCATCACCTCTCCCTCTACAAATTCTGCCAGCATTGGTAGTGTCTTCAGAATGAAGGGGGGTTGATTTGTGTTTGGAGTGTATATTGACGCCACAGTGCACATTTTCCTCATGTGCGTGGCCCTTTTTCATGATAATTCTGCCTTCTTTGTTCGCTTCAGGCACATTATTGCGACTCCATTATGCTTGGACCTGTTGGATGACTGAAATATTTGCGGGTAGCTTTTATGCTTGAGACTGAGCTCTAGTAGCCCCTTCTTGTGGTTTCCATTATCTCCTGCCCCCTCCCTCTCCCCTCCCTGACCCCTCAATGCCCCCCCATATTGTTTTGTAGCCCAATCATTTGTGTGAACAAAGGTCCACCAAATGAGTACTTGAAAAAAAGAGAAAAAAACACGATTCAACTTTCCCTTCCCCAACCCCAGATGCAAACCTTCCAGAACAACTGGTCCAGGAATGAACCATGTGTGTGTAAACAATGCCATCTACTGGGGCAAATGGCCCATCGTCGCCGCTGCCTTTATAGGCTTTCATTTTGAACTCCCGTTTATACACTTTATGTCCTCATCATCTCGCTGACCCGATTTGGCATCTGGCCCCTTGCGATGTGTGATCTTGAGGTCGCTTCATGTCAGTGCAATGATCCGTCCTTGCTGCGCTTCCCAACTGTAGTGTTTGAAGTCTTGTTCAGGCATTTTAGGGTACCTAGGACCGGAAAGGGGAACGTCTCCGGGGAGCTCTCGACTGCCCTTTGGTTGCCTCACCTCCTTCTTTGTTGCTTGGGTGGTCTCTAAATGAGCCAGGGGGAAGAGTTGCTGCTTTCAATGATTTTTGCTGCCTCAACTCTTTCTGCTGTGCCTTCAAATCTCTGGTAGTTTGAGGCCCAGAATAGTCATGCTTCCTCCAACTCAGTGCAGTGATGTGATTTGTTGCAGTATTTGAATGCCAGCCCAAAGGGAAAGGTCTATCTGTAGCTCACGCTGTCATGTGTCATCTTCTTTGTGACTTGGCACCACTGTTGGCACCTCACTAACATGGCCGGAGACATTTCTTGGAAGACTGTACAGGAGAATCCCTGGAAGGACACTTTTTCGGTTTGCTTGGCTGCTTGAAGAATGGCTTCTTTTACTTTGAATGCATGTAGATTCACTTAAATGTCTCTGGGTCGTTGGTTACTTCCCAAGAGAGACCTTAGCACCCTGTGGGCTCTGTCTATTTTGATTGTTAGTGCACTAGAGCCCAGAATCCCATGTAATAGTCCCATAACGAAGGCCACTAGATCTGGCCCTTCTGGCGCCTCCTCCAGTTGGCGAATGCAAATATTATCCCCGCAGGATCTATTTTCCACGTCTTCTGTTTAAATGATGGCTATTTGTAGGTGTGATTTCAGGGATTGTGTCAGGTATTTCTGTTGCTCAAGGACTTGTTCTAGGAATGAAACTTTGCCTTCCATATCTAGGGTTCCGCTTCCTACGGAATCTATGTCCTGCTGCAGCATGAGCAGTCTTTCGTTCCATTGACGAGGCCATGTCGGCTTTAATCTCCTCGCGTAGGTATTTGTTTTGATCCTTTAGGGAGGACAGGAAGTCTTCCTTGGTGAGTAATGCTCCCTTCTCCGCTGGGTGATTGACAGACAGTGTTCACTTCCTTGGAGCTAAAGTAATTGGAGACCCTGTTCAGTTGAGTGATTTTGGGTGGCATATGGAATGTTTTTGCTCCCTGACCATGAATCAAGTGAAAACCTGTTTGCACGAATATATCTTTCCATTCCGAAAAAAAAATCCCGCATACCATCACTCCGCATTTTTAAGTCTGCAAAAACCATTACTCCTCAAGCCATAATTCCGCAAATTTTTACAACGCATATGACTTCACTCCGCATGCAATTAAAACGCAAAAGCATGTGTGGTGAAGTAATATACTTTGTAAAAGTACTTTATTTTTAAAAATATATATATAAATATTTATATATATATATATATATATATATATATATATATATATTCACTGAAAAAACCATAGGTTTCACACCAGTTATAGTTAGGAATTAGCATTTAAAAAACCTATTAAATTCACTAAAAAAACCATAGGTTTCACATCAGTTATAGTTAGCTGGAAAATTTTACTGACATAAAACCATTGAAATTCAACGTTATAGTTAGTTGGACTCACTATAACTTGCGCGTGTAATGCACTGCTGATGACGTCACATATTACATCACTCATGACATGGTCAGTGACATCACTCATGACATCACTGATGACACCCTCCAGTGAATGTGTGGCTTTCTGAAAAATAAATATATTTTATATATGTATATGTAAAGGTCGATGGAACAATAAATGTTTAAATAAGTGTGTAAATGGATGTTTTTTTTTTTAAAAATGATTGGTTAACTGGCTTATTAAGTGTATCCTAGTGAATACATATATTAACGATTAATGTTTAAATATTTAAATATATGTATCAGTGTTTCACTTTGTGTATAAATGGCTGCATGGGTTGGTGAGTAGCTACATATGTGTGTATATAGATTATTAGATGTTTTTTTAGTATCAGTATGAGTGTCTGAATGGTTTGGTGGGAGTGTTACTTAGCACATAGATGCATCAATGACTGACTCACTGTATGTTTTTTGAAGACGGCATATGTGCAGGACTGTATGGGTGGATGAAAGTGCATATGCGTGTGTTAGTGAGTGAATGACTGTCTCATTAGTGTCTTTATCAGTAAGTACATATGTTTTAATCTAGTGTATGTGAGTATTGATGTATATGAGTGAGTATATGTGAGAGTGAGAGATTGAAAGAGTTCATGTTTAAATAATTATGTGTTTCTATAAGTGATTGTTTAAGAGAGTAAGTATATGTAAGTTTCCTTAGAAGTAAGGTGGTAGTGTGTGTTTAGCTGTATATGCAAATAAATGGATGTTCAATAGTTTATTTGCATGTGTGAGTATGTGGGTGAGTAACGTTTGGATGACTGTCGGTGTGTAACAGGATGTATAGGTGTATCACTACATATGATGAGTGTATATATGTATGAGTGACTATATAGAACTGTTGGTGAATGAGTGAATGTGTATATAGATGGTGGAATTATTGAATTGGTTGTTGTAACTAGTATGGGTATCTCCATTTTTAAAAATGTTTTAATTTATATTTTTCAATATGTGTTTTCATGGTTTACATTACAGTGAAAGGAGGTCTGTCACTCTGTCACAAGGATGATGTCATCAGTGATGTCATGAGTGATGTCACTGACCATGTCATGAGTGATGTAATATGTGACGTCATCAGCAGTGCATTACACGCGCAAGTTATAGTGAGTCCAACTAACTATAACGTTGAATTTCAATGGTTTTATGTCAGTAAAATTTTCCAGCTAACTATAACTGATGTGAAACCTATGGTTTTTTTAGTGAATTTAATAGGTTTTTTAAATGCTAATTCCTAACTATAACTGGTGTGAAACCTATGTTTTTTTCAGTGAATTTCATAGGTTTTTTAAATGCTAATTCCTAACTATAAGTCTCACTTTATAAGTAAGACTGTTAGCGCTCTAGTTGTTTAGAACACTCTGATACATTCTGTCATTGGGCTACAGTTCGGCTATATTTGAGCTACATTTTTGCTCTAACATATATAAAGCCCAATGTAGCACAATACATTTTTTTCCAAAGTTAATTTTCGTAAAAAGCACTTCAGAATAGGGCTACCTGTCCCTACAATTTCCCTTTTTTTTTTTGTGCGCTCCTGATGCGCGCCCCGGGGAGCGCCCCGAAAAGCGTACTTCTATAAAGCGTCCCGAGGCGCGCTCCGGGGAGCGTCCCGAGAGCGCCAATATCGTGAACGAAAACATGATCGTGACGTATCGCGTAGCCGCGTCCGCGTCATACGCACGGCGTAAGCGCACCCGGAAGCACTCGAGCGAATACGATCGCGCAACGTAGGCATCTGACACGCTTACGCGGCGCGCCTCTGGCCGCGCCCCGCGGCGCGGCGCGTAAGCGCGTCGGGTCATGTGACCAGAAAATAACACTTTTCATTGGTTCATAACAGTTTTGGTTTCATAATGATGAAGCCCATGGTCATGTGACCTGTAAATAACACTTTTCATTGGTTCAATAATTATTTTTTTCTAAATTTAGAGAAACCCACCCATTTCTCTCACTATTGATTTGCACTTGGAGAGAGCAAGAGGTGTTTTGTGAATTTTGAACTCATACTTTCCTGATCTACAGCAATGGCTGCAAGGGAGTCCTCCAGCAGTGATTCAGATGGATTTGTGCAAGAGGACCCTCCTCACCAGAAAACAAAGAACCACTTCATCTGGAAATTTTATGACATCCCTGAAGGACAAAAAAAAGTTAATGCAAGTAAAGTAACTTGTAAAATATGTGGAAGTATTTTATCCAGAGGCAATCCTCTAAAAGAATACAGCTTTGGAAATGCCAATTTAATTAGGCATGTCAAAAGAAGACACCCCAACAATTACTCCAGGGAGAGTGTCAGGGAGCTGGCAGAGAAGGCACGAAGAGATGGCAGCAGCACCTCCACTGGTGGAGCAACACCTTCAGGTTCAACACGTGCAAGAATGGTCCCTAACGTCCAGCCGGTATTTGCAGGAATAAAATTTTTATGCAAGGACTGTGACGAACTACTCTGTTACGGGGAGCAGAGCGTTGAACTCATTGCAATAAAGAAACAGGAACACCAATGCTCTCCCCGTCCCTAAATTTTCTCATTTTTTTGCTCCTGTTGAGCATTTTTTGAATCCCTGTTTTTGTTTTTCCCCTGAAAAAAATCCAAAAAAAATATAAAATCGTTTCAAAAAGTATAAAAAAAATATAAAACAACAAAAACAAAAATAAAGTTCTTTTCAGAACTACCTCCAATTTATAAAAAAATGCTATTTTTTTTTAAAAAAGTGTCATTCTTTTTCTCAATCGTACGCTCACCGGTGCGGGTACCAGGCGCTCCCTCGGCGCAAATTAAAAAAAAAAAAAAATTGGGGCCCCGTACGGCTTTTTTATGACCCCCACATCAAACCTAGGGGGTCAGGGGGGGTGTACCCTGACCCCTTTTGCTCATTTCCCCCTTTGATTTTTACCACCTCAATCCTACCGAGGTACAAGATGGCGGCCGCTGCGGACTGTTTCGAATGTTTTCAGACACCCGAGAGCCAATCAGCTTTCCGTACGCAAGTCGCGTGGCGCGCTTTGAGCGCTCCCCTGCGCGCGTACCGGGGCGCGGCTCCAGATATATATATTTTTTTGAACCTAAATTACTCAAAATCCACTGGAGCACATATCTCGAGACATAGCAAAGGCACATCGGGCTACCAGTCCCTACAATTTTGACAAATTAGGTGGAAATCCATTCAGCCGTTCGGGCTAAAAGTGACATCGACCGCCCTATGGAAATTAACATGGGGAAAACGCGTTTTGGGACCCCCCTTTTATCTCGGCCTCCGCTTGATGCATCCCCCCCAAACTTTCAGGGAAGGACCGGAGCTCCACGAGGCCATTGTGAGGAAATATATGTGAATATATATATATATATATATATATATATATATATATATATATATATATATATATATATATATATATATATATATATTCACTGAAAAAACCATAGGTTATAGGCCATATATAGTTAGGAATTTGCATTTACAAAACCTTAAAAATTCACTGAAAAAACCATTGGTTATAGACCATATATAGTTAGGGATTAGCCTTTTCAAAACCTTATTTTACTCACACAAAACCATTGAAATTTCATATATAGTTAGTTCCACTAACTATATATCGCGCACCCGCAATCCACTGCTGATGATGTCACATATTACATCATTCATGACATGGTGGGTGACATCACTGATGACATCACTGATGACATCTCAAATGACATCACTGATGACATCACTGATGACAACATCCAGTGACTGTATGTTTCTGTAAAGTTAAAATATGTCTTACATATTGAAGAATGAGTGGATGTATAAGTGTCTGGATGAAGGATTTAGTAGGTGCATGACTGACTGTATGAGTGAGTGATTAAATGTGTCTCACTGAGTGCATGGGTTAGTGACTAAACTGTTTTAATTTGTGCATCATTATATCTGTTGTTCTACAAACTGCTGCATATGTTGATCAGTAGCTATATGAGTAACTGTATGGGTTATTCATTGGTTGTCCAAGTATTTGTATGGGAAACTGAGTGTGTGTGTATGGGTGGCTGGGAGGTGTGTGACTCTGTACATAGATGTGTGAGTAGTTGATTCACTATATGTATGGGTTCAAAAGTGCATGTGGAAACAGCTGTATGGGCGGTTGACTGTGCATGAGTGTATTAGTGAGTGAATGGATATCTCAGTGCTACATGTCAAAGTAAGTACATATGTAAAACACAGTACATGTGAGAGTTGACATATATAAATAACTGTGCATAAGAGCCAGTGAATGTGTGAGTGGCTGTATGGATCACTGTGAACATGTATCAGGGATTGTATAAGAAAGTAAAGTAAATATGTGTTAGTATATGTTTGAATAAGTAAGGTGTGTATAACTGTATAGTTGAGAAAATGGAGGTGTGATTGATTTTTTGCATAACTGACTAGATGTGTGAGTAACTCCATGGATGAGTGACAGTCTGTGACTGTCTGTTTACACTGATTGTATCTAAGGTTATATTAGAGTCTGAAGAGGTTCATGGTATTATCACATGAATGATATCATCAGTGATGTGATCAGTCATGTCAAATGAGATGTTATCAGTGATTTTATCAGTGATGTCATTTGAGATGTCATCAGTGATGTCATTTGAGTTGTCATCAGTGATGTCATTTGAGATGTCATCAGTGATGTCATCAGTGATGTCACTAACCATGTCATGAATGATGTAATATGTGACATCATCAGAAGTGGATTGCGGGTGCGCGATATATAGTTAGTGGAACTAACTATATATGAAATTTCAATGGTTTTGTGCGAGTAAAATAAGGTTTTGAAAAGGCTAATCCCTAACTATATATGGTCTATAACCAATGGTTTTTTCAGTGAATTTTCAAGGTTTTGTAAATGCAAATTCCTAACTATATATGGCCTATAACCTATGGTTTTTTCAGTGAATTTCATTGGTTTTTTAATAGCAAATATCAAAAGCTGTAAAATGTCACGTACGTGATAGGTAAAAAATTTTTCGTGTTTATGCACGCTGATGTGCTTTGAACGCTGCCCCCCTCCCCTCTTTTCTCTTAGTAGTACTCTCTCTTTGCAGATAGTGAAGAGTAGTTAACGCAGGCCTTTACCCCCGTTGTAATCCGTCGTGCCTGCTTGTCTCTCCATTTGATTGATTGTTATTCATGCATTTACTGTTTTACAATTGATTCTCTTTGGTTCATTCTCTATTTACAAACAAGCACAAAGTCGCAATACTCTGTTTAGTCTTTGCAGATAGTGAAAAATCGTGTAAAAAATAAAATTAATCGAGCAAAATCAGTAGGCCACTAATTGGATCTCTTTTTGACCTCGCTAAAATAGAAATATTAGGAACAACCCTTCATGAGAAATACGAAAATAGTGAGATGAACTGAGCTCCACACCATGAGGGCTGCAAGACAGCTTGGCTCCGTCACCCACCCCGCCCAAAATAACGACAAACCCTATGCAAATATTAAAAATATAGACAACACACCAGCAAAGAAACAGGGTAAAACATTTTATTAAATAACTATTTACATAACTATTTTATACTTTTTATTGCCCGATCCGGCTAGCTCAATCGATCGAGCATGAAACTCATGCACTCTGATAGCAAGCGTTGCTACTGATGCTATGCAGACCAAAACTGGTTTTCAGTTTGTACATTTTCCTAGATTTTTCCATCCAAGGTTGGTTGAGTTTGTAGAACGATGGCTTCAGATTTTCAACATACGGTGTGGTGGCGCGGACTGGGAGGGGGCGCTTCGCTCCTGCCCCCTCCCCAAGTAAGATTTTCATACGTGAAAGTACGTTAATGGTTTTGGTCCCTGAGTTGCTTCAATGTCACTGCCATTCTCAAATGGCATAAGTTCTGGATGTTGGGTGCCATAGTTCAGAGTTCTGAGCAGCACTTGTAACACTGTCTGAAGCTTATTTCCACCTACTGCAGCTTCACTATTCTCAAAGTAAGTGAGTGTCGTTTGTGGACCTGACTGCATTTGAAAACAATGTGATATGGTACCTCCCTAAACCGCTTGACGGAGGCCCCCGAGGGGCGGTGTGATGGCACGGACTCGGAGAAGACGCTTGGCTCCGACCCCCTCCCCAACTCTTATAGCACCGGTTTAGCCTGAGATCGCCCCCGACATAGGCGGCCGGCTCCCGGGGTCCGGCGGAACTTTTTGCCTTTTGATGACTCTTCTATTCTGGACCTTGTCCCACAATCCGTTTGACCTGAAGACACGCTGTAGTTGGGCGCCCCTTTACCGTTTTAGTTGCCATTCCGCCCGCTTTTGCTACACTCTGCCTCTTCCGCCATTCAGCTGTTTACCGCCCGCTCTTGCGACTACAGCGTCTCGCTCACCATGTAGTTGAGTTGCTCCCGCTCTTGCGATGCAACGATAGGCGACTGCCACAGGACTCTCAAAATGGCGGCCGGCTCTTCAGATTTGGGCGTGGTCCACTAAAATGGCCCTGGGACACCTTGGAACTCGGACGCTTCCCTGATAGGGCTTGGGTCCCATTCTCGAAAGCGTCCCCTCAGCCGTGAAGATTCTACAAAAGTTTTGGGGGCCCCCGACTCCCGCAGGCTTCTGGTGGGGAGCGGCTGCCATGTCTGCTGTTGGAATGGCCACGACGGAGCTACGAGATGGTAGTGCTCTCATGCTGACGCCAGCTTTAGTCTGAAACATCCAGAAACACTGTAGACTACCAATTCGATCAGTTCCGGTAGCGCCCCAACATGACCCGGTAGAGAAGAACTTGCCCTCCCCTCTTTGACTGATGGTTCTTGTTGCCTGTCCCCTCTGTTGTCATTTTACAGAACTTTTTGGACTGCTGAAAGGGGTTGTGTTCCGAACGCTGGTTGGTTGAGACATTTTGACTATATTCTTGACCTACGTTGTCGCGTAATGCGTTATATGACACGCCGCGTTAGCGCACCCGGAAGTGATCCGGGGCGCGGCGTGCAGCGCGTAACGTAAGCATAACAGGTCATGTGACTTGTTAATAAAACTTTTTATTGGTTCATTTTACTTTTGTTATTTTAATAATGAAAAGCTTGGTCATATGACCTAAAAAATACGCTTTTTATTGATTTCGAACTTTTTTTTTATAACATATATGTTATAATATTCCAGGCTAATGTACTTTCCCAGAAAAATTTCAACTGTCCTGCAAGTAAAATATATTCCTTTTTCGAGAAAAAGGGCGTTTCTTCGTTCCATGACGGAGCCGTTGAGTAAAAGAGACTCGGCCTGCTGTCTTAGTCGCCGATACGCCTGATTATCAGATTCTTATCGATCACTTTATGTTGCAGGAGTGGAAAACACAACTGCCCTTGACCATTTATTTTTACTGCGTTCCTACATAGTATACCTTTTATCCGTCATGTAATTGGACTGCTTTATTTCACTTGCCTTTTACTGATTCGAAAACAGTGACTAAAAGTAAAAACTTTACCAATGTAAATACTACTACCATGTTTTGTTTTGTTGTGAAAATGTCAGTATACAAATATGGGCCTATAACCACGTGGGCCGGCCACGGAGCAAACTGAAATCGTATATGATGAGGAGACATTTGCATTATAGAGGAACGTAACGAACGAGCCATTAGGTTGCAAGAACTAAGGTGTCTAACAGTTGCGGAATCGGTGGACGTACATTTTGTAATTAAAATACGACAGGGCCACTTACAAAAAAGTTATCTGGATATACATTTGCGTGCAAGTACCATGGGTGACGTTAATTCGAACTTTCAATAGTACAGTAATCAATAACACATCAGAACTTAATATCAATAGGGATGTCGAAATATTCAATCAATTCTCGTCCCCACCCGCCATGAGCATCAAAACTGCATTCATATCTCGTGATATCAAGGTTGTTCAACCAGTACACAACAAGGAGTTACGAGTCCCATTTATACCGGCGCCATTTTGGGCGAGGCCGGGCAGGTCCAAGATATAGTCAAAATGTCTCCACCAACCATCGGCCAGACCAGAACCCCTTTCGGCCCTTTATGCTACAAGATGGTGTCTTCCATTCAGAAAATATTGTTGGCAGCATTTTGAAATGAAAGATAAACAGCCGTTCTCCTAGTGAGTCTCACATTGTTACATTTAGGAAGAATGTTGAAGAGTAATATGTGGAAAATCTGAAGCCATTTTTCTACAAACTCTCAATCAGCCTTGGATGGAAAAAAAAATCCTGAAGAATGTACAAACTGAAAACGTGTCTTCAGGTGAAACGGATTGTGGGACAAGAAGCAGAAAGGAAAAGGAAAAAAGTTCCGCCGGACCTCGGGAGCCGGCCGCCTATGTCATGGGCGATCTTTGGCCACACCAGGGCAATAGTGAAGCTGCAGCAGGTGCAAATAAGCTTCAGACAGTCTTACAAGCACTGCTCAGAACTCTCAACGATGGCACTCAACATCCAGGACTTGCCATCCGGATCTTGGCGCCTTGTGCTGGTTCCGACCTATTCACACATCGGTCCACTACTGACATCACCTCATAAGCCAACGGGGCACCCCACACCGACTTTCGGCGCAGCATTGTAGGATGGCCACACCAGTGCGGCAACTTGCTGGACACAACCTCGGTGCCATCCGGATCTCGGCGCGTTCGAGTCACTGTACCGCAAGAGTGACCGGAACTCAGCTGAACACGCCGTCTTTCGGCGCAGCATTGTAGGATGGCCACACCAGTGCGGCAATTTGCTGGACACCACCTCAGGCAATAGTGAAGCTGCAGCAGGTGCAAATAAGCTTCAGATAGTCTTACAAGCACTGCTCAGAACTCTCAACTATCGCACTCAACATCCAGGACTTGCCATTCGGATCTTGGCGCCTTGTGCTGGTTCCGACCTATTCACACATCGGTCCACTACTGACATCACCTCATAAGCCAACGGGGCACCCCACGCCGACTTTCGGCGCAGCATTGTAGGATGGCCAAACCAGTGCGGCAACTTGCTGGACACAACCTCGGTGCCATCCGGATCTCAGCGCGTTCGAGTCACTGTACCGCAAGAGTGACCGAAACTCAGCTGGACACGCCGTCTTTCGGCGCAGCATTGTAGGATGGCCACACCAGTACGGCAATTTGCTGGACACCACCTCGGTGCCATCCGGATCTCGGCGCGTTGTGCTGCCTTCGGCCTATTCGCACATCGGTCCGCTACTGACGCCGCCTCACGTGCCAACGGATTTTCTACGCTTTTTGTAGCCCTATGCCGCATAACAGGTCATGTGACTTGTTTATAAAACTTTTCATTGGTTCATTTTACTTTTGGTTTCCTAAAGATGGAAGGCTTGGTCATATGACCTAAAAATAACACTTTTCATTGGTTTAGAACATTTTTTTTCCCAAACGATGAAAGCCCCACCTTGTTTCTGGATGATTCAGCTTGAAGCTGGCGTCAGCATGAGAGCACCACCATCTCGTGGCTCCGTCGTGGTCATTCCGCGAGCAATCATGGCAGCCGCTCCCCACCGGAAGCCTGCAGGAGTCGAGGGCCCCCAAGACTGTTGTAGAATCTTCACGGCTGAGGGGACGCTTTCGAGAATGGAGCCCAAGCCCTAGCAGGCAAGCGTCCGAGTTCCAAGGTGTCCCAGGGCCATTTTAGTGGACCAGGCCCAAAACCGAAGAGCCGGCCGCCATTTTAAGAGTCCTGTGGCAGCCGCCTATCGCTGCACTGCAAGAGTGGGAGCAACTCAACTACATGGTGAGCGAGACGCTGTAGCCGCAAGAGCGGGCGCAACTCAGCTGGATGGCCGCCACCTGGGGAGGCCTGTTCACGCCGCCTCCCCCACGCCCCCCCCGGGCCGCCCCACGCCAATTTTCGGAGCAGCATTGTAGGATACCAAAACCAGTGCGGCAGTTTACTGGACATCACCTGGGTGCCATCCACATCTCAGCGCGTTCTGCTGCCTTGGGACTATTCGCACAACAGACCGCTACTGACGAGGCCTCCCCCCGCACCACCCGGGACGCCCCACGCTGTTTTTCTGAGCTGCATTGTAGGATCCCAAAAACCAGTGCGGCACCCAGGTGACATCACCTGGGTGCCGTCCAGAACTCAGCACGTTGTGCTGCCTTGGGACTATTCGCACAAAAGACAGCTTCTGACCATTGTTGCTTTTTTTTGTCAAAAATGTTTAAATGTTTGTTACAGTTTTTGTTCCGTTCGTTATATTTAAAAGTTAATAAACTTTTATAATCCTACTTTGTTGGAGTGCTATATATTTTTACAAAATCGGGTGAATGGGGCCTTGAATCGGGTTATTGTCATGTGTGGGCTTTGCAAGTGTACTGCTACAGGATCGGACATTTCAAACTCAAATGCACGTTCTTTTTCTTACCTTTCCGAAGCATGGAGCGCAATAGTAGGCAGGGAAAGGGTGATGCAGGTGTTGAACACTGCCTGGCCTGGCAAGTTGCTGGCAGTGCCCCCCCCCCGCCCGCTCCTGAAAGAGGACACACACACACCGCCGCCCCGAGTACTTCACAGATCTTTAAAAGACCATGCGCTTGTTCATGAGGCTTAAATGGTTTATCACCCCTTCTAGAACCCCTGCATCGACCCTCTGACGTTTCCTGGAAGAATTACCACGTAACACAATACCAAGCCTTGTCAGCTGAAACCCCCGAGGAATCGTGGGGCATATTATCAAGGGGGTTTATCAGTGATGTCACTGACCATGTCATGAATGATGTAATATGTGACATCATCAGCAGTGGATTGCGGGTGCGCGATATATAGTTATTGCATCTAACTATATATGCGAATTTCTATGGTTTTGTGCGAGTAAATTAAGGTTTTGTAAATGCTAATCCCTAACTATATATGGCCTAAAACCTATGGTTTTTTCAGTGAATTTCAATGGTTTTTTAATAGCAAATATCTATAGCTGTAACATATATTTTTATTCTAATTCACAAATAGTTTTTCTATATATTTGTATTATATTTTTTAAATTCAATTTATATTATAGTTTAAATTATTTTTTTCTTGTTTCGTTGCCGGTCCGCGAATCGGTAAACGTTCCATTAGTGCAAATACCGCGTTAAAAAGGCACATCGTGACGCGTCCCGTAAACGCAACATATCGCGTTACTACGTAATGCCCCTAATGACGTGCTGCGTTAGCGCACCCGGAAGTGTTCTGGAACGCGAACAAAGGCGCGAAACGTAAAGCCCCGGAATCGATCCAAGGCGCGGTGCGGAACGCGGAACGTAAGCATAACAGGTCATGTGACTAGTTAATAAAACTTTTCATTGGTTGATTTTACTTTTAGTTTCCTAATGATGGAACGCTTGATCATATGACGTAAAACAAACTCTTTTCATTGGTTTAGAACATTTTGTTTTCTCAAATGATGAAAGTCCCATCTTTTTTCCTCACTCCGACTTTCATTTTTATGAGAGAAAGACCTGTTTTTGTTTGCTAAAACATGGCATTTCTATTAGCTGCAGCTGGTGGATCTCCACCACCTCCACCACCACCAAAGAAGAGAGGACCGACTAGCCAGGTCATCTTCGACCAGGAAGAAGAAGAAGAGGAAGACGAGGAACAGGAGCAAGGGACAAGTGGCTTTCTGAAAGAAATGCCAAGAACGTCCCGTGTGAAAGTGAATTTTATCTGGCAATTTTTTTCTTTTTCTTCTCATGAAAAGAAAGTTAATGCTAGGTACGTTACCTGCCTCATCTGCAAAAAAACACTCTCGAGAGGGACCGAAAAAAAATATAGCTTTGGTAATCATACCATGCATCGGCACATGGAGACTTGGCACCCTCTTAATTATTCCAAAGCGCAATTTCGAGATTTGGTGGAAAACCCCCGACCGGCAAAAACATCCACCAATGACTTTACAATAAGTGAGTCAGAGGCAAGGGAAACGGTTCCAAATCTGCAAAAGAACTTTGGGCAGATGAGATTGACTTGTGTACAGTGTGGAAAATTAATTTCATGCGGAGAAATGAGTATTACTTTAATAAATAGATCATTTGAAAATCATCAATGTCCAAAACGTCCTAGAAAGTAATTTTTTTTTTTTGTTGCTCCAGTTGAGCCCTTTGAAGTAAATCATTTTTGTTTCTCCTTCCTCAAAAAAATTAAAAAAAAATATAAAACATCAAAAATAATTAAAAAAAGTTCTTTTCAGAACTACCTTCCCTTTTCAAAAAAAATTGCTAGAATGTTTAGCACTCTAGCATCCTCTATTTCTATTGATACGCTTCCCGGTTAGCGTTCGAGTACGCGAACCGGGAGCGAAGTAAAAAAAATTTTTTTTTTAAAAAGACGAATTAATAAACAGAGAGTAATGTGAAAAGAAAGAAAAATAGAGTGAGTAACACACTGTTACTGTAGAAAGAGGGACTGATAAAAGAAGTGAAAAGAGTAGTATAAATAAGTAATAGAAAAAGAAATGAAGGAAGTAGCAAAGACAGGAAACTACGGGTTAAAAAAAAGAAGCAGAGGAACTAATAAAAGTTAAATCTGATAGACATGTAACGTAAAAAGTACTAAACGCTTACCTTATAATTGTCATTACCGTACTGTATTGTCATTTTCATACTTTTTATCTGTGTAAGAAAGAACAAAAAAATTTAAATTAATACAAGATGGTAAAAAAAGAGTGAGCATAAGACAAAATGAATGTTAAATGTTAAATGTGGTATACTAGTAAAGCGTACAGCTGACCCAGCAAAGAAGCGTCCCGGCGCTGTATTTTGCTGGGGAACCCATCCTGGCTTTCCCTGTGAGATAAACCCTCCTGAGCATCCCCAAGGTGATGCCAGGCATCCCCGGCGCTGATGGGGCTGTTAGTTGAGATTAAGCAAGCTATTACCCAAAGTTGCTGAGTGGGACCCATGGTTGGAGTAGGCACCGAAGCAAAAATTATCGAGTCCGCTGACCAAGGCCCAAGATCCTGCCACGTCAGGAATTGAATCCTGGTCCCAGGCTGACCTCTGCTTCTGGGTCTACCGCCTCTAATCAGTGAGCCACACCAATCCATATACATATTACAAAATCACAATTCAAAGTAGAAAATTAATTAAACATATTTAATGGTTTATTTTTGCTGTTATCAGAAAAAATCAAATTTCACTGAAAACAGTGAGTTGAAGGTATTCATCATATAACAGCGGGGGAAAAAAAACACAATCAAAATGATTTTGTTTAAAAAACCCAAATAATATAAATAAGCAGAAATAGGAACTTCTCCAAAGTAACTTACTTTCTATGACGTCAAAGGATATCCTATGAACAGCTTATACTCAGTTGTGCTGTTACTATTTTCTGCCCGCCACTTTCTGAAAGATAAACTCAATTGTTTTAAGAAAACTGAGACATACAAAGCAATTTGAAACAGCACACCAAGTTACAGCAACACCTAGAATCATTGTAGTCCAATTACCTACTCTAAATTCTGACTTCAAAAATCAAGTTAAAAGGCAACATTGCTTCATACTCAATTAGTAATGTTTGCTGAAAGAATAGCCATTTTTAAAATTTTAAATAAGCTGTGTAATATCCAGATGTTGTCAAAGGACCAGCATATTATGTAATAACTGCAGTTGCAAATGTTCTTCCTGAAATCGATGACTGTGTAGCAAAAACATTTTTTATTAGACTGGACAACTTATTTTCTTCTAGTTTATGTAGTTGAAATTGTAAAATGACGTTTCATCCATAAGTTTTCAAAAATAATGTGGACAGCATTGCAGACTTACATTTCCTCTACTCCTTTTTTTGATCTGCTGCTTGACTTTGCTTATAAAAACAAATAGTTTTCGCTCTGTACTACAATTATCCACAAGGCCATATATAGTAGGAGCCATTAGAACCTCTGTAAATTCCTCTAAACAAATCCCAAGCTTCCTTTCCTAAAATTTTGGCTGTAAGAACACCAGGTAAGAATTTTGAAGGTGGAAAGGCAATCTTTTTTTAAAAGTTAAAACAGAATCATTGCAGAATGACCATCCGTTTCCAGATTTCAAATAAGCTGTGTAATGTCCTGAATTAGTTGAAGGACCGTTATCATATACAATTGCAGTAGTTTTAAAAGTCCTTCCTGATATTGACAACTGCGAAGCCACAAAATTATTAATTAAAGTTGTCAATTTAGTTCCATCAGGCCTACATCGTTGGAACATTAAAATGACATACTGGCCATAACTTCGTAAAATTAACGTGGACAGCATTCCAGACTTACATTGGCTGCACTCCATGTTTTGATCGGCTGCATTTACTAGCTTATTGAAGGATACTGATTTACTGTCAGGCAAAGTTAAATATATAAATCTTTCTGAGTCTACACTAGTAGTACTTGATAGCCTACAGTTCTCGCAGTCATGCTGCCATTGATAAGAAAGGCCAAATAGATAATCTACATCTACACCCTCATCTTGCAATACATCAAGCATATACATTAAAAACTCCTGACAATCCTGCTGAATATTTTCAGAGAATTCTGTTTGACCTGAACATTCGTCTAACAGAAAACGAATTTCAGACACACTTTCTACTCTCGTTTTATCAGCACTACATTTCTCTAACACAGAATTCAACAAACAGCATAAACTTTGTTCCGAATTGATCACAATCTGTTCTTTGAAAGTCTCTAGTGAAAAGAGAACATTAACAACTACATTAGCATAGCAGTTGACACCAGAACTATTTTCAAATTTAAAACCAACAACATTTTCAACAGAATTCATATGGCCGAGATACCTGCCACCCCCTCTCGACACACTCCCCAAGGATGGGAAACCGGAAACAGTTCTGAACTTTTGGAAGACGGGAGGGAGTGACCCTCCCGGCCGTATTTATTAAAATATGAAACAAAATTAAAACATTAAAATAACAGTTTCATATTATGTACAATTTCATTACCACAATGCGATGTTTGGCTAACCTTAACATATTCTCTAATACAAAGGTTCTCCTAGCCGAACTAACATCCTACAAAACATTAACTTGAAATTTTGAAATTGTACATCCTAACGTTTAAGGGCCAACGGCAAGGTCGTAACCGGTGTCAAGATCCCTAACCCAGAAATATCCCCCTCACTTGTGAGGGGCGACCGCACAGAGGTGTACCTCAAGTGCAACTACCAATTTCCCTTGACTTGACGGGGGCCCCAATAAACTCGGCGCCACTTAAAGGTCGTCCGAGGACTCGTGTGAGGTATCTAGAAGGTAGCGTAGACCCCCTCCCAAACCCCACACAACTTACCACATCTGCCGTCGCAGATATCCTGGCCCCGGGAAATTCCCCAGGAGGGGGCTGTAGCCCCTCCTACCCAGGAAGGGGCCTTGACCGCCTTTCCTTTCCTTTCGGCGTCCCATCCTTAGAAGGGACCGCCTACCCATTGAGGGGCCAATGGCCACCTCCCTCGAGCGCTCCCATCCGTAATGGGTGACGCCCCCTCATAGGGATCTACCAATTAGTGCTCACCGATCATGACCTTACCGCCACAGGCCGGATAGTTGACCGGCTATCCGGACCCCCCACACACTCCTACCTAAAGGTCATGTCTTAAGGTCCCCAGCCAAGCTATCAGGTCTCCTATGAGTAACTCGTTCCCCACCCGGGACAAATGAACACCATCACCCAAATACATACTGTCCCCTTTAATACAACCATGCGAAATAGAATGCAGTGTACTTGAACGGAACAATCGACTCACTTTATTATTAATCTTCCTTACTGAATGATTCAGAGCAGAAACTGAAAGAGCCCCCCGCCACACTTTTCGCGGGATCATATGGGACCATGCGATTGTGCACCCTTGAACTCTTCTCGCTAACCAACTTACAGTGGAAAGCATTGCCTCAAGAAGTAGTCGTCTACCAGTGGACACCAAATCGTTGCCCCCAAGATGTACTATGACTATAGCCGGCGGTGACCTCGTCCGCCCTAACAAACCCTCCAAAAATGATTGAAACTGGTCAATACAGAGCCCGCCCTTTCCGTAGAAGGACACACTGTACCCGTATTCCCCAGCCACGTGAATCATGTCACCTGCTTTGAATACGTCCGCGGCCCGCCTCACGTATGAGTGGCCCACGACCCACACCTCCTTTTTCACAGCCGGTGATGTCTGACCGCTGACCCGGTGTTGGGTCGACTGCACAGTCCGCCCCGCCTCGTAGGCTTGCGCAACTGAAAACCAAATAAAAACAAGAAGCGTGAGTACATCATTACAGCTTCACAACATGTGCAACCGCACATACCTTTTATAACAGTTTGAGGACCAACGCCCCACACGTTTAACTTGTTCGACATTCAGACCCCTGGCTGTAGCCTCTGTAGCAGCCCCTATCCGAAAGGAATGGGTCCCAAACTCGCCGGGGTTCAAGCCCGCAGCGGAGATTGACATCGCAAGCACCCGCTGAAACTGAAACCTCGTCAGTGGGGTGGTGTCAGCGTGTCGCAACAATGTCCCCCCCCATGATGCCACCCTTTGCGCTAAATATTCCTCTACGCAACTTACCGGGCACATGGAGGACCCGGGAATCCTTTGTATGATTATGCAGTCCCCCATCGCACCCTGGTCGGTCTTGGACCTGACAAACGAGATGGACATTGTCTCCCCTCTGACCTGAACGTGCTCTCGGCACAGTCCCCCCGTCACATCCCGCTTGTTCCTCGCCACTAGTTCGCTTACCCGCATAGCCCCATGGAATGCCAGCGCAAAAGCGGCTCGGAATAACACTGTCTCATACTGGGATGAACACGTTGAAGGGAGTACAGATAATAACAGGGCCAGCCTATCCAGACCTATCGGGCGCCTTTCATCTACTCTGCGACCCTCAAGGCGTTGCCACCCACGTAGCGCTTTTTGTACAACGAAAGACGCTGTCGGGTCCTAGATCCCATAAGCCCTTGCCACAAAGGAAATGGCTGCCCGATGCCTCTGGGCCGTAGCCACAGATTTGCCTGCCTGATGTAAAGACAGCAGGAAATTTACTACCCACTCCTCCTGGCCCCAAAGCTCCCCTCCAGCAGTCCCCAAAAAAGGCCAAATAGGAACGGAACGCCCCTTCATATGCCTTCCTTGTCCTGGGTGCTAAACTCTCTCCCACGAGGTTTCGTAGTTCGGGGCACCGAGAGACCAGAGAGCTTCGGGAAATGGTGCCGCCACCGGGTCCGCTGTGGGCAGAAAACCCCAGAAGGCCTGCATACGGAAACGAGAAAGCGCATCAGCCGCTTGGTTCATCACCCCCGGCACATGTCTTGCCTTAAATAGGACATTCAATTGCATACACAACAAGACAATTTCTTTCAGCAGCCTCAGGATCCATTTGCATCGTGCCGCCTGGCTATTGATACACTCAACCACGGTCATGTTATCAGACCAGAATACCACAGAGTGATCTCTAAACCCCTCAGGCCAAGTTTTCAGGGCCACCAGAATGGGGAACAGTTCAAGAAAAGCAATGTTACTCGTCAACCCATCCTCATGCCACCATGACGGCCATTTTTGAGCCGACCATTGTGTGCCAAAGATGGCACCAAAACCAACGCTCCCTGCCGAATCTGTCCACAGCCCCAGCTCCTCGGAGGACACCGCCGGTTGGTTCCAGACAACTCGACCATTGAAATCCGCCAGAAATGACAACCAAATGCGCATGTCCTGGCGAACTTCGGCCGAGAGCCTCGTGCGGTGGTGACCCTCCTTCAGGCCGACCATGGCCTGAGCGATCGAGCGGGAAAAGGGGCGGGCCATTGGTATTACTCTCAGGGCAAAATTCAGCTGTCCCACCAATTGTTGTAATTGCTGCAACTTAACCTTAGACTGACTAATACACGTCTCCAGGGATGCCCTGAACCTAAGCACTTTTTCTCTTGGTAAACGAAAACAACCCTCCTCCGAGTCGAGCTCGATCCCCAGAAACTCGAGGCAAGTCGAAGGACCCACCGTCTTACCGGGTGCCAATGGCACACCAAAATGATTCATTAAGACACAAAATTCATTCAAAGCCTGGCCACATTCCGGATCCCCGGCTGCCCCTAGAAACAAAAAGTCATCGAGATAATGCATAACCTGATGAAACCCCGTCTTCCTTGTGAAGACCCATTGCAGGAAACAACTGAACTGCTCGAAATAGGAACAAGATATAGAGCACCCCATTGGCATACATCTATCCATGTAATAGTGTCCCTGAAACATGAAACCAAGAAGACGCTGATCGTCTGGATGTACCGGGAGCAACCGGAACGCTGACTCAATATCAGATTTCGCCATCAGCGCACCGGGCCCTAGGCGATTCAAAATGGCTACGGCCTCATCGAAAGATGCATACCGTACTGAACACACTGCCGGGTCTATCGCATCGTTTACGGAAAAACCACGTGGGGCTGACAAATTATGTATCAGCCGAAACTCACCCGGGTCCTTCTTGGGGACCACCCCTAAGGGGGAACAAACAAAGTTAGCAACCGGTGGCACATTAAACGGACCGGCGACTCGACCTCGAGCCACCTCTTTCCCAATCTTCTCCTGTACCACGGTCGTGTGCTGCAAGACTGATATTTGGTTTTTACATTTCGCTAAACCCTGAAAATCCCCCACTGGGATGCGGAAACCATATGAAAACCCGTTCCGCAACACCCCAGCGGAAGCGTGGTCCGGGTAGTCGCTGAGCCAAGGAATCATTGCCATGGTATCAATCGGAGTAGGTAAAGGCGCCCCTCGGACTATTTCAGACCTGTTTGGCACCTCCTCTACCCCCGTTATCACCCGTTTTGGCTCTGCACATGGACTCAGGATGGGACGCTTGCCCACACCCGCTACATTCGTGCCTAAATTTGCATGACCCCTGGGGCCTCGTACATTTACCCCTGTTAAAGTTCCAACAACACCCCTTTTTACCTGTGGTGCTGTTCGGCCTGGACTGGTATTCGTTACTCGCGCCTGATCGAAAGGGGGTCCCAGAATATTGGCGGGAGGACTCCCCCACACTACTCCCTACCAATGGCAAATTCAACATACCAGTATCCGCCATTTTCGACCATGACACAGAATCGTAACAATCCCAAGTTAAATTTTTATCATGTTCTTTCGCTTTTCTGAAAATATTATCGTAACAGAACCACTGATTGCCCCCATGTGACACAGAATACCCCATGATCCGTGACTGATAAATCAGCAATTCAGACAGTAATTCGGGCCTACGTTCGCCCAGGATGGATGTAAAAATCCCCCACGCCTTGCCCCAATTGCCAATGTTCTCATTTACCTTGAAGGCGGCCATCTTTGCGCGCCAAACACCCGGATGCATGAGCTCCTTTTGGCTCTTAACATATTCCATCTCATAATGATCGGTAAGCAACGAGAAGATGTTTACATACTCATCTGCCCATATCTTCTCCTTAATAGCTAGAGGGACATGTTGACCCAACTTCTCCCTTCTTGATGGGGCAGACTCATCCCTCGCAATCGGCAATGGCCGCTTACCTGAACCGGAAGCTGTATCTGCGGCTGAGCCTATCCCAGGTGGCTTTCCTCCTGCCTCGGCCGGCGTGATGACTGGCGATGCTGCCTTCGCCGCCTCCCTTGTTTCCCGCAGTTGCCTCATCAAAACCCGTGCGTCGTCAGCCGTGGCGCCCTCGTTATTTTTACCCAACCACGCTGCTAATTGTGCTGCCAGCTCGGGCGGCATGTCCTCCCCGGACACGGGGGTGACCACCACGGGAATCGGATTCCCCTCCGCCGGCACCGGAGTTGGCTCTTCGAGTGGGGTACAGGGAACCGGGATGTCCCCTCCAGCTGCTCCCCTTCTGGGCCTCTTGCCTTTTCCTCCCGGAGCTGCTCCAGCCAACGGACGTTTCGGTCCCTCTTCCCCATCTTTCTCCGCCATTCGCTTCTTTAGGTCGGTCACCTCTTTCATAAGAACACGCAGCATCTGGTCGGTAGTCATTCGCTTTCCAGCTTTCTTAGGCATTCCCCAACAGACAAACAAGAAAGATTACCACTTTCAAAATTGGCTCTTCGTTCCGTCTCGAGCTCACGTGCAGCGAGGGGGTGCAGCTTCAGAGCACAGGAACAAGAGGATGCGTTCTTGGCTTGTTGCTCCTTTTATCCGTCTTCAGGGCGGGCGTCAACCCGCCCCCGCCTGCCCCTAAGGGCGTGGCCGGCCGCGTCAGTGTCTAGGCCAGCCCACTCTAGGGCGGGAAAACGCGCGCCCCGGCTACGCCGCTTTGGGCATACCAGCCGAGGCTCGCCTCCCGCCCAAAAATGGCTTCCCGGGGGGATCGTGGTACTCAACCATACGTTCGGGGGGACCGAATGGTCGCCCCTTTCCATTTGATTCCTGCTTCCACTTTTGGGTTCATCGACTTTTGCTCTTTTTGCTACAACCTCCCTACTATTACTGATATTTATTCGTTTCCGGCCTACCACACGTTTCTCAATCAAAGGATATTGAGGCAAATGTGGCGCATACTCTCTTCTTAACCTATTGTATTCCTTAACACAATCTAGATCTGCACAAATGTTTGTGACATCACAGTCAATCAAGTACAAACCTGATAAAGTTTTGACTCGTGACAATGCTACATAAGCCATACCCTCTTTGAAAACAGAACTGCCAATATTCACTAAAGCAGTGTCTACACTTAAACCTTGCGATTTATGAATTGTCACCGCATATGCCAAGCAAACAGGAAACTGCCTACGGCGAACATATAAGTCTTTAACAAGCAAAAACCTAGCAGAGCAACGACCAATTAGCTGTACTTCCTCAATGCCATCAAATTTAATTTTTAAAAATTCAATTCCATCTCTATTTCTGTATTTCTCAAAATTAACAACATTACCCATTGATCCATTTACCAGACCTCTTTCAACATGTAAATTCCTTCTCAAAATAATTCGGCAATTTAAGCACACATTCAAAGTCTTTTCAAAACCCGCAGTTTTAGATATAGTCTTCTCTAATGAATCCAATTTAGATTTCAAATTCTCTGACAAAATAATTGTTGCTCCCACATGCTCTATTGTGTCAATAGCTTCAAGTTTTACAATCTCTTGTTTTTCTAAATTCAACATTTTGTTGTTGAAGATGGAACATTCTGCAAGAGTTGGCATCAAACATATTCCAGATTTCTTCACAGTAATTTTCTGAAAATTATCCTCTGGCAAAACGTCTTCTTCTGGATATAAATTTGACAGTAAGTGTGCATGTAAAGCTTGTTTACCATGCTCAGTCACTCTCCCGATTCTAATATCTTGTAGAATATTCTTGTAATCTTCGTCCTTCACCTGACGCATATTTTCACGCAGCTCAGCATAACTGAAGTTTAACCATATGTTAACGTTGCCAATGCTCCCTAGGCACTTCTTGGTATCTTCATGTGTAAGCAGTTTAAACACTGGTTGTCCTTTCACTGGTGTCAGCTGCAGAAGATCACCAAAAACAATGATGTGTTTGCCACCGAATAACACATCATACTCTGTTTTAAGAACTTCCTGCATTCTTAAATGCACAAAAGCAAGCATGAGATTGGAAACCATGCTTACTTGATAAGAAGTTTCATCTTCTTCAAAACTCGAGATACTTCACAACAAGCATCTCCAGATAACTTGTGGTATTGTAATTTGTTATCATGCTCCACTGGCAGCACCAGTAACCGATGCAAAGTAATCCCTTTAATATTATGAGCTGCCAGTCCAGTTGGAGCGGTCACAACACAAGACAGTGATGAATCAGTCCTTTTCTGCATATAACATGAAATTGCTTTAATAAGGAAACTTTTTCCAGTTCCTGCTTCTCCACTCACGTACAGTTGGACAGGCTTCAACGACGTACATGAGCACTCTTTCTTCTCATGACTTAATCCATGCTCTATTTGGTTGGTAACTTCAACATATATTTTCCTCTGCTCAGCGTTAAGTTGTCTTTCCAATTCTTCTAAGTTAACCGCATCCTTCTGAGCATGTGCCATGGCTCTTTCCACTTCAATCATGGCAGTGGCAGCTTCATTTTCAATAACTGGTTCTCCTAGTGGATCCTGACTCAATGAAACAGAACTCTGACTGTCCTGAGAACTGTCTCTAGCAATCTCGGCTGCAATTGTTGCTTCCTGCTCAATTTCTGCATTCAACATTTGTAGATATTTTGGAAAAACAGGACATTCTATGGACTCCTTGGCTGCATTGAAAGAGTCTTCCTAACAGAGGAAATCTCCAAGCAGTTCCTCTTCTGCACGCCAAGGCTTGAAAAGTTGCAAAAGAGCTAAATAGAAAAACTCTTTTCTTTCGGGAGATTCGCAATCCAATTTTCGATGATTTATCAATTGACATTTTTTTTGCTTGATCAGACATCCCTCACTTCCAATTACAGCATACACACCTTTATCAATATCTTCTTTGATGTTCCTCTTGAAAACGTAATTTTGAAGAACTTCATACAGACAAGCATTCTCCAGGTGACTGCTTCTATTTGGATAATATGTATCCAACATGTTGCTCTTCAAAATATCTGTACTGTTTGGCTCCTTCTCCGCCAAATACTCAATTTCCCGTACAGGTTTCAGAACTCGATTACGCGTTGCAGTAAGACCAAGACTCGCCCAAATGATACTCCTAGATTTGGCATAGAGACTTGCTGAAGATAACCGGTCAGAACATTCGTAAGCTCCAATTTCTCGATGCGACAACATCTTCAGACTGAAACTGTACAACTTCTTACTGAGGCTCTTTTCATGGGAAATATCCTCCCACATATCTTTCAGTTCTGTCTTTTCTTTTTTAGTGATGTAAGACGTCACATACCGAGCCACAGCCATACAGTTGTCAGCCACAAACTGTATATCCATGTTAGCATTCCACATGGACAAAATCACTGGGTTGTAGTCGTTGATGTACTTGGACTCTTCGTTTCTTTTCAAATTGTATGTGTTTTTGGGTGATTTCCTCGTCACATTATGTCGCAGCGATGACATCAAATTGTTAACTCTTCCTTTTGATAACACCGACCGTGGAAATGCAAAACGACATTTGGTGTAGTATTTGTCCTTGTTTCTGAATTTTCGACGACAGTACTTTCCACAACGATGGCTTTGAAACCGTAAAACTTGTTCTCTTAGACTTTTGTCTTCATTTGTCTTTGGAACAGCACATGTAGCATACTGTTCTATGAAACTCATCACTAAGTCATACGGATCTGTTCCAAATTTGGGTGCATCTTTGATCCATAGTAGCATATGTACATGAGGAGCACCTCTTGCTTGATACTCCTTTCTCCAAAAGAAATCCAATACCTCTCCAAGATGTGGATTTTTCTTGTTCGTGATGAAAGACATCATAGCTTCAAATCTATGATTGAAGTACCTGCAAACATTCACAGGATCCAAAGAGCACAGTTCTCCGGGTGTCTTAAATTCAATATTTTCAATGTTTCCATTTACCTCTCGTAAAAATTCAAGTAAGTCTTCCCAGCCATACTCAGCACAGCTGAGAGTGAGGAACCATGTGGGAGTTCCTAAGTTCCTCAGCATACATTTTAAGTCACCATGACGGCGGTACCAATACTCATTAGTACCACGCTGACAAGCCATGAGATTAATCAGGTGAGAATCCAAAATGCTGTCTTGCACATTGACTTTATCCATAAAGTCCCTTGCCGAGATATTTCGCAGTTGTATACCACTTTTCAAGATGTGGTTCACTGCATAAGACAATCCAGAGAGATCACTTTCAAACAATAGATGAAATAAATAGGGAATGCATTGTCGAAACCTAGGATCTTCTGTATACAATCGTAAAGTCCGGTATTCTGAAGCAGGAATTTGAACAGGTCGCTCATCATAACGTCCCCCTCGACCTGTGGGAAATAACTGTGGGAAACACCGAGCTTCCAAACTTTCCTCCCAAACACTAATAGGACTCCCTTGGGCTTGTTTCATTTGAAACAACTCAATAGCATTCCCCATGACTTCCTTGGAATGCAAAGGATGAACACTATAATGTTCATATATTTCTTCCTTTTTAGAGGCTTCTACTTTCTCAATTTGACCAGGACACAAATCGCTGTCCTCTTCTTCACTTACTTCCTCTTCTGCAACACATACATTCTTGTAGTACTTATTATTTTTTATCAAATACAATGTTGTCTTTTTAACTTTCCTAACATCCACTAAATCTTGCCAGATTTTCTTACTCTTTGTCGGAACACCATTAACTATGATAACCAGAGGTTCCTCTTCCACTTTCTCTACTCCAATTGTATTAATGTTTTTCTTCAAATCCAAAGGCAAATAAACAACCCTTCCCTTTAATCCTCTCTGTAAATCTGATGGAGGCAACTTCCCTGTCATTGGCTCCATTCGTACAATAGCCTGGAAGGGATGGACACTTTGAATCAAAATAGATTCATAAGTATTTAAATCCTTCAATTCATAAGGAATGTCATCTAATTCCAGATTATTATAAACCGCTCTAGCAGGCATCTGGTTTTGGTTTAATTTGTTATAGCAATAAGTACACATACGTTGGTCTGCTCCCAATTTTCTACCATCAAGTATGTGGCAAAATCCTTCCATTCACTATTGTTTTCCATATCACTCTTTGCATATATATCCACTAACTTAGTCTGATTCTTATAAAAAGTCCGTCGACAACACACACAAGTGAAATTAGGCCTCTCACTTGATTTCACCATAAACGTGGAAATTTCCTTGTGAAACTTATCTGTACTGAAAATCAGTTCACTGTCTTCCACATTACCATCTTCTAGTGGTTCAATATCAACATTGTTCTCTTTACCAGCAAAATAACAGAACTCAATTTCTTGACAAATATTCTTCACATCTACTTCAGAACCATGCAAAAGAGCTTTGCTTAAATTTTTTAAGCATAATTGCTGGACTCTTAGCATAATACAACATTCTAACTAATTTCCTCACTTTATTATGATGCACTGCAAGCATCCTGAAATTATGAAATACACTCTGGCATACTCTCCTAGAAAGACAAGCCAGTGAATGACCACGCAAACCTGTCACTTGTCTCACTCTGCAAGGATCTAATTCTTGCAACAACTTTATTTTTTGCTTTACACTTTTCTTATGAAACGTCCGTATAAAATCACAAAGCAAATTGATGGAATCCTGTCGCACACTGCAAATAGAACTACACTTCCAGGTGTACACTGGTCCCTTAGAACGTCTCCCTAAAACCTCATCACTTAGCGCCTCTTCTGCATCTGCAGACACAAGTATTTCTTTTTCAACCGGATGACCATCTTTTACCTCATATGCTCGACCACTGCTGTCAACTGCATGCACCAAAACATTGTCCTGAAAATAACTCCTAAGAAAACTTCACAAAAATTACTCCGATTAACGTCTCTCTTCCATCTACTATTAGATTTGAAAACATAGATTACCTTGTTTAGTTTCCTAATTCTATTAATTACCAAAATAAATAACTTTCGCTTGATTTCGAAAGCCTGATCAATAATTTTCTCTACATTTTTCTTTTTCTTATAAAATGACACTTTCTGTTGACCTTTTTTAAATTGTTTTACCAAATTGACAATTACCCTGTTGCGGAACATTCGCTTACGAATGTCCCTGAAAATATTTGCCCTTCTACTGCCATGCACAGAGTTATCTCCTGCTCTAGCACAAACTTTTTTCACAGGCCTTTCCTTTCCATTTAAATTGGCTCTCTTTTTCTGGACTAAAACTTGTTCTGTAGTTATACTTTTGTTTCTACAAATGTTTTTAAGGAATGATTTCGTTCTCTTACCCGGTGTTCTCTTCGTCCGTTGAGATAATACCAATGTAGAGGACTGCTGCAAAATATTCGGTAACTGCTGTCTTTGATGTTTCGTAGCCTTTCGAATTCTATCCTTAGACGGCATTGTCTAATTCCCAAATAATCTGCAGTTGAATCTGTGGTGAAATATAATAAAAAATGTTATTAACCACTATTACCAAACAGTAAATCAATAACAGTAAGAACTAGATTCAACAATGCTATAAAAAAAAAAAAATTATGCACAAGGGTGCAGGGGGTATCACTTTGACACCCTCTGACACCCTCAAAACAGGCACAGGTGCCATGTAGCAAGCAAACCAGCCCTAAGGGCAGGTCTGCCTTTCACATGACATAGGTGTGCGAGCACACATGTGTATGCACACCGGAATCGGTATTTTACCATGAAGTTTGATTTCATGCTAAAATACCGATTCGTTAAGGCCATTGGGACTCAGAAGACTCCCCCCTACATAACAAATTAACAGAATCGGTAAAATTACTGATTCGGTATTTTACCAAAAAAATAATTTTTACGATTCTGTAAATGTAGATTTACCTACATGTGGCCTTGGATTTAAGCCCCTACATACCGATTTGCCATTTAACGATTGGAAACGGCCGAAAACGGCCGTAACCGGTCGGGAAATGGCCTGAAACGACCACCTACATCTGGCCCTAAGTGTGCATGCATTTGATTTCAAACAAAGTTTTAAAACATTTTATGTAAAACAATAATACACCTAGGGACAGATGTAGGTAAATCACATTTACCGGTTTTGAAATACCGAATATTACCGAATTTTACCGATTCGGTATTTCAAAATCGGTAAATGGGATGTAGGTACCAACATCTGATTTATTACCGATTCCTTAAAAATTCGGTATTTGCTATTGAATCCTATGGGCCTTGAAGCCCATAGGATTCAATTCAAAGACCGATTCGGTATTTACCAAATCGGTAAATACCGAATTTGTCAAGGGTGCAGGGGGTATCACTTTGACACCATCTAGCACCCCAAAACGGGCATGTGTGCAATGTGGCACACAGACATGCCCTAAGGACACGTCTGTCTGTCACATGGCATATGTGTACATGCACAGATGTGCATGTACACAAGAATCGGTATTTTACCATGGATTTGTATTCCATGGTAAAATACCGATTCTGAAAGCCATGTGCCAATGGAAAATTGGCTACCCACATTTCAATCTTGCATTTTCGGTAAAATTACCGAATCTGTAAAATTACCGATTCGATAAAATTACCAAATCGGTAAAATTACAGATTCGGTAAAATTACCGAAAACGCAACATTTAAGGGCCTCTACATGTCAATGCCCATTTACCGGTCGGTAACGGCCGGATTCGGCCGTTACCGATCGGTAAATGGCTATTTTCAGCCACCTACATCTGGCCCCTACATTCATGGGGAACAGACTTAAAATGCCCTAATACACATGAAAACGTTTTTTAAAGGAACTTGCACCTTTTTTTCAATAACTTTTAACATGGCTATGTAACTCAAACAATCAAAATGAAAATTTGCCAGGCACACATGCGGCCGTATTTACAAGGGCCTTACACTACAAGGAAAATGACTTCAAATGACCAGACACACATGGGGACGTATTTACAAGGCCCTTGAACCCGGGGGAAATGACTTGAAATTGCTAAGCACACATAGGAGAGTATCTACAATGCCCGTGCAACACTTATGCATCATTTTTTACATGTACACCGTAACATTAACAACACAATTACATCATATATCTGTTCCGCAAAAGCGACGCATTACAGGAGTCACATCATTTTACCATCAAAAACAATTTCTCCGATTCTGTAAATGTAAATTTACCTACATGTGACCCTGGATTTAGGCGCCTACATACCTTTTCGCCATTTACAGGTCGGAAACGACCGAAATCGGCCGTAACCGGTCGGTAAATGGCCTAAACGACCACCTACATCGGGCCCTAAGTGTGCATGCATTTGATTTTAAACAAAGTTTTAAAACCTTTTATGTAAAACAATTATACACCTACATTCATGTTAGGACAAGTCTGCCTTTCACATAACATACGTGTGCATGCACAAATGTGCATGCACACCGGAATCGGTATTTTACCATGAAGTTTGATTTCATGCTAAAATACCGATTCGTTAAGTCATTTGAGACTCAGAAGACTCCCCCCTACATAGCAAATTTACAGAATCAGTAAAATGACCAATTCTGTATTTTACCGAACCAATAATTTTTCCGATTCAATAAATGAAGAATGCAAAATCGCCTTTGAAAGCAGAATGCAAACACTTGACGCAAAACATCATTTTAAATACACAGCTGACTTTCTTATTTACGCAAAAAAACATACTACTCTTTAACTAAAATATATAAACGATAACTCACCTTTACAAATTCTTTTTGAAATTGAAAACAGTCTCAGAAACACACCAATTATTCTGTACCAGAATTAAAGGTATGCACTCCAGAGGCTGGAACCAACAAAGGCACTGAAATGCTGATATTCATCACACATATCTCTCATGTCAGCCAATAAAAACTCTTCCCTCACTTTTTTCAAATCAACACCCTTCCCCCCTCTGCCCTTTCTACCTCTTTTCCATAGCAACTACCCCCTGCCTGACCTATCATGGCCACAAGTTCACACAACAATGTTTCAAATGAACTCTGAACTCTCAGTACACCTGCTAATCCACTGCAATCTTTCATAACAACATTTTTAAATAACCATTCAAAATACATCTTTCAAAGAACACATCCATGCACCCTAACTTTCTGTTTTCAGCAATGAAAATACACCAATCACTGCTAATGAATCATTTGCACTTAAACTCCACAGTTTTTTACATTACAAACATCACTATTTCAACTGCCATTTCATTCCCACACTTCATCTGACTGCAGCAAAAACTCCTCTAGCCATGTTTTCAGTCTGGATTCTGGGACATAGCTACATCCACTGGGCTCACAGGTATGCTGATAACAGAAGTTTACACAACCTCAATTTACAAAATGTGGAAATCAAATGGATTGGTCGAAGAGGATTGAAATGTCACGAATTGATACCATTGGTGAAAACCTTTTTACATTTGCCAACCCCTGACCTCATAATAGTGCACTGTGGAGGAAACGATTTGGGCACTTTGACTGGGGTAGGTCTGGAAATGCTCTTAAAGGACACCTTTGAGCAATTGGCGACACTTTTTCCTCAAACTGCCTTGGTATATTCTAATATATGCCAAAGACAAAAATGGAGGTGGTCCAATCAATTTTGTCCACAAATTAAGAAATCGAGGAAGCATGTAAATAAGTCTATTTCAGCTTACATGAGGGACCATGAAATGGGCTGCATCTACAACAATAACTTGCGTTACTACATGCAAGATATCTACAGAGGAGATGGCGTGCATTTCTCAGATGAGGGAAACAGAGTTTTCATACTAAATTTAAGAATGTGTATTGGTTCCTACTTATAAGTTTCTAGAACATACACAGAACCCAAAAGCTCTTTTCAGAGCTACCTTAACTTAGTGTACTCTTTTGAAATTTCGAATGTACCTTTTTTTTCACTTATTTTCACCTATATTCGCTTCCCGGTACGCTACCCAGTTCGCGTACCTGCAACTAACCACGCGAAAAAAAACATTTTTTTTATCGACATATATGAGCCTCCTCAGCCACCCTCAGAAAACTTAGGGAAACAGCATACGTCTAAAGTACCCCAATCTACCCATTCTGAACATTATTTACCCTCCATCTTGTATCTCAATTCTACCGAAACACAAAATGGAGGACTCCCTTAACGCTGCAAGTTCGCGTACCGGGAAACGCACTGACAAGCACTCGCTCAAAAACGGTGGGAAAGTAATTTACAGAAAAACCACTGGAGACACTTTCACCAATTAAACAGTAGCTCATACTACATACCAATCCCTACAATTTTCACAAATTTAGTTGGAATACCATTTAGCCATTTAGCATGTAAAACTCTCTAAAATCCCTGAGGTAAATTACTTCACAAAACATATCGAAAGTGTTGGAAAAGACAACCAATTAAAATTTTACTTTCAATTTCTACTACTATATCATGACATTTGATTGGTTATGTACCTGAATATATATAAACAAAGAGAGAGAAACACAGCCATTTTGACTACTACTTCGTGAAGTGCAGAACAACAAAAAATCAACTGATAACTTCAAATTATATTTAAAAGGTAAGATATTATTTTTAAAACTGAAGTATGTTCTGTACTGAAAGCTAATTAGAAAAACATTTTCAAACAGTTTTATTCTTTCACTCTGTAATACTTATAGAATAAAATAGACTTCTCTGTTTTAGTTATGGCAGGGCCAGTCCAAGGATTTACGAGGCCCTGGGCTAAAGGGGAACGTGCGCAAGGCCCCCTCCAAATTACATAAGTGACCACTTAGAAGGAGAACATTCACAGACACTCTGGGGGCCTTTTAATCCACACGCATTTCTCACACCTTCATAGGTGTGAGAATTGATTATGGTCTAAAAGTTAAAACTGAGGGTGCGCCAAAATGCTGGACAATGGGCCCCCCACAGTGTCTGTGAATGGTCTCCTTGCAATTGAAGGAGCGTCTCCTTCTCCCTCCCCTATACCTCCTGACACCATCCATGAGAGGCCCAAGGAGGGGGCCCCCTCCAATAGACCTTAATTGAAGGCGACACCTTTCTTTGTGATAGATCTCCAGGAAAACAAAAGGACACATCACCAGTGCGTGGCCCCATGCTGGTGGGCTGAGTGCGAGGCCCTGAGCGGCAGCCCACGCTGCCCATGCCTAGCGCCGGCCCTGAGTTAAGGATAGAGTTAGACTTCTCTAGTATAATTCAGAATTGACTAAGAGTTTATTTGATAATTTTCTTCATATTTCTACTTCCAATTTGATACCATACACTGCCCAAAGAAAAAAACACTGTTTAAATAACCAAACTGCCTGTCTGTACTGAAACCCAACAGTGCCCTTTCTGTACTAATATATTTATTTTTTTTGCAATTTACAGCAAGAAAATGGAAGGACAACAACATGAAATTTATATTTCATTTGAAATTAATATGGAAAACAATCCTAAGGAAGACAAAGAGGAAATAGACTTCATGGATCACTCTCTGGACCAAGACTTAATAAATTGTGTAGAAGAAATTGAATCATGGAATGAAAAGGAGGACATACCTGATGAATTAATGTTGGAAATTCTTTTAGATTTTGAAAAATCACAACAATAAATTTTTATTTAAAAATTAAAAAAAATTTCAGACATTGTTCTTTTTTATATGTAAATTATGAAATAGTACCAACATAGATATAATATAAAGTGAGACTTAAAATATACTGTGCAACTTTTTTGTGTTACATACTAAGTTTGCTCATCGTTACTTCCTTTCTCACACTATATTATCTCCAAAGTGTATTTAACATCTCTTTATCATCTCCTGCCACCATGTTGTTTCGGCTTTCCAGACAGACTATGGTATGAATTCCATATACCACAATAACTTCTTTAACAACATGCAAGATATCTACAAAGGAGACGGCGTTTATTAAATTATAGACTCTACATTGATACCTACATGTAGCTCCGTAAATAAAAATAAACACAAAAAAACAACAAAACGAACAATCAATAAACATACAATAAGTTAAAAGTCAATCATTCTTGTTTCCTTATAGTACGCTCCCCAGACCGCTTTCCGGTACGCGAACCGGGCGCACCCCACGAAAAAAACAATTTTTTTGGGCCCCGCAGGCACTTTAATATCCCCCTCATCAATCCTAGGGGGTCAGAAGGGGTCTACCTTGCCCCCTTTCCTTCATTTCCCCCTTTGTTTTGGCCTCCTCTTGTCTCTCGATCATACCGAGAGACAAGATGGCGGCCGCTACAGACTGTTTAGAATGTTGACAGACACCGGAGAGCCAATCAGCTTCGCTTCGCAAAGCTCCGTTACGCGAAAAGTACGCGATCTGGAGCGCTATCTAGGACACTGTCACAGATATATCTGTTTTTTAAACGTTAATTTCTCAAAATCCACTGTAGCACATATATTGAGACCCAGCAAAGGCACATCGGGCAAACAGTCCCTACAATTTTGCCAAGTTTCGTGTAAATCCATTCAGCCGTTCGAGCTAAAAGTGAGGCCAAAGGCCCTATGGAAAAATGAATGGGAAAAACGCGTTTTGGGACCCCCCTTTTTTCTCGGACCCCCCTTGACGAAACCCCCCAAATTTTCAGGGGCTGCTCAGAAACAAAATGTGCCATTTTCCTGAAAATTTCAGCCGATTCCGTCCACAAACACCAAAGTTACTAGACATAGAATTTTCAAAAGTTCCATAGAGAAAAACTCCTAACTATATATACCTACTGGCGACCGCCACCCTAAAAACTAATTCCACCCTAGTCCCTTTAAATACCCCAGCACCCTTAAACACTAACCCATCCTGACCCTAAAAATACCCCTGTACCCCAAAACCCAAAACAACCCCTGAACCCTAAAAATACCCCTGTACCCCAAAACCCAAACATACCCCTGAACCCTAAAAATACCTCTGTACCCCAAAACCCAAAACAACCCCTGAACCCTAAAAATACCCCTGTACCCCAAAAACCTAAACAACCCCTGAACCCTAAAAATACCCCTGTACCCCAAAACCCAAAACAACCCCTGAACCCTAAAAATACCCCTGTACCCCAAAACACAAAACAACCCTTGAACCCTAAACATACCCCTGTATCCCAAAACCCCAAACAACCCCTGAACCCCAAAAATACCCCTGTACCCCAAAACCCAAAACAACCCCTGAACCCTAAAAATACCCCTGTACCCCAAAACCCAAACCTACCCCTGAACCCTAAAAATACCCCTGTACCCCAAAACCCAAAACAACCCCTGAACTCTAAAAATACCCCTGTACCCCAAAACCCAAACCTACCCCTGAACCCTAAAAATACCCCTGTACCCCAAAACCCAAAACAACCCCTGAACCCTAAAAATACCCCTGTACCCCAAAACCCAAAACAACCTCTGAACCCTAAAAATACCCCTGTACCCCAAAACCCTGTACCCCAAAACCCAAAACAACCCCTGAACCCTAAAAATACCCCTGTACCCCAAAACCCAAAACAACCTCAACCCTAAAAATACCCCTGTACCCCAAAACACAAAACAACCCTTGAACCCTAAACATACCCCTGTATCCCAAAACCCCAAACAACCCCTGAACCCCAAAAATACCCCTGTACCCCAAAACCCAAAACAACCCCTGAACCCTAAAAATACCCCTGTACCCCAAAACCCAAACCTACCCCTGAACCCTAAAAATACCCCTGTACCCCAAAACCCAAAACAACCCCTGAACTCTAAAAATACCCCTGTACCCCAAAACCCAAAACAACCCCTGAACCCTAAAAATACCCCTGTACCCCAAAACCCAAAACAACCTCTGAACCCTAAAAATACCCCTGTACCCCAAAACCCTGTACCCCAAAACCCAAAACAACCCCTGAACCCTAAAAATACCCCTGTACCCCAAAACCCAAAACAACCTCAACCCTAAAAATACCCCTGTACCCCAAAACACAAAACAACCCCTGAACCCTAAAAATACCCCTGAACCCCAAAACCAAAACAACCCATGAACCCTAAATATACCCCTGTACCCCAAAACCCAAACATACCCCTGAACCCTAAAAATACCCCTGTACCCCAAAACCCAAAACAACCTCTGAACCCTAAAAATACCCCTGTACCCCAAAACCCCAAACAACCCCTGAACCCTAAAAATACCCCTGTACCCCAAAACCCAAAGCAACCCCTGAACCCTAAAAATACCCCTGTACCCCAAAACACAAAACAACCCATTAACCCTAAAAATACCCCTGTACCCCAAAACCCAAAACAACCCCTGAACCCCAAAAATACCCCTGTACCCCAAAACCCAAAACAACCCCTGAACCCTAAAAATACCCCTGTACCCCAAAACCCAAACCTACCCCTGAAACCTAAAAATACCCCTGTACCCCAAAACCCAAAACAACCCCTGAACTCTAAAAATACCCCTGTACCCCAAAACCCAAAGCTACCCCTGAACCCTAAAAATACCCCTGTACCCCAAAACCCAAAACAACCCCTGAACCCTAATAATACCCCTGTACCCCAAAACCCAAAACAACCTCTGAACCCTAAAAATACCCCTGTACCCCAAAACCCTGTACCCCAAAACCCAAAACATCCCCTGAACCCTAAAAATACCCCTGTACCCCAAAACCCAAAACAACCTCAACCCTAAAAATACCCCTGTACCCCAAAACACAAAACAACCCCTGAACCCTAAAAATACCCCTGAACCCCAAAACCCAAAACAACCCCTGAACCCTAAATATACCCCTGTACCCCAAAACCCAAAACAACCCCTGAACCCTAAAAATACCCCTGTACCCCAAAACCCAAAACAACCCTTGAACCCTAAAAATACCCCTGTACCCCATAACCCAAACCCAGCCCTAAACCCTAAAAATACCCCTGTACCCCAAAACCCAAAACAACCACTGAACCCTAAAAATACCCCTGTACCCCAAAACGCAAACCTACCCCTGAACCCTAAAAATACCCCTGTACCCCTTAACCCTTAAATACCCCTGCACCCCATAACCCAAACCCACCCTTAAAATACCCCTGAACCCCAAAAAAAAACATATACTTACCTTACAACTTACCTTAAAACATATACTTTTACCAATCATGCTTTTACAATGATTTTCGTCGTAAAAGCACGCGAGATAAAAGCATATAATATATAAAGGCATGCGTTATAAAAAAATGCGGAGTAAAGGTACCTGCGTTATAATGGTATGAGGAGTGAAAGTATGCAGAGTAAAAAATGCGGAGTGACAGTATTTTACCGTTTGCACTCTTGCCTCAGCCTGAAAGACAGTAGGTCCTCTTTCATGAGTGCTTCTTGGTGGCTTAAATGACTCCGCCTTACTCAGCCTCCAGCTCGCTGAGCGCGGGGTATGTAGGCTTGCATACTCACAACTTGCCCTACCTTGACATTAGGTCTGTTGAGGGTATATGCACTTAGATTATATGTTACAGAACACGCACAGCGGGAGTCTGCTGAAAGGTGAGACAATGTGGCGTGCTTCAGGAGTATCACTCTCTGATCTGTGTGTGTGACATGCGAACAGTTGGCTGGGAGTCTCTAGTGGTGCTCATGGAGACGTCCCCTACTTTAGGTGACGCTACCAGAATTTGCTATTTGCACTTGACCTTTCAGCGCCTTTCGGGGTTCTCTGTTGGGGGCACACTGGTGTTAATCACATTTCACCATGAGTGTTGCATTCAGGCCGGTTTGAATGTCCAGCTGGACTCCAGGGATGAGCTTGAAGAGAGCTGCCCCCGTTGTTGCTGCTGCACCCCTTCCCCCAACCTCTGTGGTTCACATAGTAGAGGCTTCCATTTCAGGCTTCGCCAGCTGCCATTTTGAGGTCAGGTAGGCCTTGTGGTAGCTTCCCCATGAGTCTCTGCATAGCACAGGGTTCCTGTTGGTCTCCTGGGGTGAGCTTAAATAGAGCTGCCCTCGTTGCAGCCGCTGCACCCCTTCCCCCATTCTTTGTGGCTCACATAGTAGAGACTTCCCTTTCAGGCTTCGCTGGCCTCCATTTTGAGGTCAGGAAGGCTGTGTGGTTGCTTCCCTGTGAGTCTCTGCTTAGCGCGGGGGCGCCCACACCTCCATTCCCTCCCGGTGCAGGGGCCGTCTATTATCTGCCAACTTTTCCGCCCGGCGCAGGTGTTGGGAGTGGCCCTCAGGCCCACCTCTTCTGTGTCTCCACAGCGGCTCACCTCACAGACTGCACCGGCTCTCAGGCTCCCCTCTCAGATATCGTTCCGCCACTGCTGGGCCACTTCTGCGCTGTCAGTCACCGCTCTGCACTGGGCTGCTGTTCCGTGGGGTTCCACAGTGTCATCCCTTCTCCCCACTCCAAATTGATGTCTTTGACTTAATACCTCTCGGAGCTGCTGTCTCCCTGCGTTATTTCTCCCCCCCAAGTTGAGATGGAGGCACTGGTCTTTCGATTTCAGCTCTGTTTCAGGCATCAGTACATTTGGGCTATTTCATCTTCTCTCGGTGGCAGCGGAGCCGAGATGGACTACGTCCTTTCCGCCATCTTGGTTGGCCACATCCCCCTGGATTGTTTTTTAGCAGATTAAGAACTCCTGATCAAGTTTTGTATTCTCAGATATAAGTTTTATATAAACACTTTTTTTAGTTATCCACCAACATACTGGTAACTGAAGAACTGATCAGCAATAATGTGCAACATGACTCTCGATGCCAAACAGAGATCACAATACAAATAAATGTGCTTTTACATTTATCTGGCAAGCTCATCCAGTTAGTACATTTAAAATATTTACCGTAGGCGTTTTGGACCAAATCAGCATTAACAATTACTAACAAATGTTCTATCTAGCATATTTTGCCTGTGATAATGCTCTTTCGGCTGCATGCAAATAGAGGCACATTAAATAGATATGTTTAGCTTGTACAGACCATTACGCACAGGATCTAGTTAACCTTCTTTCAAAATGGTAAATATTCAATATAATTTTCTCAAAGACTAAAACAAATGACCTTCTAGGATCGTGCCCCTAAGCGAACATATTGTTTTAAATGATGACAAATTGTTAATAAATGAATAATTATATCTAAGTGACATTTAGAGTAAAATTGATTGTCAGTCCACCTGTTAATGCAGGTCCCAGAAGCCAGGCGTTGAAAGTCGAGCTGGGCTACAGTGGGCAATTGTTATTTTAATGATGAACTCTTGGCACACTGTTCCATCTCAGATTGTGGCTGCCCTCGCATTCTACCTTCATTAAATCACAAGTCACTGCAGTTATTAAAAGCAACCTGTCAAGTGTAAATTATGCATTCTCTCTAGGAAAACATCACGATTTGAACTCATGCAACACATAACACAATTCAGAATGTGCAATTCCAACACGCTTCTCGAGTTAATTTTACATAAAATAAGTAAATAGATTAAAATTATGGGGATGACTTAAAAAAAATCTGATGAAAATGGCAGAAGATATATGTGAAGATTATTGTCTCACGCTGACCCTCTCCCCCAGGGATTTGAAGGAGAAGGAATGCAGCAATAACGAGATAAGACCAGCAGGAAATACTAAAAGTCAAGAGGTGAAGACGTGACACACCTCTACTGCTACAGAAAATCAGGGCACGTCAAATCAGCAGTTTCACTACTGTCTTTTGAAATATTAAGTTAGTCGTAGTGCCTCCAATTACCTAATGTCATTGTGCAGTGCAGTTTACTCTAGAGGTAATGCTGCTGAGATTGAACCATGCATCGACTATCCAACTTTAAATGACAACCAATTAAAACCTACAGTGCTTAAGATGGCCTTCAGCACAATGTAGCAGAGCTAGGTTTCACATTGGTTGGTAGAGTCATTAATGTCCGTTTCCTATTCAGACACACGTTTTCTGTGGGCCTGATTACGACTGAAGGTTTTATTTTTCCTGCTTGATAAATACGGATACCACGGTTTACATTATTTGCCATGTGCAATAAGTAACATCCATTACGAGTCTGAGGGTAATAACAAGTGGATTTTGGAATTTAACACACCAAAATTCGCATGACACTGTACAAATCTGAAGCTTTTCCCCCAATAAACTTCAGCAGGTTTGACCTGTTGAGATTGAAAGAAAGGTAAGGTTTTAATACATTCGATAAATATCAGATGCATAAAATATCTTCAACCTCATAATTCTGACCCATGCCTAAACAGGGGTTTACCCATGAATCGTAATTAAATGACCTAGTAATGAGGCTCTTATTGTTACCAGTTGAAGCCAATCCATATTTGGACACACACCAGTTGGAAGAAAAGTGATCGAATGAAGTGTTGATTACAAAGTGGCACCAGCGAGGTGGCCAACCAGCTGCAGGCAATAGGTACCACCTTGAAGTCCATTGAGCTGAAGCAGGACTCCCACTTTGCTGCCATGGCTGCCTACCACCGCAACATTGCTGCTGTGTTGCAAAACCAGCAGATCCCCCTCTCTGCTGTGCTACCTCTTTTGTTGGCACAGATGAATGCTGTTTCAGGCATGGGATCCACGTCTTCCACCACTGATGTGTGTGTGCCTCCCTTGGATGCTGCACCTACATCACCACACACCGCACACACCAGAGGAAGAAGATGTGGATGTCAACTCTTTCCACTGACAAATCACAGTCATCTGTGCCACATACCCAGTTTTTCCTTTGTCCTGTGCTTGTGAACAGGCCAAGGAACATCTGCTGCCAGTGTCCTAATTTTGATTTTGCCTTGTTCACCTTGACCATTTGTGGACTGTCAATGTGGCCTATTCCCCCTAATGACAATGTGGTCATCCTCATATCTGAAGCAATCCTCTTTCCCACATGGACTCTGTCTGGACATCCACATACTCTAAACATCTTTTGGGGTTGTTGTCCAATGAACTTCACCCGGGAGCCATTTCACCATTTGCACACATAAATAAATGCACTTACTACCTGTGTGTTGTCTGTCGGTAGGAGTCAGGACCAGGATGAACATTGCCCTCTCTGTGGCTAATACACCAACTACGTGCCAAAGTGACAATGCTAGGCAGTGAGAGTGTAACATATTTGGTGAACAATAATTGTGTGTTGACTAGTAAGCCTGAAGTACAACTGGTGTCATGCAGTTGATAATAACGGTGTATTAAGTCACCCCACAAGTGTCGGTCCACTCATGATTACTAGCAAGCATACAATGTTTGGCTGACAAGTAAATGTTGTAAGTGTGAGTGGGTACGGGACAGAAGTCAGGATGTGAGTCTAAAAACGTACTAATTGGCTAAATGCTTTTGACCACAACATCCCTCCAAGCCATGTTGCATGATATACCCACACAGAGATATAGTATCTGAACACATTATTTGCACTGCGTACAATTTCCATCATGATTGCCACGTCCACCGCTTATCAATGTATGATAGTTAAACAATGTCAAGTCAAGAGCAAACAGACAGATCACTGCCCATAGGTAAGAAGACTACTCATACATTTTGCCAAACACTTCTAGAAAAGACATATGCATGTACATAACATTACCTGAGCACACGTGCTAACTCCAACATAGTAAGTCATGATGTAGACCTTTAGATAGCAAACAATGACATTTCATTTCCTTGGCTCAGCTATGCTACAACTCTAGAAGAGAAACTGGGGTGACCTGATTTTTTGAATCCCCAAATTGGTTAGTTAAAAAGATCTGATGTGGCCCAAAAAAAAGTATTTGTCAATTATGAATGCAGAAAGAGAAGTAAGGGAGCTTCTCAAACCTACTGTACAGGCCCAATTCCATTAAAAACGTCCACTGTATTAGAGCCCTATTGAACTGTAATTAAAATTCTCTTCCATTGATTCCTTTTAACAAGATTCCGAATAAACTATTTACATTACTTTCTTGCAGATCCTCAAGGGAGGCATAAGGTCAACAAATTGAGCCCATGTTCTTATGATCATTTTTCTACTCAGGATACACTTTATCATGTTTCTTGATCACTACTGGACTCTCCGCCAATCTTTAGATTACCAATATAACAAGATGAAAACATTATGCAAGTAAAACCAGTGTTAATTTATCTCCAGATGTTAACAAATCCACTACAATGTTATAGTACTGCAACATTTTCAGTTGCAGCTGTTAGGAAGAACTGTTAACTGTTTAAGAGCTATTTAACATTTAGGAATAGAGATTTTTATTGTGTTTTTTTCATGTATATGTTGTGACATTTTTTTAATGAAATGTTAAGAATGATTATTTTTGGAGGTGAATTGTTTGTCTATTTTTGATTTTATTGCATGTACCTTTATAGTTTAATTAACTGAATAAAGTATCTTTGACTAAATGACTAACATTTAAATTCAACGGAAAAGTAAAATATTATAAAATACCTTCCCCATACTAACTAACTATTCTAGCCTAACCTGCACTATCTAATCCTACCTACTATCTAAAACTACTTTAACATAACCTAGCTTACTCTAAACATTTAGTACAACATGATAAACATCAACCTCCCTCCCTCCTTAAGACATGTCTTCACACAAGAGCAACATAAATGACACCTAAACATCAACAAAATACACATAGAATCCTAAACAATAATATTTTTGGGATGTCTTTATTTATGTTTGTAATTTTGTTTTTTTTTATACACATCAACCCTCACCCTCGGAAAACAATAAGGGCCATATGTATCAAAATCCTCTTTTGCCATTCTCAAATAGCGATTTTTTGCAAATCGCTATTTGAGAATCGCAAAATGCGATGTATGTAGGATTTGCAATACATTTTGCGAATCCTACACATTCCTTAATTGCAAATCTCAAATTGCGATTCGCTATTAAGGAATACCTTCCCATTCATTCCTATGGGCCTAGAGGTCCATAGGAATGAATGGGAAGACATTCTCAATTTGTGATTAGCAATTAGAGAATCGCAAATTGAGAATGCAATTTCAAGGGTGCAAGGGTATCAAAAGGACACACTGTTTCACTCCTGAAATAAACATGGGTGCACATGTGGTACACATACATGCCCTCAGGGCATGTATGTGCTTCACATTGCACTTTGAAAAATGCAAAAAAGTGCATTCTTCAAAGAAATAGCAAATTACCACTAACTTGAAGTTGGTGGTAATTTACGATTCCTTATGGCAAAATTGCACTTTTTTTGTGCTTCTTACATTGCATTTATGGATTCGCTAAATTTGTGATTCCTTAAATGCAATCACAAAATAAGGAATCACAAATTTCGGGATTCCTTATTTTCGACACAGATTTTACATATGGCCCTAAGTACCCTAATTCACAAAAAATCTAATCCACCCCTACTAAACCCCTAAAACCACCATCACTATCACTACACTAAAGTAAACTAAGCTATCGAAACATTAGGTACAACATTGAAACTATATACAGAGGGAAGGCCAGAAAGGCTCCCTGTGGCTATGGTTGCTTTAGTCTTCCCACTGCCTGCTTGATATAATGGAGGAAAGTCAAAGCCTGGTCCATTTTGATCTCAAAAACTGCTACACACAATCTCAAATCTGAAATGCCTTTTATGTGTTAAGATTGACTTATATAGCTAGCCTATTGTAAGAGACTTGCTATGACATTGCATACATGCCGGGTTTGGAGATGACTGGCACTATTCCATGCATACATGTTTGCTGTCCTCTGTAATTCACTTAGTATTTGTCACAGTGGTTTTTGCCAATGTCATGCAGGTGATGATTTTTCACTAGTTAGGAGAGTCTCTCTGACATTGAGTAGCCACATGTCTCACATTCATCTATTCTGTTTATTATTGACTACAATTGCCACAGCAGAACTGATACCTGTCTGATTTGACAACATGCAACTGGAGCAGGTGATGTGAGTTACTTCAATCACACATATTTGGCATTGAGAGTTGGAGTAACTATCGTTCAATGTGTACTGCCATGGGAAGGATAGTGAGTAGATATCAATGTGGGACATGATAGTGTACACATGGCTGGGCACAGTGTCCACTATGGTTACATTACACACTATGGGATGCGTCCAAAGAAAGATTTCAGCCACTGTTTGACCGAATATATTGCCACTCATGTCCTGCCTGCCAAACACTTCCTTTTGCTGGGTGATTTTAATTACCATGGGGAAGACTCCTCTAACTCAGACAGGCATCTCACAATTTATTGCAGATCTGGGTTTGCTAGGATTGCACCAGGAAATTAAAGGCCACTACCACTCTGAAGGTCACACCTTTGATTTAAGTTTTAAAAATTCTAACGCTTTGTTTTGTGAGCCTGGTTACCACTCACCTGGACGGATCATTTGTTGATCTGGTTCCAGATCCTGAAAACAGTTACATTCAAAACAGGTGTACATAGAGCCTTGAGACAATGGTGGTTGGTGACCTCTGACTCCTTTTCTAACATCTTGGAGTATTATTTCCCCTCTCAGGACTTAAATATTAATTCCGCCTTAGTTAGTTCAATTCAGCAAGACTCTAAACTTGGCACTTAAAGGTATTGCACTTTTAAAAACTGAGTCTAAAATTCTGCTTATATCTCAGACCCCATTGCACTCCAAAGAATTGAGACAGGAGAACTCCTCCTGTAAAAGGTTGGAAAGAAGGTGGTGCAAGACAAACACCAAAGCAACAAAGATGCATACCAACTGGTGTTGTCCTCCTACCACCAGAAAATTACATTGGCATGTAAATCACATATAATCACACAAATTAAGCAGGCTTACTATTCTTCTAAAGAATTGTTCAATGTCCTTTATGACTTTATTAATCCTTCAGCCTGCTTCCAGATTATTCCAGGCTCACAGGATCTATAAAATTCCCAAGCGGGGATCTTTGAGGACAAAATGAACCACATTTATTTGAATTGTTCTATATCTGTTGATAAGTCCGTTGAGACACTAAGCTATAACAACCCCTTCTTCTAACTGTGCCTGCAGGTTGGAAATGTTTGTACCTTTTTCACTTGAACAGACTCACATTAGATTTATGTCCGCCATGGATTACAGCTTTACTCACCCACCAGATTGCACCCACTGTCGGAGCATTGTTTAATGTATCTGTGGACATGGGAAAGATTCTCCATGCTTGTAAATCCGCACATCTTGTACCCATACAAAAGAAGGCCAATGTTGATCCTAGTAGTGTCGCAAACTATATGGTTGGGATACCCGACACCCCCTCTCAACACAATCCCCACAAATGGGAAGACGGAAACGGTTCTGAACTTTTGGAAGGCGGGAGGGAGTTACCCTCCCGGCCGTATTTATTAAAATATGAAACAAAATTAAAACATTAAAATAACAGTTTCATATCATGTACAATTTCATTTACACATTACGATGTTCTTGGCTAACCTTAACACATCTCTAATACAAAGGTTCTCCTAGCCGATACTAAACATCCTGTAAATGCATTTCTCAAAATTGAAATTGTACATCCTAACATTACGGGCCAACGGCAAGGTCGTAACCGGTGTCAGATCCCTAATACCAGAACTCCCCCCTCACTTGTGAGGGGCGGGCGCACAGAGAACTGTACCTCTGTGCCAACTTCCAATTTCCCTTGTCTTAACGGGGGCCCCTGTTTACTCGACGCCATCTTAGTGGTCGTCCGAGGACTCGTGTGAGGTGTCTAGAAGGTAGCGTAGACCCCCCTCCCACCCCACACTGCTTACCACATCTGCCGTCGCAGATGTCCTGGCCCCGGGAAATTCCCAGGAGGGGCCCGTAGCCCCTCCTCCCCAGGGAGGGGCCTATGACCGCCTTCCCTTTCGGCGTCCCCATCCTTAGAGGGGACCGCCTCCCCGTTTGAGGGGCCAATGGCCGCCTCCCCCCGGGCGCTCCCATCCATAATGGGTGACGCCCCACCTCTAGGGATCCTCCAATTACTGCTCACCGATCATGACCTTACCGCCCGACCAAAAATAAATACAACATTTTTAAACTAAAGAGGTGAAAAAAGACAATCATACTGAGCCATTCAAAGCATAACTTCTACTAAGCATCACATTTTAACTCTGGTCGGGAGGGAAAAGGCGCGCCCCGGCTACGCCGCTTCGGGCATACCAGCCGAGACTCGCCTCCCGCCCAAAATGGTTTCCCGGAGGGATCGGGGTACTCCACCATACGTTCGGGGGGACCGAGCGGTCGCCCCTTTCCATTGTCCTCTTTCACAGCTTCCACTCCTGGGCAAATCGCTAGAAATTCTAATAATACTCAAATTTCAACCTCTCTTAAGGAAAATAAGACCCCAGACCCATCTCAATCTGGGGACAGATCCTTCTCTAGCACTGGACTCTGCACTGAGCATACAGAGCCCATCATGATACACAATATTGGCCTTATCATAACGGACTGAGCTGGCTCTGAGCAGTCCTTGCTTTTATGAGCCTGCAGTGTGCAAAGTGAATTAATTTAACTCAATTTTTCTCAGTTAATGTATTATTTTAGCCAGCATAGATTAGAACGAAAAAGAAGTTACCCTGCACACTGTTTCCATGCTGCACTGTCTTCAAATCAATCCCTAACTCTTAGAAATATTGGGTTAATTTAGTTTACTTTTCATAGAGCAGTTGCATAAAAACAGGTGCTCGGCTCTGCTCTGCAGCCCATCATGATACAACCCTATCAGTTAGAGCATGAGCTACTTACTGCACAGATCAAATTCACAATGTGGCAATGACAGGTCTGTGGTTAAGAGCTATTCTGTCACGCATTAACTTTAACTTTAGAATTGCTACATTAGCCCATGCACAGATTGACAGTGCGCCAAGAGCAAAGTGTACATGAAACAGCCCCTGATCAGTTTAGCTCATTATTTTTTGTATTTCTTTTTGCAGTAGAGGTTCATTCACAAATGGGGATTTGAGCTGGGGAATGAAGTGGCCTTCAAATATTTGATGGATGTGTTACCAGAGTGTGTTCCAGGGTGAATCATTTCTGCAACAGATGGTGGTTTACTATTTAAATATCATATTTGCTAATATGCTGTAAAAATTATTTCCTGGTGGTCGCTTGGTGCAATGGAATTAATGATGTTATATCTTGTGTAGGTATCTATGCTTCTTACCAGGTTGTTTGGCCCGTGTTGTTCAGCCAAGGTGAATGTGCTGTGTGGAATGTTGGAATGGTGGTGATGCATTTGAATGTTTGGGTGCCTGTGAGGTGAGGAGTGTCAGCTGAAGTACAGGCTGAGCAGCTCCTGGTAGGGATATTCTAAAGGCTATCTTTTCGCAATCCACATGGCTACCCTAAATACCAAGCTATGAAGATACTGCAAATAAATCATCTTCAATAAATGACACTTCGGCTACCAGACTTTCATTACCAGAAAATCTTTTTTACCTTTGTATATGTTCAGGCTAACATAACATAACATGTGTATTTGTAAAGCGCACGTTCACCACTACGGGTATCTTGGCGCTGAATAACAGATGTTTGTTGTTACCCAACTCAATGGTACTCATTTTATCGACCTCAGTTGGATGAAAGGCTGAGTGGACCCGCCGGGATTTGAACCTGTGACCATGAGGTCGAACACAGGCCCCTGGAGTAGAAGCATTAGTCCACTGAGCCACCAGACCCGGCTATTGTAATAGTATGTTCACCATGAGTTCAAGCATGGCTCAATCAGCCACTTCAAGCTTTCGTTTTTTAATGTATTTACTGTTAATGTGAAATCATTTACCTAAGATCGCTTTTAAATCGAATGACACAAATAGGGTTCAACAATAACATTCTAGAAGTATTTTAATAATGTGACATTGTTCAATATTGTCAAAGCAGTGGAAAATCGCGTATGTATACCTCCCTACTAGGTGAACAGATATCCAATATATATGAACTAACAAGTTGAGTGACAAAGTAAGCATAAATGTGTGAAAACTTATTTCTGAAAACATTTATTTACATTGCTCTGCTTTGGCGTGTTCTTCCTGGACACAAGGAAACAGCATTTCCTGTGAATAAAGCAAACCGGTTCAGTTCTTCATATTACAGTCTAGATCAACATTAAAAGCACTGTCGTCATGGCAACACAGCATTACTGTATTGTTCCTGTTATGCCAAATGATTAGATGCATTACTTGAAGATGTTGTAATAGCTAACTAAAAGCATTGAAATTACATTAAAAGTCAGATAACTCCTACAGAACTTGAATACAAACATCTTGTTAAGAATCAAATAATTCTTCTGCAGCTTATAGTTTACAGTGAACTATTTTCAGTCCCTTGCTTTTATCGTGTTTCAGTACCACCCACATTCTAAGAAAGAATTTAACAAAAAAAGAGGAAAAATGCGTTTGTTATCACAATCAACATCAGTGAAAGCAATGTCGAAAGTGAATGATATTCAAAAGTCAATGGTACATTAGATATTGATGGGCTCAATAGAGACTATGAGTAAATTCCAGGAAAGAAACCTTAATTCCATAATGTCTGCACTTGTTATTACCCTCGAATTTAGAGTCTCAATTTAAAGACATGATGAATGACTTGTGCATACTTTACCACATATTTATTTTGCATTTTTGTTCATTATCATATCCACCATACTTTTGCCAGTGGTACCATCTCACATTATCTTCATAATATATGCACAATTACTTCTCTGTTTTAAAATCAGCGACAAATCTGCAGTGATACCAAACACACACCTTTCTGCAATGAAACTCAGGTTTCAACGAGTACCTTAGGTCACAGACATTACTTATTTTTAAAGCATGGCATTGATGTTCTGAAAGCATTGTACCTGAATCACCTTATGGTGCATCTTGTTCATCCAAGAACATTCTATTCTAATACACCAAGGGACATAGTAACAAGCTTTAAAGCAGTGCAGAGCAGCAAGACACATTGCTGTGCTGTGCTGGGAAAAATGGGAAAGGGATATCACAAGAAAGCACTCTGTTTAACATGATATAGTAAATTCCTGCCCTTTCCTAGCACTGGTTCCCTTTTAGCTGCCTCATGCCAATGCAGGTACCCTTACGCTGTGGTGAAAGGGGGCCTCCATTGTAGTAAGGATTGTTTTTTGTGCAGGAAGGGGCCTATATGCAAGTCTACTGGTCTACAGACTGCCAGATTCGTTGGGGCAATGCGGTGAAGGTCTTCTGACTGCCCCAGTACAATTAGGATGATCAGACTGCCATGGCCCCACTGCATCTGCTAGAGAAATGCCATTCCCTGGTGGTGCTGCGGCTGTCAGGGTGCTACAGTATGCTTTGTGGGACCACCGCGGTCCAGCCAAGCATATTACAAGTTTTCTCTCTGCCATGATTTTCATGGTGGTTCCACCTTCATGAAAATATTGGTGGAGAGGAAACAAATGGGGCCCTGCCTCTGTGCCACAGAGTGCATGCAGGGGGCCAACCCATGTAACCTCAGTTCCTTGCCATGCAGGAACAGTTTTTTTGACATTCTCATTGTGGGTGCCCATGTTTAGGGCACTGCTGTGGGAACATAAAAAAAGCCCACCAGACAAGGAATCACTTGTAATCTGGGAGGTGGTATGTCCACGGGTTTGGCAGTGTGGTGGCGGGGTGGACCAGGCAACGCTCCGCCAAACTTGTAATCAGGCCCTTAGAAAGCAAACAATGGAGAGAAATAAAGATATTTCATCTTGTT